>NW_027176042.1:19121512-19749012 GCF_023055335.1 Clinocottus analis
ATTGTGGATGTGCATCATTTTAAAAATGGGCATTGAGGCTACGTGGACAATACAAGACCACAACAACACTCCTTTGGCTGCTTTGTGTTTTCTCAGATAGTTAATAAAACAAAAAATAATGTTTCTTTTTTTTTTCTTTTTCTGTAAGCCATTTCCACCGCAATTGTTTCCCCCTATTATGAACTGAATGAATACCACATATCACAGCATAATAGTTCCAGTACCAATTTATTATGCTCGATTATTACTCAACCCAGCGGGCCTCGCCACCAAAAACACCATGATGTTACAGCACGATTCCTTCTGCTGTATCTTTTTTTTTTTTTTTTTACATCTGTAGGGGATCCCTGTAAAGGAATCACACTCATTACTAAGCAGGCTGCCCTGAGTCTCGCCCACGGCGAGCCAACGACGTTATCAAGTCATCTTCCCAGAACGATAATTACACAGAAGAGGAAGAGCTGGCAGGACTCAGTGCTGTGGCGGTGGGAGAAGCGAAAGAAGTGCCTAACCTGATTCGACTTTTGAAAAGCACTGGTGGGATGTGATCACAGGTCAGCGAGAACACGTGTGTGTCTCCAACGAAGGCAGACTTAACCGCTCCACGGTTTGTCATCAAAGGAGGGGAGCCGAATGTCTGAAGCAGGACTTTTGAATCCCTACCGGCAGCAGAGGGGCTGCTCTGCGTCTTCCCCGTGACCTTTGACCTAGACCCGAGAGAGCACTGTCCCACGTTATCATCCCTCCAACCACGATATGATTTCAGTTTGATCTCTCACATTTAAATAAAGCATCAGAATAAACAGTTAAGAGCAGGCACATGATCTTCGTCGAGGGATACAGATTAAGTTCTTTAAGGAAACTGCGTTCAAGGGGACACTTAGAGGAAATTGGAATCAGATGGCGATTAGACAGTTAGGAATATGTTCCCCCTTTGAGGTAAAGAGAAAGGACAGTACAGAGAGGAGGGCGGGGGGGTTGTGTTGTATAGCTCACGGCACTGGTGACCTGTGAACAGAGGAAATGGTCTTATGTTGTAAGCTCAGCTTCTCTGGAGAGCTAATTTACCTATTTCCCTATGGACATGTACCTTCATCTGCAATAAATCAGTACATACTGGCCGGTTTTTCTTCATCTAATGACTTTATTTTGTCTCCAAAGGGACCTTCAAAACAGATAAACAAAAACTTATAACAGAGACTTTACAATACAGAGTCTCTTTCTTTTCCATACTGCCTGGGGCAGGACAGTGTTTGAGTTGTATTATCTGTATTACTTCCACACACGCAAGAACCTTTTCCGTAGTATTTTTCAGTCAGATTCAGTCAGAAATATTCCGTTTTTTCATTGACAAATAAAGTCCCAGTATCTAAATTAAAATGATCATAAACATGGGGGTAAATGGTATGTATGAGTTGATATCTGGAGACACATATGGATGTTTCGAGTTGTCTCTTTTATGAGCTGGTGCTGTGAATTTGCTGCTACTGTCATGCTGCTCAATGGACAGCTGTGCTTCAAGTGAGGCGGTTGGTGTAGAGCAAAAAAATGATGAGACATGTCAGAACAAGACTGATATTTTCAAGCTGCACATTTTTTTCTCCCTGACTTCTGTCCGTCTGTTTGCACAAAGCACTAAACACACACATAGTCTCTCTCTCTCACACACACACACACACACACACACACACACAGTCTCACACAGTCACACACACATAGTCTCACACACAGTCACACACATTGACGTATACATTCAGACCTATACTCTTACACACACATGTGTAATCATACACTCAGACTCTTATTCATACGCACTCATGCATGCACGGATGAACACACACACACACACACACACACACACACACACACACACACACACACACACACACAATAAGGCTGTCTAGATTCATTATTTGAGTGTTACTCTGCATATTGGTATGTGATAACAGATGGGAAAAAGCAGATATGTTCATATTTGAGGTATCATACCTCTGCAGTCAACACATACAACGTTCATATGGTGTTACAAAAGATTGTTATCCGTGAGGTGAATTGTCAAATTGTTATGATATACTGCATGAAAGGCGTGTCACTAGATATCTAGTGTCTCATACTACTCTCTCACACATGCAGAAACACATATGCACACAAACCCAAAGCAGGTGCTTCCACACCAGGATGTTTTTTATGAACTGATTTCCCAACTCTCTGACAGATCCTTGTTTGAATATGAATTATGAAATGTGTCACCAGCAATTTACGTGTCTTCCCCTGCGTTGCCAGAGCGGCTTCCTGTGAGTAAAAACAAGAAAATTATGACTAAGGCTTTTTATTTGATTTTTTGAATTGTCCCAGCTTTTGACACCCACAGTACGTGGAAATGTAATGTCATATCCTGTATGAAACTGTAGTGAATTTCATCAGTACATTTGAAGAAATGCGGATGACATTGTTGGCCTGAAGGGTGTTGAAAGAATCCTTTGATAGGTGTGACATCGTTGTTTCTCGCCAAACAATCAGATACAGCAGCAGTTCTGTGAGTGTAAACATGCTGAGATATGAGCTTTATCGCCCTCATATCACAGACATCTGGGATCGCTCTCCTTCTCCCTGGTGCTCTGTATGTTCCTCTTTTGTTGTTCCTTTGACATGCCAGCTTCTCCAGCAGCGGTTGCATCAGCAGAAACGTTGTCAGTGGCAGTCACGCTAATTTAGCCTCTTCTCTTTTTTTTTTTGGTCCTATCCTGGATAGGCAGGTGCATGTTAGTACACACAATACAAAGCTCTCTCTCACTCCATCCCTCACACACACACACACACACACACACACACACACACCCACGCACACACACAAACTGACATACATAAACACAGGCACACAAAACGCATCACTAAGCAGAATATATATATATATATATATATATATATATATATATATATATATATATATATATATATATATATATATATATATATATATATATATTTTTTTAGGACAATGTTTGTAGTGGATGGATTTCCCCAATTTATAACACTGTTCAAACATATAAAACAAGCACATCTCAGCCAGTTCAAACATTTAGAGATTTTGTTGAAATTATACACGCACACACACACACACACACACACACACACACACACACACACACACAGTCCACACAAATACAGCCTGGGAAGTCTTTTCATGCAAGGACTAATATCAGAAGATCACATTCTCTCTGTGTCGTTCAGTCTCTCTCTTCACTAAAACCACAGCAGAAAATAGCTGCGCTGTTCCCCCTCCTCTCTCTGTCTCTCTGTGTCTGCTGTTTAAAGAGGAGGTACGCCAGTCTGACAGTGGACACTGACACCTTTCATCACCACCTTCCCTCTTTATGCAGAAACAGCACTGTGGCCGGATGCCATGGGTAGGTACTGTAAACATCACTCCCTTTCTCTCCCTCCCTCCAACACAATAGCGTCCAACATAATTGAGCCATGCAAGTCTGTGGCTGCAGTATGCCAAACATGGGGTGGATAAATTGCCAGGAAAAGAAGGAATAAGCAGAGGGAGGAGAGGAGTAAATGTCTTTGATTGAATCAGTCATGAAAAGATCTATTCACATTTGGAACAACTACAGTTGTTTGTATTATATAATTTGGGTTGAAGATGAAAATGTAATTTCTGAAGAGATGAAGCCCGGACTGAAAGTTGCTTTTTATACATACATTTCTAGTCAGTAGCCATGAGGCTGTCAAACTATTCCTAAAAGTGTTACAAGTTGCTTAAGTACGGCAATACCCCGTCTGCGATGAGCGCATCTCTCTCTGCACAGCACACTGCAAACAAGTCTGGACAGCTTTGTATCTCATCCCTCTTTGGATAAACATAGGCAGGAAATGAATGTGGTTTTACAATGATTCACTCCATACTGGAAGCATTTGCTTTCAAAGAAATCCATTCAAAGCAGCTTTGGCTTCACATGTTTACTATTTTCTCTTGCTTTGGTAGATATGTATCTTTTCATTTGTCTATTTCCTACCTCTGCAACGCACCTTACCGCGATTGGTTTCTGCTCTCCAACTTCGAAAGTTGCATTTCAGTTTGAAAGACTTTTCCCAAGAACAGTTTTCTCATGTACTCATTTCTACACGTTAACCAACAGAGTTGTCCATGGATGTGCCGTTTGACAGAGCTTTCTGCCACACTGACCCAAAACTTTGCCTGAAGAGATCTTCTTTAGTTTCAAGGCATTTCTCAAAACACACTTTTAAAAAGACAAAAAAAAAATGCTTTAAACAACCCGTGTGTGAAGTCTGCAACAGTCTGTTCCTGCAATGTTATGCGCATTCATGCCTCATAGTTTGGAATTCATCAAGCGCTTTACAAACACAATTATCATCTTTCATTCACTCTATTTCGCCTTTTGAAATTCTTTTGTGCCATTTTTGCTTTTTCCTCTACCGCGTTATCAGCAGAATCCCACATATCTGCATGTTTCTCTTCTGCTCGGCTATCTTTATTAGTGGAAAGTCAAAGTGCCTCCGGCCGGAGCTTAAACCATGCAGTACAGCTGGTTAGGGACTGCCAGAGTAATGAGCTTTACCTTTAGCTGAACCATAAAGTCTGGTGCCTGCCTATGGGCATTCCTGCTCTGAAGTGTGGACAACACACAAACACATGAACGCGTGCACTCGATGCTTCATCTCCACGGTTGTAGCGACTCCCGTTCTCCAGTTTGATATGTTTCCCCCTTCACCATGTACAGCGGAAGACTTGGAAATACAAGTTGTTGTTGAGGGAGGGGAGGGGGAGGGTTCATTGTGGAGTGACGATGACTGACGCTCGACGGAGTTCAGTGTGTCCGCTGTAAAGGCGTTCAATCTCCAGAGATGTGTAATATGTGAGACGTTGTGTCTGTGAAGCCGCATGAGACTGTCCAACCTGATGACACACCACCGTGGCAGACGATGCACCATGAGTGCAGGGGGAAAGGATGTATAGCTACTCCAGCGAGTCGGGGAAGTGTGACTGAAGAGGTGGACACTTGTACTGATTTTCATGTCATCACAGCCAAGTCGTGTGGTTCTTATTGCTCTTTTTAACACAATGTGCAGGGGACTCTACAAGGGAAATAAAAGACAAATGCAAAATAGTAAACATTTTATTAACTGCTTGTTTGATTCAGTACACCTTTTTTTCTTACCCTACTTACTCCATGCTTGTGTGCCATTGTTTTTAGAGCAGAGGTGGACTGCCTCGACTTAAACAAAGTCCACCTCAACATAGAAAATCAATTCACTTTTATGATCAGCAAAAAAGCTTTAAGAGGAGGTGCTTTGTTTCGAAAAGCAACAGCCAGACATTAAGATTAAATCACGTCATAGCTCTACCTACAAAAAGTAGTCCACCCACATACATCATTCTTATGTATGCCACGTAGGGAGGAGGTCAGAGTCCAAAATCTCCAGACCTTCACCCAGGAGACCTTCTGAAAGGCAATGTTGACTTATTTTTGATGAAACTTCCAAGTAGCGCCACTTAACCCGAGCGTTTCGTACTTAAGTAGAACCACTTTTGTAATTATCTTAACCAAAACCACAAATCTTTTCCGAAACCTGACCAAGTCATTTTGTTCCCTAAACGCCACAAAATGTAGGGAAACGCACAGAAAAGAACAAAAGAACTATTCCAAAGTTTTCATTAAAAAAAAAACATCTAAGGATATACTCGGATTAAATGAATTGAGACAAGATGTAGGTGACTTAACTCCTCTGCTAAACAACTTCCTGAGAGAAGCAATGTATTGAATGTAGCTCGTCCTCCACAGTGGAGCGACAGAAGGTCTCTCCACTCACATCCATCCTTTAGCATTTTGTTGGTTGGTCGAACATTAAAACATTATGAGAACAGCTCTATAGTGGAAGCAGGTGGTTTGGGAGGAACTCTCTTTAAAGCTCCATCAATGCGACGTGGCAGGACTCTGACAATAACCCCTCGCTGCTTTCGCCACACAGTCACAGCCACCGTTCCCTGAGCTTGGGAATCAACCATGTGTGGGTCAATGATGAGAAGAAGCACGGATGAACAGCGAGACACAGACAGATCAATAATCCCTGCTAATCCATAATCCCATTAACACTAACAACAATGAGCAACAAATGTTACTTTTCAAGACTTAACCGTTCTCTATAGATCCATGAAAGACAGTTTTTTTTGTGCTAGAGAAGCACCGCAGAGTGACACCGTGTGTGTAATCTTTTGCTTGATGTATACTTGATGCCCATGATGTCTGATTCTGGTAAATGAGTAAAAGAATACTGTGTGTAAAGCGCAGTACATTTCTGTTTACAGGCCTGTTTGTTGACCAAACAGCTTGTTCCCATTACTGTGCTCAGGCCTAGGTGAACAAGACTTGCTTGTATGTTGCTGAGCAGAGGGAGACGCCAGATGCTTTTCATTAGATAGATCAACGGCGGCAACCATCCTGTGTAATTTATCTGTTTTTGTGTCAGGGTAAATAAGATAGAGGAAGCGGCTCTTCCCGGTGTTGGACTTTGTTTGTGTGCGAATGTGCTCTTATTTGTGCGATGAAGAGTATTTGGGCCTCTTCAACAGCTAATCTCTTTCCTGTAAGCTAATAGCTCTGGTTTGAAGAGGCAGGGGAAGGTTGTTGTTTTTTTTATTATTTTATGTTGTGGCAGAGGCTGCAAGAGGCCCGCAAAGAGACGCATGTTCCCTGAGAAACCAAGACATCTGTTGTCTGTGAGAAGATAGCACGGGGAGGAGAGCAGGGATTGAGAGGTCCCTACAGTCCTGTCCACGCCGGCAGTGGCTTCACTGCTGACTAATTGGTAAGAGGCCTATGCGTGAGTGAGCGAAGGAGGGGCGTCTGGGTGGCAAGCCAAAGAGGAAGGAAGACAGGCCACCTCATTCCCACAGGATGAGGGGAAAAGAAAAGAAAGGAAGGAAAAAAAGGGGGAAAAAAACAGCGACCAAAATTCAGAAAAGGACAGAAGTAATGGCTGTTTCCCCTCTGCCTCCCCGGTCTCTCTCACCCGCCTTCCCTTCCCTCTGTAGCCCTTCCAGACCCAGACTCCAGACTAGCCTCATCCTTGTAATTTAGATTAATTTCTTCCACATTTTCCTCAGGGATTAGGCTGCAACCCACCAAGCCCCCCCGCCCCCCTCCCGCCCCCGCTCCACACACACACACACACACACACACACACACACACACACACACACACAGCTCACCCCTACCCATAGTTGCTTAATGCTCTCATTATTGGACTACGTTCCCCACACAGATTCACCCCACCCCCATCCTCCACACACACACACACACACACACACACACGCACACACACACGCGCACACAAAGAAATACAGAACTTTCAACTCTGATAAGTGTCAATCTTTTAATGTCATTAAATTGACTCAGTAAATATATAAATGCATAGTCATATTTAACTTTTTCATAACCATAGGCAACTTTTAAATGATGTCACCAGATGTATTATCGACGTTTATTTGTCAACATACTCTCACCCCACTTCCTCAGTTTTGGACATATCACATAAGGCATGTTGATTTACGTTCATTTCATGCATAATGTATTTTCAAAATAAGGTTTTGGCAATAAAACCACTTAATTTGATTGAGGAAAAAAAAATAATGGTTGAAATATGCTGTTCACTCACTAAGCAACCGAAAGACTTTCTCATTTAGTCTTTCTGGTTGAGCCTCTTTCCCAACTTCTTATAGCAAGTTTTTCTTATAAAAAGGTGCTGGCTATCCCTGAATTGGACAACGATAATCAAATATGTGTCGGGATGATACAACAACCACTTTCCCAGTGAGCGTATGTACGGCTAATCTGACTCGGCATGCTCTCTGGCTGCTGTAAAGTACGGCACAGCGGGCAAATACCAGCACAGTTCGCTCACTTTAACTCCAGGTGTGTTTTATGCCACACAGGAGCGAGTCACACGGGGAGGAGACACGACTCAAGCGCTTCTCAAAACAACACGTAAACACTGGAACAAATGTAAGTCCAAGACAGCAAAGCAAAGACTTTGAAGGAAATTAATATTTCTCTCGTAATTGCAGCTATTTTTCCTGCATTGCATTCCTTCTTGTGTAGTTAACGCCAGCTGTTGGTCGTGAGAGGAAGTCTCAGAGAAGCAGAATTTATTTGAAAAGCTTCTTGAAACTCGTTTGCTTTCTTTGGCCTTTTCTTTATTTGTTGAATTGCACGAGCCAAGTTCTGCATATTTTTTTTGTCAAAGTTGTTTTCTGTCTCTTTTATCTCCCAATGTATTCTCACTGAATACACCCTGTAACTTGTGAAAAGTGCAATTGTAGCATTGCTGGTATTAATTCTACATGAGTGAGGGATTTGTATATGGCCGACTGGCACTGGAGGTGAGTCGTAAAAAAAAAAAAAGTTCAAATGAAGAAATGAATCACAAGGAAAAAAAGAGGAAAACCCAGAGTTGATGGAACATTTAGGAAATACCTGAAGTTACTCTGCCTCATAGCAAGCTGCCAAAAACAACTCTGGCACAGTCAATCGCTAAGTGGCTTCATGCCCCAACCCTTATTGGACTGAACCAATGCATGCATGTGATGATGAAGACCACAGATTCCCACTTCAATCCGATGAGGAATTTAGCAAACAAATGAATGTCAAACATATTGAAAGGTGGACAATTATTAATACATTCTTCCCCCTCCCCCGCCCTTCAGCCTGAACACAATAACGCCTGAATGAAAAAAGGAAAATAACAATTAGTGAACAAACCAAAGCTTAATACACAATGAATCAATGAGCACATGAGCCTGGTGAAGGAAAATGTATTTTATGTCTCATTGATCAGTATAGGAACTAATTGATGGCTCCGCCCTGCCTAACTGGACACAAGTGGCATCTGGGCATTATGTTTTTGTTAATAATTATTGTTCATTATGAATTATGTTTACTTGCTTGCGTGATAGATCCTTCAATACACATGACGTTCCAAAAAGCAAAGGAAAGCGGTGATGAACGAGAGTGTTTGGATGAGTTCGTGGGAGGCCTGCATGAATGGTGAAGATTAAGGATAAATACTGCACTTTGTGTTGGTCACAAAAGAGCCATTTTCCCGCTGACGTTGCACTTCAGGGGAGTAAACGTAATTTTCATCACAAGCGGATGGGTAATATTTCGGTTTAGTTGTTGTGGCTTTTTATGTGTCACTTATGACTTTCAGATGAGTTCACGTAAATCTACGTAGGAGCAGGTCAGGGTCGGCCGCTTACGCAAACATAACCAAATACTCTCGTTGGCTTACACTTAATGGTGTTTTTAGGTAGTTTTTTTTTTTCAATTTACAATGTTAACCACCGTTTTCCAACTGCAGTTTAGTTGCATGAGAACGGAAATTTGTCAAAGTCAAGGGGCGACTGGAGCGCTCTCCAAATGAGAGACACATATTTCAAATTCACACGATCATCTGCTTCCTGCGCGTATCGTACTGAGACAGGAATGACCTCAACCCCTGATTTACACGTAAGAATCAACTGTCGTCTGTACGACTTGTCGCTTGTGACTTGGGATGTTAAGACTATGGTTTAACTCATAAAGCGGTTTCAGTGGTTGGGAACTGCAACCAAGCGATTAGTCTGACTGCAAATGAGTCTTAATGTACAACAGATTTGAAAGGCAGTGGTTAAAGGGAAGTGGTTGGACTACATGGAAGGGGTGAGAGTAAAGTGCTCAGTGTCTGGGAACATGTTGGATACATTTTAAATGACATTTGTAACAGTCAGGGAACTTATTGAAGTCAATATTTTTTCAGATTTGAATGAGCAATTGATGAATAGTTGTCTCTGTCTTCTTGGTTTTTCAGTTGTTATGCCTCTGTGCCAGTGACATCTGTGGCTGATGTTTGTTGAGTTGTCAGTACGCCGTACGTCTGTACGTGCGTTCGTCAATCTTATGTAATCTTGTGAGCGCGATATCTCCTCAAAGAATTTTTTACAAATTTGAACTGATTAGATGTTGGAGGGTCAAAGGTCAAGGTCTGTGCGACCTCACGTCAGTCCCACACGAGTGAACACAATATCTCGGGAATGCTTTTCTTTCAACTTGGCACAAACGTCCATTTGGACTCAAGCTTGAATAGATTTGATTTCGGTTTTTCGAAGGACACTCATACCTATAATTTATGAATTCATGAGCATGACAAATTTCAAATCAGCTAAAAATCGGACATTTTTTCAAGAGACGTGGATGTAAACAGCAACATGACTAACTAATAATATAATCTGAATTTCAAAAAAAAGAAAATACAGTCACATGGAAATGAGCATTCTAAAAAATTCTAAAAAATTAATAGAACATGAAGTTCTTTTGCCGCCTTTTTCCTCGTTCCTGACAGCTTCTCCATGTGACTTGAGGTGACCTACATAGAAAGGTCATTCAGTCAGAGCTGGCATGAAATACGACTACAGTTCAGTGAATCTGGAGTTGACAACTAGCCCCGGGCGTTCTAATGAGATCAAAAGAGTATATTAGCACGTCAGATATAATCTCTGAAAATAAAAGAAGTATATGAGTTTCGGCTCTTTTTTTCATTTAAGAAGAAGAGGCGAAGGTAACGGGTAAGCCCAACAAGTCTACGCTCGCCTCCTTTTCCCAGCTTTATTAGGTGTGTCAGAGGTGTATTACTCACACAGTCTCACAGTTCGAAGGAAAAGGTTTGACCAGTTACCTTGTGTTGTGAAAACATGTGATAGACCATGAGACATATGAAACAGGTGCTTTGTGGTCTGATTAAAAACAACTGTCTGGTTGTGTAGCTGTTTAAATGTCACCATTTTTTTTCTTCTGTCTCATAAATGTTTTATTATACCTTTATACATGTTTACCTTGACTGATAATTCATTTGGAAATGCTCATAAAATGGCGGTCACCTTTAAATTGCATGCTTGCAGGAAAACTTCCCCCTAAAATGAGCATTTGCATCTCAGTTACTCGCTGCTTGTTACCTTGCATTGTTGTGGAAAAGGTTTTCTCGCGGGCCTCCATTGCGAAAGAAGGAAAAACTGAGTAAACCCTTGAAGAATTGAAGTCAATGGAGGCCAGGTTGAAAAACAGTCGATCTTTCGCCAACATTTTAGAAGCATACTACTGCATAATTGAGACTTGGATTGCACAGAACAAGTTGTGAGAGAGTTCGTAAATGGATATTTGAAACCCATTTTTGCTGTTGTTCAACCTGGCTTCCATTGACTCAAATTAATCAAGGATTTACTCCCTTCTCAGCTTTTCCACTTGCATGCGAGGAAAGGTTTTCTTCATGAATTCAAGGTTACAGGCGGTAAACATTTGATACAAATGGTCATTTTGTGTTATGCCTTCGAGATACTCATCTGACAATCTCTAACTCAGCACACTTGGCCAAAGGGGAAGTCCTCAGCTGACGCTAAAGGTAAAGAAAGTGAGTGGGAGGGAGGCATGTGTTTAATACCTCACGGCTGCCAAAACAAAGCCCCGCCATGTGACTGACTGAGTGACAACATGAAAGTAAGTCGTGAGAGAAGCGACAGAGCAAATAACTTCCAATCAAAGCCTCAGACACAGGAAGGTGGATGTCTCAACCGTGTTCAACCGGTCATCAAAGGCACTTAAAGTCCACCGCCTCGTTCTCCCTCCAACACAACCTTCCTTTTCTCCCGCCTCCTCCCGCTTGTATTATACACAGCGAGCGTACAAGCTACGAGTAACTGAAGGCAGTTAAAGTCAACCGCTGAGAGGGCAGTGAGCCACCAGGTTGACAGGTCTGGTTCAACAGGTTCTGAGGGGTGAGGCTGATACTTGTTTAACTGATCGGTATGGCACACTGCTGCTGCTGCTGCCGCTGCCGCTGCTGCTGATGCCTCTTTAACATGCAGCCTGGCCTTTGCAAAACACTGCTTTCACCTACTGACCTCCAGCGCTGGATATATGGCCACGGGCTAATGCAGCACATATGAGGAGAAATGACGAGGCGATATCTCATTTCTATTCTACCCATAAATCCAGCGGCGTGTGCAATGCTAATGCACAAATGTGTTTCATTCGGCTCCGGTTTGGTGTTACTATGGGTAAGACGCAAGCTCCTGAAGCACATGGGCCACATGAATCAGCAGGAACAGGCTTGGCAAGTGATGATTAAGCAACCTTCAGCCACATGCAAATCTCCTCTGCAACACAACACAACTTTTTCTTAGAGACATCAAAGGAATTGGCAGCAGAATTCAATGCACTTGCAGCATTGAATTTTGAATAGAAGAAATACACCTTGAAGCAGATTGACAGTCACGTTGCTGCTCACAAATGAAGAAATAGGCACACAAAAAAACGTGTGTTCTATGTTCAAACATTGAAAGACATGCTTTTCTGCTCTCCACTGTGCATCTTTGTTCATCACATGGTGTGTTTTTGAGGTCTCTGGCCTCACTGAGCCACACAGCCTATTTGTGAAGCACAGTGAGAGCAAATAATGATGGCTACTGTTCCCATTAGTTTGGGGGTTTTCTTTGCTGTTTATTAATAGGAAAATCTTCCAACCCATGACTTAACCATCATCTGTGGACCACTGCAGCAGAACAATAGAGCATAAACATGTGTGTTGGTGTGTTTTTGGTGTGGCCCGGGCAATATCACCGACTCACTGAATCAGGCTTGAGTCTTTCATTTTATTTTTATTTTTTTCCTGAAACTTTAAAACAGTTGTTATTTTTTTTTTTTACATATTTTCAAAAAGGTATATCATGCCCACTTCCTAACCTCTACTCGATAAAAAACTAACCCATTTATAAAAGTTAAACACATCATCATAAAAAGTGAAACCGTACACCAGAATGATACCATTATTTACACAAGCCCATTAAATTACAACATAAATTAGAAAATATTTACATCCAGGACACTGGATTAAATTCTATGTTTGGAATTTAATGTCTAATTAAAAACTTTTAAAGAAAGAAATATATACATTTACACACATTCTCACAACAAACATACACTCTGGCGAGACTGAAGTGGATGGTAGGTTGGTGATAACTTGGGGTTTTTAAATACTAAGAATGATGAATACCTAACATAGTCACAAAAAGAACGCTGCCAGGTTTAAAAGAGAGCGTAACAATGGACGTATTGCTGCCTGTAATCCACATGAACACTGAAGAGGCGGTAAAGTCTCTGGTTTCTGACCAAACACAGACTGAAAAACCCCAAATCGTCTTTTCTCATTTCAGCCTGCATAAGATTCAAATCATCTTTCATGAATAAAGCACAATAACACTGTATCCATTTTGAAGTGGTTGTACAAATCAAGCACAAAAAAAAAGAAAGAAAGAAAGAAAATGAAGTGGATTTTCTTCTCTCTCTTTCTCATATAAAAGTTGTCCTTTGCAAGTCCATTGAGACACAGGAAATCAGAGGATTTGCCTCCAGACGGAGCAGTAGAGGAGGGGGGAGGGGGGCGGCTGGGAGGAATTCACAGCCACAGCAACTCATCTTGAAATGATGTCCTTTAGATGGGAAAAACACAGTATGCACTTTGTTCTCTTTCCTCCTCTTGTCAACGGGGAGCAGGTCCGATAGTCGTGGCATTTGGCAACTCTCAGGAGCGGCGCGGTGGTTAGTATGGTGTTTAATGCCCGCGCAATGCGGGCTCCCATTCGGACCGGTTCACAGGAGGCGTTCGCCATCAGTGCCGATTTGCAGCCAACTGTGACAAGTTCTTAGAAGAAATCCTCCACTTCTCGAAAAATAGGGTATAAATTCAACAGTGCAAGTACACACATTCACACACACACACACACACACGTACACACAAATGCAGCTCTCAAAATGACAATACTTATCAATCAATATTGATTTTTTTTTTTTTTTTTTTATCCAAAAAGGGCAGACGGGGCGGCAATATTAAGGGAATCTGGGGTTCTCAAGTTCATAAGGATTCTCCTCTGAGCTCTCATTTCCTGTGCTTGTCCATTTTGTCTGCAGATTTGCTTCCACTGTCTGAGGATCCCTGGGTGTCGCTACCAGAGCTCAGGTACATCTTGTCCACTTGTTTGAGCGCCTCGTTCAGGTAGTTCTGAAGCGAGGTCATGGCGGCGCAGATGGCAGGAGAGCCGAAGCCGTGAGTGAGGAGGCTGAAGTGGGTCAGGCAGCCTTGGATTCCAGGCTCCATGATGGGGGCCGGCCGAGAGTTTCCCAGAGGTGAACGGTCCTGAGTTAGCAGGTCAGTGAACTCCTTGCAGATTTGCCTGTTGGTAGAAAACAAGAATAATTAAGGATACAGAGAAAAAAACTTACATTCACACATGTACTGTTTCACCATGAGGGGAAGTTTCCATCAATCAATACAAGCAATAACAACAACATAAGAATATGAAAAGGTTCTAGTTCAGGTATATCCTACTTTGCTGGAGGTGTATTTCCAGGCAAAATGAAAGGCAACCATACAGACAAGACACTTACTTGGCAGCGAGGAGCATGTTCTTGCGAGAGTTCACCTCGTTGCGTTCCACGTGCGGCCTGCCCAGGTATTCAGCGATGGCCTTCGCGGGGAACTCTGTCTCACACACGTAACCGAAGTCTCTCGCTAAATGAACGGCTTCACCTAAGAGAAGAAAAGAAGAAAAACTGTGAGAAAAAGAAGAAAAAAAATCATCTCAAAACCAAGATAGGACTAAAGTTGACACTTGGCTCTTGGTCTGAAACCAAGACTGTATATTTATGTGAGAATAATGGTTATTATTAATATTTACACAGGCATTATCACTGCATGTCCTCTGGCACACTGGGCAAAGATCAAATGGTAAGCTGGCCGGCTTCAGCAATTTATCAATTTCGAGAATTATACGAGCGGCCCCGTTTTGGACCTGATGCACACAAGCATCAAGGCACATGAAGTGAAGCAGTTGAACTCCAGAATAATCAGCTGTGCTCAGTCCTCTAGCTGGGGGGGTGGAGGGGGGTAAGAAGAGCTAGTGAGATGAATATATTTCCGTCTTGAGGGTGGTTTGACTTGCATGGTCATAATGGGCTTATGTGGATAAATGCTAGCAGAGAGCGCCCGCGGCCCTACAGCACCGCTTATTGATAGACACGCACATCACTTGAGGATGCGGGCAGCTATTCAGAAGCACAATCTTTAAGGTCAGCAGGCCCTCCTGGCGAGTCGAACACAAGATAACAAGGCTTAATTCAGCTTTGAAGGTCTCTAAATAACACAAGCCTCTAGTCATTCTACTGCACAGAATCATCAGCCCATTTAGTAGAATTAGGCGTGTAGGGAGCAAGAGAGGGAAAAATATTCTACCTCAGCCCCGCGGCAGGTAGATGTGATTAAAGTGATAACGTGTTCACGATGAAGCGTCGGTGTCTGGCTCTGACTGAGGTATTAGTATTCAAGGTGTTGACGAGGAAAAGTGAAGGTGTCGCGTTCCTTTTTATAGCTTCATAACTATCTGATGTTGAATGACTGAAGACCAGACATTGTGTAGCGTACAGTGCCGTGCAATACTAAATAATACTGTCTTAAGACACTGACACTGCTGAGACGTTTAAAGACTGAGTTGAAAATGGATTTTATCTTTCTCAGAACAAGGGAAATTACTCGCATCGTCTTCATTTCATGGAGTCTTTGAACAATGAAAAATGTTGGCCGAACGGCTTGAGATATTGAACCCACGTACTGCGCAAAAGTGATTGATGTTCTCGCTCTCGGACAGCGGCATTCCTGCCGCTGCAAACAGTCATTACACTTGGGAAGGTGCGCTGCGCGACTGAGTGACTTGTCATACCTTCGACGAGTGAGGTAAGTAGTGTGACATTGGCGGCCTTCCTCCTTCCTGCAGGCAGGTTGAGCCCGATCTTATCCAGCTTTTCTCTCAGAGAGCGACCGCCATTTTTCGACTTGGCTCTGCAGAAGAAGAACACACAAATACGTATTGAATCGAAGTGTTATTGTCCACAAAACCCTGTAATTGCAGGATGACAAAGTCTATATTCCATTTGCCAATCTCTTTTTTTTTTGTTGATTAGCATCTGCTTAAGAGCTTCAAATTAGGATGAAAAGATGTGCGTGATTATTGTGCTGTCAGCGAAGATCTAGAGATTGCAGAGCGCACGCACTGCACACACAACCTGTGAGAGGAGGCCTTGCACTCACTCCTGCACAAGTTCTCCTTGTGCACTCTTGATAACACATATACCGCGCAAGCAGTGCTCCCCTGACCCACGCGAAGAGCGTCGCGGATTAATCCCTCGCACACGCAGAAACACTTATACTCCCCACTTGCAATGGCCGATTCGCTTTTACGCATGACTGGAGGGCGAGCGCTCCCTCTCCATGGCGGGTGAGAGAGGGAGCATCTTTAGGGAGGCATGTGTGTGTGAGTGGCCCCCACCCCCTCCTCCCCCTCTGCTAACGATCCCCCTCCTAGTGCTATATGACCTACTTAAAAATGTCTGTGATTGTGCTTGTGCGTGTGTGTGTGTGTGTGTGGGTGTGTGTGTGGATGTCAGCATTAACACAGGCACATGGGAAGTGCCAAACGTGCACTCCAAGCACAAAACCGCTCCGGCCAGGGTTGTTGTGTACATACAGTAACCTCACAGTCCCTCAACAGACTGCCACACTCGCACATGTGCCATAAGGTCAACTGCTCCGCCACAGATAAACCTAGCCATGCTGCAACGCCGTGACAAACACCCAGATGCACACACCCACGGAGTCTTCGGATTGGTACCGAGTGTGTGGATGGAACCTATCCCCGGAGGAAGCACAGAACCAAAAATTGCAGACCCCTGAAAGAATGTCACGAACCTTACGCAAAAGAAATGATGAGCCAGAGCAACCGAGACAAGCTGTGCTTTCCGAAACCCTTCCCCCATGTGCTGCTGCGCTTTGATCTGCAGGTCTCCAGAGCTGTTACTCCTCAGTTTGATTATTACGCCTATTTGAGGCAATCGGACAACCTTTGCCAAGTGTGCAGGTAATAGAGGTATTAATAAAAAAAAAAAAAGAATGGAGGAAATTAATTATGTTTAAATTGGATTCCCGTATTTTTGGTGAACCGGTGCCATTGCATTCCTGCGTTATGTTTGAAGCCTTTTACAAACAGCAACAGGGAAATTATTATCAAATCCAACTTGCTGTCATGTTGAATGAGTGTGAGCGCTGACCTGCGTAAAACACCTCCCAGCAGCGACGCGTTGAGGCACTCGGGGGGTGACAGACGTCTCTGGACTTCGGCCACGGTAACCTTGTACTTGGAAGTGGAGCTCAGCAAGGAAAGGCGGCCCGGTACGGAGCAGAATACCTCGGTGGGGTTTGATACCATGCCCAGCAGGCTCTCTTTCTGGAAAGGAAGACCCAGCATGTTGCCTTTGGGGAGACTGACAGGCCCTGGAGGGTGAAGGGGAAACATTGTGGGTAAGTCGAAGCGTGAAGAACAGCAAAAGGGAAAGTAAAAAGATCCTGCTTGTGCAAAAAAGCATTTGCTTATAATATATGCACTTTTCCTGTGTATGTACATAAACTATAATTGTCCTAATTATTTCTGTGCTTTCTTGTACGTAATCACAAGGAAGAGCGTGTATGCAGCTCTGCACGACTGACAAAACCCAGCCTCTGCTGGAGGAAAGACTTTGGAAATATTGTGTGGTTTTTTCCCCCCAACATTGGTTGCCTGATGGTTGAACATCTAAAATGCCCCTCATGCCAAACACCATCCACAAACAGATACACACATACAGCCTCACGTCGAAGGCACAGATACACGTCACTGCTGTTTATGATTTGGTCTCAAAAGGTAGACAATGTGTGTGTGTGTGTGTGTTTTTTTTGCTGGTTCTAAAGTTGTACAAAGTTTTTTAAACCCCCTCCACCCTCCCCCCTCCTCCCCCTCACAAAATCAGTGACAGTCATCGGACAAACACAACAGTACAGCACAACTACAGAACAGAGCTATCTCACCCGCAAGAATTCCCCCCTGATAATAAGTCCTCTGTAAGCGATCAAGGTTCCTGCCACCTCGAAGTCCTAATACTGAGACAAAAATCACAGAGTCACATCAGTGCTGTACGGCTCCTCTGGGGAACATGGCTGCGAGCGACATGCCGTTGTTTACAAGTGGAAAACCTATATTGCCCATGGCGTTCCCTTAAGCATGGGAAGATTGTAATGATCACATATTTCCGTAACGATTGGTTTATTGCGCTGTGCAAATGCTTTCTGCTCGTAACTATATGCGTCGTAATATTGCAACAATACTAAAATAGCACAATAACCACTGTAGAATATCACATAAATGTCATCGTATTAACTGCACCGCTGTGATCTTGGTCAGGCGTGAGAAAACAAAAGTATGAGGTTTACATTTTCAAATTAGTATTAGTAGTAAAACATACACACACACACATACATATATATATATATATATATATATATATATATATATATATATATATATATATATATATATATATATATATTGTATCACTATTTTCTATGTTCCTGGATTTTTGCAGAGTCTATTTATCTAACTTTCTAACTTGCCTGTGTATGGTTTGAATAACTGTGGAGAGAAAGCTAAGCAGCAGAATAATGTTGCTCAAGCTGATCGCATGACTCAAAGTCTGTTTAATAAAGCTCTGGTGACAAAACAGCGGGAATAAGTTCTCCCTCAAAACAGTTCATGTCCCGACAAATAACTAAACTGTCCTTCACATGCGAGCCTAATGCCACACCCCGCCAAAAAGCTGGTTCTGCAGAGCCAAACACTGCTTCAAGATCAGCTCATAATTTCCTGTTAATGTGAAACTGAAAAGAGCTGCAATTGCAAGCTTAAGCAGCCTAAAGATGATCCAAAGCTTTCCTCTTCTCTCACAGTCAACACCGAGGTTGTGAGATTGCTCAATTTTCATGTCTTGTCAGCTAGAGTCTGTCGTTTTTTTGAAAGGGATCAGTTTTTTCCCACTGGGCATCCATTCAAGCACCTTCACCAACAGAATAGGCTAAGGATCACAGCCAGCTTAGATAAGTGCATCTCATGGCTATGAGGATTATCAGTGTATACGCAGTGCACGTACAAATACAACACTCCTCTCAGGCAGTACTGAGTGCCCTGACATGTCACTATAGTAATTGTTATGACAATTGCAAATATGTAGAGAGTGGAAAAAAAACATTGTCCTTGCAAGAAATTTCCAGTCCTTGCCAGTAATTACTGCATATTTATGTTGGGTATACAAAGACACGTGTACCCGAGGCAGTACTTTTACAAAACGTGTTTGTTCTTTTTTTCTTTTTAAATTGAGAGAACTGGGGTGAAAATCATGCAACAAACTCACCTTTTTTGATGACTGTCTGGTCTGCCATGATAACACTGTGGTCATCTACATGCTGATCATTTAAAAAAAAAAAAAAAAAAAGAACAGAAGAAACATTAATTAAGGAATTGTGTGTATTTTTTTTAATTTTATAAACTAACTATAGAGACGTAGCAAGTTGAACTTCATTTACGTCAAAATATGCAATGTCTATCTAAATTGCTTTCTCTTTTCCTCTTTTTCAAAATTAATAGCATCCTGGGGATCTTTGATTATATTTCTAACCTCATGCGATTATTAAAATATCCCTGTTGCGTATACAATAACTTTAAGTAAAACAGTTAAAACAGTACAATGTAGCTTTAGTGTCAACTTGAATGGTATCCTAAAACGTATGATGGCATTTGACTACCTGTTTCAGCAAGCAAACTCACGCACACAACCTCAGCGACCTATCATGGCGCGCAACTTAAAAGTACCCACTCATCACTGCGATCCACTCACCTGAACATCCTCCAGGCCGTGTCCCAGGTCGTGCATCCCCATGCTATCCCCAATGACCGACGACTCGATGCTGTGCACGTGCGGGGACAGCAGCTCCGGCCGCCGGAAGCCTTCCCTCCTCACCCCGGACGAGCCCTCCAGGCCCAGGATCTGACTCGCCAGGCCGCTCCTCCCGTGCGCGCCGAGCCCCTCCTGGCCCTGGCGGCCGGGCCACTGCTGCTGGTTGGACGACTGCGACTGGTGTAAGGAGTTGATGTTGAACGGGTCCCCGAGGTGGGAGTAGGGGTCCCCGGACTGCGGGTAGGAGATGGGCTGGTAGGGGGGCGGGAAGTACGGGGGCTGGAAGTCCGAACTGGCCGAGTGGGAGAGGGAGGGAGACGGGCTGTAGAGGTGCTGGCTGACCGCTGGCAGGTGAGGCAGCCGCGGGTTCCCATTGCTGCTGCCGTCGTGCCTTTCCTGAGGGGACGGAGGATACAGGTCAACTGATGGAGCCGGCAACAAAATGGCAGGTAGTGGTGGCGTGTGTCCCTCGAGGGAATCATGGCTGATACCCACTGGCACGATGTCTACTCAAGATAGCAATGGTTCAGAGAGGAGCGTGAGATATTATGTGGACTTTGCATTTCAAATTAGTATTATTGTGGAGAAGGCGATTTTGTTATTTACATTGAATTGGTTATTGAATTATTTGATTGTATTACGTGCTCGCTTGTTAGTATTGAGCTAAATTAATTGCTGGTAAATAAGCCTATGAAACTTTTAGAAAACATGTTTTATATGTATTTATATTATTATAACAATAACAATTAATAGTACTAGTAGTATTAGCAGCAGGTACATCACTGTTGTTGCTGTCCTCGAAATAATTATTGTTCATTTCTTGTGAAACGTGTTGTTGTTGTTGTTGTGTTTTTGCTTTCACAGCTGGCCTCTCAGCCTTTTTTCTTTCGCAAA
The DNA here is from genome assembly GCF_023055335.1 of Clinocottus analis. NCBI lineage: Eukaryota > Metazoa > Chordata > Actinopteri > Perciformes > Cottidae > Clinocottus > Clinocottus analis. The sequence goes on from NW_027176042.1 coordinate 19,142,329, forward strand.
TTTTCCATTTTATCTTCGTGTATCTTATCATTCACATTAGCAGAGGAAAAATGCGAACACAGTCACCCTGTAGTCGTTGAATGGCAAACTTTTGTTACATGTCACTCACAACTCCAAAAGGCACGTATCCCTCGTTTTTGGAACCATCAAAACTTACCTCGCAGTCGTCCTCATACTTCACGTTGTCGGCTAATTTCCACAACATTCTGGCAGAGAAAAAAAAAGTCTCTCTGTTACACAAAAAAAACAAAAAAAAAACAGTAAATAAAAAAAAATAAAAAAAATATTGTCGCTGTAGTTAATCCACGTATGAACGAGTCAAAGGCTTCCTGGTGATCATGAACCACCACCTCGTTCTTCAGCTGCTTGGCGAAGAGGCGAAGTTGAGCGTGAAGGCTGAAGGAGCGACTGACTATCCAACCACAGATGTGACTTTCCAACAGCCACTATGGGAGAAAATAATCGTTGTCAAGCAATATTTCCCCCCCTCCCCTTGTCCGGTCACTGTGTTCTGCAGTTGTGTTGTGGAAGTGGGCGAAAACGACGCATATAAGAAACTTGACTCCCTCTCATGGAGGAAAAGGCGATGTTCAGTCTTATTGGTGCACACGTTCGCAGTGGAAGGCTGCTATATCTGCGCGGCCGCTCCGAGGGGGGCGTCACCCTGCACGCTGACGTCAGCGGTGAAAAACAAAACAGTGCTGATTGGCGGGACGTCGGGCCAATCAGAGTTCTGTCCGTCTGCAAAGTGTCAAGACACGTAAACCCACTGACTTCACTGGAGGAAACTTTTTCCGTGGCTTAGAATCTGTCACCACCTCCTCGTTTGTTTTAGCGTGTTTTTATTTATTTATATATATATCAGGAACATGAAGCCGGGACTTTTAAACGTGTAGGAGGACACCTGTTGGCTCAGTGTAGGATTATATTCCTTATAGGCGTTATTGTATGCATGCGGAGATGATGCTTAACGAGCATATTGGAAATTATAGTTCTTTAAATAGCGTTGTTTATGAATTAAATAACTCATTTGCAATGTGTTCTGGGTAAAACATAGAAGTAACAAACAAACAACAATTGCGAGTGCCATACACGTTGTGTCGGGACTAACACAACTCGGATGAAGTGCTGCTGCAGGGGAGGGTTGCTCGGTTACAGAGTACCTCATGGTGAGGTTATGACGCTCAGGAATGCCTCTCGGCTCTCGACCAATCACAGCACTCGGTTTGACACGTTCTAGAATTTTGATTGTGTTCTGAATTTAACAGAAGAGAAGCGGTGTGTTCGGTTCATTCCACTGTAAACAAAAAGAAAGGCCTATACGTGTTTTCAGAGTTTCTAATAGGTTAACAAAACCTAATTATTGTATTACTGATGTTTTTAATATGGATACATTAATATAAATAACTGCACTTGTTTGATGAATGTTAAATTAATCATTTTAATAAATTAAACTGATCGTCATTTCTGTTCTATATAATAAAAATAAAAATTATTATTATTATTATTATTAGTAGTAGTAGTATTTGCAGTGGTGGTATTCACATAAAATGTGATCATAAGGTAATATATATATATATATATATATATATATATATATATATATATATATATATATATAAACTGCATATCACTTATTTGATTACCTCACCCACTCAAAATAACCTTCATATTTTTTAGTTGCAAATCAGGAAGATATCAAATTGATGCAATTTAAATGCATGATTATATTAATAGTCATTGAAATAAACCCATGACATTGTGGTGTCGGTGTTTCACAGTGGTGGCTAAGTGCTTGTTTCAAACCGCAAGGAGCCCGAGGGGTATAGCAGCATCATTCTCTCCCAAAAAAAAAAAAAAAAAAAAAAAAAAAACTCTGAAGCTCAAAGGATCTCGACAAACAACTCTTTCTTCGGGTCATTTACATTTTTGGTGGAGGTTTGCAATGTCTAAAACAAGACTGCTTTGCAGCTGTGATATGCATTAAAACCCAGAAGGGAGAACAAAAGATGTTGGTTTTCCTCTTGTTTTGGATGTATAACGAGCTAACGGTCCACTATTTTAGTTACGATTTAGTTCATTTTATTTTAGTCATTAAACTTTTTTTTTAAAAATGAAATATAAAATATCTCCCACCTCAGAAGTGTGGGCAACAGTATAAAGGCTAATAGTGCAACATTTGAACAAATTTCATTAATTGGTTTTGTATCATTTGACAAATTCTAAAATGTCGGATTATAATTTGTGAGATTAATGCACAGACCTTTGTATTTTAGGGTAACAGCATGTGGCGTCCGTGCTCCCAAGCTGTGATGATCGGCCTGGGAACAACAGGACGTGCACTGCGGAGGATTATCTTCCTCTTCTTTTTGTTGTTGTTGCGTGTTGGTCCTTGTTGTGTTGCGAAGCAGAAGAGAAATGCGCTCTGATTAGATGTTACTTTACGTCGGCAGAGACCGAGAGCAGACCTAAAAGGACTTAGTCACGCTCCGATGCTCAGCTTGTCATTTTAATAACAGTCGACTGCAGTGACTCAGCTGATGACGTCAGGTGTAAATCAATAAATTATGCTTCGGGATTTATCAATTGGGTTGCTATACACGGAGGCAATATGGTATAATATATTCTATTTTAAAGCGAATTCATGATGTGTCTATTCACAATAAAATCCCATTGAAATGCAAAATTGGCCCGGAAAACCAACACCACATGGCCCTCAATAAAGGACACTATGATATTCATGTTATATATGTATACACTGTAAATAATCTACTTTGTTTTATATGACCTATCGAGTATATTAAAGTATAGTTTAAATTACTCAGTGGTATCCACAGACAGCATGTGGATCCTTTATGATATCCATCTGTTCCTGCAGAACTCTTTCATACTTTTATAATTCAATAAAAAAATAGACTGTGGTTATCCGGCTTAAATCATCAAAGAGAAATATACGCCGAAGATTTTTTTTTTTTCATTTCTTTTTTTCAAAAACAGCAGCTTCGTAATCCAGTTGCTCACTTGCAGTTTTTGAACACATGAAGCCTCCGTCCTTCTGATATTAATCACGGGTCATGCAGAAAGCTCGAGCGGCGCCGCGCCATTACAAACAGGTGATTATGGAGGAAAGTAGTAAAACAAACAACGGCTCAGCAGCGAAAGCGATAAACATGATGCGGGTTGGGATTAAACTAAGTCAGCTGGAAGAGAAGATAACTCACCCTCCAGTCTATCCTCTCCAGCACAGACATCTGCAAGGCTCAAGTCGCAGCAATCCCACTGAGACGACGCGAATGAGTGAAACCACGAGAGCTTCACGTCGCCGACTTCACCTGACAGACTCGCAGTGCGCATGCGCCACCCAGTGTAATACACCTGAGTGGGATAAATCAAAACAATCCATCTGTGTAGTCCTGCTCGATGAAAACACGTATTTTAAATGTGTGATATAAAACAGCAGGTGCATTAACATTGATGAAGGTGAGAAAAGGAGTGAACAAATGTAAATTCATGTTTTTTTAAAAATATAAAGTAAGCACGACCTATCCGATTACGCCTATTTATACAATATACAACTATTGGTAATCTAATTATCATTTGCTATTGTTGAGTTGAAACAGAAACGATGTCATAGAAGGTAAAGTGTATGAAAAGGTGAAAATAAGACGTGGGGAAATGTTAAAGATGAGGTAATTCCACCCTTAAAGCCACATGGCCTCAGGCTGACCAAAAGAATCTGCTTTCAAAAGCCACTGAAGCTTTTTAAGGCCTAAACTGGCTGTTGTTATCTGATCTCCCAAATACTTTAGCTTAAACTATTGAGGAGATCAAAGTGTCTTCGCTCTGTGGTTGAGAATGTATCTTACATATCTTGTTCTGAGAAAATAATCTGACCTGTCTGAACAGCAGCCCGGACACCTGCCATGAAATAAAGTCTCATCAAACGATGCAATTTCAAGTAATAAGGATAGAAAGAGACAAAGAGTGTCTTATTATTCCGATTCTATATTTAAAAAAAATGCAATTCCTATTTCCAATGTCTGCATCTATTAATTACAAAAAGGCCAGCTGTGCGATTTGTAGTTTCTTGAGCACATAATCGGACAATTCAACTGCATATAACTACAGGCCGGGCTATGCGTTCCATTTTATTGTAATAAAACAATAGGTATGATAGGTAAATGGTCTTAATTAATACAAATTGACCATGTTAAATACAAGTTCCCGCAGTTCATTAGAAATCCGCATTCACCCTCGCGAGCAAACATCAGAACAAATCAGATGCGGGTGGGGTTTAGGTCATATATCATCTTCAGAAACATCCATTCACAGAAAATAGATATTGCTGCTCCCATAATTACAGGGGCACAAACAGCCAATTATGTACTTTGAATAAAAAGCTTCTGAAAGATATAAAACTAACGAAAGGGCTATAGAAAATGCAGCTGTCTTTGCTCCAAAGATAACGACTTCCTCCGTTACAAGAGGTCAATACACAAAAAAATAGAAAAACTTACATGAGCTTATGTGGTTCTTATTATTGATGCATTATTTTTGCAGTAAACTATATTCAATGATCTAATGTGCGCAGAAAAATAGAAATCAACAACACAACTATAAAAACATGTCATACACATGCTGGATGGAGACAAGAGGGCGCATTGTTTATTTCAATTTTTAGCCACAATGATTGGAATATTTATGGTGTAACTTACATTTAATGAGAAGCAGGCAGACTCCCCTTTGTAAATTCTTTTTTTTTTTTTTTTTTACCTTGTGGCCACAGTTCAAGTCTGTCCAATCACAGAGCGTGACCAACACTCTGCTGCCACCTGGCGGCCGCTTTATGTCATTACCACAGAGCTAAACGTCAGATACTCTGTTAGTTCAGCAGTTCTCACCCTTTTTTCAGGGCTGTACCCCATGTGAAACATTCAGCCAGTGCAAAGCATTTTTGTTAGAAAAAAATGTGTATAATACACAGCGCTATGCCATCAGTGTCTGATTTAATATAGTATATCTACAATTCAGTTCATGAACTTACTGAATATTTATTAAATAACCTTTTTTAAAGGACTTTTTAATGGAGGCTCATTTGAAATATATATGTAAAGCTCCATTTATGAACCAGCAGTAGTATACTACATGTTAAATATTGTATAGATGTCCAGACTACGATTTGATTCTAAACGTGTTGTGTCACAAATTCCTGCTCATGTACAGATGCACCTTTTAAAAACAGAAAAGAGAAAAGTTTCTTGTTCGTCAAGCTGAAAACAGCCATCTGGTCTCAAACTCTAAACATGTATCATTCTGGAGAGAAAATGTTTAATGTCCAAGTGAAGTAACCAGGAGAAAAACATATTTTTGACTGAAAAGTAATGCATTACTTTTACAGTTTTGCCACGTTTAAGGCAGTGACATATCTGAATAGCCTACTTACTAATGATAAACTGTTGTGTATATCTCCTATGCCATTAGAGGACAACTGCGCAAGACCGTGCAGTAGGTGTGACTGCAACCAGGCAACAGATGTCTGTTTTTATAACATGAATTTGGAGTAAGATGTTGCCAACTGTGCCGTGATCAACGCCATAAACACTGCACTGCACAACAGTTGCCATTTTCACACCTTGTGCATGTAAACACATGTAAGCTGCTGTACTTAATACGAGCTTTTTATAACTTGTTTTGGGTGTGAATTTTCCCTCGGAGGACACAGGAGGGAATTGTGGGATCTGTCATCAGCGGTAATTATTGCTCTGCGTTGCACGGAGAATGTTGTGTAACCGAGCTTTATATTCCATGGGAAACATGTGCGTCTTAGTTGTTATACCGGCTCAACAGATAAAGAAAAAGACAAAAAAGGAAACTTAGTAGGACTGAATAGAAATTTATTTCTGGCATTTGCTTGTTACATGCAGAATAAGAAGAAAAAAGTAACACCTGACTACATTAAAACAAGAGGCACACATTTTGAATCTCCTTAAAAAAAAATGCAGAAGAGTGTGTGGAAAATGTGATCATTCACTATATTTTGCTATCATACTGAAAACCACAATAACATATTTTGATATTTTTCATGTCCAATTGACTTCCTTGCAAAAAACTAGTTGGAAGAAGTTTAGTTGGAACTATTCTTAAATATTGAAGTTTGTAACAATCAAGAATAAAGATCACTGTTACACAAAACCCAGGTATGTTTGTTGTTTCATCTGCTGCATGCACTATTTTGTTTATTTATGAGCATCAGAAGCTTCAATAAATAAGCAAGATGCTTAAAACTTTGTCTTTTTATGTTGTTAACTCAATGAAACCAACGTTTCAAGAAAACAAAAACAATGTGATGAATACATATTCCTTGAATGTCCCGTGTTAAATGTTAATACAAAGTGTGGCTAAGCTCACACTGACAGACATCATAAACAGGAAACAATTAAACATGACTGAAGTAAAGAATAACGCAATATGCCCTGCTTTACAGATGTAGGGATTCAACTCCTTTTTGTGTGTGCCTTAACTGAATAGTGGAATTAAAGCCTCTTAATTTAATATCTGATGAAGTCACTATAATAATGAAAACCTGCACTCTGTCCACAAGGGGGCGACATAGTGGCAGAGATAATAAAGTCGCCGCGGCATCAACTCTCAGAGCGCCTGAGACTGAGAACACGGAGATCCTGGAGAATACATCGGGGAGAAAAGGTTACAAAACAAAGAGGCTGAACAGCTTAGGGAGCCATTAACAAAATGTTGACAACATCTAAACACTGAGCTGCTGGGGGACTGATGAGACATATTGGGAATGAGTACACACATTGAGATTATTAGAAGTCACATGGGTAATGTGTAGAACTAGATTCACCAGTAATGGGCCTTTTCTGGGTCACGGTTTCTGGGGCAATCTAAAAAGGGTGATCTTTGCTCTGAGTGATGGTTACTAGAAGTGATACGGGGTGTGGGTGACCCAGTTGGATGTCTGATCTTTAGAGCGCTTGGCAGAGCTGTGGGTGGTGAACAGGGACTTGAAGACCTCCGACTTCTCCGTCATTTCCTGAAAGTTCCTTTTGGCGATGGAGGAGGTGGAGGCCGTCGAAGACTTGCCGCCTTTCGAGGAGTCGGAGGATCCGGCCACAGCTAGGTGGTAAAATGACAAATGACAGAGTAAACGAAGCAGCAGGATGAAGAGAAGAAAAGAGAATGACAAAATGCATAAAAAAGGAGGGGAATACGACCGCTGATAGCGTTTTAAACAGCTTTTTTTTTCATGTTCCGATACAGTTTTATAATTTACGTCTAATTTGTTCTATGATAAACTAATGATATCACTGGAGTGGTATTAATTCACTGAACACATTACTGCCAAACCGGTTCTTTTCAACAGTGACATGCAGTTTCAATCTGGATGAGATTCCTTCCAGTAATCCTGGCAGACAATCTAAGCTTAGCACTAATGCCATTTATAAATTTAGAATGGTTAAAAGGTGCTGAATTAGAAATGTGGAACATTAAAATAGCACCAAGCATGTACTTGCCTTGTAAATACATCATAAAGTAATGTCACCCTGAGCAGAGGGTGAACGTGTCTGTTCTAATCAAAGCATCGCTGAAGCTTTGTTTGCGCGTTCATGTCAGTATACGTCAGTCCCTGTGTGTGTGTGTGTGTGTGTGTGTGTGTGCTCCACTGGTTTGCTAATAGACGCTGCTCATGTGGCAGAGCCGTGGAGGCGTAGCGCTCCCCCTCTGGGACGCCAGCCGCCATCGCGTTAAAGGCCGTACGCACGAAATCCGTCAATCAAAAGACGTGTTCTTTGTTTGGAATTGTGCACCTTTAAGTCTACGTTTAAGCTTTGTTTGTGTGTATTCATCAAAGGAAAGTGTGCTCCGCTACCTGGCTGGCTGCTTTCGTCACCATTTTGTTGTGCCGTTAGATCCACTTGTGGAGCTTGGGCGTCTTCTGCGGGAAGAAACCAGAGTCAGACAGTTTGATTAAGACGGGACGTCTTTCAATGTTTTGTTAAAGTACAAACTAGCTATGAATTCAGAAAATGTACATGCCTTTATCTAAATCTACATGTGAGAAATAAAAAAAAAATTGATTATGATTTCCAAAAGGTTGCATAAAAGCTTTCTCATTCAAGTTGAATTCCTGATCAACTTGGTTTGTTGTGAACACCCTAAAGAATACATATTTTAAACAAAGTAAACTCGTTACAATCTAAAATGGGGTTTACACAAGCGGGGAGAGAGAGAACGCACGCCCACACACACACACACACACACACACACACACACACACACACACACACACACACGCGTTTTTTCCACCAACATCATGTTCACTTGTGAGGTGGGAGCTTTGTGCTGTTCTAGAGAACTAAACCGGAAACGAAACCGGAACCCTGGAGCTCTCTGATCTCAGTTGAATCTACACACGGCCAAACAGACCGTAAATCCACTGTACCTGTTCCAAAATCACCCTTTATAGGATTTGCATTGATTTTTATTTTCATGAGACGCAGGATTGAAAATGAATTTGATACAAGAAAAACATATTACTGTTTCCAAAAAAAAAAGAAAAGAAAGAGAGACGAAACTCTCACTAAACTAAAGCCGTCAATTGTGCGGACCAAAGAATCAAATTGAGCCGGTGGAAAGGTGGATGATGGGGACGTTCAGGAAGCAATCTTTTATAATTGTACTTTACAGCCATCAGACGATTACAAGCCCCGAATCATTACCGCTTAAGACGCCCACCTTTTCGTACTGTCTCTCTCTGAGAGTCATTATTCATAACATGTGTCTGCTTTGCAGACTAATAACAGCCTCCTGATAATTCCTGTAATCAGTTATTTCTTCGTGACCTCTTTGCGACACCCAAGAACTTAAACATCATACGCCTCAGTCGCATCGAGGTTCTGATGACGAAGGATGACGACTGTCAAAAGTGTCCAAGAGTCAATCTTTACAATATCACGTTTACTCCCCTTGGATCGTCTGATAACCAGAAACGTAAACGCAGCCATGTATCTTCGCCGCCAGGTGTTGAAAGCCCCCCAAACCCTAAACCTCAATACATGACAGATAGTGTTGATAACCAATACAATTAAAGATATGTGGGGATTAATAATTAGATACAGTGAGTCTGGGAAATGTCCCTGAACACGTTTAGAAAACCATGCCTGATGCATCACGGGAAAATAAACTGAAGTGATGTCATGGCACATGGGAGTACAAAAAGTCTGTTTTCTGTTGGCGACACCAAACAAAGACAACTTCCACTAACAACATTGTCATGAAGGAGAAAAAAAAGCATTGACTGTCAGAGGAAAAGAGCAGGTGAGAGATTTCCCAAAGCATGTCTGAAATATTTAAAGAGTGTGACCATTAGACTCTAATCCACCGGCTTAGTGGAAGTTCTATACATGATCCACGTCTCAGAGTGAAGTCTAAAGATAGCTGCTGATATCTACAGACTCAAGTAGTTAGGAGTTTTTTCATAGCAGATAATGGTGTCACATTCTACAGTGTTATTCCAGCACAGTGTCATATTTCTCCATGTATGGATTGAATACAGAGGAGGTAAATGTTTGACTGACCCGGCTAACTCTAAACGGAAAATTCAAAACCTTATTCAAATGAAGAAGTAAAGGCTTTGTTTTAGCTGCAATGGTTTTGCTTATGTAAAAGCAGATTTGTCTGAACACAACGCATCACAGAGGCTTTACACATACCCTTTGATTCCGACGGCGTGGACACTGTTTCAGCTGCTTTGCTCTTCTTTGATTTCTAAAAATATAAAAAAGGGAAATGCTTTTATTGCAAAACTTTGAATACCTTTGTGATGTTATTATTATTATTATTATTCCAAGACAAGTATTTATGATTCGTTGAATGAGTTTACAAAAAAAATAAAATCAATTTTCCTAGTGAAGACAATTAAGATACTATCCCAAAGCAGATGAATCACTCTCAAGAACCCCCAAAAATATGTTATAGTTAATTTAAACCCAACAACCCACTCTCTGACATCGTCCTAGATTAGCTGTAATTGTGTTTAAATGCAAACTCACCTTAGTTTTGGCTTTGGCCCGCTTCTCTTCCATCCTCACACTCAGCTTCCCCACCTCCTCCTTAGTGCCATTGAGCACAACGATGTCCTCAGCTTTAAACCCTTCGCCGCACTGAAAAGAAAAACATAAACGCAAGGGGAAAAAGAATACACATTTAACAGTGGAACAAGGCTGATTGAAATGATCATCACTTTGATCATTTTACAAATGTTCATGAAAGTATTTGTTGAGAGAATATTAAGGGGATTTGCCTGCTCAGAGAATTTAAACGCATCAGAGCACATTAATACCTTAAAACCTTGTTATCTCGTGTGTGGTGAGTGAAAACTTGCTTCCAAAGCTGTCGTTTTTATTTTGGTGAGACCGTCTGATAAAGTAGCTTGAGCAGTCCCGAAGTAAATTCTGCGACACTACTTATTTACAGCAGTTATTTTAAACCAGTGGGCGTCACAGTGTCATCTAGTGGCTTGCAGAGGTACTGCCAAATGGTTAGGTTCAAATTCAAATGTTTCTGAAAAGGTGATGTGGAAAACAGATTCAACTTTATTACGAGAGAACATTTAATGTGAGAGAAATTGGAGCGGCTTCATACTGCACTTGTTCTTGTTTTTGGTGTGAATCCGGGGCTTTAGTCCTGTTGTTTTATCTTTTAATGTTTTTACCTGTGTTGTGTGATTTCTGTGTGTCTTGTGAATCTTGAAACTTTTTTATGCTGCTGCCTTGGCCAGGCTTCCCTTGGAAAAGAGGTATCATTGTATCTCAACAGGACCGACCTCCTGTCGGTTAAATAAAAGCTAATAAACTTGGAATCATAATTTATTTTGGTCATCATACCACATTTTCCACCCAGAATATTTTGTATGCTTTTTTTTTTACTTATTCATTAGGTAAAGTTGAGAACCTTTAATGTACAATATGTGACACAAACCTTTAATGTGTTGACAGGATTTGTACCATTACATAGAATTTAACTAATGTATATTTAGGTGGTAGGCGAGTATAAAGAGGCACTTCTCTGAGGTTAACCCGGTTTCTAAAACACGTCACGATATATTCAAATGTGCAAACCTTTGTAAAAACACATAATGATTAGGTGAAAAGTCCACAAACTCAGCTGAAACAAGGTTCAGGTACACAACAGATAAGGAGACGTGGTCCCACTTTGACTTGCAAAGCAAGGTTTTGTTTATCCAGCTGACGAAAATCAACAAAATGAACAATTGTTCATGATATACCTGTGGCAAAACATGTAGACTAACCCGGCAGATAGCAAAACAATAAATCAAGCTATTCTCATAATGCAACATTTGTCTAAACACTTTTATTTACACATGTATAAAAGAACATTAATTCTCTCTCTGCCACAAAACTTCCCCTTTTAAATGTATTTGTATGCAGGCTGTGTTTGTTTTACTCCGAAGGGAAAACTAAACTCAAAACACAGCGAAGCACAAGGGAAGACTGAAGTAAAGGTTAATGGTGGAACTATTTTCCAAATTCTTTTGACTTGCTGGAACATCCAGTCAGGATCACACTGCTGTCTATTGTATAAACCATTAAAGCCACTTTAATGGTCCGATATATTTCTGGGTCATGTCTATGTTAATCTAGACTTGGAAAGAATGTGGTAAACTCTTGAGAGACTCGTTGAACGCCCGTCCGAACCTGAACCATTCGTGATCAATGACTTGAACCTTTTCACTGGCAGTTACTTAAATCTAGGATTACCATCGAGATCAGGGGCTCTCAACCCTTTTTCAGTTATGTAAACCCTGTAAAATATACGTAGTAAAGAGAGCTATGCCATCAGTGCCTAATTTAATATAGAATATACAATTCTGTTTATGAACTTACAATTGAAATGAATAACACATTTTATAGCATTTGAGAAATATGCATCTTAAAATAAAGTACATCATGAAAAAAAAACCCATTATAACTGTATCTCCCTGCAGCTTTAAATTCATTTAATGCATGTGTGAAGTGAATTAAACAAATTCTTCTCATCTTCTAATAAGATAATTGTTTCAGCTCTATTCTCCTTTCTGTTAACATAATTGTTGGGCAGTGAATTAATGCGTAAGGATTCTGATTATATATATATATTCTGATTATATATATATATATATATATATATATATATATATATATATATATATATATATATATATATATATATATATATGTGTGTGTGTGTGTGTATGTATATATAAAGTTTGTTTTCTGTGCCTTCATTCCAGATGTGCGTGGGTACATTTGCTAAAAAGAGTTGTAATTTGTCTCGTGCAGGTGCTTCACATTGCCGCTTTTAATAATACAGTCTCTGAACATATGATATTTACTGGTTTTGAACCGGGCGTATAGGAAGAATGAACATTTCAGAGTCCGTCCATTCTTGGTTGAAGAATCTGGTCTCGCTGTCTACATTCCTCTTTTTGGACCACGCCATCTGAAATAACTTCTGACTCGTACTAGTCGGACTGACCCCTCGGTTGATATTTCACTCGAGCCGCGATGCTTATTGGAATACACATATTTGATTGTCCGAGTAGCATCTATTACTTATAGATCCAGGTCTGGATTCAACGGCGTCTGGGTCCGGACCCCGGTCAGCCTATGAGTGACCACCCGATCGAAACAACACAAAAGACTTAAAGAGTTCAATCTACATCATAGGGGCCAACCAATCACTTTACGTGGCCCGCGACAGCTTGAAAGACATGCAATTGTCTTAAAATCAAAGTCAAAGGCCATAGACAACATCTCCCACAATGCATATTGATTTTGTGACCCGCGAATAAACAGCATCCTACCGCAAGAAAACAGTGTTTTCATATCGCACATTGAAAGAAGATGGGAATGTGAATAGACGTTTGTGCTTCAAGGAAACAAACCAGGAAGTTTTCTGTTTTATGAGGCAATGTCAATGATGAAGCGATGAAATATGTGCAGGTGTGCCATAGAACACAGTCATGTGTATGTGGTCCATGTGGCACACCTGCTCACATACAGATATGTGAGCAGGTGTGCTCATTGCTCAGACCTGATCTTCCACATATATTCTTGACCAGAGTTAGATCCTTCCCAACTGCGGCAAAAAAAAGCTTTGAACAGAGTTACCGTAATAACTCTAATAAGATTGATCTTTGATAGACGACTGTAGGTTTTTTAACCCTAAATTAAATGGATTTCTGTTATAATAACAGATACATTTGCTTCCTTGTATTTTTATATCAATATAAATGCATGTACAATATTTTTACACTTGAATAAACAATACTCAAATGAAAAGACAGTTATTTCACAATATTTCAGGGAGTAAGTTAGACAGTGTTACAGTTACAACCGGCCCTTTGAGGGTAACCATAATGATAACGTGGCCCAGCGGGGAGATTAGTTTGACACCTCTGATCTACATATTCAAAACCTATTCAGCAGGAATTTCTATTTTAAAAAAGGGAACATTTTCTCAATCTAGACATGTTATTCTTATGGTCTATGACAGTCCAAAAATAGAAAAAACCACGAAGAACTCTCTACCAAATCCCAAAACGATACAAAGTCTGGAACAGCTCCTTAGGCAGTTAAATGGGTAAGATATAAATGACACAGATCACCCAGGGGACTGTTCTATATACGAGTATATTTCAAGTTTCAGAGCTGAGAACACTACAATAAAAAAACAATTAAGTCCAGCTTCCAAAAAAGGAAACCAACATTCATGGGTCCACATAATCAGTTATTCACTGTGTATGGACCAGCTGCATACTTAATACTGGATAACATTCCAAGTTTCTGGCTATGAGGGAGAGTCGCTCATGCTCACAAATATTAATTGAGCGTATGTATAGGCCATGGAAATATCATATTGGAATTAAACCAACGATGGTAAAATGTTGGTAAGTTTCCATTTGCATCTTAATTTAGCACTGAAAATGGTATGTGTGATATGTTACTGCATTTGATTTAACTAAAACTGTTTCTAAATTGTTAACAAAAAGGGAAGAGTCTCAGCCAGCCACTTCTGCATTAAATCCACTCTGAGAAACCAATCATTAAACTTTGGTGCATTTCGCCTAGACAAGCAGACCCAAGAGTAGAATGCAAAAAAATCTCTACTTCATCATTGTGTGTATTACTCATTGATACTACGATAAGAAGCATGGCTGCGACAAAGAAAGGAAAAGCACACCCATATACAAACACAAATATTAAACCCCTGTAACCACCAGGGGACCTATTGTGTTGCCGTAATGCCGGCTCTGGAGAGGGCGGGGGGTGTGGGGGGTGAACTCCGGCCATGTGCTCTGTTCAACAGAGGACGGATAATCTCAGAAGCTGACCAGGCAGCAAACAGACCGTGTGGGTGCTGCTCTGAAGTCAGTCACTCCGCTGTTGCTATTACCACAAATGACACGCGCCGCCGGCCGGCTGAGCACCGTATCATCAAGTCAGCACTAAACCAGCTACTCGACCGGCAACAAACAAGAAGGTGACCAAGACAGCGCTCAGCGGAGAGACGCTGCGGATAATTCGATGCATTTTCACCTCTAACTGGGCAGAGGAACTGGGACTTTTTTTTTTTTTTTTTAACTGTTGAGGGACAAAGATGATGCAAAGCACGAGGACAAAAAAGAAAGATGCAACACACCGGTGAGCAGAACACTGTAAGGGGGAGGAGAGTGGAAAAACCTGTAGAGGGAGAGAGAGAGAAAGAGAGTGTGTGTGTGTGTGAGGTGTGTCAGGCATGTGCTGTACTGCTGGTAACCAGGCAAGGACAGACTGCGTCTCGTGGGGATGTGGGGGGAGCGACTTAATCAACAATGAATACAACAAGAGAGAGAGAAAGAGAAAAAAGAAAAAACTCAAAGCACTCGGTCTCACTCCGTCAGGATCCCAAGCTCAGTGAGCACAATCTCTGACTCTGCGTACAAAACAATCCTGTGTCAAACAAGTTTAGGTCAAACGTAGGACAGAAATACTACTACTGCTGTTGCTGATAATGGTGCAAGTGGTAATGGCTTCTGCTGCCCATCGGACTCCGGGTGGATTATAGTAGCAAGCTCAAAGTAGCTGTTCAGGTAACAATGATCAAACGAGGCGCCGATGTCTAATGTTTTACTTCTTCACAATTTGGACTACAGACCGAACTACCTGGAAGGTAAATGGCTCGCGCTCATTAAATACTGCCTGCATACGCTCTTTTAATACTGCCTGCATGTGTGCTTATATGTGTCGCGTTGACATACACGTTAGAGGCTTGATCTAGACAGGAAACAAAGATAAAATAAAGATGTAGTCAAAAAACAAATGTTAGAAATATAAAATTATTATCTAAAACAACAGATTTTTAAAAACATTGAGAGCAATTAAGCTGCAAGTTTGATCTTATTGATATACAATTATGTTTTCTTCCTGTCAGTGAAAAGTGTAGTACGGTGAGGGTCGGGGTGGGTGTCATCTCGACAGAAGATTAGAAACCTGCATATTTCCATGGCATCCTCCCGCCCCCTATGGAAATCTGTATCTTTGGTGTTGTTTTCAAGAACAGCATGACATGGGATTATGAATAGTCCTCAGGGACATGCTCTGCTCTGATTTATCTCCAATACTTAGACCTGTAAATTTAGTCTGCTCAATACAGGACATACTGCACTGACAGGAGCCTGACAGTTCAACTGGTTTAACAGACAGCAACATTTGAGTCCTTGTATCTGGTTAGGCTTCATTCAATGATTCTAAAGTATATCACATTGAATTAAAATACAACCGCATTGCAAGATAAGACACTTGAAACATCCACTTTTGTGTAACTTTGATCATGAAAGCAAGACGTATATGTAAAGTCTTAAGAAGGGTTTGAGAGTCTGGCATACAAATGCTCCCGTTGTTTGACATCGGCCAATACTCAAACTTGTTCGTTTCAGAACCTTTTCTGGATGGGAACTATCAGAAACAATTACGATATATTAAAATATGTATTGAGATTTTAGTCAAAAATTACTTGTATGAATTCATAATAATAGTAATTGCTTATTCTGAAGTGGCAAGCTCTTTGTGATTCGTGATTATTTAACCACCTAATCATTTCAGCACTAGTGTCAATGCATCTTCCTTACAGGAATAAAAAATAATCATCTCAAAAACTTAAATGACTGCATAACTTTACTTTATGCTTTTTTTTAAATTAGAAGCCAATGAGAGATTCTTATTCTTTAACTGGTGGAAATTATTACTTTAATCTCAAATACCAGTTACTAATAGCCTAAATTCTGTACACTAAACTACATTTCTTGATCTAAAAACTGGCTCCATCAATTAGCGCTAACCTACATATTTAACCCTATTTCATATCCCTCGGGGGTCCAAGCCCCTTCTGCAAATCACCAATGTGGATGTCTCTATTGCAGGAGTTTTATCCGTGGTGGTGCTTCTTGGATACGGTGAAGCAGGGCTATTATGCGCCAGCTTGTGGGGACAAAATGCAGCTTCCTGTTGTGCCTGGGGATGAGTATTATTATCTGTTCAGTTATTTACATGAGGGCCAGGATGCCAACAGACCCCAAGCTGCTCGAGCCTCCAGATTGCAGGCCCTTCTCCACCGAGTGTAAAGCTTTACTGCCCGGCATGGAGGAAGGAGTGGGGTGGGACCGCCATGCCTGCCAGGTAAGTCGATATATAAGTTCAACTGAAGATGCATCCAAAGTAATGACAAATGTGTAAACACTAGGGTAACCATGTTTTGATGATGGTTGTAGTGTTAATACATATTTTGTTTTGTCTATAGGTGGAAAGCTATATTCTCAGCAGTAGCATACAATGTTCCAAATTGATCAAAGATCAACACTTCATCACAAGGCCTCTAAGTCAGGAGGAGGAGGACTACCCTTTAGCATTTATTGTGACTGTTCACAAAGAGCTGGAGCTGTTTGTACGCCTATTGCGAGCCATTTACATGCCACACAATGTATACTGCATTCACGTGGACCATAAGGCTTCTTCAGAGTACAAGGCGGCTGTACTGAAGCTCGTCAGCTGCTTTAAAAATACCTTCCTATCCAGCCGCAGCGAGACAGTGACGTACGGTGGCTTTTCCCGCCTGCAAGCAGATATTAACTGCATGAGGGATCTAGCACAGTCCAAGATAGGCTGGAGGAAGGTGGTGAATCTGTGTGGACAGGATTTCCCCGTCAAGAGCAACCTGGAACTGGTGCGGTACATGCAGAGCAAAGAGTGGAGGGACCGAAACATGACGCCTGGGGTCAAGCAGCCGCTGCATATGAGGCACAGGACACAGCTCCAGCACAGGGAGATAATCGGCTCGCATGTAATTCTGACGGGGCCGGGACTGACAAAAGGTCCGCCCCCGCACAATCTGGAAGTTTATTTTGGAACAGCGTACTATGCTCTCAAAAGGGATTTTGTAGACTTTGTTCTGAAGAGCCCAATAGCGCAGGACCTCTTGGAGTGGTCCAAAGACACGTTCAGCCCAGACGAGCACTACTGGGTGACACTCAGTCACATCAAAGGTAACCTGCCGGTTTGAAATGGGTGCACAAAGGGGCCTAAGTTCTGCAGCACAAATTCCAGAAAATAACTTAATTATTAACTTTTGTGATGAGGATGTTCAAACAAAATGAGTTGTGCGATACAGAAACACAATCAATGAAAGGTCAAACTGCACATTTGGTCCTTAAACGTTTTCCAAAGGCTCGTTCACTGTGCTTTTATGGCAGGATTACAAATGTTCATGAGCTCTGTGATCTATTGCAATATGACGTTAAGTAGTGGGGCAATGGATCATAAAACCCACGGTTTGGATTGTATCACAAATCAGAGTCACGGGTCAGATCACAACAAAAGGGATTAAAAAAAAGGGCGCAAATATAACTTTCACAGATCCCTGACAACGTTTTTAGCCGCTGATACTAACGACGGACTATGGATGATTCTTATTGTTTGATGACAGCAGCTTGTTTACAAAGCTCCAAACAAAAAAACAAAAAAATGTCAACCATTCTAAAGCCTATTCACCATCAAAAACTCTACATGTTATCTCTTTACTTTACTAAGTTTTTTTTTGTACATGCACTATTCAAATGATGAGGAAGTAAAGACGGTATATTTGTATTGGACGCGGTGGGAGAAGTGGTTGTGCGTGTTTTCAAACGGCTCATTCAAGTCACACAAATTAAATGGCTTATAAAAAGGATGAAACTTTACAGGAAGGAACATTCACTTCCCCACCTCCGAAAAAGAGCACACAGTCACAACAAAGCTTTTCTAAGGGAAGCAGCGAGAACAATCTCCCACACAGTGGAAGTGGCCGTTCGAAAGAGGGAAGAAAATTAAATTAACTAATGTTTGAATTAAGTCAAATGACTGTAATTACTTGTGTCTGGTTATATGTTTGAAGAAGCTCCCGGCAGCCATCTAAATGGAGGTTGGGAAGGAGACGTCCGGTCAATCAAGTGGAGGGATCAAGAGGGAATGGTACACAATGGCTGCAAAGGTGTGTGTAACAATGAGGCACTAGTTGATTGATTAATCACTGTACCACAGGGCATATCTATGGTCCAGCTTACATTCTGTCTTGTGTGCATTGTTAATTATTGACACCACTGTATGTAGATGTCATTGTAACAGAATCAGTAATGTAATTTACAAGCAAATCATTACATTAGTCTTTTTTCAGACAAACCCACTACTTCACATATAAACGTGCACTTATTTTGAACTTTGTCTTCCCATTAGCTTACCTCATCATACTCAAAAACATTGTCTGCTTCTTACTCTTTGTTTTATGTTCAGTTCTTTGGCTCCAGACAGGATTACAGGACCGATTTGCTTGCTAAAGCAACACAAGATGTATTTAACAAAAAAAGAGATAAGGACAGATATGAGATTTTATCTGATATGACGTCTGTTGTCTGTGTTTTAAATGACCTTTTACAGGTTACAATGTCCAGGCAAAAAAAACCTGCAGACCTTATGTCTAATATGCAAATAAAGAGCACAATTGTTGTTGTTGTGTTCCAGGGCATTATGTACGAGACATCTGTATCTACGGCGTGGAAGACCTGCCGTGGATTATCAACAAGAACAGCATGTTTGCCAATAAATTTGAGAGCGACACCTTTCCCGAGGCCTTGGACTGCCTGGAGCATTGGCACAGGACCAAGGTGTTGAACCAGGCAACTGTTGCCATCGAGCCATCGTGGCTTCTGGCCACACAGAGCAACTCAAGCCACAGCTACTTCAACGCCACTGCTGGAGCATGAAATCGCTGTTGGCTGTGAATTTAAAAAATGTGGGCAGGAAAAAACTGAACTGAAAACATAAGGAGGACAAACGGTCCACTTCCTTTGTGGCGAGGCTACTGTTCAAGGACACATTTGTCTCCGTGTGAAACTGTAACAGTTGTTCTGATAATCAGAAGACAGTGGGACGAAAATTATGTCACAATAAAGTATGGTTAGTTAAAACAAAACAACAACAACAAGGAATTCTATTTAAAATACTCACGTGTATAACGGATACTATTTAAGACAACTGCACTACACAAGGTATTTGACAACTGAATATTGATTTCATACTGATTAATTTAATGAAATATTGTTTAATTTAATATTGTGTGTGGTTAAGTAAAAAAAAAAAAAACAGTGATACAATTGTTTTCTTTTTCTATTTAATGGGGTGTAGCAGGTGTAAACAAACAAATAAAGACGGTGTCAAATCTCCCTTCTTTCATTTAAACATTACTATGTGCACTATTTTACATCATGATGAGACGGGAATGGTCGGGAGCGGAGGAAGAGGATCACATACCTGTCTCATCCCTCCATCATAATTTGCCCCAGCATCATGAAGTAATGCACCTTGCACCAATGGACAGTGCCAAATATTAAACAAAGCGCACTACTCATTAATATAATACAACTATAGGGCTGTACCAAACAATTAAAGCTTCAAAGCGTCATCATAAGGTTGAGAAAATAAAATAAAATCTGGCTCCACTAATATCATTAGTAGTATACTATTGTTCAGATAAGATTCCAGTGGTGACTGCATAGAAATTCCAGATTTTTTCGAAAAAATATATTCTGCTTCTTTCCATATTTGTTTGCCTTTCAAAAACAATTCATTCAATAAAGAAAGAAAAAACACCTACTTCTCCAATTCTTCAGAATTGGCTATTTAAATAGCAATGATCCAGATGCCATTTACCATTTAAAAGTGGAGCTGGACAAACCCTAAATGCACACAAAGCACGCTCTTTAGACTTTTTGTGATGAATCTGTTTTGTTTTGTTTTTTTGGCTTAAGACCCAACTACTACTGAAATGATCCCATATTCATGAGAGAACTGTCCACACTATGCTATTCAAATGTGAGATTAAATAAGAAGCAGACCAAGTCTGCATGAATGTCAGTGGCTATAAATACAATAAATTGTGTGTTGCTAATAAGTCTATCTAACCAAACATCTCTGCAGAACGAGTCAGTTTCCCACAAGAGGCACTGTAACTTCTCTTATGGTTTTCAAGCCATATTTATGGAAAAGCAAAAAAATCTGGGCCAAGATGTTTTCACCATCGCAGAAACAACAACATTGACAAGATATGATCTGCGGTCTGCGTTCACACGATCGCCTGTGCATGAGAAATTACACCCATAGCTTATAAGTTAGTTAAAATAGGTCAGGTTTCGAAGTTGTTTGTGGACATGCTTCTTATTTCCAAGTAGCTCTATTTTGGTCACCTTCAGAAATAGCTGATGAAGATGAACAGTAAACCCTTGAGATGCCTCAAGACACTTGGATGGGAAAAAAAAGTGTCAAAAATAGTTTACGTCCAAAGGATAGCTGGGCCTGTGACAATAGTGTAGCTGTCTAAAAATTATGACAGAAATATTGGCAAAAAAATTCAATTGTAGCGAACAACGAGGAGCGAGCTGTGTCCAGCGTGCCGTTGAGAGGTGTGACGGGTATGACAGTTAATAGGTGTAACAGTTAATGGGTTGTAATAAACTATATACATAACACACAAGTATAAATATGTCCCTTCAAGCTCAAGAGCTAGCAATCAACACCACACTTCTGTGAGTCCTCATCGGTACACCCACCAAGTGAGAAGCAGATCGGGTGAATGCTTGTTGAGAAAATCGAATGGACAGAAATAAAAGACATTTAAACAGAGACTCCTTTTGTTTTAGTTTGATAAATAACCAAAAAATTTGCCAAAGACACATCACGCATCAGAATGGGGTCGAATTGGAGAAGGCTACCTGCTTCCCATTGTACTACATACGCGACAGTATGAGCAGACAACAGCAACTTGGCTTCTTCTATTAATATTTCTGTCAATGTAATAAAGATATCCCCCCCGCCTCTCCCATCAATGCTACACAGATTTTCTGGATAGCTTTTCTGGACAAAATGTATTCAACTTGTGTGCAGTGTTTTTTAGATTTCCAAACCTCCGATGGGAACTTTAAATTGTGCACTTAGCATTTTGAACCCAGATTCTTATTTATCCAAGCAACAGATTGTGCATCTGGAACCACGTCGATGCCAGACTGCTTATGTTTTATCTACATTGATAACAAGGCTGCTTGTTTACCAAGCATTAGCAGTGGGAGAACTGCAGGAGCAGAATCCCTACTAAACAATGAGAGGTCACTGATGGAGAGATTTAGTGGGAGGAAAGTTTAAAAATATATTAGAAGAGTAAAAAAAAAAAACTGTTTGCAGACCATTGAATCACTGAAAAAAAGTTTGAATAGAAAGACTTTTTTTAAAAAAAAGATGAAATATTGATTACCTTGTGGCAGATTTCTGTCTTGACCTCTTTCAGTGCCCTGTCAGAAAAGACACAGCCGCAGTTCTGCAGGTAACAGAACCTGAAAATGGAAACATGTTATATGTGATATTTCCTGCACAAAGTAAATTGTCAATTGAGTATGTGTGGTACATTGTTCTAACATTGTTTGATCTAGACGTTTGGATAAAAGTAAATAGAGGTGGTGAGAACAGCGAACAGTTCTGTACTTCAAACATTAATTGACTTTTATTGTGCATCTGGAACCACGTCAATGTGATCAACACAAAAATAGACTCTTTTGATTATACCTAATGCATTATACATGGAGCATTAGAGCAACTTGTTGTTTGTTACCTGTGCTTTCCATTCATCTCCAACCCAACAACAGGGCAAATGAACATGCCGCAGTTCATATCTTCATATATGTCTCCTTTAGTATTGCTTCTCTCTCCTTTCCACTCCGGGTTATCAGTCAAGTTCAGTTCCTTTATATCCTGTAGAGAGAGTGGATGGATAAACAGGTACAACATTAAATATGAAATCAATACAAATGCATTGTGCTAGGCAATATATCAATATTATATTTATATTGTGATAAAAGAGAATATATTGTCTTAGATTTTAGATATATGTACTAGCCAGTACTAGCAGTTTCATTATTTGCCTGGACCCACTTAACAACTCAACATAACTGATTATTTATCAACACTTCCATTTTGGAAATTGCCAAAGATCAGGCAAAAGAGCACGGATCCTAACTTAAAAGCACTGAACTGTGAAAATGTTTCCTCATACTTTCGGCTCAGGAAGAACAGGTGAAGTAATCAAGTTCCTCTTTCTCGAACAAAGAGAGTGTATACTGTTCAAGTGAAACTGTGTGTGTGCGTGTGTGTGGGTTTAACTGCTATAAAGAATGACATCATTGAGCAACTGAGTTTGTCGATGAGAGGGAGCGGGGAATGGCACAACTGGACAATAAAAAGAGATGCTCAAAGTATTGAGTTGGGATGTCTGCTTAGGACACTGCCTGGTTTTGAGCTAAGGGCATCGTCCAGCACAAGCATACGAGGACTCTGTCTCGGCTTACGGCTCAAAAGATACCGATTATGGGCAGGAATGAGAGGTTCTCATATTCCCCCCCACACACACACATACACACACACACACAAACACACACACCATTCACCCTGCCGAAATCCTAGGGTATGGAAGGATTCTGACGGTGCTATTAATCTGGCTGGAGGAGTCGGGTGTACCGCCAAGACCGGTCGAACCAGTCCACCCGCTCCCTCAACTCCCACCAAAAGGACTTTTCCACCCAGCTTCGACTCTGTAGATAATGTATGTTATGATCAAGCTGTAATGTACAACAACAATATAGCTCTAAACACATATTATAATTCCTAGTCCCCTAAACAGACCCGGAGAGCTCAAATCCTAGCGATCAACCTATCCTGGCACCATACCAAGAGCCTAGGTCCATTAAAGAAAAGCTACCATTAACTGAAACGACTATAAATTGTCGAGTGCAGTTGTGGAGGGAGGGACGAAAGTGAGCAAAGCCAGGCAATTTTTCTCGGCCACCAGTTTAAACAGATCTCCAAACATCTTAGAAGATACGGACCCATTGAACAGAGAGCTGGTTAATTAGATAGTCCGGTGAAAGGGGCTCATCTCCCAAATATAAAGGTGAAAGCACCTATGTCCTACAATATGGCGGGAGAGAGGTATCTGGTCAAAAATAATCTTTTGTTTAATTTTGTCCTTTTTGCCGAGCCCTATAAGTGCACACAAGTGTCAACACTCACACCCACCCACCCACCCACCCACCCACCCACCCACACACCCACACACACACACACACACACACACACAATGTTGGAAACACATTGTCCAGCATAGCTCTGACTTTGAGAGTAGAAAACTTCTGCGTCAGCATACCTTGATCCCACGGATGTGAGATACAGCCTCAGCATTGGGTCTCTCTGCAGTCTTATCCAGAAGATATTCAATGACAGAATCTTTGTTAAAGAGCCTGAAACAGAAGATGGACCAGACATTTAGGACACAGTGTGCTGGTATAAGGCAGATATAAATGGTCAACGTTAACTGGGTCACGTTGGGTTCATTAGTTTGTGACACGAACCCAATATGTGTGGATGAACAAAACAAACAAGGATAACTCTCACCTTCCCAGATCACAGGCAATAATGGGGCGTCTCAGTTTTTCCTGGCTCAAGGCACAGTATTTCCATTTGGCAGCCAATTCGGCATTTCTATCAACCTGGAGACACAAACAGATATGTAAGAACACGACATACACATACAGCGTTTTTACTGCCTTCCTCTTCAGTCTGTGGCGATATAAACGTACAGACGCTAGTGTAACGCGTTGTGTTTTAAAAGCGAACGTTAGCCAAAAGATAGCTAATATATCATTTAAGTACCTAACGTACCTAAAATAACCTAACTGAATCCATCAATTCAATTATCGATGCAAATCACCATACTATAATAACAGGCTTACGTTACTATGTTAGGCACTAAAGCTAACTACTGGGAGCTAAAGACAGCGTTGCTAACCGTTGTGAGTTTGAAAAGAAAGAATAAATAAGTGTAACACACCTTCTCGACTTTTTTGGGGCCTTTCACCAACTCGTGTCTTTTAGGAATCGTTCCACCATCACATCCCATCTTGGAGGCTCACTTGTAAAGTTTAGTTTTATGTCACACGAATAGTTTCGGTTAACCTAGCTTACAATCTTCAAAAGCTACCGACCGACAGGAAGTGATCGGGTTGTAAACAAACATCGAGATCTGCAACGCTCGCGGGATCTGAGCCTGATATGATGTCGCCCTCTAGTGGCCGAATTCACTCTTCAGGTGTATTTAGTAGCGTCAGCCACAGTGTGGAAGCATCACCCTACATGTCAGTTTATTTGTTTCTGTTCAGCAAGCAGCCCAAATGGGAGCTAAATAAATAACTGTTGATAAATGTGTGTGTATATATATATATATATATATATATATATATATTAAAAATTAGCATCCATTCAAAAATCCTTAAATCTTTTTCATGTAATACATATTTAATAAAATATGAGTGTAAATTCATGAACTGAATTTTATATATTCTATATTAAATCACGAATGGCACAGCGCTGTGTTTGTGCTGGTTATGGGATACTTGGCTGAAAACATATTTTACAGGGGGTACATCACTAAAAAAAAAGTTTGAGGACCACTGTTCTAGACTATTGAAGTCATGCGTGTAAATATAAAAAGAAACAATTTCACGCACATTACTTCACCCGTTTACTGCCCATCCATCTATTAGACGTTTTCAGTCAGCCATTAAACCCATGTACTAGTAAGTGACATTACTCTTGCTTTCAGGAGTGGTCTAAAGATGAAAGTTTCCTTGGAAGATAGTTCAATGAGTGCTAATTAGATCTATTTCCTGTGCCTTGCAGCCTACAGATTAGTTTACTATCGATGGCGCTGTCCAAGAGCGACCATTAGTTTGGGGAATACCTCAGTGGAGACATCTCTGGCGGCATGACTGATCATCTGTGTGGAGAAGAAAACTGAATAAAAACACAGCATTTGACTTCATTTTCCCAGAGAAAATAGATTTCAACCTCTTTACGCTCACCGCACACAGGCACACAGGCAGCTGCTACTGTGGCTGCCAAAATGTAGCAAAATGAACAAACATGAATAAACATAAAACATTTCTCCATTTTGCCTGTTGGTTCGATTGGTTCTTCCTGTAATCTATAAATTGTGTTATGTGTCTTATTGAATTTCCCCCCTTTCTCACACAGAGCTAAATGTTTAGTATGGATTTTCATTAGAGGCAATGGAGTAAAAGCTCTGTTAGCAAACTATCTGTTGAGAGAGTGGAGAGCCCCAGGCTGATAGTGCAAGCCAACACCTCAGGAACACACAATGCACAATGGCCACTGGACAAAAGGAGATTAGAACAATGGTCTTCTATCCTTGTCCTGCATGTTCTGCTGTTTTCAAACGGCAGAGTTCCGTGATTTATTATAGTTTTGTATATTAAAACTGGCTTGTACCTGATGCACCTCATTATGAAACATATTATAAAGATCTCCTCAGAGGAAAGTTATTTGAGTCTTGGTAAAAAAAAAAAAAGTGACACGTTGTATTTTGTTCCTGTGCTTACATGTTCAAGTCCAAAATCAGCTATGAACCCCATACACTATACGTAAGTCTAGTTTCAAGGACTGTACATAAGGAAAAATTACAAATATCTACCAAGCAGCTCTAAACTCATCCGAAAATATTCATGCGGGCAAACAGATAATCCAAAAATGCCAGGAAGTTAATTAATTAATACTTGTCATTCACTCAGATCATCTGGTCCAGATATCACAGCTTCCATGCATGAAACAGAGAAACGTGTGATGTCACAGCTCAAATATCGGAAATGCCAAGAATATATAATTATAATATAATATATAAGGATAGAGGAAAATTTGTTTTCTTCATCGGTTGCCAACAATTAGATGATTTCATATTGTGGAGTGCATGTCAATTTTTAAATGAATATGAAACGGATGTGTTGAAACACAGTTCAAAGTTTCTTCATTTATTCCAAAATTCCAGTCGGCACAATAGCCAACGTATAGCAAAGTAACCGGCGTCAGACTCATTTCACAGCTGAAGTGACTGCAATCCAAAGCTAGAACGTGTCACTGCCAGTGCCGAGTAGAGGTCAACTGTTCGGATGTCTATCCTCTCCAGTTTTACAGTTCCATCTGAGTTTGCACAACTGAAATGCAGCTTTCTCCTCCTTGTATCTCCCCCTTTGATTGACCTTCCTACCACACATATCTTCCTGGTCTGCTGTGGTGCTACCCAGCACGGCTGACCCAAAGAAAACCCCAACCACCAAGCGCCCATCCAACCTCATGTTTATACTTCTATGATGAGTCCAACCTGCCCAATCAGACTTCCACTGACTGGCCTTGAACTGAAACTGTATACATCTTAACCATCCCAGCCATCCGAGGCAGCCAGTGGAGACCAAGGCTGCATAAATTGCAACGGCCGGCCCTGGTTGTGCACCGAGTCCAATGCATTGAGCGTTTCTAATTGGGAAGGAATTGCTTTGTTTACATTGGCACTAGTTGATAGAGCCGGACTCTTATGTCCCTCCAGCCAACCGGGCTAAAGTCCTCTGAAGGAGAATAACCAAACTGCCAAGCGGAGCTGGAAGGAAATGATTTGGAACAGAGTAAAGGATATTTACTCAATTATATTTGATCAACTAAGGTAATGCCTTGCTGTGAGGCAATATAATACTCTTTTTTTGGAGGAAAAACTTCTTTGAAAAAATCTTTAAATTTGCTGGGTGGGGAGTTTTCCAACGACCAGTCCAAAATTCAAAGATTATTCATTTCTAACCATATAAAACAAAAAAAAAAGCGGCAAATCCAAACATTTGAGCAGCTGGAACAAGTTTTATGTTGGATCGATCTGCATGCATTATTGTCAATGAATCGTAATATTATAATTATCTATGGCCAAATGGATTGATCAACTAATCTCTTCAACTCTAATCTTGCCACATGTGCATCAATTTTAATAGTATCATGACTTAATCTATTACACTGATACAATAGTCAATCCCCAGAGCGCAAAAATCCTATGATCCAATAAGGGATCAAATAATATGAAGGCTGTCGAGAAAACCTTTTGTAATTTCCCGTAACAATACAGTGGATGAAGTGACACCATAAGTGTAAGTATTAGAATTTAGCTGCAAATTTTGTCGTTGCCACAACATTTCCACTCAATAAAAAAAGGCTTCTTTATGAAAGAATATTTTATTTGTGATTTTAAGCTGAATAGGGAACACCGCTGCACTCAGTCAGCTCTAACACCATGTATCAAGCCATGTGCAAGCTCGTACCTAACATATAATGAGAAATCCAAAACCCTGGAAAAAGCACACCACATCCAACATGAAGACTGCAAACGGGTTACCACACACACCAGTCGACCACAATCATTTTCTCATTCCTTTTTCTGTTTATGTTGAAACTCACATAGCTGAATTTAAGCCAGTTGGAAACACGGCCCATAACTAATTTTTCTATTCTCTTGGTCAAGCGGTACAAGTGTGATTAACCCACAACAGCTTTCAGTGATACAGATTATTGATAGTGTGTAGTGTAACACACCCCGTGTAGTCTGTCAGTTTTGTATTTGTATTGTCACTGATTATAACATGACACGGATAAAATTATGATGAAGGAAAGGTGATTCCAATTGGATTTGGAAACCCTTTAGATGAGTCAGCAGCAAACTCATCAGGCCTTGTCAGTATCTCTCAGCTTCCAGGGTATGGCGCGCAATGTTGCCATGCTTCTTCCAGCAGACGATTGCGGACAATTTTTTTCCTCGTTGCACCAGCCCGCTGTGTGACAGTGTTAATCCATTTGGCTGTTAGTCCACCTGGACGTTTTTTTGTTTTTTTTTCTTACCATAATCCAGTATATGATTATCTTTTCCACTGTGGCAAACCAGTTCTGAACACCCACAGACACAAATCCACCCAC
This sequence comes from Clinocottus analis, assembly GCF_023055335.1. NCBI lineage: Eukaryota > Metazoa > Chordata > Actinopteri > Perciformes > Cottidae > Clinocottus > Clinocottus analis. The sequence continues at coordinate 19,170,816 of NW_027176042.1, forward strand.
AACGGCTAAATGAATAAATGTACGCAAACGTGTTTTGAATGTATATATTCACAGTCTGGCGAAGCCAATAACCGTCTGACACACACACACACACACACACACACACACACACACACATGCACACACACACACACACATGCACAAACACATGATCCTGGTCCCTCCTTGATGGCTGTGACCGGGGTAGGACAGTCTCCATACATCAGTGGCAATGGAACAATTGCATGTGCACTGGCAGCACCGGCGCAGTCACATCTCATTAGCTTAACGGGATGCCCAAAAGGTTCTGACAGCGTCCTGGCTGTGATTGGTGTGGCCCGGGGCGATGGGGACATACCTGTGGCTGTCTTGTGTACTCTGTGGGCACGTGGTGAAGACTAAGCACACGTAGCAGCTGAGGCCTGGCAGCGGCGGTAAGATTCTGGGTGTCCACGCCAGCCGCCGCCTCACCGTACACGTCTTCTGCAATAATGAAACTCACACTCTTTTTTTTTTTCTCTTCTGACTCTCACCGTCTCGTGCACTCTCTCACTCTCTCCTTGCCACACACACTCACATTACACAGACATGAGGGAAAACAGTGGTTGATTCTGTGTACCGCTGTGCCATGATGAGCTCAGTGCTAACTTTGAATGCTAACCAAGAATCAATTTGGAGTGGAGTTATTATTTTAAGTCTTTTCACCTGACTTCATGGATTTAATTCAGAGTATGTTTCGTCTTGAAAGGAATAGTTTGACCGTTTTTAAAATAAATGAGTAGAACGATGCCACTGTGATGTTGGTGTCGTAAATATTAAGCTACGACCAACAGCCGCTTAGGTTAGCTTTGCGTCGAGAGAGAAAAAATGAAGTCAAGAGCTAGCCTGGGTCTGTCTAAAGGTAACACAATCCATCTTCCCACACCTCGAAAGCTCACTAAATGACCCGCTATATCTTGTTAATTTAAAACGTACAAAAACTGTAATGTAAAAATGACACATTGTGGTTTTACGGGGGGTTATTTGCTTGGCCGGGAGCAATAACTTCCTTCTTCCTATCTTAAGAAAGCCCGCCACTGGCTCTAGATTCGTATTGCACTGAATGAACTATTGGCTAGAATGCAAACAAACGCATTCCCAAAAGGTTGAACTATTACTTTCGAATAACTATTCTTTTGTTTGAGCTACTTCTTTTCTCTGTCACGTTGTCTGAACACTAATGTTCTTATGCTCTTAAAAATTTAGGATGTGTCATTGTTGGCACATCCTCGTGTCTAGTTCAGGACAACTCACATTTCTTCAACGATGTGCTGAAAATGAGCCTTCAGGCTGCAGCGTTTTGTTTTCAGTCCCCTCTAGATGTCTCCCTGAGGGGTCTTTGGAAGAACACATGTTTTTAATAAGGGTCTTTACGTCTGGCCTTGCGTAAATGTTTAGCAGCGTTCCTTCTGGGAACTGGGGCCTGTCTTTACAGTGGAGGCTAATCAGCTGTAAATTCTGTTTTAAAAAGGAAAAGGAAGGCATGGAAGGAGTTAATCTCCAAGGCCCATTGAACCCTCTGTCTCACCCTTTATTCACTCTCTCCATCTCTCTCTCTCTCTCTCTCTCTCTCTCTCTCTCTCTCTCTCTCACAGATGCACATATAGTACATACTCTCCCCCCCCATCAAGAGAGTGAAAGGAGGGGATGAAAACAAAAAGAAAAAGAGAGAGAAGAAAAGCCAGAGGCTTTGACAAATGATCCAATAAACGGGTAGGGAGATTACAGGCTGGATGCCCACTGGGAGAGGAAGTGGGGCAGTAAATATTTTTTAAAAGCTGTCAATAAATGTCGAGCGTTGAATTTAGAGAAGTATTCACGGTCAGAGCCAAAGATTGGGCTCCTGTGCTGGGTGCTTGTCTGTGGGAGCTTTTGGTTAACAGTATATAGGCCCGAGAGCAACTTAAGTGACAAAATAATGTTTGAAAGAAACTGCTGCTGTTTTTAGACAGAAACATCAGAAAATGTATACCGGAATGAAAACCACCCTGTTTGACATGTACATCCATTCCACTCCCTGGAGACGATCCCAGCTGACATTTAGAGGTCAATTAAACAAACATCAATGTTAATGCTGTGAACATGCTGACAGACAAGATCTCAAAAACGTAATTTATGATGTATTATGAAGATTACATATGCAGCTCTCTTTCTGTATTTCTTTTGAAGACACTGATGCTTACCAAATGCTTTATTGTAATGCTGCACAAAGCAAGGATCAAAAATATATCAGGACATCATGTTATTCATCAAGTCTATTGCACTTCTTTAATGATAATAATAATACATTTGATTTGTATGATGCTTTAAAACGTACTCAAGGCACTTTAGATGGCAAAAACAGAAAGAATAGATGCAATAACATTGTACACGAGATAAATTACATAACAGTAAGAAACTAAACAAAAACATTGTAGCATCACAGGTTAAAAGCAGATTTAAATAAATTAGCGCGTGACGGAGAACGTCTGAGTTGATGGGGGAGAGAGTTCCAGGGGAAGGCGGCAGCAATGGAGACGGCCCCGTCCCTCCAGCTCAGATGCTTGGACAGGGGAGGGAGGGTGAGGAGGTCGGCGTTGGCAGATCTGAGGTTGCGGGTGGGAGCGTGTCGGTGCAGGAGGTCAGAGAGGTATGACGGGGTGAGGTTGTGAAGGGCTTTGTAGGTGATGAGGTGAATCTTGAACTGGATTCTTTGCTGTATGGAGGAGCCAGTAGAGGTTTAGAAGGACTGGGCTGATGTGGTCTCATGGAGTGTGAGAGCAGACGGGCAGCTGAGTTCTGGATGTATTGTAGTTTTGACTTTTTTGTAAAAACAGAAAATAGTATACTGGTTAAGATGAGAGTTAAATCCATTGTTTAGTTTCTTTCTTTTTTTACAGTTAAAGTTGCAGTGTGTAAGTTGTGGTTGAAAATAGGAGTTGTTTTCTCTTGTTTCTTTGGATTTAATTCAGTAAACATGCAATCAAAACATACATGGACAGCACCGGGGTGATTGTGGCTCAGTGGTTAGCATTCCAGTCTTTTCAATTAGAGGATTGGTGCTTCGAGCCCCGGCTCTGCTAGTCCATGTCAAAGTGTAGTTGAGCAAGACACTTAACCCCAAATGTCTCCCCTGTGTGCTGTGTCTATGGTGTATTGAGCAGAAATGCAAATTGCTTTCATGAAAGCGTAAGCTAGCAGGCCTAAACTAGCTGCACAATAAACACAACGTATGGCTACAGGCTGCAAAATGTGAGGAACATAAGATAGCAGTGTTATTACTCTCAGAGTTTCCACAGTGTGGCAGAAGTTTGCATATATTCTTGCCCTGCTGTTTGTAAATGACAGTACATTTAAATTGTATGTACCAAGAAGAAGATGTAAAATGCTGAACCCTATTTCTTTTGGCAGCCAGATCGTACGCGCCGTACCTTTAAGAAGTGGTGATATAGAGACTATTATCACTAGCTCTGCCTCTGTGAAAAGCGCCATAAAGATCCCCGACACCCGTCTCACTTTCCCACACCTTTCAACCACCCTTGTTACTCAGCAGTACAATTAAAGCTGATTTAAGGGTTCACCTGTGTGCCTATTGGCAAACGCTAGCCTCAGGGCGGTGCATCCGCATGATTGATGGGTTGATGAGATAATGACAGACAGCCACAGGACTCACCTACGTTCTGCTGTTTTAGTTCTCCAACTCCGATTGGTTGATATTCTGGTGAAGGCCGATCCTCCAGAAACCTGTAGAAAATAAGGTAATTCTGACAACAAGATTACAGAGAAGAAAGACGGAGTCATCATTAACTTTTTACAAGGCTTTGTCATATCAAGTTCCAATAAAAAGACTTCCTTACAGTGTGTAATGACGGAACGGTTCCCTTTCTACTCACATTGTTATAATTCTCAGCGTTATTATTCTTGACAGGTCTAATTTGCTTCTATTAGCATATTGAATGTCAAATTGTCCTTAAACTGACACTGGATAATTACTGGATTAGCAAACAGTTGGATGTTAAAAGGCCTTGTGTAACTACGTGTTTTAATAATGACTGAGCATTGAACATATTGCTGCTTATTTCTTTTGTCTATAGCAACTACAGGACATCAGACAAAAAAAGAAAACATGGATTTTATTCCCCTCTATTCCTTCACCCACCATTGTGTTCACTCAGTCAAAGATCATAATTAGTGATCATATTGTAAAAATAAAAACCCTTTTAACAATATCAAGCGTCATTTTTGTGATCATTGCTACCTTAAAATGTGTGGTCTGTCTTACACTCAGTCACACACACACACACACACACACACACACACACACACACACACACACACACACACACACACACACACTCACACACACACACACACACACAGGTACATGCACAAGCACGAACACAACAGAAGGCCCTTCAGATATGGGAGAAGTTCCAGGATATGGATACTTTCTGTAACACCGTCCTCCTCACCCTTGGAACAGATCCTCTTAAGTTTCTGTTTGGTAAGCAGAGAGAACATCCTCGAGTCGCTCCTGTTCTCTGTTCCCCAGCTGGTTTCCCGTCCGGCGGATAATATTTCACTGATCCGCTGACACTCTGCGCCGCTGCTGCCAAGGCGTGGTGGCCAGAGGTTCAAGACCTCTGAGGCAATTAAACGCAGCGCAGATAACAAGCTTGTCAACTGCATGAGGTGTTAACATTTTAACCCTGTTCCTACAGTAATGTGTTGCTATGGAATGCTTTGGCATTTAAGACCAGGTCTTGATAGAAATACAACATGTTTAACCTGTTTGTATACCCTCTATCACATTCAGGACACTTAATTCACAGCTATTGGGTCACAATTTCATATTTTAAATCTATTTTTATTCAGTTATTGCTTCTGTGTGTGGTTTGTGTGTGTGTGTGTGTGCGTGTGTGTGTGTGTGTTGAGGGGGGGGGGGGTGTCTGTATTTCTTAGTGGAGATATAGCTGGTGAAATACTGTAATTTTGAATCATTAAAGCAATGGAAAATGAGTATATGCTTTGATGACAGTTAAATGCTTTATTCCTTTATTATAGTTGACATACTGTAAAGTGTACAGTAGTTTGCTGTCAGTGATATACTGTATATTTAAGGGTTGAAATCATTATGTTGTTAAACTGTAAAATGTGCCATTTTTAAGATCAATTGGCAAATGTAGAAACCGCTTCACCCAGCATTGTGTTAAATAAAGTGCTGGAAATATCAAAAAGCACAAACTGGTAGAATAGATATCCACTTTAATATACTTAAAATATCCACAAATTAATTTGAAAAGGTTTGTCTTCAAATAGATAAAGCATTTTGCAGTAATACCTTCTGAATAAAAAAAAAAAAATTTGTCTGAAGAATTTCAAGAAATTCAGGAGAAATATGAAGTGAATTTCATCCCAATATTAGCCAGTTCTATATTGGCCCAAGGCATCGTTCAAGTGGCAGGCTTACCTGGTTGGCCTTGAGGCAGAATTGGCTAATAAACGCCACTCTTAATCACTCTTCAGTCCTCCACACCGTGTTTGAGTTTGCCAAACTGTACCAGAGACCAAGGTTCAAGCCTCTCTGGCGTTCATGCAGCTGCCCTCGAAGCAGAAGCAGCAGCTACCAAACAGACATCACTTCCAATCATCATCACAACTTCTGAGCCCTCCGTGAACAAGCGGGCTGTCTCAAGGTCTCCAGTTTCCCCTCCAAAACTCTTCAAAACCCCACTGGCCTCACGAGTATTCCCTCAGATTCCCATTCACTCTGACCTACAGAATAAAAAATGCATGTCGTCTCACCCTAACGATGACTGAAAATCAGAGCGCGGAAGAAAAAATAAATCACTGCATCTTTTTTCAAGCCATTATCTTTTTTTGATGGGCAATTGACTTTGGGAGCGGGGGTTTACGGCGAGGGAGGGGTGGTGGTGGTGGTGGAGTTCGTCTGTGCTTGCCAGAAAGAGCTCCAGGGCCTCCAGCCCTGTTCTGCTGTGATGCCTGCGTGCTGAGTTTGGCTTGGCTTGAGTGTCTGCACTTGATGGTTTATTCATATTCAGCGGTGCAGGACGCTGTGCCATGAGGTTCCTCTCACACTCAATATGTCTGCGAAGAAGTAACAGAAAGGAGGTCTGAGTCCCAGTTCTCGCTGCACGGCCGTTTCAAATGTTTTGCTCTTGTTTTAAAGATTGGAACAGCGATCAGTTTCAAAGTCGACCAACACCACAGACCTTCTCTCTTTCTCCCCTGAAAGGCAGATGTTTTACAGCTGTCAAACAAGCGATTTTACTCACCATCTGAAATGTGTAGTCAGATTTTGTCTGTTGAGCTATTTCTGTTTGTTTTATTTCCTTCATTTCCATTCTTTTCTACTCTTTAAGTGCCGTCGCCTTCACCGTATGTTTTTTTTTTTAGCGTCTATTTTTCATTTGCATCTACTCCCTGAATTCCTATGAGGTTTTTTTTTGGCGCTTCGACGAGAAAAATAATTGATAACAAATAAAGCTCATGTCCATCTTAGATCAGAGAGCCAACACTGAGGAAAAAATATGTGCTTCCAACCTCCCTCGCAGTCGTCAACCATTCCCACAAATACATAGTGCACTTGTACCTGCAGATGCACAAAATTCATATAAACACACAAACAGGCGCCACCACAACTGAAATACCCAGTCCCCGCCGAGTCATTGTGTCCATGGCTCGTGTTCATCAATTAACAAGCCACTTGCTAGTCAAAAACAAACAACATCAACTTCCCCTGAACGGCCCAGTCAAAACAAGCAGCAAAGGCTGGCTTGTCCACTTAATCAAAGCCAGATGTCTCCTCAAAAACTATTTCTCTCTTTCCTCACTGCACCCCTTTATCCAATCGCTCATTCTCCCCTTCTCTTCCCCCCGCATTCCCTTTCCTGTCTGTGCAGACGGCTGGTCCTCAGCAGTCGTGATTTGGCTCTCTTGTCGGCTCTCCGTCTGTCTCTACGTCTTCTGTCTCTCCGTCTTCTGTCTCTCTTTCTCTCTGTTTCCTTCTTTTCTGTTTCTAAAAAGTCAGTGTCTTGTCAAGCAGGCATGGTCCCACGCTGACCCCCCCCCCCTCTCCTCTCACCTCTCACCCACCCTCTCGCAGCATTCACAATCGTTCAAGGTGAAAAATTAGACCCACATGGCAGATGCCTCGAAAGAAGTGCCTCTTGCCGAACAACTTCCAGTCGATCTGCCTGCCCATTTGATGTAATGGCGATTTTGAAATACATGCCACAGCCTGTCTGTCTAACTAAGAGCTCTAGACTCCTTTCTGTTTACTTTAGCATGAGCCATGTCCCTTTGGTAACAGCTCTTTGAAGAGAGCAGTCTTGTGGCTGTCGACACACCATTCTCAGTTCGCCGGAGCCAGAGCCAGGCACAGAGTGAACGCTAATTTACTTTTCCACCTCAGTGCCGAGAGAAAACACCCTTTCCCAGAGATGCTAAACAATACAGGCAGTGCTTTTCTGCTAACTGCTCTTCAGAGGTGAAGAAAGGGGAGGGAGGGTCTGGAGCTCGCCGTTCTACCACTGACTGCTTTCAACTGGCTATCTTGCTCAACCTCTTTAATCTGAGAAGCAAATAGCCCCCGGTGTTGTCCTTAGAGCTCAGGCACAACTCTAAGAGGCTGAGTGGGTCTGTGGAGAGTAGCAACAACAGCAGAAGTCGGCGTGTTTGAAGTCCGCCTTGTGATTGGCACTAATTTACTGGCTCTTTACCCTCTTTGTACTTTTGAACTTTTTGAATTACATTATGTTGTAATGTATTACAGAATTAGCCGTGATTTATTCTGCTCCGGAAAAACAGGAACTGCTTTGTCAAAAATGTCAAATGTTCTGCTCTTAGATGAAGTCCTCAGGGTAATTCATTATAGAAACCACAGAGTGTGTTTAAGAAAATCAGAAATTTCGCTATGTTCTTTCTTCTCTTCTTTACAGTAGCAAATCACAACAATTACTAATTCAGTAAGGACCTTAAGTTTATAAACATTTGCAGGAATTTAAGGCAGATTGGTGAAATTCCACTTTAACATTCATCACCAGGTCTGTACCTCTGTTTAGTTTTCTACAACAAACATGATTATGAGCAACAGCTTTATAATAATAACTTATATATGTTAAGTATCACAGGTCACGTGTGTCCTCCACTTATTTTTTACTTACTGTACCATAAAAATGAATGTTGACTACATTACTTTACCAGTGTTGGCCTTGGAAAAAGAAACAGGCTGATGGAGCCCATTTCAAATACAAGCAGATTGGCTTCCCCCAGCCTATTCCTCTATCATTTCCAGACTTTGTTTTTTCTTCTTCTGCAAAGCATAACAACCATCACATTTTCAGAAACCCAACCATTCTGCGCAAAACTGTATGGAAACTTTGTCAGAATCAGCTAATCTGAACTATACACTAACTATACCTAAAATTCATCTTTAATTTTGCGTATTTAAATCCTCACAGTTGTGCAAAAACGTAATAAAGCTGTCATCTGAATTAACATATTTGCATACAAACTCAACATTGTGGTCTACTGAGGAGCATTACTTCAGAATTTCACTGTCCCTAATCCATGCTCTTATCAGGCGGACCTGCTGACTGTGGATGGTGCTTTACTGCTTCACTGGGATTGGGAGGATGGAGGAAGGGGCGGCAGATTCTTGAAGGGGACACTTGTGGGAAGGAAAGGGGTCTCATTGCGAGAGATCAGCTTGTGTAAACATTCAGGTTAATGAAGCTCAGTGGGCCTAATCCTCAGCCCTCTTTCTCACTCTCCCTCGCCCCGGCCTCAAACCCCTTCACCCCTCCCCAGGACCTCCACCCCGCCCAGTTTCCACCATAATCCCTTGCAGGAGCGGGCACTGTCAATCAAAAGGACCCCAGGGAAGGAGGACAGGGTAAGACGTGTGCACGTGTGTGTGTGTGTGTGTGGGGGGGGTGGGGGCAGTGTAAGTGTGTGTTTGCATACAGTACATTTGGTTTTGGCTATTGCCTGCACAAACCACACGCATCACGTACCTGTGCGCACGCATGCATGTGCAGAGCGCTTTGAGGTGCTAGTCTGTTGGGGTATTTCCTTGAGGGAGTCGTGCTACTTCAAACCATATGAGCGGGGAAGGTGGAAGCTCTGGGTCCAGACCTGGACTTGGGGGTAATAAGCAACACATGAACCATATATGACGAAGGGGAAACGGGATGAAGAAGCAAAGAGGGGGTGGACGGGAAGACAGGTTTCCAGTCTAAGCTCTCCAAACACTGACATCACACATTGTGGTCAGACTATCAGACGAAACACACAGAGCTTGAGGATGTCTTTTTATACCCTGAAACAACAACACATGATCATAATAGTATATTGGGCAAGTGGAGGAATATGTGTTGCCGTGACAGCTGCTCCTTCATGAGAAAATTTGGCTAACAAGTTTGGTAAACAATAAACTCGCGAGGGGATTCAGTCTTTTCCAAAAGCAAAGAAATGGAACGGTGTCTTAGTCGGCTTTAATATAAGTTGCGATCATTGGCATGTCTGGGTAACTAGCTCACCGCTAACGGTTAGAGCGAGGCATTACTGCCATGAGTTGGCATATCATTAACTAACATTGGTTTGTGGGATAACAGGTTAAGTTTCTACACATCATGTTGAATGTCCGCGCTGTTTGGAAACTCCTCTTAGATGGTATCGGTAAGAGCTTTGTTTCTTTTTGTTCCAGCAACCCCGGCTAAAGTTACCCAAGATAGTCAAACACATTGTTAGCTCCTCATCCTAACAGCAATTTTCTCTTGTAATATTACATCTGAAATGTACTGTTTGATAATATGAACAGGTATGAAAAGTGAGGCAGGGTTATGTTCCAACCATTGGATCGATATATTTCTTTGTTTCTTTATAATTGTAGATCTACACTGAAACACAAGAACAATGCTGCTCCTTCATATCTCCTACATGGATCATTACATGTCGCTGGTGAGGATGCTGACTGTTTTAATGGGACACGCAGCTTTAACCTTTTAGCGATATATCGTTTATGTAGCCAATAAGTCCATATGTAATATCACATTTACAGGGTTCTGATACAAGTCAGCTGGAAACATATAAAAAGCCAGCAGATGACAGCGTCATGAATCTAATGTTAGCTTCATGAGTTAGCTAGCTACGCCTGATAAATCTGCTTGCAACAGTTTGTATTTCAGCCGGCATCGAGGGGCACGCGCTCAAAATGATAAGCGTGTCTATTTTACTAAATGATTAAACATCGGAAATACTTTTCAATATCAGACACAACATTAGGAGTGACTATTGCAAAGGGGGAGCGCAGTGCTTTGAAAGTTTTACCTGATAAGAGCCACTGAGCGTTTCCACAAGCAACCATGTTTCTTTCTCAGTTACAGAATTTGCCCAGAGGAACTGTAAACAGTGTTAACTAACTGACACCTTCTCTCTATCCGTGTTCTGAGCATTTACAAACCATCTGGCTAGTGGCCACTAAAGGACATCATGAAACAGATACCCGAGAACTAGAGGAGTATTTGTTGGTGTGTGTGTGTGTGTGTTTATGCATTATGTACAGCAGCTTGTGTGTGGATGGATGTTGTTTTCACTTCCACCGAGGCCAACTCCCTGTACTGTCTTCACGACAACGATACCATCACAGCCCAAGGAGAGAGCCTGAACTGGCCATTCAACTCCACTGTTGCCATATCAGTTCCAGCTCAGGGAGGGGATGAGTACATATTCACAATTCAAATGTTTTTTTTTCCCTCATAGTTTCAAAATGTGTTCCAAATGTGTCATTCAGTACCATCAAAGGATCTTAAATGTTGATGATACCTCAAATCACATACTCAAAAATACAAAACTGAATGGAACGTAACAGAACTTGCATCAGGTATAGCACTCTTGGCTTGGTACCAACTTTTCTGTCAAACCTTCAATCCGACTTTCAGTCTTCTATTTTCAAGCTTAAAATAAATCCTAATGCTCTCACCTTCAAGACCACAATATTCTGGTGAACCCACTGTTTTAAGAACTGGGGATTGGATGCAATCTGAGTCTGACTCTTACAAGCTGACTTCAGGTGTTTAGCTTTGACTAAACCAAGATAGCTCATGTTGAATTAGGATTTAAATCAGTGGCATTCTTATAAAAAAAAAGATTCGATCTTCAGGCAGAATAAGAAATCCTAAAAAAAAAAAAGAAGTCGTAAAATGAAAAATAATCCCTCTCAATCATCATTTATGACCCAATAGAAGACATTTCATCCAGTATTATCATAAAATATAATAATTGCACTTTTAAATATGTAATATATATAAGTGCTCTGTTTTTACACAATAACGCATGGACACATTTTAAGAAAAAACTTAGGAAATATTTACAGCTTAATGGTGTTAAATTGAATGAAAAGACAGCCAAAACCTTCACGAGTAGATATATATGGTGTGTCGGGCATGAAGGGTAATTTCGAAAGGCCGTCGACGGCATGACTAATCATGGCCATATTAGTTTACTGGCCATATCTGGTCTTTGGCTCCCTTGTTTTTCTCACAGTTCTCGTTTTTCTGTCGTCTTTACGGATTTCCTTCTTGCCTCCACCAAAGGTTTGGCTTCTGTTTTATGATGGCATATATTGTGATGATGATGATTTATGCTCTAATACGCTTCTCTCATTTATTCCCGCTTCCTGGATTCCCATAAATCAATGCAGATATGGAGCCCGACTTGGCTACATGCCACTCATGCCATGGGCTAAAAAACATGGTGATATAAAAGACAAATCAAACAGTACCTGAATATCATCAAAGTCCAGTTATTTATTTTTTACATTCAAGTCAATGACAATTACTGATGATTTAAGACTTTTTATACTTTACACTAATAAATAAATTAGAACAAGACTTATTTATTGCCTGCCTCCAACTATTTATTGGCAAAGCAGTCACTGAAGTTTTTGCAGTGAGATTTGAAGGAATAAAATGAGCCCCATTAACACCACACAAACCAGTATGACTGAGCTGTCTGAGCGCTTCTGTCAAAGGTCTGCTCACTGAAGCCAGATGGCAGAAAGAAAGAAGGGGTGAGAGGGAGACGGATGACAGAAATGGCTAAAAAAAGAGTAAGGTAGGAAAAGGACAAGATGAAAAACTGGGTGGTTTGGGGTTCCCCTGGCATTCTGCGTTACGCTAGCAACACAAAAAAGTGCACACAAGCTACACACAAATGAACCGACATATAAATGCTGAAGTATTCCACCCAGACTCTGAAATCAACTGCTGGCTCTGATCCAACATTAACATGGTGCAGTCCATAAACTCGCGTGGCACGGTGGAGGAAGCCAACTTTCTTCTTCTGTGGTAAAGCTGCTGTGTGGCACCAGAGAATGAAACCAGCAGCATCCCCTCTGCCCCTGCCAACTCCTTCCCTTTTCTCTTCTTCTGTGGTGGCGGAGCTGGTGTGGTGACAAGGGCAGCCTGCGATGCAGTGAGGGCCCCTCACTTGACTGAATTATCTCATCAGGGTCCCTTTATTAGGAACTCAGCAGGCTTATTATTTTTATTATTAACGGCCTGTGTTTTCATCCTCAGGATGCCAGGCTTCAGTGCACACAGCTGTTTCTCCTCAACTCCTATGTTTTCTTAACTTAAGAGGTGCTTTTGCAAAATGCCGTTCAGATATTTTTCTTCAGCATCCCCCCGCTCTATGCCTATCTTTTCACTGGTCTGGCTTACTCTTTTTTTTCCTCTTCCTGAGGCAGGATTAGGCCAAGTTTAACAGCCATGTCTCCAAGCTGGAGTGACAGGCTAGTAAAATTATGTTGAACACAGCGAGCCAGATAATCATTAAAGTATGAAATAATAAATCCAACTTCGCCTGGTTTGTCTCAGGCAAGGCACAACAATGTGCTTGAACATTCAAAGTGACAGTAAGAAAGCAATTGATTTATCAACAGTTGCCTCTGATTCGAATTCTTTGTAGAATCTGCAGACAATGATAAATAAATATCCATCGTGAAAAATAAATAAATGGTCACACAAAAAAGAGGAATAAAGGAAATCACATGGACCCAGTTCCTCAGAGAGTCCTACTGGGAAGATTTATGTGTTATATTTTTTGTCTTTCATTCATCACACCCCCACTGTCTTTGAGAAGAGGGTCTTGAAGTGGACATGGAGACATCAGGCTGCTAGCTAATAACCCAGTAGTGGAAGTCTGATCAATAGCACAGCTCAGGTTTCCCAGCTACATCGCAGAGGGAAAGTGTAGCAGCAGCTGTTTAGAGCTTCAACAATCTAGAATAGGAACTGCAAAGAGTAGAGAAGCATTCCTTGCTGAGGTTTAACATATGGACACTTCGCTTGTGTAAAAGATGACGATTAAGCTCAAAGGGCAAGAGAGCTTTTTTAAGGGGGTGAAAATCGGGGGCTTTGTCACTTGAACATAAACATCGGGTGTTTGGGGGCCCTGCTGAAACAACTGATTCTGATGCTTTCCTTCAGAGAACAGTCTCCTATTTATAGCTGTGGATTAAATGCACTAGTTTTAGAAAAAGCAATGGGTGTCTATAGCAAAGAGGAACAAGCTGGTTTCAGTTACACAGACAATATTTGTTAGTCAGATCAATTAAATGTTGGTTATTTAGGAAAAAAAGTTGGAATGTCACCAGATTTATCCATCAAATAATCACATACCTAAACCAAAAGCAATGTATTTTATAGAGCACCATACTATGTATTTCTAAGGTTTAGGTCTGTATTTTTTGTTACTGCAAAACATTTTAAAACTTTTTTTTAATGATTCAGACTATACAGCATAGAGCTAGGATCCTGTGTTCAGTTCTCTAACAGCAACTGAAGACTATAATAAAGACAGAGACAACCAGTGAAAATAACCGTACAGTGAACCTCATGCTGCGTTCAGAAGCAGAAGACATGATTCACACATGGAGGCATGCAGACACCCCTGCAGACGTCAGTTTTTATGGGTCCCAAAAGTCACATTATCACAACCCACCAGCGCATATTCTCCAAAGCTTTGTCATCGGGCACAGCAAATCAGGCTCAATGTTGCCTATTCCACACTGTGCCTGTATCGCACCAAAAACTGTTTAAACTTGTCAAAATCACAGTGCGATTTCACCGCCATCTCAGTCTTAAAAGGACTGGAGCAGTTGCTCTCTGCAGCCAGCGTTAAATCCCCAGAGTGAAAACACAGCATGAAAACTATTTCAGGATAAGCGAGATGAATGGGTGACGAGGAAAAGATGGAGTGGAGCGGTACAACACAGTGACAGTTTGAGCAAACGAGCTGCTAGGAATGTGTTGCGCTCCAATGATGAATGTGATTTGGGTTGTTGTCTCAGTCAAATGTTGAAAATTATGCTACTGAACTTAGATTTACATCACTTTAAACTGTGTGAACTCTCACTAGACCACCACAGATGAACTTTTTATGCATGCCTTCGTAGTTTTTTGTTTTTTTTACAAACAGACCATGCTTAACCATTGAGTCATACTTTACTTCTCCTTCACCACAGCTTGATGACGGTAAGACTAGACTTGGTAAAACCAGAGAGTGGGGGAGTGTGGTCAGTCACATTGTTAAAAAAAAAAGACTCAGCATCCATCACTCGTGGTCCCAAGACGACTGGCTTACTTCCCATCCTGGTGGTTTATCAATAAAGTGATTACCTTAATAGAAAGAACAGTGCCTTTTAAAAGCCTCTTGTCAGATAATTAAATCAACCAATAGAGAATCTGTTCCTGATCAGATACATTAATTATTCATGAGCCGATGGTATCTTTTGTCGGGACTCTGGGGGTTATTAATAATTGATGGGCTCCATCTGGATTAATGTGTGAGTGTGTCTGTTTATTCGTCCACCATTCACATCCATCAATCGATGAATCCATCATGCTCTTAGACCTTCAATTGTCCAATCGGGGGAAAGCCAAAGTGCAGCAACCAAGATGATGATTGCTCATCTGAATTTGATTGCTCAAACTTTTTCCCTCAGTTGTGTGCAGAGTTATTAAAACCAAGGGTTGTGTCCTTCAGTACCCTGTCTGAGTAATAACAGGGTAATGCTGTAAGTCAAACAGTCTTGTTCTAATTAGGTGTGGTTGTGTGCGGTGTTCCAGCGCCTGTCGACTGCTCACAGACATGACCATAAACACGTTGGACCTCGGCGCCCTGTGGATTCGAAGCACAGTCCAAAGGACAGGGAATGATCCAATATGGCCTTTTTCCTTTGTGTTTTCTTTTCCAAGCGGAAGGAACAAAAACACAACAATCACAGGGAATAGTGTTGCAAAAATGAAGTGTAGCCACCATTACATTCTGTTTTTGATCAAAGAAATCCATTTGTATCACAGTTTTAACTTTCTTTCCAAGTCAAGGTCTTGTATCACTTTTGTGATGAACTTCCTCTTAATATCTAGTTTATAAAGAATCAGAAAAAGATTCTAAGAAACCTTGAGGAGAACAACCTTCAATCTTCTTATCTGAAGGCTGTGTAATAGATGTACGTTTAGGAAATTACAGTGATTTTCTGCAACTGGAGCTCAATTATGGCCACTAACTGGTGTCCTAGCACAATCTGTGGTATCTCACTGGCTGGTTTGGGTTTCCATGCGGTCTGCAAAAATGATAAAATGATGCACTGGACTGAAGCTTTGAACTGACACATTGACACTGCCCTGTACCAAATGTTTGGTTTTCACCCGGAAGACATTTGTGACATCCTCATATTTAAGTGCTTACAGGATGTATTAGGTCTTCAAAAATAAAGACATTTGAACTATCTCTATGTTATTATGTTGACAGAATGTGGTCCACAAAATCCTGACGGGTTACCAGTAAACGAATTAACACCCTATTAGTTTCAAATCTCCTAATGAATGGTTAATGAATAACTTTGAATTTAGGACTTTGGGAAGTAATAGCTACTATAATTGATAAACCAATTATCTAAGGTAACGTTCATGCTAAAATGTAATGTGCATTACAAAATAATTAAACGTTTTAACAGAGAATAGGCACATACAAACATTTACCCACTGAGAAATATACAAATAAAAGATCCATATACACCAACATGAGGTTTAAGTCACATGCTGAATTGGATAAAATGTGTTTTGATTAAACATAATATTGGCTAAATAATCTCATCTCAACTTTTATTCAGTTGCTTATCCCATGGTCTTCGACAAGTTGTCATGAATTTGTACATGTGTCAAATGTCCATTTTCTCTAGGCAGTTTCAGGACTTTTTTTTTTTATCCTTGTTGAGAATATAATACAAGAATATAATATGAGTCTTGCATCAGTGCGGTAAGTTCCTATATCTGGAAATCTGCAAACTGATCTGTTTCTTAATTAATTGTTCCTAATTGGCTCAATTAGGGCAATATGAATCACGTCTTTCATATTACGTTTGTGTGAGTAAACTGATGCTGTTCACTAAATAACAGCTGGTTCCTGATTTCTTCTTAACTCATTCCCTGGAAACTACTTAGGATTTTGTGCACCTCATAAGTGTTAACGCTGAGCCTTCCTCTTCTTTTCTCTCAACTCTTTGTGGGTGGAGTTTTCACACACTTTGCAGTGACATGACAATGTGCACCAAGGTGAGGCCTCCCTGAAAATCCACTGCCTGGAGCCACCAAGCAGACGAGAGAGGAAATGAACACATTGCTTCTTTTTTTTCCACACTTTTACCTTTAACTCTCCCTCCCTCCCTCTTTCTCTCTTACTCATTCACCCCAGGCATCAAACTGATAATCCAAAAGGTCACCTGTGGCCTCCTTCTCTCGCCCCTCCCTTCTCTTTCTCCTCTTCATTGAGAGAGAAAAAGAGACAAAACATGCCCGAGGGAGTTTCAGTCCTGATCACCAAGGGCAGGTGACTCTCAGAGTCAAAGAAGCGTCTCCTCTTCTCGTTGCAATTTTCTCCCACATCATTTCCTTGTTCATGATCCTTTACCTCATTCATGAAGGTGAAAAGGTGACACAGATTATTAGGGTTCTATACAGAGTACTGTACTCTTTGAGAGCCTGGTCTAAATGCAGTAGGGTAAGAACAATGTCTACAAAGAAAAACACATGCTGCATAGAACAAAAAGGGAAATTGATTCATAAGTTTTGCTAAACCTGTGAGTTGACTGTTTTATACGTGATTGACTGCTGACTTCTCCCGACTCGTGTCTTAACCAGCCTGTAGGGGCTGCGAGTTATCAACAGTGTCTTCAGTTTGGATTCTTGTTTTCTGCTACAGATTACATGTAAGTTCCTCTCGTGGTTTGCACGCCAGAGTACAGTAATAGAAGTTAGTTAGTTTGTATAACTATTGACAAACTGAACTGAGTGCTGATTACAACAGAGCGCGTCGTATGTCGCCATGAGGAGCGCTAATTGGCGGTTGAGCTAGTCACGGCAAGTAGCGCTAACAGACGCAGCTAACGAGACTAAACACAGACCAGCAGTTTCTGATCACAGAAGCGTTAAACAGACAACACGAAGTGCTACACAGTGAAGTGCAGTTTATTGTGACAGCACAACAAGTTTACAGTAAATAAACATACCAAAGTACTTCAACTGAGGACAGTTTGGTCGGTGCATACGCAGACAGCACTCCCTGTCCCCGATTACACTTTTCTGGTCTTGGTCAAGCAACTTCCTTAGGCCCTGAATGTAAAGCGATGTCTTTAAACTGCCCACTACTCCAGTCTCTGAGTCTTTATATCAATGTATACCAATAAAAAAAGATGGTAAAATAATGCTAAGCGGATAAAAGACATACTTTTTTTTCTTATTCAATTTTTAAGATTTCAGACTTTCCTTCTTGAAGTCAATATGTATTTTGTGCAACAACTTAATAGTGTCTCTTCTTTGTCCATTAGCCTCCTGCTCAGCTATCACTTTACAAATCATTGATTTGGGGAGATAAATTCTGTGTTTTTTGCGTGAGGGATGAAAGGTTAAAGGTCAAGTGTAGGTCAAGCCTCCCGCATTCTATTTAGACTCGGTCAATATGTATATAATAATATAATTAATAATACAGTCTGAGCAGAAAGGTTTACCGGTGACAGCAATTTGTCCTTTTTGCTCTCACTGCAATAAGCCATTTAATGACATCGTTCCTCGTTTAATAAATAGGAGTTGAGTTTCTCCAGTGCTTCAACAGCATCAGACTTTAAACATAAAGCAGCAATGTTATGTGCAAACCACAATTTTATGTGAAAAAAAAGTCTTCAAATAGCTTTTCACTGTTTGTCTACTTTTCCACTGTATATCTGAGATGTAGGCTGCAGCCTCTCTGACTCAGACATTGCAGGGTCTTATATTACCCTCATTAAAATAGTCTCTTTCCATATTTTTCAGACAGACAGTACAGTTCATTATACTCCAATGATCAGAAGGGATGTAAAAAATAAATGAAATGTTACTTGTTTTTTTTTTTACATTTTGCATGTGGGTGATTTTAATTTTAACTTACGACCACAAGCTAGAAACAGTAAGTTAAAAAGCATATATAGGCTTCAAAGAAAAATATGTTTTTACGCTAAGCCTCTGCATGTTGGGAAGGAAATACTGTTTTATACGCCATCTTAAAAGTCTGTAAAGTTAATGAGGATGTGTCTTATAGCGTATGAGTCTTTGTGTGAACATTATTTTTTGACATACGGTTTTTCATGATTTTCCTGTCCTTTGACTTCGGTCCAGTATGGTGAGAGAAGGAGCGGTCGCCCTGGTGGTTTTCTCTCTTAAACCTGTTTCAGATTCTGACGCAGCGGGGCTCCTGCAATGCAGGAAGCCATGAGAAAGTATTTCATATCCTCTCCTTTCATTCAAAAAAGGCATCCTTCTTCTACTTGCAATCTCTCACTCGCTCCGTTATTCTGAATCTGTTTTTTCTCAGTCTCTGTTCAGTGAAGATGTGAGGTGTAACAGCAGGATGTTTAGGGAATATGCAGGAGATGCTTCAGTTTGTCTCTGTTGACTGTCTCGCAAAGAGCAGGTAAAATCAACAAGAGATAAGTATATGATCTCTGTAGCTTCACTTTGTAGCACCTAATGATGTTTTCATGTCGTATCAGAAAACGTTTTTAATTTTCTTTTCCTTGTTTTTTCTTCTCCCTCAATCATGATACTCTTTATCTCTTGTCACTCACTTCCTTTAGCTGAACTTCATCCTACCTTTTAATAGGAAGGCAGAAATCAGGTAGACGTGCACATACAGGTTATGTAATGAACCCTTGCTTCCTTCAGCCTTCCAGCCATGGGAATCAAGTACAACATAGGCAGAGATGACATCATGCCGTACACTCGCGGGTCAAATATAAACCCTTAATATTATAATAACAGTGACTTAAACTAACTAAAAAGGATTTGTTTTTCTGTTGGTATTTGATCGGGAACCTATGTAACATATATTACTGTACGATACAACAACAACAAAGGACAAATTTCAAAGGGATGAAAGTCGTATATCACTTATGTTTGTCATTTAAGGTTTATTGTTTGCCTCACATTCGTCACACCGCTGATTGCTTTGTTCTGCCACAGCAAGTCAGCCGGTTGGTACTGTCTTTAACAATTATTATATTTCTTTCTTTACTTGTAATGAAGCAGATGCTATGTGATTGCACTTGGCAGTACTCACATTATGATGCGATGAGTAATATGGAGAAGATCCAATAAAGAAACAGTTGTCATGCTCAATGCAACTGCCACAGGGCTGTTGATTTAAGGGCAATTATGAAAGCTAAAGTTTAGGAAATTTAATATTTGTGAGATACATCTTTTACGATATCACGAGGATTAGAACCATCCTCCCCCCTTTATTTCATTTTTACTTATGCAAGAGCATAAATGGACAGTGAGGTATTATTGGTGCCAAAGAACGTTTTGTTTCGATTCAACATGTGCTCAAATCCTGCTGTATTTTCACAAAAAAGAAGTTATTTTTCTTATTTCATTCTTTTAGCCGCCAACTTGGTCCAGACTCATTATCTTAAAAAACCATTGGATGAATTGCCATGGAAATTTGACATCCCCAGAGGACAATTTTTGGCTTTTAGTGAAATCTAGTCTTGGCAGCTATGGCAATGATTGTCTTGCCATTTGCAACATAGATCCACAGTGCACAGAAGATTAACGCTAATGACTTTTGGTGATCCCCATTACCAGGTCCAACAGAACAGGTGAGTTGAACAAAGACATTTCAGCGAGGCAAATGACTAACACATGGTGAAATCATCCCTGTGTTCAAAATTATTAGGGTTAATCATATTTCGTTGAGCTCACATTTTGGTTTGAGCTGCCTCTTGACCTCATCAGACGCTCGTACATTTACAGTAAAGGGTATAGTTGACTCAAGGGGCTTTTTTTCTCCCATGTGTTCCTCTTAAAAACATTACCCGAAGAAAAAACCATTCACTGGAGTATCATCATCCTCGAGCGATGTCGCTCCTCTGTCGCCACCACCATCTCAAAAAATCGAGCAAAAACCTGTACATTGCCAGCAAAACAATAGGTTGTGTTGTTGTGAAACAATCTCACACCATGCCTCCAGTGATATGGACACGCCAGAAATGCAATACTCTCGCCACGCCTCGTCGTTGTCAGAGAGAGAGTTTTTGAAAAATCCCTAGGCTTTCGAGCATGGATCCTCAAGCCTGACATTTTCTGCTCCGTCGTGGGAACTTGTGAAGCTACGTGTGAACGTATCTGTCTCACCTCTGGGCCCGTGCGCAGGAAATGGAAGAGTTGAAAGTGTGCTTTTAAGAGTGTATGTTCTGGGTGCTGGTGGAGGGTTTCAAAGAGCAAAACGTTGTGGAATTCTCTCAGGAGATCATCCATCATACGAGAATAGGAGACTGGCTGAGGTTTTGCTTTATTTGCGTTCAGGAGGGAATTATAAATCACCAAAAGTGAGAACAAGTGTCAATCGTCTGAGCCGTCGCTTGAACAGCAGCTGTGTATTTTGTTTCGTTTTCTTGACTCGTTTTCTTTACACAGACGGGAGTTTATAGTGTCTTCTTTTTTTAAGAGTGTTGTACTAATTGCCTTGTTTTTAATAGAACTTGTACCTAATTGAAAATTACATCTTGCTTATCCAGTGTTGACTCACATGCTGTGTAATACACGGAGCAGAAATGTAAGCTATTTTCACACAGGTTGACACAGACACTGCTGTGTTTGTTCGCATGGGAAAACATACAGAAGAGTCAGATGAATACCTGCCCTGAGGAAGTTCAATTCCACGTATCCGCTGAGACATTCCTTTAAAAGTTTATTGTTATGTTTTGCACTTCTGGTGAGAAACACTTTCTCACGGTTCCAAAAGAAAATCCAAATCAAGATCATGTATTTCAAATAGCATCATTTTAATAGTCATTATCAATTTATCAGGTCCTGAATTTCTCAATAAATGTATTACCGGTAGTCTTTTGGCTAATAAAATGTTAGCGAATGGGGAAAAAATGACTTTAATCCCAACTGTTTAAACATTTATAAGAGCAAGTGGAGATGAATGATCTGCTTTTATTAAAAGTTGCTAGAACTATTATGTCCATTAAGGAGTTTTAACAATTGTACAATAAATCTGTACAATACAATACAATAGCTCTGTATTGTTTCCTGAATGTGTTGTTGTTGCAAAAGTTGCGTTCGGCTATTGTTGAAACCGTCAAAGGAGCTGATTCATCTCTTGATTGTAGTTTTTGAGGTCACATTTTTTGGTGTTCGTACAGGCAGAGACAAAGTACCTTGACGGCCTTTCAGTACAGCTTCAGTCCAACAGAAACATCACAAACCACAGATCATAAATTACCAGAGATGAATCATCACCTCCTTCAGACAAAGGTAGTGTTTATCCAAAGTATGTTTTGATGGATTACCTTATATCATGCAGATATGTATTCATGTTATTGTGTCCACCCTCTTTGGTTCAATTACAGAAATGGATGGACTTACATTTCTACATTGTCACATCCCTGTTTCATTTTCTAAATAACAATGGATTCAGCATCCAGAATACTGATAAATGATGTGTATAAAGCCGGGACCCTTCCACACTATTGTTACGTATGCATTTCTAATTTCTATTCCTCATGCTGCACACAAACATTCGTCATATTATACAGTATATCACGTCAGTGGAGCAGCTCCTGCAGGCTGAGGTTTCATCCCGCTGTGGAACCAACTCTGTCTGAGGCTTACAGCCTGAAACATCTGTTGTAATTTCTGTCAAATTGAACTTTTATTACCTGGTCATTAAAGCCGCAGCAATGGCAAAACCAGATGGGTTCTTGCTGACCTTACAACTGCTTCTTTTTTATGGTGTTGGTGAAAATTGAACCAAAGGAAGCCGTGCGCTTTATAAAATTAAGGCAATCATTCCCACATTCCTGAGACATGGGGGGCACTGAGGAGGGCAGAGAGAGGTGCAGGGCAGCTATGAAGGGGGAGTGTGTGTGTGTGTGTGTGTGTGTGTGTGTGTGTGTGTGTGTGTGTGTGTGTGTGTGTGTGTGTGTGTGTGTGCATACATACAGTATACAGCATAATGTTCTTTATGGGCAGATTCCTGTGCAGGCTCAGAATGGGAATGGATTACAACATATTATTTTTATAATTTTGTGGTTATATAAGACAAAATCTGTAAAATATAGTAAGTATTTCTTACATGACCTTTTTTTTTTAAATAAATGGAAGGATTGTCAGAAAATTGGGCATTGCTACCATGGCTATTGTGTTTCCAATAATGCAAGCTAAAATGTAAAGTTAAGTCACTGTTATGGATCTCAAACGTTGGACTATAGTATCTGTTTTTTTAATGAAATTGAAATCTGCAATATATTACATTTGAAAAACAACTCCTTCCCGGTTATGCACATGCGTGTGTTCCTGATGGGCCTCCTCGCTGTACGGTTAAAGGCCAGGATCAGTTAAATAACGCGCACAGCATATAACCAGCCTGGGAGAGAGCTGTCTCACTGGGAGGGAGGGCTGCTCCATCACTGGTCCCAGTGGGGAAGAATGGAGGGATGCTGGGTGTGTTTATTAGAGACAGAGGGAGGGGAAATGCTTTTTTAGATAAGGGGAGGGGGAATTGCCTCCCATATCTTCAACATAAAATCTGTAGTACTATACCAGAGTACCTGATACCGCTTTTTTTTCAATATTCATTATAATTTATTAGTTTTATTTTGACACTTTCGTCATGCTGGAATCTAATCCCTTAGAGAATTGTGTAAAAGTTAGGAAGAATAACTAGTAAATTGTTCGGCTATCCCCTCCCCTCAGCACCTTTCCAACTTCCAAATTGGGAAGGGGGGGCTGGCTGTGACGGTATACCCACACACACACTTAACACAGTGATTTGCCCGGCGTGCAGAGATAGGAGTAAACAGGGTTTAAACTGTTCTCTTAAGATGTTCTGTTCTCATTTTATTTCACTTTTCATGAGTGCAACACTGCTATTGCCTTCCAGGAGAACGCACAAATGAGCATCTCATTCACACAATTGTGTCTTGTGCTTGCAATGGGGTCATGTTTGTCACCGTGCCTTTCAGTCAGAATGGATGAAAACTCTTTTAGCTTTAGATGTGGTCGGACAACACGTTGTGCAAACTCGTCCTTATACTTATACCAGGGCCCTCAGAGCCTGCCAGTCGGTCTTAAACCACATTTCCCAGAGCGATTTTCAACACCTTTCAAAAGTGGGGATTCAAACTTGTGTAGCTTTCGACGTGGAGTGGACAGATAGCTTAAGCAAACAAACAAACTGAGACGCGGTTGTGGTCGTGGCCATGATTATGCTCACGACACAAACGTATTTGGGCTCAACGATGGAAAGTTACGTTATGACGTAGTCACAAAAAGTGCTGACCAATTATGCCAATTATATTTGTGTGAACAAAAACAGGAAAAAAACAGAAAGCGAGAGGAAAGTGTAGGAGGAAAGAGGGAGATGGCTATTGAGAGGAATGAGTGGACGGATGTTGAGGACTGTTGTGGAGTCAGGGAGACTTGAAAGCTGCAGGTTTGTGTGACTTTAGGGGGATTTTTTTTTTAGAAGAGGTCTATGATTTTAAAAAAGTGGAGGTTGACGCCAAGGATGTGAATGCCCGGGCAAGCTAAGGTTTATGCTTTCGGGGGTTATGTAAAGGGGCATCTAAACGCAGATGTGGTGGTTATGAGGCTCTCGCTTCCTTTTACCTAAGCTCTATGAAGTATACTATTACATTAATACACTCCTCGTGTTTATGTTCTCTCTCCCTTCCTTTTCCAAGCTCTTTCAGTAACCCTCAGCATAGGAATAATAATGCTTCCTTGACATTCACGTCTATGTTCCACACAACGGAGTGTAAACTTTAAATCTCCAACCGCTTCACACGTCTCCAAAAGGCAGAGTGCAGGGTCAAAATGTACCTCAGCAAACTCAGAGGCAACGTTTTCCTGTGTCCTGACGGGAGGAACGCCGATGACACATTGTGACAGTAACTCTGTGTCAGCGGATAACAGCAGCTGGCACGAGGATAGGCAGGCAGGCAACGGAGCTCGTCAGAGGAAGGGAGAGACAATGGCAGCTTTTATTTCTCCACCACACATTCCAGTGGAAGAGAGGAGTTGGGCCGCCCCGCCTGCTGTTTGAACCTGAGGCAGACTAGTTCATGGTGTCTGGGTCACGGTACTTCCCAGAGTCGTTGTCATTTCGCACCTCAGTGCTGTAGTGTCACGATACAGGATTTTTTTTTTTTTTCCAGCTTGTCTATATATATATATTTCATTCAATCTTTTCCTTCAATAACCACCACAATACCATATGTCTCCTCAATTAACGCGTCATTGACTCCAAAGTGTCAAATGTGTGGTTATAATAATTGGCGGAGCTCTTGCAACATCCTTGTTGTCATGTGTCTCCGAGTGAGTTCATAAAGTCACTGCTGCTGATATTAAATACAACTTAAAAACAATGGCCTCTATTGTTAACAGTGGTATATTTCTTTGTGCATAACAAATGGGAAACCAAAGTTTTTACACGTTGTGGCATATTTTTGTTACTCTGTAAAAAAAAAAAAGTGTAAATATTTAAATGTACTCACGTCGGAACAAAGCTTTAATAGCTTTGCTGAATTTAATCTGTGCACATCACCATGTGTATCTATACACATATCTTCATAATAATAATAACACTCACTCGTGATAATAATTGTGAGCACTCATTACATAAGTTACGGGTACCGGTTTACCAGTGACAGTTGCCTCAGTGGACCAGAATGCATTGCTGTTGCTACAAAACCTCGCTGTGTTGAGTGAGCGCTGTAATTATTTTTCCTCGACGAGAAGACGTTCTCTCTGCATTATTACTGTCACTCTCCCTCTGACAGCCGACATGTGCCAGACGCAACAGGTTGAGGCACATTCTTTGGGGGATTTTGGAAGTAGTAATAGGTAAAGTAGGAATTTACTTGCTGAAGTCATTCTTGGTAAGTTAAGTGAAGGAAATAAAGGGGTGAATTATTACATTTCAAAATAACAACTGTAATTCAGGACATCCTTATTAGAATAAGAGGGTTTATTTGTGTGTTGCAATTGCAATATGTGTGGTTCATTTACCTCCTTAATGACACCTTTGCTATCTGGCTGATGCTTATGAATGTTTAACAGATATTCAAGATGTTTCTTTATATGCCTGTAGCTTTTTGTTATTTCTAGGGTAATAATTAGATGCGGAAGGAACCAGCAGTTTAGTTCCACAGGGTTTTAAAAAAACAAAAAACAAAACACCTTTTCATCCAGGACACGTGTCGTTACCACGTTTTTTTTTTAAAGCCACATCACCGTCGTGGATGTTCTTTTCTTTTATTTGGAAAGGTCAGCGATGCCGACACTGACCCATATGCATAGTGGCATGAATCCCCCGCCCGCCCAGGTGCCCTCACATATCCATGTCTGCGGGTGTCGAGCTGCTGTCAGCGAGGGCATCCTGTTGTCCGCCGCGCAGGAGAACCTGTTTCCTTCTGAGTCACAGCTCCCAGCTCCGACACACTCTTCCTCATGTTACAGAATACACAGAAAGACAATGGCACACGAGTTGGGCGCACACAAAGCAGGCACAAACACACACATCTATTCCCAAAAGATTAAACAAACAGGCGGACAGAGGATGAGACACCTGCGTTGGGCCTCCTCCATTGCAGGGTGCATTATGACGCCTGCGCTCTGGCAGACAAAACTGTCAAATATTGCTTCTCATAAGTTCAGCAGGTGTTAGGACGACACATCCACATGACCTGTTTTGATAACCTTAAAAGATCTTTGACATTTCCCATGTACACAACCAGGAGCAGGTGATGTGCTCGAGGCTTTGGGCTCCAAATTTGATTCTAAGCTAGAATCTAAAAATGGATGTGATGCCTCATAATGTATTCTGATTATTGGCCTTCAAAGTGTGAGTGAGTCAAAATATAATTTTACAGCTATTATTACAGCTGTGAGTTTAGGGCTGTTAAAAAAAGAACCTTAACATTAATGAGAATTTAAAGAATGGACAGATTTAGGTTTACAAACAGTATCATATGAATATGTATTATTGAATGGATGTATAATGTCCATTAATTGGACAGTATTGTAATATTTGAAACAGCTTTGTATTCAGTATTTAAGAGGCGTCTTCTGCCAAAAAGGCACTTTGTATTTTTAAATATTTGTTACTTTATAATTCTAGATTGGGGAAATAGTATGCTTGTTATTCTGCTACATTTACTTGAAATACTGCTTAAGACAGAACATAAAGCCAGCTTCTAAAACATGACATATTAAACGGTTAAACTATGCAACAGCCTGTAACTAAACTGCAACAATATAGAAGCCAATATGTAGCATGTAGTGTTCTACTAAATACCTCTATACTTTTTGTAGTCAATTACAAATATAGAACGCAATATTTTTGCATATTTAGTTTTTTGTACCAGTTTAGATGTGTCGCTGTTAGTTATTGCATCTATACAATTAACATTTCTGCAAAATGTGGCAAACAGAGAAATTGCACCTGTCCCCTTAGTGAGGCTTTAAGCCTACATCATTTAATAAAAAAAAAAAATAGTAAGTATCAATTAAGATAGGAATTGAAATAATGAATCTCCCCCAACACATCCACACACACAGTCACTCTTGATGAAACTGCCCGCAGCAGCTTTTTACCACAAACTAACAAATCCTCCAATCTGGAGAGCAGACAGAGAATCAGCTTCAGAAAGGAGGACTGAGTAGTGTGCGGGACGTTGTGTAAACACGCGGGAAGAAGAGCCCTTAACCAAACAAAGATTTAAAGATAAGGAAGAAGAAGAAGAAGAAGAAGAAGGAGAAGAAGAAGAAGGAGAAGAAGGAGAAGAAGAAGAAGAAGAAGAAGAAGAAGAAGAAGAAGAAGAAGAAGAAGAAGAAGAAGAAGAAGAAGAAGAAGAAGAAGAAGAAGGAGAAGGAGAAGAAGAAGTGAAGCAGTTCTGCTGAAGGAATAAATTAGAGGAGTGGTTGAGATAAGGGAGCGCGCTCTGGCGTACACGCGCGCGCACACACACATACAAGTTCAGGCTACGTCCAGCGCGCGCAAGGCTCGGAGAGGAGGAGGACGAGGAGGAGGAGGAGGAGGAGGAGGAACCAGAAATCTTCCCTCATTTACTTAACATCACTTCCCCACCGCCGGGAAAGCAAACACGCTCCTGAAGCTGCAGCGGAAGAGACGCGATATCGACGCGAGTGTCTGCGCCAGGCTGTCAGCACCTGGAGCCTCTCGGCCGAGAGAGCCCGCGCCTCTTCGTCCTCTTCCTCCTCCTCTTCTCTATTCTCAGGGACTGCGAGTCGCCGGGAGCGCGTCACTTTGTGGCCGCTTTTGCCGGGACACTGGCGAGAAGTCTGCGGAGTCCCGCGGGCATGGAGAGACAACTGCTCTGACTGACAGTCGGATTGTTTTCCTGCTTTCTGAAGAATGGTGAGTGGGAAACACTCCAGCCTGTGAAGTTGTTATTTATGTCGGCTGTTTCATGGTCAGGGGGTTATATTTCGGAACTAATATCCTCACGGGATCATTCGGAAATGTTTCTGTTCAGCTCTGTTGGTGTTCAAGTTGGATAATCTACTAAATAAAAATCGCATCTCATCCACTATTATTAGATCAGAACATTATCTTCAAAAATAAGCTCTCATCACTCCTCTATGTTTTTATTTATATGTGTCATCAAAGCAAATATCAAATCATGGTACATTTACAATAAAATTAATAAAATAAAATAAATCACACTACAGTTTTTGTTGCATTGTATGTACAAACATTTGCAATTTTTTTGATTATATATATATATATATATATATATATATATATATATATATATATATATATATATATATGTATGTAATATTAGGCAAATTCAATAATAACAATAATTGAAAATGCGTGTTTTCATATTATGTGTTAGTATTTACAACTACCGGACACACATTATTATAATCCTTGTGAGGGAAGTGAACCATAAAGGCCTCTTTACAAACACTAAATGCCTGTTGAACACAAACTCCAATTATATTATAATGCAGAATAAAAGTAGGCCAATGCAAAAGTAAATATTTTCCTTTTCAGTGGAAATCTTGTCAGCTATCATCCATTTTTCTTCACTATTCGGCATAACTTTCCTTGATTTAGTTCAATGCATCATGAGGAGCAGGATGCCCCCAAATCCACCATCAACAAATGAGTTATTTGTTTCTCCCCGAGACCTTTTAAAAGACGTGGAGGGGCAACGTGTGTGAGGCACCTTCTCTCAGATTGAGCTCCTTTGTTTTTCTTGGTGCTGGTTAAATCTGTGCAACACTTTTTAAGTACAGAAGATTACACTGAAGTCACTGACACCCCCCCAGCAGCCATGCAGGGACCCTCATTACCTAAATTAGGGGAGCCTCGCTAAGCATTTTTCAAAGGCTGGTATTCATATTTTTCAAGGACCCCCTTCATGGCTCCAGACGAGAAACTCTCTCACTGTTTTTCCAACCGTTTAAATCCCCTTTAAACACGTCAGCTGCACAGTTGGAGGAGCCGGGGTTTAGTGGGGCCCTTTGGTTTGTGTAAATGTAAATAAGTTTAAAGCAAAGAATTATGACATATCTTTTTTTTTTTGTGTCTCGGATCTGTGTGCAATTTTCACAACACGCCATTACATTTATTAGTTATGAAATAAGTGAGCTCATAACATTGCTTATTTTTCAAATTTAAAATGGAATTAGTGTAAGCTTTGGGGGTTTTGCATCTTTATATGTGACATCAGAGCTTTTTGTTGTATTACTATCACCATTGTTTATTAGCCAAGCATGTTTCCCACCAGCTCAACCTCATTTCTGCTTTTTATAAAATATTTTTTTCACCCTGTCAGACTCACTTATCTGAAATAAACCTGCAGGGGTAATGGCCGGCCAAAGTAGGGTTTTTATTTTAGATAGTTGCTGTATCAGATTCAAGTCTGTGACGGATTGTAAATCTCAGTAAATCTCCTTTTGTATACTTGTATTTAAACCCCCACAAATACCGTCCGAGGGTCTTGATGGAGGGGCGGTGGGGTGTGTGTTTGTGCTCAGACCACATACCGAAGGTGTGTGCTCGGGCGTGTTTGATTTAACACTGCGGTTCGTCTCCTAATAACATTAGGCCCCATTTCTGGACTGCTGGGCCGGGTCCCTCTCAGCCTCTCTCCCTCTCTCTCCTCAGCCTTCATGGTTCCTATTACTAGCTCCAATAAATTGTGAATAAGCAGCAGCCCAAAAAGTCCCGGGCTGTGGAGAATTCCCCATCCTGTAGCGCAAGGCACCCCCTCTTAAGAAAACACAAATTAATTCCAAACCCCTCTGTAGCCAAACGTTTATGGAATGATAAATATTTTCATAGGAAGCTCTGCTCTTCCTGACTTTATCTGCACCAATTTTATTATATTTCTATACCGGCCACACAGTTCTTGATGTCTTTTCGCTTCCGTGCATCTCTCTCCTCCTCCTTCTCCTCCTTTTCGTCCTCTCTCTCTCTCTCTCTCTTTGGGAGTCAAACGGCCTGGCTGACTTGAACTCAAGGTTACAGCAGGGCTCTCTTGTCGACCCTTAAAGACTGAAAATATATTCAATCCATCCTCTTTGTCCAAATAGGTATTATAGTACTACAAGCGAGACTGCTGAGTTTGATTTTGTGCTTCTATTCAATATTTGCTGCTGAGCCTTTTTCAGTCTTATGCTGCTTTTTTTCGTTCTATGACACTATTGTATTCATTCTCTTTGTGTTTGTGCTCATCCCTGTGAACCAGGACATCTGTCTAAATGCACAAGCTTAATTATAGAATAGTCTTTCCTGCTTTTGATAATAAAATAGGCATATTATTTAAGCTGTTGACAGAACCACAGAAAACCAATCTCACAAAGTTTCACTGAATATTATCAGAGGGCACTTTTTGTGCATCTGTATGTTTGTTAATCCCTTAATTTACTTCATTCTTTCTCATTTTTTCATGGCTGAGCGACTCGTGTCACTTCTTTTATTCATGTTTCTTTGGTTATTTGTGTTCACCTCTGTCCGTATACCTCCTTGAGGGGTCGCCATGGAATACAGTAAAGTTGAAGTGTTCTAGGTTTTCATGGAACGAATGCTTCTGAACCTTATACAACTTCAGAAGAAGCAATCATGAATGTAGCCTGATACGTGCAGCTGTCTGCATAAACAGAAAGCCTGACTAAATCAAAACTCCCCCAACTATTCTTCGTAAAAACTTCTTTATTACTGTCAAGAAAAGCATTACAGCAGATGGTGAAATGACGACAACACATATAAAGATGAGAAAATAATTCTATTAACGTTTCAAAAAAGATGTTATCCTCTGCTCTAAATCTTGTTTTTCTCAGTAGCTAACTTTTGTCTTGTGGATATTTGTGTTAGTGTGTGTGTGTGAGGCTCGATCAGGTAGAAGCCATTGAGAAGTAGTGTGTCTGTTTTGTTGTGAGACCTTGGACGTGTGCGCGCGCAAATCTGCAGGAACCTCAATATGTTTGAGGAAACAAAAGCTCGGGATGGAAAAAAGATGCCGGTGATTCTAATGTTGTGTGACTTATCACACTTCCTCCTAAATGTCTTCTCCTCTCCCTCCTCTTTTTAATTCCCTTAAAGCCCCAGAGAGCACACTGTGTGTGTGTGTGTGTGTGTGTGTGTGTGTGTGTGTGTGTGGGTGTGTGTTAAACCCTCGGCTGTCAGCAGACAACAGCTGTCTCTCTGACTATCTGCACTCCTTATCTCATCTCGAGAATGGAGAAGCCACACACATTGCAGCGTTCAGCCTCAAGTGATCATATTTCATGTTTTTTGTGTTTCCTAATAACAGTTTGGATGCTTTTTACTAATTATTTCTGGCTCTGTCTATTTTTGTCAGAATTTATCCTACTGAATATCACTCTCTTTCCCACCGTTTTCCATCTTTTCCTCATGTTTTATAATATCTAACTCATTCTGCATTCTTATCTCTCCAAAAAGGCATGAATCACTGGCTCGCTTTCTCTTTTCTCTCACTTTCTCTGTCTCACACACACACACTTCCACAGTAAATCTAATAGGAGTAATTGGACCTCAGGCCGTCTGTAACGCCCGTGAGCTTTAGCGACCAGCGAGCTCCGTCTGGCCAGCTGTTAGCAACTACAGCGGCCGCTAGCCGTCTCCTGCTGAGGAGACTGATCGAGGGCAAACCTTTTCATCCTAATGACTAATAAAGGAGCCAGTCTGAGTGTGTGTGTGTGTGTGTGTGTGTGTGTGTGTACATTTGTGTTTGTGAGACTTCATTAGAGAAAAACAGGAGCGGTCATGCAGTCAGGCGTGTGTCAGATCGGAGAGTGCGAGCGCGTGTGTGACCAGATGTGTGTGTTTTTTTTTTTTTGTGTTTTTTTTTTTTTTCTTCTATTACCTGGGACAGACCACCATCTGACTGGGGTCAGCCTGCTCCTCCAACCCCACACCCGCTCCCGCGGGCTGCTGGGAGGTCTGCCAGCTGTCCCTCGCTTTGACCCCTGTCCCGGGGCACTGGTTCTGGGAGAGACGGAGTCTGGGCTTTGGGGTAGGTGGTCCTTTCCCAGATTTGGCAATATTACTTGGAGGTTGGGGAGGGGGTAAAGGGGGAAGGGAGGGGTAGTTTGTGATATAATTGGAGTGCGAGTGCCGTTTAATGGGCAGTGAAGGCGAGGGAAAAAGAGACCGTGTGCTGGAGAAAAACAGATAAAGACACTTGCATTGTGGAATAAAGAGGCTTTGATTACCGAGGGACAAAAAGGGGGGAGCTCCTGGCATTAAAGCAGTCTTGTTGCAGGGAGTTAGTCAAGTGGAAAAGAGAGGCCACCGAGTCTGAGAGGTAAAGTTACACAGTGCAGACAGAGTGGGCAACAGGTTCACTGCTGCCAGGGATTAATCGGAGCCCCTCGTCGAAGGATTTCTGTTCTATATCTGTCATTATGTGACTCAACTGTTCGTTCACTTTTAATTTAAAGTATTCCAGTATGAGCCAGGTGTGCGGTGTGTTTTGGGTTATTTGAGGGAAACACTGCAGCGTCTCCTGTGAGAGTTGAACCTGTCAATAAAGGGATTAATCGCTTGCTGTGTTTTTTTGTTTGTTTTCAAACTGGTTGCTCAAGTTTCTTAATTTCTAGTTGATGATGTAAACATGATAACGGCCGTATTAGCTGACGACGTCTGCCTGCTGGCTGTATTGAGGCGGGTCGCCCTGATAGTGAACAGGCGACAGAGACGTGGAAACGTCTTACTCTGGTGTTTTTGCTTTTTACCACCGCAGCAAATGTCAGACGTGGTATGTGGAGTCAACAAAAACACGTCGGGTTACTTGTCGACATGAGCGATTTTTCCCAACGACAAAAATGAAGCACTGTTTTTTTTTATTCCAAGTTTTGTTCTCCTCATTGATTTTGGCATGGCAACACTAAATTGTATTGAATAAAGTATGAACAGTTTATCACAAAAAGGAGCCCAGCGAGAAAACCTTGCAGCAGTGAGGTTACCGGCAGACAACACACTTTCTGCTGTGTGTGTCCTGTACGATGCTGAAATATGTGGCGGGCACACAGACACACACTTGGAATGCATTTGCCTATTAATGAATTCTCCGGTTGCTGAGGTCGTGGTGGGTTGAAATGGTCAATCCTGAACATCTGTCGGTGGACCACCAGCATGTCTAATCACAGCTAATGTACCGGTTTTCATTGGTAAAGAACAGTTTGTCTTTTAGATCACTTTACAACTTTCTCACTAACATCCTTTTTTGAAAGACGAAAAACGGGTTGAATGAACTGCTAGTAGGAGGATTAACATTGTACTCAATAGAGTGCTGCAGGAACAAGTCTTAAGAATTGTAAATTACTTTTTGTCCCTTCCGGTTCCCTCCTCTCAAAATCAATGTTTTCTTCGCTTAGATGCCTGAAAGTCTGATAAATGCAACCTTAAAAGATTTTACTTTTTGTTTCATGATCTAAAATGTGTTGGTAAATGCCGCGATTAGAAAAATTGAAAAATACCTCATGCCCTGCTGTATAGATGTGAAAAAAAGAATACAATATAAGTGGTCTTCTCCTTTGTGAAATTTTAAAAGACATTTTTCACAATTTTCTAACATTTGATAGACCAATTGATCACCCGGTTCATTCAGAAATCTGTAAGATAATAGATCAAAATAAAAAATCACCCCACAGCACTGTGCATGAATGAACAAATATGATCAAATAGCAAGGGGCTGTGTTGTTTTCAGCCTGTGTTTGTTTATATAAATATATTTTTCCCATGCGACTTTGCAAATTAGCAAGTATATTATATGTCAGGACACGTTTTATTGAAGGATTATCAGGCTTATGCGGAGTTTGCAGGGTCTGAAAGGGCTGGTACTCCCTATTTATCACTCGCTTTTAGATAGAAGAGGTGTTGGCTTTTACCCTCTGAATACGGACGTAGTTTAATAGATTTAAAGGATGAAGCTAAAACTAATTGTACTGCTGTGTGCCAAAGGTGGTTAAAGAGAGCAGTAGCTGGCAGATGGCACAGATTTCCACCACGAGGCCCCTGATGCTCAAATACTGGGCCCTTGTTCTGTGTCTTTTATCAGCGAGAGAGAGAGAGAGAGAGAGAGAGAGAGAGAGAGAGAGGGTTTGTGTTCAGCAGTGAATTAAACCCCGACTCTGCCTCAGGCACGTTGGCAGACTGTCCAAATTGCGGGCTCCAGGTGGGGCCCCATATGGCCCGATTATAGACCAGCAAGGCACCTTGTCCTGAGATCACGACGCTTCAATAGCAGGTCAACCCATCGGGGGCCTCTGCTGCGGGTGACCAGACTCTCACGTGTCCAATGGAGACTCAGACAGACACTGACACAGCGTACATATTGACACAGTCCAACCAGACACACACACACACACACACACACACACACACACACACATGCATCAGGCACCTGACATGATATTCAAATCATTGGTAACGAATGTAAATAAAAGAAACTGCACAGTGTGTTCACACGAAATTCAGAGCAACACATTGATACCAAATTCTGCTCAGGTTATGCAAAGGGGAAGAGAGCTGACCTTTGATCTTCCGCGTTGTTTGTGAATTGTCGTTCCAAATGTGTATTACAGTGAAATGCATTGTTTTACTTCTTTAAACCGACTGAAACCGACAATCGGCCATTGTGTGCAGCATTTGGCCAGATATAATCTTTTAAACTCTGCTATTTTATTATTTCTTCACACTACTTTCATCTCTTAAAAACAAGTGCAACACTATGAATGCTTTTGTCTTTTTATTAGTCTGCGCCTTTGTCCCCACATGAATGATTAGCGCGTCTTATCCATCTTTATGGCGGCCGCCTTGTCACCTTGCCGTTGGGTTTGGCGGTTTAAAAAACTTTTTCTTCCATGCTAAATTGACAAGTTTGCCGCGACGGATCAGTTTTGTGTCTGTCATCGTTACCCCGACTCAACAGTTTAGTTAAACTTCAGGTAAATCTGCACAAAACTCAAGTGTCGTCCTTTAACCGTATCAAATGACATTTCAACTTAAAGCACAATACGGCATCCTGTGATGTAATCCATCAGCACAAAGGCGAGAATTTGATATCCGTGAAAGAAGCCGTGGTCGAGCAGAACCCTGGGACCCAGGTGAAGCTTGTGGGACTGGCCTCGTGGCCCCGCGGCCCCCCCCCCCTCAAACCTCCCGTGGCCCTGCCGGGTTTGTTTTAGCTTCAGTTTCAGCCCTCGGCTCTCCACAGCGCTGCTGAGCTCCGCTCGTCTTCCCTCCGGTGTCCTGCAGTTCCCATGGCCTTGCGCGCCCTCCTCCCAGGCCTCACCCTGAACCAGGAAGTGCCTTCCCTATCGAGCAGAGTCTTTTGTGTTTGCGTGTGTGCGTGCATGCGTGTGCATACAGGACCGTGGTAGGGATGCAGCTGAAGTCAAGAGGACTCGTCGCAGGCGTCGCGTTCCCTTTTGATCCACGGGAAGTTCTGGGAAATGCTTAGCACAACAGCACTTTCCTTATTTTCCCTCTGTGCCGCAGGATCAGTGTTACTCTCTCAAGCTCCACAGTCTGCGTGTGACAGAGGTCAGATCTGGATCTCTGATAGCTGCAAGGTCGGAAGGTTCATTTCAAGTGGAAAAAAATAGGGAAACCATTGATGAACAAGGACACATTGTATCCATTAAAGTACGTATTTCAAATGTAACTGGAGCTAAAAATAAAGGATATTTTTCTTAATTTGTGGCTTTATTCATAATAATGTTAATACTATTCTTCAATTGGAGCAGAATAGATTATACACGTATGAACGTAACCAGTTTGTATCTTGTGTTTTCACCCAAGGCTTTAACTAAATCACCTCCTTCGTGTCACATTTACAGTCTGTTGTAATTATGTTTGTTTTACGGTCAATTACACAGATCTGCAGGTGGATTTTTGGCTGTAAAGTTTTTGTGGTTGCTTCATGCTTGAAGTGCATTTATTTACTCAGAAAACACTGCGAGCTGTCTCGGGTGTTTTAAAAAGCCGGGAGGGCGGCACCGTCAGCTGGAGCTGACACAACACGAGATGTGTTTTCTTTGCTATTCTGTCAAAAACACTCCTGTTCATGACATTAGAACAACACAACAGATACCGTAGGTCGTGTCAGGTTTTGTGACGCCAGTGATGCTTCGGCTCACTGTCACAATTTGTGTCACTTTTCTCAGATAGCTTTCGCTTTTTCCCCCCCCCCCGCCTCACCTTCATCTCTTCTGCTGCTGTAAAACCCGACTAGCCCCTATAATTCACGACTGTCATCTGTCTCTGTCGTTGTGTTGTCAGCCAGGTCAGAGGTCAGGCAGTTAGCTGCAGCTTTGCCAGATTGGAATGGCCCAGAGGCAAAGAGAGAGAGAGAGAGAAGAAAAAAGAGGAAAGAGGGAGAGAGAATAAATGAAATAAGTAAGGTATAGTGCACGCTGTTGTGCGTTGCCGTATAGCATAAATAAACAAGATCAAGTTCCACAGGATTTCGTGTGCTGAAGAAATTGGCTGCCAATCAGCTATGGGAGCATCAGTGATGGTTGGCGATACTGTGTTTGTCTAGAGGTGTCTACCATACCAAACTGTTGCAGGCTGCAGAATGTGGATTTCCCCTTATACAAAATACTAGAGAATAAGTCCAAAAGAACAGTGTGGAGATGGTCCACATGCTTATATTAGTAGATGACTTTTACCTTCACGTCTCCCAGTAGTACTTCTGTCACCCACAATACATCTTGCTCCAGATTGTGTAGTACCTCGTGTGAGTGAGTCAGCTTTAGGATCCGCTGTCAAACTCAGCTCAGACTAATTCATGTGGCATTGACCTTTTGACCTCCAGCTCTCTGAGCCGAGACCTCCCCTTCCCTCTCTTCTTTTCACCTTTTTTCGCTCTCAGTCTTTTATCCTTCCATTTGTCTCTTAGTGGAGTCTAACAGAGAGAATCACAGTAAAAATGTATTAACCTTTCTTCTGTTTCATCGTGTCACCAACTCTACATGAGACATTCTGATGAACTGAGAAGGGAGAAAACCCACGCACTGCTATTCTTTGTTATTTGAAAGGCAGCCTTGTTGTGTTTTATTTCCTCGATGGTGCTGCACACAGTTAGCAGAGTGCGTCGGCGTCAGTGGGGCATTTTTCTTTAAACCTTTGTTGAAACAATGTTACCTGTCAGGTTCCTGTAACTCGTCATTAAATAACCGAACTCGTCACATCAATGCCACATCCATTGTGTTGAAACTATTCACCTCTTGAACTCTGTCCATGACAAAAAAAATACCTGCCTCCTCATCCTGCTGCAACAGGGCCGGAGGCAAGTCACGATGTGTCAGTCACCTGCATACCTGTGTCCTGATGGTGTGCGCTTGCTATTGTTTCCGCAGGAGAGTTGACGGCTGGAGAGGAACCTGACGAACAGCAGTGTGACGGGATATAGAGGATAAAGCTCTCTCTCTCTCTACAGAGTCAGGTGAGAGGGCAAAACTACAAAGGGAAGAAAAAGCAAAGTGCTTGAGATGAAAAGTGGCTGCTCGCTGGAGTTAAAGCAACCGTCCAGTCAAGCAGATTTTATACTCTGAAAATAAGCCCAGCACAACCCAGTCATCGGGACTGCACATACACATGCAAAGATTTGTATTAAAAATGGAATGGAATGAAACAAAAACTGCATTTTTTTTCACAGGGCTTCTTAACATCCATTTCAAACTCATCGTACCTACTACAGGTGAGTTTGTTTTGGCTTTGAAATTGAAAGTGGAATTGCGTTACTACATTGTCACGCATTGCAATGCATGCATGTATGTTTTTATTTAAAATGTGCCGTTATTAATGACTGAAATCACAAGGAAACCGCCAGAACTTAGTGATTTAGACTGAAACTACCCAATGATATGCATTATCCCCTTAAAGTTTATTTACATAAAAACCCAATTTTTTTTTCCTTTGCTTGTATTGATTTCAAACCATCTCCTTAGATGTAACCAGCATGAGCTGATCCCTATTTGTTTTGTTCTTGGCATTAAAAGAAAGTTGTCAGCCTGTTTTTGCATATTTAATGGCTTCTTCCTCAACCGGGGAGTTCTATTGTAACAGCTAAAGGAAAATATAACTCCTCATATAACGTCCTCATATTTACTTCCTTATTTTAGATTAGCGGGCGGGGAGACGAGTCATGGCTGCGTACGGGCAGACTCAGTACAGCCCGGCCCTCCAGGCTGCGGGGCCGTACACGCCTTACACTCACCACGCACAGGGCTACAGCATGCCATCCTACAGTGAGTACCAGCTCGCATGCAGTTGCATAGAAGCATTATGTTGATAATCATCTCTAAAGCAAAATGTTTGTGTAAAGTGATGACAAAGCCTTCAGATTATGTACATCAGATTCTGCAAATTAGTGTAGCTCTGTTTCTTTTCTGCTGTGACGCTTTCTTTTTACTAAATTGGGAAAGCAACAAGACGACACAGCACATTGAACAACATCACAATTTAACTGGAAACTAATTCAGTCGCTTTACAAATAGTGGAACAAAAAGGATGAGAGACAAGTCAGTTTTTAAATGGATGTATAAGAAACATAAAATGATTGTTGTACATACATATACTGTACCTACAGTAGTATTGGTCGTTGTTATTGTTATTGATCGATCCACAGTTGAAATACAGATATACGTTTAAAAAAAGCATGTTTTAATTCCTTTGTATGAATGTCTGTATAATGACGAGTTTGTTCATGAAACCAAACCAATCCATCTTGTGCTATACTTAGACATTAAAACAGAAGACGGCCTGAGTCATTCTCCAGGGCAGACGGGGATACTGGGCTACTCAAACTTCAGCAGCACTCCTCCCAGTCAGAGTCTCTACAGCTACTCGCACACACACGGTCAGTCGGAAACTCCCTACGCACTGAATGTACGGTCCCACCATCACACACAAACCTTCCATCCGCCATCTTTGATTTCAACCCTCACTGGAAGGAGCGTCCATCCTTGTGCTGGCTTCCTTGACTCTTTTACTCCTGTCTTCTCCTCGTCTTTCTCTCTCTTCCTCTGCCACACCTGTTCTCCATTAGCCGCGGTCTGGACTCATGGCGTCAAAAGTCTCCCCAAGCCCCCCCGCCCTCTTCTTTTCTCGGGGTCAGGCCCCCTTTCTCCACTCAGACCAACAACACAGCATGCAAGCGCTGGTGTCTGTTAGAGAGAAAGAGACAGTGAGAAAACATATAGACGGAGAGGGTGGAAGAAAGGAACGAAAAACAAGAATAACAGAGAACAAGAGATGGGCAGAAGGTCTTTGCTGAAAAACAAAGACTCAAATGAAGTGTGTGCAGCTCTCTGCCCTCGCACGGCTGTGTCTGTGTGTGTGTGTGTTTTTGTGACCGTGTGTGTGTCTGTGCTGTACACATTCCTCAGTCGTCCGGCGCCCAAAGCATGACTCGCTCAGTGCGACTTTATGGCTCTGAAAGCAGCATGAAATTGACCTTGTGTGTGAGAAGGGAGAGGTTAAGGTGCATTATACGGAGGGGTGAGTAGGTTTAATGTTGCAGACTCAGAGGATGACCCGGTTTCCACTGTAGGGATGAGACAAAGGAGGACAGAAAAACAGGATTAAACAGTAAACAGAGGAGGTTTGGTGTACTTGGTGTACTGTAATAATTGGAACATGAGCTAATCTCTATATTATAATATGACACAGCATTCACATGGCATCTTTATTATGATAGTATTTTCCTACTTTTGCTCTTTTTTGTAGGTTTGACGTCAGTTTTGATGGGTTGCATTGGCATTGCACTCATGCCAACACTAAAACAAAGTCAACCAGGGAAAGAAACGATCAGTTTTCAGTGAGCTAAGTGAACCACTTTATTTGAAGCATGGTGGGTCAAAGTTGAACAATTAAAAGTCAAACATACGCTAGGTTCATCAAAGTTATATAGGAAGTGAAAACAAAATAAGTCAAGTTGGAAATTACTGATTTAATTCAAGTTTACACACCAAAGTTTAAAGTGCGCTCACTCCACAAAGTGGTTTCCTCTAACCAAAACTGTTTCCTCACAACTTAATGTCTAATTGTGTTGCCGCTCGAAGGTTTTGCTGTGTCGGGCTTAATTGGAATTATTTCAGGGTACCAGGTGTACCCATAGAAATAAGGGCCAAGGACTCCCGTTGTACTCCCGTTGTACTCCCGTTGTACTCCCGTTGTACTCCAGTACAATGGGCCAACGGTCTGAATCAAACCCAACGTTGATGACCAGTAGTACATGACCTCCTTCTCTGTTCTCTTTTCAGCTCTTCCCAAATAACTGTAGTTTTCCATATCACTTCCGTTTAAAGAGAATATTCAGATGTCAGACATTATAAGGGAAAGTAAATAGAAATGTAAACACACTTATGATGGACGCTCTTACAAACCTGCAGAGCGCTCCATGACTCTGCTCTGTTACAGTACGACTTTTGGACACACAAGCTTCTTTTTTCTGCTTTTTTTCTAACATATTTTAGTTTGAGTTGGAAAGACACTGTTCCTAAACAAAATACATTTGTTTGAATATTTTTATGCATAAATCATTTACTGCAAACTTCAAACGGTAATTAACTGCCACAACAACCGAATGTTTGAGGGATTTCAGAATGTTTCCATGTCATGCATTATACTGTACACAATGCACTAGCACGCACACACAGAGCACAAAACGCCGTTGAAACGCAAACTGTACACTGTGCGTACAACTGAAACCAAATGGGGACTATGGGAGCCTTTTTATGTTTACTCAAGAGACCTCCTGTATTTTTCCTTCAGTCACTTTGAAGATTGTTGTGTTGTCCGGGGAGGTTTTAGTGTGGTTCTTCCATTGAGTCATTTTTCTCCAGTTTGTCATGCACCGTGGAGGGGAGGAGAAGAAAAGTTGGGCACGAAGGAGCAGTAGTGGACTGAAGTGTTCATGGGAGTTCAGACTTGAGGAAGTATGTCTTTAAAAATCAGGACCGTTCTGGTCATAAATCTTTGTTGCCCCCTGAGGGCAACTTTCTGTACAGCGAGCAGCCAGAACCAAACCAGGCAGGTCCTTCTCAGAAACATATTCTGAATACGCTTCCAAACAAGTACTGTATATACATAGTATTACCTTCCTACTGCAAATAAAACACCCATTCAATAAACAGTACAGTTAAAAACAAAGCAATTATTTGCAAAGCTTAATCGATCTGTTTTGATATGGACGCTCTAATTGCAACGCAAACAAGAATCGGCTCAACCAACTGTCATGTCTCGTCTTCCAGCCGACACAAGTCGCCAGTCAATGACAATGTTGGCGTTTTAGAGCCGCCTATTGACCGAACCCGCGTGTCTTTGTACTGCCGGAGGGAGCACAACAGAGAGTTGCTCAAAGTTTTGACCTCACTCGTGGAATCGCTCAACCCCATCTACTTGGATTGGCACAAAACATTGTCGGACTTTCGTGGTTTCTCCAGGATGAATTTACCAGGAGGTTTAAGTTTATTCGACGGATTGTCATGAATTTTGGTTCAGATATTCATGTTCCACTAAGGATGATTTTTTTTTTAAAACTTTACTTGTAATCTGGTGATCAACCCTCCGCTGCACTTTAATTTGCAAATGTCAGCAGCAAACTAAATAATAAACATTGTCTCGCAAACCATCAGCATGTTGTGCTGCTGTGCTTACGGACACCCTCTTGGACACCGAACCATTCGTAACCTTTCGAGATATCCATCCAACTAGCTCAAATAAAAGGCTCAGGTTCAGGCTGAGGCAGCGTCACTGTGGGGGAGATTGCTTGGAGGAAGATATTCCTGCCCCGGCTTGATAAGACTAAGATAAGATGCTTCCCATAGCAGCATCAGACTTCCCCACCTGTATTGTTCCACCAAACATGAATCTCACTCCCAGCACCTGCAGCTCTACTGCTCATTATTCCCTCCACACAGTTTCACATATCAGATCGAGGCTCATCCTTTGATACGAGATGCAGCGACGCCAAATATCTCACTGTGTGTAGCCGTTCTCTGTTCTGCATGATGAAGTATATCCGAAAAGGTTTGACCTTCGTCTTCCCATCATTTTTTTTGAAGGTGGTGGTATTTCACCTGGAATTTTTCAAGGC
Source organism: Clinocottus analis (assembly GCF_023055335.1). Lineage (NCBI taxonomy): Eukaryota > Metazoa > Chordata > Actinopteri > Perciformes > Cottidae > Clinocottus > Clinocottus analis. Next base: position 19,213,051 of record NW_027176042.1, read on the forward strand.
ACCCACGCGATCTCAAGTTCAACCCCGTTCAACTCGACCCAGCAAGTGAGTAATGCGATTTCGACAAGATCTTTCTTGCTGCCGAGACATCTGAAAAGTTTCCACAATAGGATTCAAATGTATGTGCTAAAAAACAGAGACAATGACACCAGCTGTGATGCCAGAATCGAGCCTGGTTCGCTCCAGTAGGTGTCTCCAAGACCACATTTTGCTATGATGACATACACACACACACACACACACACACACACACACACACACACGCACACGCACACGCACACGCACACGCACACACTCAAACAATACCAGCAGCTGGTAATTATTGACGACTAATATCTTATTGTAGCGACTGTCACAACTGTCATAAATACATCATATTGTTATGTTACATGACTCTGATTCAAGTCATTATTTTTACCTTTTTGACAGGAGTTTTCAGCGTACTCGAGCTACAGTCAGAGTCAGTACTCTCCGTATTATAACTCTCATCACTACAACAGCCCCTACCTAACCAGCAACAACATCAGCCCTGCTGCCATCACAGCTCCGTTAGCCTATCAGCATCCAGAACACCCCGTCATGCTGCCCAATCACAGCCCAGAGTCACACGCAGGTAAGGAGGGACCAACCGCCTTTTGATAGCCTTGTTGTTTTCAAACGGACGTGTCATGCCACAGACACAAGCAAGCATATCATGCCGAGCTGTTTTATGGATCATACCATATGTATATATGTGTCTTTTTGACGAAAGTCCTCTCTTTGTTTGAGTGATTTGGGTTGATTGATGTATGGTATGTGCCATTGTTTCATCATTGTGGTTTATTGGATAATAAATGGACATTCCAGTGATTTAGTACTGCACAAAATTGTGACTTTCAAGAGACAGATTAAAAAAAAAGCAGCAGCAAATCCATGTTGTTGTAAAGACTAAGATATCCTAACATGCCTTCCAAAACCCTAGATCCTACATTTCCCATAATGCAACTCAAAAGCATCTTTCCTATTAAATCGTAAATCAACTAAAGAAAAGTCACTAAAGTGTGTGTGTGTGTGTGTGTGTGTGTGTGTTCTAGGAGAGTACCACCCGCCGCCCAGCCCCCCCACACCAGGTAAAGAGGAGGTCCCGGCACGAAGGGGGTCAGATGGGAAGTTGAGAGGGAGGAAAAGAGTCAGTGACCCCGCGCCACCTCTGGACTCTGATATAGAGGTAAACACACACTCACACAGTGTAGACAATTATCAGTATTTCTCTTCAATATTTATCTCTCCCTCTCTCTCTCTCACACACACACATAAGCGTTCATGAGGTTAACATTACATATCTGTTATTCCTCTGCAGCGTGTGTTTATCTGGGACCTGGATGAAACCATCATCATTTTCCATTCGCTCCTCACGGGAACCTTCTCCTCGCGATTTGGCAAGGTACGGTGATACGACCCCTCCCACTGTCGTTTACTGTGAGGAGTTTGTTCTTTAAGCTCTTCACACTTTCACAACATTGCATCGTACGTGGACAAAAAAAAAAACAACCCTCGCAGCAACAATCTAACCTTGCTGTAGTCAGATCACCCTTTGTATCGGTGCTTATTTGACTAACATTCAAAGGTTTCGCCGCACCGAGTCGAGTCCACGACCTTTGGATCTCATCCCTGAGCATTTTCACACGCTGGCTGTTTTGCCTCTCTGCCCTCTTGTTTCTTTTCATAATGCGCCGGGGCTGTTTAGCTACCCCGGCATCCTGCGGCGTGATTGACAGCCGGTGGGACCTTTACATAACAGACAGGCAGCTGACATGGGACGGCCAGTGGTGCGTTTCTTGGTTTTGGCCGGGGATGTGTGTTTTGAATTCTCACGGTCCCCCTGCGGGTTGACACAAGGCTGACGGGAGTTTTGAGAGCAGCGTTTCTGATGGGTTCAGACCTCGGCAGGCCATGCACGCCGTTGTTTCTTTTCCTTTCTTTTCTGCCTCGGAGAGAGAGAGAGAGAAGGGGGAGTGAAGAGGAAAAAATGGAGGAAGAAACAGCGAGAGAGAGAGAGAGAGAGAGAGAGAGATAGAGCGAGAGAGTGGATGTGTTGAAATGTGACTCATGTGCCAAAAATTCCTGATTCCCTCCCACCACTCAAAGGCCCCGCTGCTGGAGCTCAGTCGGACAGACTCTGACATCAAAACGCAGACATGCAGCTGAGGAATTAAATGATTGACAGCGGAAAAACAGATTAACAATCCAAAGCATCAAAACGACCGACAAGCTAGCAACAACTTCTTTTTTTTTTCTTTCCCCCTCCCTCTCAAATGTGCAGCAACCTCATCCCACTCCGACAACAGTAATGTCTTCTTTTTTTTTTATTTTTTAGAGCATACATCATCTCCACTTCACCGTGTCGTGTCCCTCTTTCTGTCTACTTTCAACAACCCAGGCTCTTCCCATTAGGGTCAGCCTATTAAACGCTTATCATAAACAAATGTTTTGGACCTTTACGTAAAGGCAAGTCTGGGCCCAGTGTGCGGGGAAGACTAATGAGTGTGCTGAGAGACAGTTGCTTTCACCAGCTTGGTGAGCCAGAGGTGAATGGAGATCCAACATGAGGAGCTGATTCCCCCTGCAACAGCTCCTCCGTTATCTCATCGATCATCCGGCGCCGCTCTCCGTTTTTCCATATCGAACATCCGGCGTGAGAGTAAAAGGGGAATGGTTTCGCTGCTTTTGTGTGTGTGTGTGTGTGTGTTTTGTTTCTTCTGAAATTCTTCACCGGGATTATCAGGAAGAGGCTTTTATTTGTCCCTCTGTGTGGAGCAGCCCTCGCGTTTTGGAGGACGGTGATTATAGATAATTATTTCAATTATGAGACAAGCAGAACAATACTTTCTTAAGCCTTTTAAGCCCCCCTCTTCTGTCCTGGTTTTCTCAATCCTCCCCCTAGTCATTTTCTCCTACTGACCTTTTCCCCCCTTCAATCCTCAATTATCTTTCTTCCCTTTACACCTTTTTTTGGAGAGGAGGGTAGAGGGGGGGGGGGGGGGGGTATTTAATTGTCATCATTTACGATTCTTGTGTCATCGAGCCAATTTCTAGCATTTTGAGCCAGAAGGCAGCTCCCTCTTGTCATTTCAGACGCACTAATCTAACATTCACCTTTGGCTGACACCGCTCCGCTTCTCCTGTCTCGCTGCCAAAGACGAGCCAACGCCGCCATCAAAACAATATGGCGCGCATTACACACACACACACACACACACACACACACACACACACCTGCTTTTGTAGTCTTGAAAAAGAACACACCCATGCTGTTTGTCAGCCAGACTCAGGATTTATGTCTCTCTCTCTCTCTCTCTCTCTCTCTCTTGGGTGATGATTTATAATTTGCTTATTAAGCAACACCTGAAGTTTGTGTAATGGAACACCTGCGTGTTTGTTTGGCTTTTTTCCAAAGCGAGAGAAAAAGAAGAGGAGAAGAGACGCTGGGTGGTGGGAGGTACCGAGTAGAAAGAGCAAAAAACCTTCACAGACTTACTGGCGTGTTGTAGATCTTCTTATGTAGTTTTCCCATCATTGCAGGCAGTCATTGCCATTCATTCAGTCCAATAGTTTATGTGACATGTATGTGAAAATCAATAACTTGACAGGATTGTGTCCATCGATCGCGTTCATCCCTGCATTCATTTTTAGCTAAAAAAAACTCATCAACTATTATATGGATTGAGTGATGTGTTACATTATTCAGAGAAATGGTTATTTGTCCGATACTTTGGTTTACATTGAAATACCTGCCAAACTCAAAGAAATTCCCATCAGCCTCATTTGAACTTTGTGTTTTGTGCTAGTTCACAAATATTGGCACGCTGACAAGTCAAACTAAGATGACTCACATTGTAAATATTCTACCTGTGAAATATTTTGTTATTGTCATTGTGAGCATAGTCGCATGCTGTACCAAGGTGTAACCACACACCACACGCTTGTGGGTACCAAAACGCAATGGTCGCATACAATATTTGTAGTTTACGGACAAAAAAAACGGACACGACTGGTTAAAACTCGCGGTGATTGAATGAGTTTATAAAGAGGGTTTTTTTTGTGGTTTTTCACCCAAGTTTCATCTAATGTCCACAGTGAATACATTGAAATGAGACTGTGCATTATGTACTGTAATGAATCAGGAAGAGGACTTCGTGTAGAGAGATGGTGGCCGAGATGAAGCCAAAACAAGCCAGGAAAGATTTTGTGAAGATAAGTTTCCACAGATAGATATTCACCCTCGCCTCTCCCCGAAACCTGTTTGTGTCAATCCAGTTGATGAGTCTGCAGAGGAAGTGCAAGAAGGAAAGATGTTCAGAGAGACAAGCAGGCGGCTGCACTGACCGGGTCAGAATCATGGCAAGATGTTCAGGAATTCAATTTTAACTGATTATTCCTGTAATGCCCACACACCTCTTCTATCAGCAATCTCATGATTGTGTTGTCTCTTCACTAACTATTACGGGTGCAGCGCCTGAAATGACAGAGTGATGATGTTCTGATACAATTATGAATGTTTTATATACACAAACTAAACATCACTGCGAAGAATTTTGATTGGTAGGAAATTAATTGTGATTCAAGAAGCCAAAGAGAAACAATAACTTCCTTTTGTGTTTCATTCTAAATAACAGATGCATTCATGTGCGCATCAGTTGTAGTCAAACTTTGCAGCGTGGCTTTCAAAGCAAGTTATTAATTGTAGGGCTGGTACGTGTCTCTGTGTGTTTGTCTGTGTGTGTGTGTGTGTGTGTGTGTGTGTGTGTGTGTGTGTCTGTGTGCATCAGGACTCCTCAAAGGCCGTGTCTCTGGGTTTGTGGATGGAGGAGATGATCTTCAACCTGGCCGACTCGAGACTCTTCTTCAACGACTTGGAGGTGAATTTGTAATTTGTGAAAGTGTACGGGAAGCGTGTTTAGAACATTGGAGGGTTGAAATTTGTTTTAGTAACTTGTGTTGTCCTTAAACTGGTAATTGTACTCAAAAAAACATACGCATTTAATTTTTCCATGGCAGCACTCTGTGTTTTTTGCAACTTGAAAGTCTTATTTTAATCTCAGATGTATTCCCAGTTAGATGGAAAATAGCAGCAGTGAGAACACATCCAGCAGTATAAACTGGCATACCAGAAAATCTTCCCTGCAACAGCCTAGCAAGAGGTTTGACATTTGGGTGCTATTTTCTTACTTGGCAAAAAGCACAGTAGCACTCATTGTAGAAATTCCCTCACACAACGTCTGTCCTGTATTAATTCTTTCTACAGCATTTTCCAAACAATTTGCCCACCTCAGTTGAGTAAGAATATTCAAAGAAAGAGGTTGTTAACTACTGGCATGAGTCTCGTTGCCTGAAAAAAATCCACCAAACTCAACATGGACATTGGTTCAACCTCTAAAAAACGGTGACTCCTCAAGCGCTCATTAAAATGCCGTTTTACAACCTGCTAGTGACTGAAAAGGCTTTCCCGTTTTTTTCATCCTGAATTCCGTGGCCTTGTTCTGACAAAGAAAAAAGATTAGAGAGGGACAGACAGAGACAGAGAGAGAGAGAGAGAGAGAACAAGTACACTTTGTGTCGTAATTATAGGTGTGTGTCTGAGCATCTGAGAGGAAAATTAGTCAAATGGGAGGAGGAACATTGGAGAGGAGGGAAAGGAGCCAACAAAGCCATTTGCAAACCCCGTTCTTATCCCCCTCTTTTGTTGTCGAGGCTCAGTAAATCTCTAAAGCAGTCGGCCACAGCGGGCTGACAACTGATGTTAAGTTTCGAGGGACAATTATCTTGTCCCTCCGATGTCAGTAGCTCCATCAGTGGCTACGAGTGTTAGCGGCGCTGCCGTGACTGCGATGCTAACAGAAGATCACACAATTGTTAATTGGCATGGACGCTTGATTAATCAAAGTCGGAAATTCCATTTGAATTTTTCCTCAATGAACAAAAAAGGAGATTACTATGGCCGCCTTGCACTTCATTTACATCTTTTGAACTTGGATTAAAATGAGCACGCTGTGTCGGGGCTTTGCAGGACGGCTGGGAGGCGGGTTGCAGCTTTTGAAAATGTAGTTCTGTGGAGATGGAGGGAAGATGAGGTTGTCTGTCTAACGCAAGATGGCTGAAAGGTGATAGAAGAGCTGAGTCTGTCCTGGTAGTTATAGTTACAGTTACACTGTCTGTACTTATGTGTGTGTGGCTGTGTGTTACGTGAAAGATTGTGGGACTTGACTAAGGACAAAAATGTTACTATTCTTCAGTCTTTGTTAGACATACTTGTGTATGTCCTCCTGGCCATCTATGATGGTTTTATGCTCCCTGTTTTAGTTGTCCTCTTAAATAGTAATTTTTTTAATAATCATTTCAAGTGTCTGGTGTAACTGCATGTAGCTGAAGGTGTTTTGGTCGTCGCCACACGTTTTAGATTCAGTGTGGTTTTAAGCCCTGTGGTCTGACCGGTTGCTTCAAAATCCAGCAGAGAGGAACAATAAGCACATCGCTGTGCTTGTCAGAGACAATGGGCCTTTCTTCTGTGGACCAAAATGCAGATTGACTTTACTTTTAATTTACTACGCGGTTACACCAGAATCGCACAGCCAAGTCGACTGTCCTGTATCTCCGGCGCCTCGCTGTCCCGTGTCCTGACATTATAGTTCCTCCTTCCTTGTCTTTTATGTTAGCTCTTTCTTTTTTACTGTAGCTGCTATCACTCCCGCAGGCTCCCCTAAAGAGGAGAGGCCTGCCTGTACAGGGCTCCCACTCTGAAATGGATCTCTTGACATATCCGCTCTCCTTTTCATTTCCCAGGAATGTGACCAGGTTCATATTGATGACGTGGCATCAGACGACAACGGACAGGACCTGAGGTAGAGAGAGTCTCCTGTGTTGCTTCTGCTGAGACACTCGTCTGCTGTGGCTGGTGCACCAGACTTGCCCTCCGGGTTTTAGTGCACATGCGGAATAACAGCAGGGAGATGAGACGCAGAGGGTTTTTTTTGCGCGTCTGTGTGTGTTCATGCATGCAAGCATGTGCATGTCTTTTATTTTCCCCGACTTCCACAGCCATATAATGTGTCACAGGATTATCCGACGCTTTCATTTCTCATCAAAATATCTCTTTATCATTCCCCCTGTCTGCCTCAGTCCAGACGTTTTATTGCAAAACTTGTTGAAGCACTTTGGGATACTTTTAGGAGGAAGAGCCAGACTGTACCAAAGTACTTTTTTGAAGCATTTATTTTATTGAACTTGGCCCTTTTTCATTCCCAAATATGTTTTTTATATTTATCCTAGCTGTGCTGAATGTCTATACTAAATGATTTCTTACCGACAAAGCTTTTTCATTCATGGCTAAAACTCGATTTTCAATTTTACAGCGTTTCTTGACCCTTAAAATTGTTGTGGTCACACTGACACGCTCCCTAAATGTAATGAATGGTTTAAGCACTGCCTTCTTGTGCATAACCAACATCTCTTGAATAAATCCCTAAAGCAAGAAGCGTGGATATAGTTGTACCAGCTCTGAAAGCACCCTCCCCTGAAACACCAATGATCGTGCGACTGTAAGATGTTCTGGAAAAATGCACTTTGTGTCTTTATGATCTATATCCTGACTGTTTCCTGTATCGTGATCCTGCAGCACTTACAACTTTGGGTCGGACGGCTTCCAGAGCCCAGCGGGGGCCGGCTCTCTGTGCCTGGGGTCAGGAGTCCACGGAGGGGTGGACTGGATGAGGAAACTGGCTTTCCGATACCGCAGAGTCAAGGAGATCTACAACACATACAAGAATAACGTTGGAGGTGAGCCCAGCTCCTATTGGATTCAACACGGCTGTGTACAGGCAACATATATTGAGATTATTGTATTTTCTCTGAGGTTTATTAAGGGTTACATGTGGCTAAACTTGTACAATTAAGGATAATGTGATTTGTCTGGGTTTTCTCTTTGTCTTTGCTCGTACTGTATCGAGTTATACAAGCTTCCTGCTTCAGAAAAGTACATTTTGTATTTTTCAGGCTCCAATTTGCGCATCAACTAGACCTCCTATTCCAGATGAAAATGCACGACCATAATCACCTGCCCCTTCCAATAAGAATCAGCTTCAACACAACAGTTCATTACTGGCGCATTACCTGTTAATTTAATTGCATCACGATGCGGTGAAAAAGAAGCCAGGTTTGTTTGTCCACTCGGATATTGTTCCAGACGTTTGTGTTCGATATGGACCCTCGTGCGCTGCTGATTACAGCTGGCTGCTTTGCCATACGCCCGAGGTTCTGGCAGGAGGACGTTGTGTGAAAATCGTTCGCCCCCGAAAGACGACAAAATTCCGGTCTTGAAACGTCTCAGTAGATTAGATTTATTCACGCATCGGCGCTTTCACGAGTTCACGTCCTCTGACCATCAAGCTTGTGCTTCTCCCTGACGGCCAGGTTTGGTGGGCAGCCCCAAGCGAGAGGAGTGGTTACAGCTGAGGAGAGAGATGGAGGTCCTGACTGACCTGTGGCTGACTCAAGCACTCAAGGCCTTGGCGCTCATCAACTCCAGGTCAGGTCACGCTGCCACGGCTTGATTGACACCAGCAGGTTTAATTAGCCGGTCGCTGTTCAGTATTTAGTTTAATCAGGATTTTTTTTTTTCATTTCCGGATGAATGTCCATCCTCGACGTGTCGTTCGATGAGTCTCAACTTAACCGCGGTTTAAACGTGTCTGTCCTGTCCTGTTTGCAGGCCTAACTGTGTGAATGTGTTGGTAACCACCACCCAGCTCATCCCAGCGCTCTCCAAGGTGTTACTGTACGGTCTGGGCTCAGCTTTTCCTATAGAGAACATATACAGTGCCACCAAGACAGGTGAGGAACATTTACTGAAGATGGATTCAGAGATAATAACAATCATGATTAATACAAAAAAATAATTAAAATCTGCTTTTTTTTCTCCTTTCAAAGGCAAAGAGAGCTGCTTTGAGCGTGTCTCTCAGAGGTTCGGTCGGAGAGCAGTGTACGTGGTGATAGGAGATGGAGCCGAAGAAGAGTCCGTGGCCAAGAAGGTACAACTCAATCTGTTTTTTTTATGACTGTGACTGCTGAAAAATGTGCCTCAACTAATCAGTTTGCGTTGAGACACACTCGATTTATGCAGCTTCTGTTACATCAAATCTTTGCATTGAAATGTCAGACATTTTCCCGGGTTTGGCAGTTCGGCAAATCTTTTTTTTTTTGCAATAAGCTTTTCGTACATGTAGGCCAACATGTTATCCACGTGAACTTTGTCACGCAGTATAATTCCCCTCTAAACCACAGCCCATAAATTCACATCTGCATTGCATCTGCAGCTAAATGCATGTTTGCCTTAAGTTGCGTGTTTTACATTAAACCTGCATATCATTTGTATTTTATTTCGGTTTTCTCAGAAGAACATGCCGTTCTGGAGGGTGTCCTGTCGAGCAGATCTTGAGGCTCTGAGCCATGCACTGGAGCTGGACTACCTTTAGAGGGCGCCAGCCGTCACGTTCTTCCACCGAAATCACGAGAAGCTCCTGAACTCCTGAGTGCAGCTCGTAGGTGAAGCTGCTCCCAGAAACGGATACAGTCTCACTTCAGGCTTGGCACAAGGCATTTGATCCCGAACGAGCACCCAGGCGGACGATTTCCCTTCAAAGCCAAAGGAGCTGTGGGGATTTTGACACATGAACCCAAAAGTACTGCACCAAAAAACAAGACCAAAGAAGAAATAAGGGACCAATGCTTCATCACTAACCCCAGGGAACTTTGGTTAATACTGCAATTCTTTTTTTCTTTTCTTTTTTTTAAAGATCTTTTCCTTTTTTTTAAATTCACTTCATCTCATGAAAGGTGTCCCACTTTTGTACACAAAAAAGTGATGCACTGAATGCAAACTTGTACTCCCTGTTTATTGACCACAGTGAGTATGTCTGCATGGATAAAACGTTCAGATCGTTGTTAGATTGTTTGTTCTGCTGTGTCTTTTATGTGTTGTGGGACTAAACCCATTTTCCACTGAACAATGCCATTTTAAAGAGAAAATTTGAAACAAGACTTAAAGATATGATGTCACATGAGGTAGATGATGGCCTTCATTATTGTTTTATTCATGTTGTTTAGAATAACATCAGATACTATTATCCTCATATGTAGAGGCTATTTAAAATAGTCTGATTGTATTTTACCATTATAATGTGAGCTATTTATTATTGGGTAAATTTACAACACAATGAGGTATAACCAGTTTGGGAGCGCAGCATAAAAATATCCCCTTCAAAGACCAAAACTATGCTCTTGTAAAAATGTTTTGATAAGAAGTTGTCTTGAAGATGTTGTATGATAGGCCGGTGCTTGAATCCTTACTTTTTGATTCGGGGTTGTACATGTTGTGTTCTAACTCTTTTTCTTTTCTCTCCCGGTGTAATTTCCTAATAACCTGTTTGTAATATAGATGAACTGGTTGTGCATGTGCCGATTATACTGCCTGTCAGCTTAGCTATGATTTGTATATAATGCTTTATTGTCGATTTGTTTTGACAGACAGTTACAATAGATTAATACAAAATAAATTAATTGCAATGTTGGGAAAGGTGAGTTGAGCTTAATTTCACAGACTTCAGAGGGACTGAAATAGATAACAGTTATATGATCCATGTTTCACATTCAGACTGAACTACCGTGACCTTTTCTGGGGAAAGGTCTCCCTCTGCAGGACAGAGAGCGGAACTGCAACACAAACCATATTTGGGAGACAGAAGAAAGAAAAGTACCAAAGCCAACAGTAGATAATACGATTATATATTATTTTATTTATATACAAAAAACAATTTTACGAGTATAAATGTAACATTAACATAAATAATTAATTTAATAAATATAATTTACATTCACATTCAAATCATACAAAGCAATAGAAAAACATGACTTGCGACTGATGCTTCCACTTGGTTGCCATTATCGAGCTTCAGTTGAGTCTTTACAACATAAATTAAAAAACGACACTGTCATCAGAAATGTCACGCCTGACCGAAAAGAAGAAAAAAACCCCTGCAAAAATAGGATTTAAGCTCTTCTGACAGCGATCATCTTGAAGCCTCTGATGGTGTAGTTGATGTCTGAGAACGTCAAGCGGGCCTGCAGCATCTTTGTTCCCACCTTGTTGGGGATGAAGGTGATGCGCTGCGACACGCTGCTGCCTGGACGCAGAGGGAGCATCCTGCAGGAAGAGACGAAGAAGATAGAAATAGTTTTAAAAGTTTGCAGATGGCTGACACACAGGCCCCGGTTCTGTCTGTAACAGCTACGCCATCACTATACCTGCGTGAATGTCTAAAGTTCTAAACGCACGTCATAAAAAATGTTTTTGTCTAAAGCTAATAACGCACTTATTGTACTCGAGCAGCATGAAATAAACCGTCTGTGCCTTTAAGTAATTATTAACCACAGCAGAGGAACATTTTGTTTGTCCCTGCCTGCCCAAACACACACACATTAGCAGAACATTGCGAGTGGAACAAGCCTACATTCCTTCAACAAAGACATGCTGTACTGTCATGTCGCTCTGGCACTCCTGGGGTTGGCAGCCATTCATGAAGTGCACAAATCACTGGAGTCATTCAATATGTACATCCCAAAAAAATAAGGCAAGAGGTCTTTAATTCCTACCTGAAGTTGACTTTGCCCCGAATGAGCCCGGCCCCAGCTACAGTCAGCACTCCGCTCACCGGGTGAGAAAACGGGTTAGTGAAGGTCACTACGGCAGCCTGCTCTTTGTTAGGCACAATGGAGTCTTCATCTGCAATCTGAAGGGACAAAAGCCGTTAGTTAACCCTGATAATTCCCTTCAATCACTGTTCGAAATGCCACTTCAGCTTCAGCTTCAACAGCAGGTAACGTGCAATAACTGTGTACCTGGAATAATATCTTCATAAACTGCAACGGTAGCTTGACGGGACACTTTCTTATTTATACGTCACTTCCTTTTACTACTTATTTGTTGTACTACTTTTTTTCTTGTTTTTCTCAATAGAAGGTGTGTGTACCGGTGTGTGTGTGTGTGTGTGTGTGTGAGTGTGGTGCATGTGTGGAAGGTTACAATTACAGTTTCAAGCTGTTTCGTGAGCTGCAAAGCAAATTTCGTTGTAGAATTTGTGCACTGACAATAATTTCCTATACCTCTGAAGCTGCTGCACACATCAGATACGTTAATATTCCCTTTGTTTGGCAACACATATTTGGTATGTAAAAGTTTTTTGCAAAAAAAAAAACAATAAAAGTTCTGCATGTTTGGACAATTTGAAATACAATACCTGTATGGAGAGCTGTGCACTAGCGATGTTGAACTCCTCAGAGGCCAGGGTTCGCTCGTGACTGGTCAAGTCCTCCAGGACTACTGCGAGACTGATCACGGTGTCGCCCACCACGTCCTCATACTCTGCTGGGAGGATCTGCTGGTGAAAAACCTTGGCTGGAAAGAAAGAGCGAGAAAAGAGGAAGACATTGAAACCACAATCTCTCAGTGAAAGTGAAAGTTTGAGTGTGTGGCTGAGTGAAAGGCGAGTTTACCCTGCATGGGTCCCAGTTCTACGACACCGTGGCTTTCCCAGAAGGTGTCTGAGGGGTTGTGGTTGTATTCTTTCGCCTGGGCGTTCAGATGCACTTTTATCTTCTTGGCCACCCTCTGCTTGTTCACGACTTTCACCGTGAAGTGGACCGGCTCCCCGGCGAAAGGAGCTTTATCCAGCGCCAGGACCACCACCATGCCCCTGGATGAGCCTGTGAAAAGAACATGAACACGCAGGAGATGACACAAGCGTTTCAACAGATGACCGGTTGTCGTCAATTGGCGTGAAAAAATTCGAAATTACCTCTGCTTATTAGCGTCGAGTCCTCTGACATTGTGGAACTTCTCGATGAAATTGTGGAATACGGGCCTGTATTGTGAGAACGAAAAGAAAAATGTAAGTATTCATGCTTGAGAGCAAACATCCAGCCGTTTGATGAATGACTGATGAATGGCTCGTACTTCTGATTAGTTTGTAGTCTCCCGTGATGTTCTGGTGTCTGGGTAAGCCCACAGCTTTGGTGCAGAGGAGGGACCCCACTTTCTCCGTGTCCCTGGTGTGGCCGACCACCCGGCCCTCGCTCACTACGATCCTGTGGATGTCGGCGTTGACCTCGGCGTAGACGAAGGGGACGTCATAAAACAGGTCAATACGCCGATCCTTGATGGCTTTGACTGGCGCTGGACCACAGCAGAACACTCCTGCGAGAGAGAGAGAAAATAGAGAAGGAAAAAGAAGGTCATGACGATGTTTGATCAAGAGAACAAGTTCAGACGCGACAAAGGAAGTGAAAGATTTCTCGCACACCTCCGCTCCTCTCCTGGGGGGTCGGGTCAAGAACCTGCCAGCCATCCATGACTGATCCCAGGTCCTGACGATTCATCCAGCACTCCACCCACACATGGAAGTTCCTTTAAAGAAGAAGCACGGTAACATGTCACAAAGCATGAGGAGGCTTGCTCCTCAAATCTTATTAAACTGGCTTCATAAGCCAGAGGCGCTTTCACACAAACACTGTGGGATCATATTTGCCGTGTGAGGTCATTAAAAAAGGGTAAACCCCCACTGACCATATGCTGTCTGCGCTGTGCTTCAGCTTCTGCCCCGTTTCGCTGTAGTACTCCTCAATCACCAGGTTGGCATTGGTGTCGTGAGCCGAGTTGAAGTTTGTCACCACGCGGCAAGGAATGCCAAGAACTCTCATGACTGAAAGACGTAATTAAAAAAAAAGACAGACGTCGAACACAATTGCGTAATGGGAAAAATCATCTGCTGTGCGTGCAGGACTGAAATGACATCAATCAGGATGTAATGCATGACTGGCTGTGGAAGATTTGTACATAAGGTACTGTAGCAAAGACTTTGTTTCAGTTTAGGTTCATCAGGACATAATCACCTGTGCACATGACGGCTGCAAAAACCCAGCACTGTCCATACTTGACCGCTTTGTAACCGGACTCGGCCCACTGGGTCAAGATGTCTCCGCTGCCAGTCCACAAGGAGGGATTAACTCCTCCCTTGTAGTCCCCTTCCCATTTCCCTGTCACCACACCGCGGTCGTCTTTACTGTTGATCTGAACAGAAAAGAGAAGATAAATGCAATTTTCCATTTTGCACTCCACTTCCCAAAACATTATAAAGCAAACCACTCGCATCTTCCCAGATGATTGTGATGCACGGTGGCAGTTTAATAACTGCTTTAATAACCTGTTGCACTAATTACGGTGTGCCATTTTCTTCCTTTTAACTTTGCAGGAGGCGTGCGTTTATCTGCTGATCATAGTGCTCCAGTTTCAAGCCCTAACATGCTTTTGATAAGCCGAAGGACGCTCATGTTGTCACGCAAAGTAAATAAAAACGTTGTGGAAACAGAACACTGCTGGCTCGGGATTTATTCATATTGTGAAGTTTCGATGTTCATCTTGTGTTTATGCTCTGAATCGGTACGCACTCACCATGGCAGACACGACGCGGCTGATGTAGACGGGGTTGTTTCTTTTCAGGTAGTCCACTCTTCTGTCCTTTTGGTGCTGAGGGCTGACTTGGAGCAGATTCAGACACGCCTCCAGAACACCGGGCTCAAACTACACAGGGAGAGAGGAAGGAGTAAGAGGATTAAAATCAACATTTAGTGACAATTTAGAGCATATTCTAATAAATAGACAGACAAATATACATGTATATATGCCTGATGTTTAACCCGACTTAAGGATTCAAAATATATCCTGCAAGTGGACTCAAGCCACATGTTGCCCTTGAGGCAACGCACCAAGAATTTCAGATAAATTAGTTTACTGGACGTGCTGCCCCAAAATGTGTCTCTTCAGACTGTGAGGCAGTGTCATATTTGTTTTTTCCTCGAATGGTGTATTAGTGTTTGATATGTGTAAGCAACATCAGCTATGCTACTTAATTGCGTTGTACTTTGTGCAACGACGATTAAGGAATTATATTCTGTTTACATTGGTGTAAAACCATTTTCATCAACCAGTCGCTCGGACCATTAACGCGAGTTCACTTTGGTCTAAGCAGTATGGTGATGTCACACTTAACCCTTCGTTTAGTCCACAGCCTCCGGTACAGTACAATGAGACATGACCATAAAGTTGAGTCAGCACCTCTGCTGCAAATAAACTGCTGATTTTCATTTTTTTCTTATTAAATATTTGCAGAAAATGTTCAGATCAACAGATATGTTTTCTTTTTCATACCTGATCAAAGGACCACGGTCTTGCCACAATATTCATCGGTGTCCCTATAAACAGCAGGCCGGAGTCATTCTGGACGTACTCTTCTCTCTGGTCCTCAAAGGGAATATACACAGCATCCTCTGGAATAAAGCAACACAAAAAGACATTTAGCACATCTTTGAGCATTGACATTTGAAAATGCATCGCTCCATAAACCACAATTATGATTTGTTTTCCTTTGTTTAGTAAAGCTGGCGCCAGACATTAGATATGATTCACTCCCCACTGACGTAATCAGACGCCCAAAAAACGAACCAATACGTGAGTAAAGGGGATGACCGTATGCAATACATCATCATGAAGTCATTCAGCCGCACAACCCGTATCTATTCATCCGTTTATGCATTGGTTTGCTGCAACATTGCTTTGAAAGAACTTCATAAAAAGGCTTCTGATCACTTACCACGACACCAGGGGTTGCAGAGCAGGATGAATTTGCTGAAGGCGAAGGTCTTCTTGACGCCCTGAGTGAACGCATGCAGCTGAAATCCATAGCAGCCCACCGCGGCGGAGGCGGGAGAGGAGATGAATATGGAGGGGCTCTGGAGGTTTAGGTCCTCCGGGTCCATATAGGCATTCCAAAGGCTGGGAGAAACCTTCTTGGAGAAAGTGACGGGCATTACCACATACAGGCGGCCTGAGGAGAGAAGAGAGACAATTAAGCAAAGGGATTTGAAGTTGTGGTTCAGACTGGTTGCACACAAAAGCCGTTCATCCCCAAATATCTAAATCTAGCCTACCCAGCAACACTTTAATCCTCAGAGAGTCGATCTTGGGGTCGAAGGCTCGGCCCTGCAGTTGCATGGTGACTCTGATGGGGGCTCCTCTTCGCACCACCAGGGTTTTGGAGCCGCTGAAGCCCTCGGTCCTGTGTCTCTCCAGGTTTTCAGATTCTTCCAAGTTGACATTTTGTATTTTTAAGTCTGCAAATGAAGAGGAAAAACAATGAAGATACTGATACAAAAAGGAAATGCATGAAAATTACCCGTTAGAAGCAACTAGGAACTGAATGGTCAAAAACAAAAAGTGAGGAAGGCTCCAGTGAACTGAAAACCTGACAAAGAAGGAGAGAAGAAATGGCTTGCATTTGTGGAGACAAATCTCACCTTCCATTTGTTGGTGTCTCTTTGTCTTCAATTGCAATGTAATGTATCCCTGCTTTCACCCTCGGCTGCTATATACACCTTTGCCCAACCTTCTGGGTGGGGCTTTCACTTGTGATAGTGTCAAGTGAAACTGGTTTTCCTTAATTGTAACGAAGGCCCTTAAGTAATGTGAATGAAAACACACACCACAGAAAAGAACACACCTCCTCGCTGGAGTTGCAGATGAACAGTGTCATACGCAAAGCGTGACGTGAACAATCAGGCTCACCCAGCTGAAAGGAACAGAGACTACGATGGTATGTGGGGCGTGAACACTTGCACGTTGCTGCAAAGTTGTGAAATACAGAGCTCAGACCTGTAGCAGGATAAGTAATACTTTTTTTATTGAGTGAAAAACAATGTAATTGTATTCGTACTGTGGTATTTAGAGTTGGATTAGTTTGGCATCATGTTACCTTGTGTGAGCCCGTTGTAAAATAGTAAAAGCAAAAGGTGATTTAGGTTTTTTGCACTCAGGGTCAGAGACTACATCCCAGACTGGATAAATGAATAAATTTCAAACATCTATCATTTTGAATTTCTTAATTTTCGTTTTTGATTTGTGACGGATTTGTTTGATTCCTCTGCAGCAGACCTGAATGAGGAGTAATCTGCAGCATGGGCCCAGTGAGCCTCAGGCGTGAACGCCGGAGCAGCAGCAGAACACTTTTGTAGGCAGATCTAGTCTGACCCTTGACATTTGTCGTGGTTTTTCTTCATTTTTACACCCGCGCAGGGCACTTTCAAGCACCCACTCCCAACTGAATTTATATATTCCTCCCATCCATTTGTTTGGCTTGTAATGACTTGTTTGTTGGTTAATAAATCACATAATTTGTTAAGCATACCTTGTTGCCCAGCTGTGACAACTCACAGTGTCAAAAGCTCACGAAACCAAAACTAGATTTTATTGAACAGGCATTGTTTTAATCCAATTTTGAACTCCCTCAAGTCTACAAGACCAAAGTTCTTATATGTAATTTAATTGGTAATACAGTTTTGTTTAAAGGCAGGCACATATTCATGCACAACTATGTTCCTTCTCTCTCTACACACACACACACACACACACACACACACACACAGACGCTGCCCGCAGCCTTAGCATTTGTGGCTTCTGCCCCAGAGCAGAAGTCTGGGACTTCCTGTGGCGGTGGGAGGAGTTTCTGTTGATGTTTGGACTTGTCTCAAAGATAACACCGCTGTATTGCGTAAATCATGAAGTGAATGAATGAAAAGTGACAGGGCAGTCACCCGCTGGGAATGAAATGTACAGCATTTTGAGTGGGTGACGTTTTTGGTGAATGAATACAGACTTGATGTCACAACAAGGAATGTTGCTCTGTCTAACTCTGTAGCTGTAGTCTCCATACAATATTGTGAGAGCCAATACTTGAGAACACCTTTTAAACAAAACAATCAAAGATATGTGAGACTAATATTTAGTAATACGCTGCGACAAAGTTTCAATCAGTTGGAACTTTGGACAATCTGAGGATTTTGATTTGGTCCAGACAGAAATATTACAATAAGCATTGGATAGACTGCTATATATTTTTTAAACTATGTCATGATTCTGTGAGGATTAATTTTCATAAAACTGGTAAATTAAATTAATCTGATTGGCTCCTGGCTGTCACACATTGCTGTAATGAGGTCAGTATCACTTCACATCTGGAAAAAAAACCTTTAAGACATTTATTTTTCGTCAGGTATAAATAACAGACTACACTGCACATGTTACAGATAAAAAGAGCTAATTTGATTTGCTTTAATTTATTTAAGAACAATCCATCATATATTATAAACATGTGTTTAGCAAGCAAAGCTTTAATCTGGCAATAACTGCTTCAATTGAAAAAAATGATGATGAAAGCCTTTTGAAGAAAAAACACCAGAAATCAGGTTTGACTGAAACACAATTTCATTCAGTCGTCATTAAATATGTTATTATGGCACACCGTCGGCTTTTAAACATCATAAATATTAGTACATTGACAATAACTTCCAAAATACACGTCAAGTATTGAACAGTTAAATATTTGTCTTAATCATCTCTGTCTTTTATTCTGTGACAGCAGAATGTATTACCAGTGACATACCACTCGTGATGAAATCAAGACAATTATACAATCACCCAAAACACCAGCAGAATAAAAAAAACTTGGTATATAAAGACATTGATATCTGAATGTATCCCGGTAAGGGACATGATGTGAAAACACCTGCAGTTGTTGGTGTGTCTCTGGTGCGCAGCTGCAAGATTAGTTTTTTTATTCAGAATCAACATTTGATGTTATCATGACGTAGTTGGTGGAAAGAAAAACTACAAACTATTTCAGCATTTCTCTGGGGAGTTAGGGGTCCCTCAAAAACTGAACATCTTTGTTCTATTGGAAACTAGTTTGGTTTCCAACAACGAAAACAGCCTCACAAAACACAAGTGAAGAGGATGTTACGTGTTAGGGTTTGTGTACATTTCACAGTGTTTTAGACGACTTAATGGACGATTTATTCGTTATTCATAGAGAACCTTTAGAACCTGAGCTGCCGAGAGTGACGGAAGCTGTAATGTGCTGCCATTGACAATGTAGAAAATAATGGTTGTTGTTGCCGTCTATGTAGCTTCTGCATTTTTATTTTATGGCCTGCATAAGTATAGGCGTGACTTGGCTCCACTATGTTTGGCTGAGCGTCAAGAGCTCAGGCACAATGCATTCTGGTACATGCAGAAACAGCCTGCACAGCTCTGCACAGCTCTGCGAGCAGAAAAACAAATCTGCTGTCAGTCAATGTAGCACCAAGGAAGCTTCAATGGACTACATCTACCAAAAACACTGACTGGACCTCTAGATAAAAGGTCAAATGTTTCTTTTAAAGCAGATTTAGTCTTATAGCAAATATATTGGTCTCTGTTTGAGTGGAAATTTGGTGCGAGTTGACACAAAATGATCTACATTTGTCGATGAATAAAAAATTAACAAAAAAAAACAGTACACAATAATCTAACATTAATTTAAAAAAGGCCACATTCAATCATTTTTGGGATATTATTAATTGTAAAAAAAAAAAATACTGCATCTCATATTATAGGAGCTAGTCCATAATGAGAAAAAATGTCATTTCTAAGCAGCAGTCCTTGGCTTATTATAAATAAGGAAGTCTGTGATGTCATGCCACACATTGCTGTCATGGTAGAGGTAGTTCATGGAGGACTGCAGTGAGGGCTGCAGGGTGTGAGGGTAATATTCAAACAGCCACAAGACAATACCCCACACAAGCGTGGCAAAGAGTGGGAAAGGGTCTTGTTTAGGCTGGGGGATAAATCCTTTCTCCACAGCCAGCCGGGAGAGGGCGAACAGGATCCGGGACAGCAAGTACATGTTGATCTAGAGCGGAGTACAGAGTTTAAACTGACTGAACACATGAGCAGTCTTGAGTTTATGACTATGTGCTCGTTAACGTACGAATAGGAGGCACGCAGAATCATACCTGGCTATTGATGTTGTTGTTATCTCCGAACACTAACCATCCTCCAACACAGGCGGCCAGAAAGGTGTGAGACTGCAAGCTCTTTCCCTGGCATCTCTCCTGCAAGGCTTGCAGTCCTTTGTATGTGAACACAAAGCATGCCAGGTTGCGGGAGTGGGTGTACGTGGCCTTCAGAATGGCTCTGAGCTTGTCCTTCAAACTATTTGAGAAGAAGAACAAAAGGGGTTGAGATTTCAGAGACGTGCTGTGTGACGACAAAGTACTGTTTCTTTAAAAAAAATAAAAATTCCTACCTGCCACTCCTGAAGAGAAATGTCATTACCAGAGCATGTGGTGCTCTGATTTTGGCCCCATATCTGATTGGAGAACAAACAATAAATCATTATAATGTCAGTGCTGTCTGGCTCCAAAACACGTTCAAACATCCTCGGTGCTTTTCGTACAGCCAATACAACCTGCTGCTAATACTGTTTGTTGTGCGTCTACAGATGTTAGCGTTAGCTACTAGCTAGCTAAGGGGTAAAGGGTTAAACTACACGAAGTTAGTTAAGCTCATATATATTAAGTATTTTTCACTTACACGGCACCGTTTCTGAGTCCCTTCAACACTGCCAACGCAGCTTTGTACTTGTCTTGCTGCAGTAGGTTGTTGACAGTGTACAGAAGAGTGTTAATCAGGTCAGGACCTGCCATGATTGTCAATACAGCCGAGAGGACACTGTTTCATGTTGCACACGTTCCAGCGCGTTGTGTCACAGCGAACATGAGCCGTCGTGTGCAGCATTATACCTCAGGTTCCTAGGTAAACTCCTATGTTTTTATTTTTTTACTAAAGTGTGCGTTTTGTGAATTAATGTATGTTAAAAGTTGAAGTGCATTTTGAAAGTTTAACTGATTAATACATTCTCTATGTGAACAATTTAATAATTTAGGATAGAGGGGACTGTGTAACTGTTTTGCAATTAGCAATAGCTTGTATGTAGGATATTATGAACAAATGTTTTTTTTTTTAAAAACTGCTTTGATAATAATTAACACTTCACACATGTCATGCAGGAGCCCAGTGTTTAAATTGTTTTATTACTGTTTTTCTTCTCTCGATCAATCTAGTCCATTGTTACATGAAACCCATCCTACAAATAAATAGTATTCAACCATTGACTTCCACTTATCAAAAAAGTTAGAGCTTCAAAAAACAGTGATTACACTATCAACATGATGTACAATGCAATCAGAACAAGTAAACCACTATTTTGCATATGTCTATACATTTAACTGCTCCATGATCTGGAACACAGCAGTGATTAAACAGTGAAGTGGTTAATTCAACCAGTTTGGAGTGTCAAGGTGCTAAATTATTAGTTGTAGTCTGTTAAAATATTCAACAGTAAACATTTTAATTAAAAATATTTTTTTTCTTTTTTTCCATTTTATTTGAAATCAAGATTTCCTTTTTACAATAATCTCTTCACAAGTCTACAAAGCGGTAGGTACACACGGAGTGTCGTATGTATGGGTGTGCATTACTGTCAGTAAGGAGATAAATGCAAGTTAATGTGAAACATCGGACACAATTTAGTGTAAAGTGTGAAATAACTGGTACTGACTGAGGGCCGATACACCCGTCAGGTCTTCCTTTCTTCTGTAGTACGAGCATTGACACGATAATAAGACAGACAGCCACACAGTTCACACATCGGCAAAGTCATGAGCACAACATCCCTTTACCTTTTACAGTGAACTTAAATTTAATTTGTTGAAACTTAGGGTGTAATGAGGATTGTTCAGTGACCTAGATACACATTCAAATGATACAATTTAATTTACACCACACTGCCTATATATACACACGCACACACACGCGCACACAACTTGATGCTTTGACAGATACAAGTCGTTAAAAAATATCACTCTACAGATTTTAATTATTAAAATTTTGTATCTATGATTGAAGTAGCGGAGCTACCTTTCTATATGTCACAGTGTTACCCACTAATATGATAAAGAACGATAAAAAAACATAATAGTGACCAATGTGAAATGTGTAATAATTTTGTTAAGAACTGGTCACACGGGTTTACTGGTGGCTTACAAAAAATAATTAAATAAAATCCTTTGGTAGATTGGTTCCATAGTCATTTTCTTAAAGTTACACTCTACCTGAAACTAAAAAGAAACTTTAAGTTTGACGTTAGTGGAGCTATTTTTGGAAAAGACATGAAATACACTAATATACTAATGTACAAATCTGAATACCTAACACCCTATAAAACTAGGGCCACTTATATATATATATATATATATAACATTAATTAAAATCTTAGTTATTAACGTATACCTGCAACTCAAAGGGGTCCACTGCTTGGATGGACATTTTCTACTCTGTAAGTATATTTACATAAACTGCATTAGTCACTGAACACATTAAACAGTCATAATTGATCTAGAATAATACTTAATTCTGGATGTAGACCAGAAAATTGGCTACCGTTCAGTGGGAATAGGTCATTAGTCAACAAAAGATTGTTCTCTTTTACGCAATGCACCCTAAAGCTCCCACTTCATTAGTAACAGCTAATCATCAATAAAAAGACTTCACTCTGACTGGTAAAGGAAGTGACCATTGGAGGTCAGATAGTATATACAGCACAGAACACTTTGGGAAGGCAAAGTTCTCAAATCAAATCACAAACAAACCAGTTTCACCAAATACACTTGCAAACATGCAAATGTTCTCCGTTACATATTGAGAATTGAAATGAATAGCTAATGCTGAAACTTACCAAAGTGTTATAAAATGATCAAACAAATCACTGTTTGGCTCTATAATTGGCAAAATTGTTTTCTACAAAACTATTGCACATAAAAATACACCTCTCTTAAGAACAATCACAACCGACTTCCTGCTCACATAACAATGTGCAAACTAGTTCAAAGTTTCAACTCTTTGTAAAGTTAAGAGATCAAGCTATCAAAAAAAAAAAAAAGAGAAATTCGCAGCATCACAATTAGCATGATCATATTTATCAAAGTTACTAAAAAGAAACTGCGTATGTGCTACGGGAGTCAGTCAGCTGTTAAAAAATAAAATAAAAACGATCCATTCATCCATTTTTTACGACTAAAGAAAAATAAAAGTCTAAAAGACTCAAAACCATATATGTGCCATTGATGTTACTTTTAGATATGAATCCTTTTTTTTCTAAGTCAAAGCGCACAAATATGGTTATTTTCTCTAAAATGTTTAATTCTAGTGCATAAACCCAACAAGGTGGCTCTTAAAAAGTTACTACTGCACAGATTCACAGATGTACGTGTAGAGTGCAGACATGACAGGGTGAGAAAGGCGTCTCTCCGGCCTCCATTGTCTGATCGTCGGCTGACAGGACTAAGAGAGAGAGCCGCTGGTCCCATCATGTAGGGGAGAAGTGAAAGAGGGAGGAGGGTTCACAGGCGTCTTGTGGGGGAAAATTAATTTGTGGGCGAACAGCTTGGAAACAGTTTTAACTGCCTATGTTAATGTTATAGAAAATAAAGATTTGCGCGTCCATCCACCAGTTAAAAAGCAGCTCCTGGCTGCAAGGAGAATCTGAGAATCAATTTCTCTTTGTCTGAAAATGGGTTATGGCTCCTCCAAGCCCATAGTGCTCCATCACATCTCTTGGTGCATCACTCCTGCCCAAAGCCTTCCGTCTCCTCTATGGCGAACATGAGCTTCTCCTTCAGCTGCTCGTAGCTCTTGTAAGGAGGGAGGTCCAGACGATTAAAGCTGTACAGAGAAAAGAGAAAGAAACTAGATAGGTGGATGTATACTTTATTCATCCCCAGGGGGAAACTTCACAGGGGCATTTTGGCCATTATGTGTAATCCCTGCATTTCCTTTGTGACACAAAAGTACCTCAAAAGATTTTGAAATCTGCTGATAAAAATACAGATTTTCACATAACCTTTTGCCCAGTGTTATTTATGAAACTCTGACTTATCTGGTGAGAAACATCTGTGAAAAATCTGCTAAATAAACACAAACTGTACTACTCAAGGTACAAATATTTTCTTACATAGTATTTAAGCCAGGCCAATAATGGACGGCTTGTGATTGCTTGAATCAGAAATGACTAAGAGGGCTTGGTCATTCAGGTTTAATCCTGCATCTATTTGGAAATTTAGTCACGCTTCTGTGGAAGTAGAATAACAGGACTTACCATGTATGGCTTCGTGGAAGCCAGTTTTCTTTGCCCACTTTCTCAATGCAGAACTTTTGAGGGCCGTTGCTTCCTAAAATAATGAGTAAGAAGCACAAGAACAATTAAACCAAGAAGTCAATTCTGATGCGATATATACGCTGTGAGTGTGCATGTGTCCACTTTGCGTACCCATCAGGTCGGCGAAGCCCCCAACAGGAAGGCGACAGGTTCCCGTGACAAACTGCAGCAGTCTCATCCTCTTCTCGTTGTCCATCTCCTTCACAAACTGTCAAGAGATCATTCTGCGTTAATACCACTTTTAAATCAGACATAATTAATCTGAATTCTCAAGTTTCTCTTTGATCTATAAGGATTTTTTTTTTTTTTTTAAATCTTTGTGTCAATTAAAAAAACTCAGTGTTGAATCCAACATG
Source organism: Clinocottus analis (assembly GCF_023055335.1). Lineage (NCBI taxonomy): Eukaryota > Metazoa > Chordata > Actinopteri > Perciformes > Cottidae > Clinocottus > Clinocottus analis. The sequence goes on from NW_027176042.1 coordinate 19,237,637, forward strand.
CCTGAGGAAAAATGTATATTGAGATATCAAACTGCACTACTATTGTGCAATATTAATCAACTGTAGGAAAAGTAGAGCAAAGTGTGTTGCTGTACTGACCTGCCAGAACCAAAGGATCTGTTTGCTGCTTCGGGCATAATGCCTGTAGATGGTGCTTCTCTGCCAGTCCACCAGGTCTATCTCCTGCATCCCACAAAGCATCACCTACAGGCAAGAGGGAAGCAAGATCTCATGTATGGATGATTTATCCCAACAGAAGCAACACTTTCAAGAACCAACACAACCTGAAAAATACACCTTTCCTGCTTTGGTAAAAGTGGGTCAGAATAGGTCTAGTTTTTTCCCCATTACCTCTAATTCCTTAGCGTCAAAGTATTGAAGGTATTGCTGGGGCAAGACTTCATTGAAGCCCTCAAAGAATGCTTGAGTCTGCTCCTCCACACCTCTGGACAGCCTCCACTCTGCCACCAACCTGCAGACATTACAAAAAACAACTACGTCACAATCAAAAATACTTTAAGGAATGAAGGTTTGTGGTTGCTTGGAAAATAAAATGTTAAATTAATTGCACATTATCTCTTGAATGAAGTCATTCTTAAAAAAACATCCTTTAAATGCAGTCACTACTGCTGGAAATAGCCAATGCAGTTTGTTTCGGATCATTACCTTTTCCATTACACATGGCAGAACAATGTTAAGACCTGGTTCACATATAATACTGTCTACAACAGCGTTAAAGTTTGACTGTAGGAGATATCAATGTGTTATACAGTTGCAATTCAGCCTGGATAAGACTAGCAGCAGAGGACGTGTCTGTACCTGATGTATTCCTCCTTGTTTTCCTCAGTTACTTGGACGTTTCCTCCGTCTGGTTTCAGCTCGTGGGTGGTGACCTCCCCCAGGATCTCTTTGTCAACGGAAAAGAACATCTCCAGTCCGCACTCCTCTAAGTTATTATCCCTGCAGGGCAGAGAGTCATTATCATTGTTAACAAAAACTGAATCCACTGATAAGTACCTCCAAAAACATGTATATGTTACATATACAATTTTTGCCCCAAATACAATTTGCTGTTTTACTGGGGGATGTTTATATGCATTTCTTGGCCGCCAAGAGTAACTAAACCAGGTATCGATCATGAATATAACTGCTGGCAAGAAAGCAAATAAGAACTTTTCCTTGAAAAAGAAAAACAACTCTACTAACTGCATTATTATATGTGGCCAGATTGTATTGGTATGAACCCAAATATGTAGGAATTATGATAATTTGGAAACAAATTAATCATATTGGTTAAGAATATGGTGCTTCCATACTTGAATGCAACAATAACAACTCAAAATGAGCGTCTTCAATACAAAACCGGCTGAGGGTACACCACAGTAAATGACCACCCGGGCATTTAAAGTGACATAAACGAGTCTATTCATCCACTCATGCAAACCTTCCCCATTGTTTTCTACACGTCATGTTCTGTCACATCATCAGCGTTCCACCACCCATAATGCACAATGTCTCTTGTGTCCCCAGACCTACTTGATCCAGATGAGGGAGTTGTAAAACTCTGGATCGATGGACTCCAGGTCTTTGAGAGCCAGAGGTTTGTTCAGAATTCGCTTGTAGAACGGCAGGGAGAAACCTGTGTCGATGAATTTTCCATGGAACAAGGCCTAGAAGGGGCAGTTGGTGAATGAATGTATTAAAAACAACAGCCAAATACAATTAAGAAAAGAAAAGTGCAACAGTATGGGGCGAGGAGCTATTTGGTCATTTAAAATATCAAATAAATGAATTCCCTTCTGAATGAGGCATTTATATGAGCCCAGATGTATATTTTCGTGATTTGAGATCATCATATGAATACAATCGTAAACCATATTGCATCATCAATATACATTTTGACAAAAAAACATGATCAATCCTGCGGGACAAAGTAATCATGAAGGTACCATGGCGATGAAGCGTCCTATGAACTTGAAGTACTTGAGGTGATCAGGGTTGATGTAGGACGCAGGGTTGATCTGCAGACAGTAGTTGTCCTTGCCGGCATACTCAAACAAACAGTACATGGGGTTCAGTACTTCATGAGAGAGCAAGAAGAACCACTCCCTGAAAATAAAACAACGGAAGACATAACAAAAAACAAAGAAAAGATTAAGTGGAAGTGGTTGTACTAGTTGAGGGGGTTTGCAAAATGTTGCAGATCGGGTCTTAAATGTGAAATTAGATGACATGCTGTAAATATTACAATAGTTTCCATAAGATAAGGGTGGTGTAAAGAAAAAAATCCAAATGAGAACAAAACACACCTTACGAGTCATACAATGAACACGCAATTGTACAAAGATTCAGTTGCTATTACCTGGCCACACCTCCGTAGTCCAAGCCTTCCTCTCCAGGAAAAATTATCCACAGTCTCCGCCTCAGATCTTGAGGGTGGAAGCTCATGATCTTCGAATGCAGACAAAGAATTACAACCTCAAACATTAACGGAACAATACCGTGAGAAAAAGAGAAGAATTACCTGTTGAAATGAGTCCTCAAACAAGGTTTTCCTGGAGACATTAATCTTAATGTGCTGAGGCATCGACAATTGCTGAGAGAAACAAACCAATACTTGTATTTTAGAAAGTATGCAGGCTTTGAAAAACAGTGAACATTAACTTGTTATCTTTGCACATTAATCAACCAAAGTAGGAGCATTGAAGATGAAGAAAGGTTGAACAATCACGGGAGATAACAAAAGCATTTCAACATTTACTGTGCGGCACATACCTGACACCAGAACCTGAAATATTGCACCTTGGCTTTGAAGTCCCTGACATAGGTTATCTGTGGCCCATTCTCACTGTGGAAAAGACCAAAAGAGCCTTGTTCAAAGTCCATTCAACGAGCACATTTAGTCCATGTATGCACTTGAGGTGTGTGTGTATAATTGTTTATACACGTCCACAAATTAAAAATGAATGTGAAATTGTGCTGCCCCTGTATCACAGAATGCCACTAAGGGATGCTCTAATCAGGCTTTTCATCATCGTCGTAATACCATTGAATGTATCAGTATTTTGTGTCAACATTAAAACCTAATTACTGTGGAAATCGTTTTTTTTTTTTTTTTTTGAAAAAAGGCAGGTAACCTGAAGAGAGTGGTCCTCCTGTAAGACAGCTATTCAATTGAGCAAGTTAAGATTTAAACAAGAACTTACAGTGAGGATTTCCCTGTGCGAGGGTCAATGTAGGTTGTGGTTCGCCTGTTGTGGTCGACAAAGTAGGGAATACCATCTACTGTGAACCTCATCTCCCAACCCTCCGGCAGGGGCTTGTCATTCAGCAGCCTAAACAATACAAACACACGTGAATATAAACATCAAACACATCCATTGTAAAAAAAGATACACATACAGGCACGGGCATACACTCACCCTTGTGTCCTGGGGTCCTCCCACTGTGTCGCCCGAGTCGGGTGATGGACAAAATACACTCTGCCGTTGGTGTCTGTTCTCTTCTCTACGTAACAAACATATTTCATATTCAATTTACTGCGCACGTCTTTTCTGTGTTTTTTTATTTCATTAACTACGGCTAAAACAAATGTCCAAAGCTCAGTGATATTTACCCCAACCATGTGGCAGTGGTCCCAGCGGGTCAAACTCTTTGTTGGCCGTGGCTGCCAACTGGTCTTGGAGCTGAAACAGAGAGAAAATGGGACATGTCCAATGATTTTTTAAATTTGTTTTTACAATAAAAAAGTTTTAAACTGCATTTGTCACCGCATATTAACGCAACGCATCATGACATGTGTAATTGACCTCATAGCATTGTCTTTTCTGTTCTCTGTGTTCACCATGAATCGCTGTTTAATGTACATTATTTAATCTCTGATTTTGTAAGCATGACATCAATTTGCACATTCAAGTAAAAAATAATTGTCCAGACAGGAAGTGAACATCTCAATGTTAAAACCATATCAGAAACTAATTATTCTTCAAAGCAGAATACTTAAATAGATCATGAATTAAAAATAAATGAATGGCCAAAGTGTGCTTTATGTGCAGTGAGGTGAATGTAACAAATCCAGTAACTAATACAGGGCAAACTAATTCTAATACAGCGCTCTCACCCCATAAATGAAGCGCTGGTTAAACTGCTGCATGGCTCCCTGCAGCTGGCTGCGCTGGTGCTGCCACTCTTCATAGTTACGCACAGACTCCTGAGTTGGTCGTTGCCACGTAGTAGTTCGGGTTATGTGGTCGACGTAGTACACCCTACCCATCGGGTCCACCCTGCGCTCCCACCTTCAGGAAAGAGAAAATTAAAAAAACAGAAGGCGGTGTTGACAACGTTGGCCAAATCGTTGATGTGCCCGAGGGCTCCACCTGAAAAAAGAAGTGCAAAATGGACTAGAGCCCACTAAGTGATTTGTACCTTTTAACTGTGCAAACAGAAAATAAAACATGTCTGTACTAATCTGACATCCTTTATATGATGTATGACTTCACACAGTCCAACAGAGTAGAGCAAGAACCACATTAGTATTCACAGTATAAAAGATTCATGAAGTGTGTCGGTACCCTGATGGCAGAGGGTCTGGCCTTTCCCAGGTTGTCCTTTTCTCAATGTGATCCACATAGTACATCCGTCCGTTCTGGTCCGCCCTTTGTTCCCACCTGTAGAGACGATGTAAATGAGTGAGCAAAGGCAAAGCGCAGGAAACAGTAAAGCAAGTAAACTGCTTGTCATTGAAAAAATAAAATACCTAAAACTCTGCTCCATAACACAATAACAAAAAAACAGTGGCTACAGTGAGGACTTTCAGAAATAAGTGCAGCGTCTTGCTTTTTTACCCTGGTGGTAAGGGGCCGTTGCTCATGGGTGTGATTCTGGGAGTGGTTGTGGTCAGAGCCGCGGAGGCAGAGGTCCCTGGTTTGGGGCCACTTGCAGCCTGGGAACATGCTGCTGCTGCTGCAGTTGTTGTTGCCGCTGCTGCTGCTGCTGTTGCTGCTGCTGCTGCTGCTGCTGCTGCTGCTGCTGTTGCCGCCGTCGCTGCTGTTGTTGTTGTTGTTGTCACTGCTGCTGCTACTGCTGCTGCTGCTGCTGCTGTGGTTGTTGCTGCAGTTGTTGTTGCTGCTGTAGCTGTTGCCACTCCAGAGTCATCCTGCTGATTTGAGCATCCACTAGCCGACGCCTGAGAGGAGCCATAAGATGCTGGAGCATCACTCAGCTCACTAGGGGAGGAACTGCTTGAAGAGGCTGGGGAGAGGAGTGGGAGGATGGCAGAGAAGAAAAGCTTTGAATCTGTGAATTCATTTGCAGAGGTGAATTTGGTTTGATTTGGTTTATTGAACACGAGGCACACACCATTTCTTAACTTAAAAAATAATCGATGGCGTACGAATGTAAAATGAATGTTGTGTCAAATTGTAATAGCTAATGTAATGTAGCTAATGTTAAATTGTAAAATCTTTGATATCTAGTGCTTTTCCTACTCGGCGAGGCTGTTGGTCTTTGAGGCGTCGGAGGTGGAGGTCGGGCTGGTCTGGGAGGACGCGAGGTGTTGGAGCCCCCCGGAGATTGGGAAGGAGAACCCGTACCATTGACGGCATGACCGTTAGGTACAATAACCCACTCCTCTGAATCACTGGAAGGGGATGTGTCTCTGCTTGACCTGGGGATCAAGAGAGTTTCTGAAGTTATTTGACAGGTATAAAATGAGTATTTTAAAACACACAAACTAAGAGATTTGAGTCTTCTTTTTTTTTTTTTTACCAAACCACCGACCCAAGATTTGTGCAAAGATGCATGTATATGTAGGCCTATAAATAAAAGTTTACTCCACCTGTTGCCAGTGTCTCCATTTTTTCTTGCAACTCCATTTGAAATAGTAGCTAGAATGAGAAAAATATAAGTGGCATCATATAATAATTTGGGATATTATTGCTGGTTATATAAGAATTGTGAGAAAAATATGTATAAAGAGGAACATTTTTTTCATATGGATAAGCAGGCCGATATATCAGTTATATAAAAGAAGTTGTTAGAGTTGTTTTTAACCATTACTGATGACTATCGGACAAACACTGAAAGGCTAGGAACGTAGAGTCTCTTAACAGAAACTAAATCAATTGATTTTCAAAAATCTTACATAGTTTATGTGCTAAATTAATTTCCGTGGTCAACCTGGTATGGTGGGTTTGTGTGTGGTTCTTTACCATAATCTCTCTCTGCCGAGGCCAAGGTGTCTGGGTCTACCTGCATCCCGTCCAGGCAGACCGACAGGTCACCTACAACATCTCGATGGTCTCTGTCAGAGCACAGCTGCAGCGTCTGCACAACCTCAGATACTGCGTAGGGTACAGAATACAGTGTTAAACAGGTGCTTATAGTGTGCCAGACAGACATCACGCCTCATCACAACAAAATGAAAACAGATGTTGCTGAGGCTGCACTGCAAATTACCATTAAATGTACGTACTTTTCCGAATCAAAAATAATTTTCCCAAGGAGGGCCTAAGGAAAATGATTAATTATTCCCTTTCAGTCATGATGGTGAGAGTATGGGGCTCTCTGGCAGTGTCAGTCCCTCTGTCAGCTCAAACCACTTTAGTCACATGGGGTGTAACAAGCAGCATGGCCTCCAGGGGCTACTGGCGAGGTTTCTTAGAATCTTTTTTTACTCTCTGCAAATGAAAGCGAAGCCGCTACATAGAACATTGACCCGTCTTTTATGTCACATGGTTTGCACATGCCGAGATGGGCCATTGTATTGAAATGTAAACACAGTCCAAGGTAGTGGAAGGTCATAGGTGAGATCTAAATCCCAAAGAGAACTTGCATGTTGTGGTTTAATCTTATTAAAGCCCCAAAAAGTTTTTTTTAATAAACACAGGCAGATACAGTATGTGCTCTTACACACATGTGCAGAGTCTACAATGTGTGCAACATCTGCCAAATACTGTACATCATGTGGCTAATAGACATGAACACAAAATGGATACTGAAAGTGAGATTACAATGTATACAACTTTTTATTACCCTGAACTACATGAGCCATGTGGTGGGAACTTTGTCTTAAATACCTCTTAGTATTATGCGGCACTCAACCCAAAAAGAGTTGACCAAGGAAAGTAGTGTGAACTCACGTTTCAGGTCGTTAGCCTTAAGGGTCTCTCTGATCTCCAGCATGGCCATTCCCAACAGGATGTCTGCTTTCAGTGTCTGGTGGCTCCAAACACGAAATATCAGCTTGCTGACCGGAGTAACAATTCTGTAGGTAAGCAAGAAAATGACCAGATAATCAGCATCAGAGAAAAAGATTAAGGAGGGTCTGCACTAATGCTGAAAGGATTCATAGTCAACTATGCTTTAAGTGGAAAACAATAAATAAGGATTAGGATATTACTTTTTTTTCCTCTTCACTTTTCATATGTTGGGGGGAGATCTACTGTATCAGGTTGTTTGTTTGACATCACTGCAGTTTTATATACGACAAGAAAGCAATTGTAAGACATAACTTCAAGGCTTTAGGGTGCCAGGGATAAGATACATTTAAAGATTTGAGAAATGATGCTACACAGTTTTACTAATAAAATGCCCCTGAAGGTGGTGTATTAGTTTCACCAGTTACTTGCACATTTGTACAAACTGGGCCCTATTCCAATGGCACAGTTACCACGATAAGGTAGTTTGTTTATCCTTATTGACACATACATACTAACTAAAATGAGAACCCCCTCTCCCCCCTCCACAATGTTGTATGTAGACTAAATGTAGTTTAAATGACTTGTATGAACTATTAAATACTTGTATGAACAACTCACACATCATCTGATAATTGAAAAGCCAATGTCTTTCTTATGACAAACACAATAGTCATACTCACACTGTGACAGCCTGTTTCCATTTAGGACTGTGTGTGTTGTTGCACTTCTCAGTCCTCTTTGACTGACCATCAACGGTTACCTCAACATAAGGGCTTGGACCAAACCAGTTCTTTTTGTTTTCCTTCAGCTTAGCTGAAAGCACTGGAGAGGATAAAACACCAAAGTGAAATTGTTGGTAATATAAGTTTCACTAGATCAGAAGTTGCATTGGGTGTAGATGCAACAACTTGCTAACACCATGAATATGAATACAACCCACAGATTCCTGTAGCTTTCTATACTGGACACAACAACAGTCAGTGACAGCTAGAGGAACTTAACACCCCATAGCCTTTAGCTTCATATAGCTCAAGTCAGACAGTACTGAAAATTTGTCCAAACTGTGTCTAATGTTTGTTGATAAACGGGCTTACAAATATTGCAATAACAATTGATAACTTACCTGTGACTTGTAATTGGGCCTTCATGGTTCATCCATAACACTGCAGCCTTGTTTGGCTACACCGAAAGGATCTGCAACAACCGCAACCAGTGACATCAGGTGTAAACATGGGACACTAGGTACTTACAGAAAGATTAGGCGGTTAGGTTGCTACTTTCACTAGAAAATATAGCCTGTCTTTACATGCTACAGCAGGTATGGATTGATGAGACTATCTAACCAGACAAAAGGGCACGAATGACTGGTTTACATTTCTGGAGGCGTTAAACGAGTTTGATTGTGGCGATGCCAAATCAAATACCTAACTTTTGATATTCACAATAAACTCGAAGCAAAACATGTCGGGTGAACATCCTTTATAGTATGCATATAAAATAAACCCTGGGAGCAATTTGTACATAATTCTTACAATGAATAATAACACTGAAAAGCATTGCCGTTATTCTTTTTGCCTTACGGAGGCCTGACTCGTCGTGTAAAGTATTGTTTTTCCAACTCTAGCTATGTGGATTTAAGTTCATTTTAACGTGCAAAGATACAAATTGCACTCAAATGCACGTTTTACCCCTGACATGATCATCCGAGCTATTTCAAGAAACCGCCATGAAACGTTACCATAACGGAAATCCCATCCTTAACTTGGTTTAATTAAGACTCACTAAACCTTCCTTGCTAATCTCGAGACAACATCCTTTTGACAGCACAATAAATCCGCTTATTTTAAACACTAGACAATAAGGGTAGGTCACAATTGCACATGCAGCTTCTAAGCAGATACTAGGCAGTGAGATAAAGTTGTTAGAGAGGCTACGTGCTGCCTGCTGTCTGCAGCGTGAAGGCAGCTACGTTACAACTGTAGCCTAATAGCGTCTGTCACGTTAGCAAAGGGGGTTAGCCAGCAGGAGATTTGTTGTCAAGACTACTTCAAACACTGCCCGTTGGAAGGGGAACAGCGTTGACCGTGATATTGCAAAGATGTATTATTGGATATATTCTAAGTGTTATTTTTTGTGAATAGCAGAGAGAAATCGAGAAGTTCCACCACCTGGAGACAACTTTGTTCGCCGACGTCCTGTGAACGCCGACGCTCAAGCTAACCGTGCGTTGAGTGACGTTAGTAATGCTAACGGCTCACGGCTCCTCTAACCAGCCGAGAAAAGCTCACCCAACTTGGCGAGAGACTGACCCGAGGTGACCGTACCTGACAGAAGCAGACGACAAAGGGCTAACCAGCCAATTCCGTTTCAGCTCTGCCTAGGTTGTTGACAGGTAGCTGCCTGCCATCACCACAGCCTCGCGTTCCGCTAGCCAGGACAAGATCAGGTGTTCCTGTACGAGCTTTTCACAATAAAGTGTTACCTTTATTTAAAACGATTGTTTGCATTTTGTTATGTACTGTATTTTTACAAAATCTATAATATACTATAACTATACATCCAATTGCAAAATACATCCAGGCATTCTGCTCAATTTAAAGACGAAATTATTCTTGGCCTGTGATCAAATCCCCCAAATTAAAAGTTCACCAACTAGCTTTTTTTTCTGGAGCTTTCAACAAAATCACAAGAACTTCATCAGCAAACTGAAGTTGCTCAGTTTTCATGGATGGTTCAGTACTCGTGGATCTGATTCACAACCTCAGTAGCTATTATGGAGTGTATTCGTGGCACTTTTAGGGCTGTGATAACTTATGGAGAAGCTATTAACTACTACTATTTACCTTAGGTGTGATTGTTATGTTGTCAAATTGAGAGCAATATTTGTCTCTTGTATCACTTACATTAATGCTTAATGGACTTTCACATCTGGGGGCTGATTACAGTTCAACATGTATCGCCACTATTCTTGGTCATAACACCAATAATAACAGACACAGACTGTTACTTTTGTCCTTTTTCAATCGTGTCTCTTGCCCACTGGATGTGCTGTGTGATTATGTTATTCTATTGACATGTTTTGTTATAACTAGTGATGCTATTATTATTCATTGTTGGAAGTAGTAGTAGTAGTAGTAGTAGTAGTAGTAGTAGTAGTAGTAGTAGTAGTAGTAGTAGCAGTCGTAGTAGTAGTAATCATATAAGGAATAGTAGGAGTAGCATTAGCATTAGGAGTGGTACTTGTGACAATAATAGTGTTATTTACACTTTTATTTTGAAGGCTAAAACGACATGACGTCGCAACTGATAATGACGTCACCATAAAACATATTTTCATAATGAAATTATAAAATAAAGACTGACGCCATGCATTTAAACTCTGGAGCTACCATTAACCTACGAACCTCATCTGGTCAGATCCCTACACTATGTCTTGCGTTAATTAACAACGCAAATGTAATAACATCACACTGATTATGATAAATGGCGGTGTGCGAGAGGCCATTGTTTTTGGCACGCCCACTCCTGTCGTCCTCGAGCTCTGTCCCGTGATAGCGGTTGTAACGTTGCTAAACACCAGATAGCATCTCGGTCTCTGTAAAAAGCCATGGTATTCAGCTAACGTCAGTGAAAAAAGAAACACTTCTTCTCCACAACTACTAAAGATGTTGTCTCGTCTACTGAAGGAGCACCAGGCCAAGCAAAATGAGCGGAAGGAGCATCAGGGTGAGTGACTGGCTAGCTGGTTAGCGATCCTGCTCAGAGATGCTAAAAACAAAGCGGATTTAGTGTGTCAGAAGGCCCCGTTGGCACAAATTACTTGTCTATGTTGATCTTTTTTTCTTGGACAGAGAGACGCAGACGTGAAGCTATTTCTGCCGCCACCTGTCTGACAGAGGCTTTGGTGGACCACCTTAATGTCGGGTATGGAAGTTCTGCTCCGCCACCCTCGCTGTTTGTGTTGTTGTTTCCTGAGGTCTGGCAGATATCCTGCTAATGTATTTCATAGTTAAAGAGGAGTAGTGTTGGGATATGGAGTAGGATAAGTTGTGAGATACCCCCAGTAAAAGGTACACTGCACACAATTCAGTAACATATTCGTTTTTAATAGATTTTTAGATTTTTGCCACCTGATTCACAAACACACCCACCGGAAGTTAACCCTTATATTTAGTTTGACCTGTAGCTGAAAATCATCTGCAGTGGCTTTTACAGGTAGCTTTACCTATGATTGTGTTATTATCCATTAATCTGGCCATTATGTTACTCATATGGTCTCTAAAATGTCAAAATACACTAAATAAATGGCTGTTACAATTTCTTAAAGCCCCACAGGCTCTCTAAATGTCTTTGCTGTTTTGTTCCATTTCCCTTTTAGTATCGAAATCTTGACAAGATGGAACAGCAAATATTTGAGCTTATTTTTCATTTTTTATTAACTAATGATTTTTAGCCATATTTGCTACTGAATATCAAATTACAGAGAGTTTAAATCCATGACTACTGTGCTCCTGCTCCTAACACAAGGCAAAAGTACTACATCTGTGTCATAAACACGTTACCCAAAGTCACAGGTTTCGATTGTCTCAACAGATTTCAGCCAAGCTGACCTACAAACACCTCTGTCTGAAGCTAAACAATAAAGCTATCCATTCTTAGCAGTGTGTGACACAACCACAAATAGAACATTGAGATTGTTAACATTGTGAAAGTTGTGATGCAACCAAGACAATCAGATTACAGAACAAGTGTGGGATGCAAAGACCATTGTTGTTGTATTTTTTGAAAAAGATTATGTACATAAATCCCTTTGTGACTTGGTAAGATGTAGTTTAGTTTAAATAATACAATATGTTTACTGTTTAAATGGAGAAATGTATGAGACTATCAAATACAAATTCATCCCCGCATGCCACAATCTATTTATACATAATACAATATTTTCATGAATAAGTGAGACTGTAGTCCTTTTCTTTTTTTTCCCCCCCTTGTTTAACTTTAGAGTCGCCCAGGCATATGTAAACCAGCGTAAGCTCGATCATGAGGTGAAGACTCTCCAAGTGCAGGCGAGCCAGTTCTCCAAACAAACTGCTCAATGGATCTGTATGGTGGAGGGTTTTAATCAGGCCCTAAAGGTATGATGTTGTGTCCGTGAGCTTGTATACAATATCAACTTTGTTCAACCTCTACCATTTTGAAGTTTACAGCTGTTAATCAGTAAGGCCCTTACATTTTATGGCAATTTGCAAAGTAGGATTCTGTAAACGATATGAGGTCCAACATATCATACACCGAATGGAAACACCGGCAGTCAGTATCAAATTTAAGTCAAATGTTTGATGTATTAGGAGTTGGTTCAGCACTCTGTTTGTGTGACCATCTTATGTTATACTAAGTACTACGACTCAGTGTTAATATCACAAGTATTGTTTAATGCAGAAATAACCATATCTAATGTCTTATCACATGTGCATTTTGTTCATATACAACGAATAATGCTACAAAAAGGGTCTTATTGCAAACAGTGATGCAACAAAACTTACATTTTCTTCTTCAGGATTACTAATGGCAGATTAGTTTAATTCAAGGGTCTTGACCCAGGTCCTAGATCTGAGCGGATTTGACAGCTGGTAAAAGCAATTCATGAATGGGTTTCCACTCCCTCTGACGTTATCCAGCTGATCTGTGATCCTCACAGAGGAGACGGGGGCAGAGGGCAGTCTGTAGAAGTTTGATGTTGCTGGTCCGAGGTAAGACTGATCGCCATACAATAATGATAGCCATTCTGTTTCTATACTCTCATTTGAACAGGAAATTGGGGATGTGGAGAACTGGGCTCGCAGTATTGAGATGGACATGAGGACCATTTCCACAGCTCTGGAGTACGTACACAAGGGACAACTACAGTCTGCTTCCTCATAAACGTCATGGTGGGATGTTTACAGCTGAACCTAAACACACTGGAAACACTCGTATCAGCGAAGATGCAAGCAGCATTGACTTTGCTTGTCCGAACAATGTGCTTTGTCACTATGGATTTTTGAAGGTGTCACATATAAAATCTAGGTTCACAATTTTTGAAACTAAGGCCCACTTTGTCATAACTAACCATACAAAAACAGAAAACATACACAAAATCATATATATCCTACAATAGCAAACATTTCACTCAAAACTATATAAATAAGACTTTCCACATCGAACACAATTTCTTTGAACATAACTGTATTTCAAAACTAAAATAATATTGAAAATACTTCCTCTAACTCTCTCTGAAATTGGCCTCCATTGTTGTGCAAGCCAAAGAGGAAATATAAATCCTATTTATAGTGTTCAAGATCAGATTTTTAAGTGCTCTAATTGGTTACAGGTGTATTGTGGGTGCAGCTGACTTAATAATTATCATAATCATATTTCAATGGCATGGTTTAGCAAACACACACCGGCTTTCAGGCCTTTTTGTTGAAAGATCTGTCTATTTTACTTTTGAACATGTAATGCAGCCAATCTGCTTATGATTTAGTATACCTGGTCAATAAATTGGCTACATGAGTCAGGGGATTCAATAATTATGACACAATAACCAGTTTTTATGTATTTGTAATTGCAAAAAACTATGTTTAACAGGCAAAGACAAATTGCCATCTGCCTCATTGTCTGTCGTATCTCCTAGAAGTGTTTTATAGGAAGCCTTCTTCTCAGCACCTGATACTTAAATTGTGTGTATTTAATGTATTACACATCTATTGTATGTCCAGGGATTCACTCTTCTTGTCAGATAACTTCACTTTAACCTTTGTTCCCATTTAACAGTGTAAATTTTTTTTTAATAAAGTTAAACAATGCACTGGTGTTCTTATAGATTTTAACGGTTTGTCACCTGTGGCCCCCCACGGCTAATTTTCGAGAAAACTTTTTCTGTTTTTAATTTATTTTTTTAAACATGAACTTAATTATCTCTGCAACCACAACATGTATTAACCTCATTTAAAGTGCTACAATACTCTAACCTTTGTGAGAATATACATATAGTTAAAACAATTAAAGTAACTGTTAAATTGAACCGTTAAATTGAACTCCATGAACTTGCTGCAGCGACGTAACGGTTCACTAAACTCCTGTTAAGTACCCCTCAACAAAGTTGGATTTCACACATCCACGTAACCGTAAGGCTTGTAGGAATCTAACAAAGCAATATCCTTATAAATCTATTAGTACCTGTAAAGTCACAAAACGGCCGCAGCTTTGTTTTTTGGCCGGCAGACTATTTGGAAGGCAGAGGCTTCACTGAATGTCGGATGTTTCTGCTTCCGGGTCATAGAGCACCAGCAGAAGCTTCTGAAGATTTAATGCTGTAGCACGCAAAAATCCAACAATGTTTTCCTCCAGAACAAGTAACTTTTCTATTTTTTGACCGAACAACACGTTTTCTTTTACTAGAACACCTTCCCAATACGTCAAAGCTTTGTTTTGCATGGATCTTAGCGTATTCAGATTCCACAGGTCCTAACCTTTCCAAAAAGGTGTGTTGTTAGTATGTGGGATGTTGTTAAGGCCCTGAACCATTGAGTTGGAAAAACTCAGGAAACACTCAATAGGGATTTTTGGCAAATCTTGCTCATAATCATGCTGGATGTTATAAACAATAATAATAATTTAAAAAAAAATAATCTGAAAAATATTATATGAAATTACACAAGTATTATAACTCATTTTGGGTTCATACGACCATTTGAACATAGGGAAAAAATAGCATGAAGAACCCCAAACGGTACATTTGAGCAGGTGGCTCAAAAACCAGTCAGAATCTGTATTGGTAGCGATCAGGAAAAGATGAACTGTTCACTAAACAAGTACCAGAAATGTAAGAGTTCTCATGAAGTTGTACGTTTGAATTAGGACTCTCAGACTTTAACACATGTTTGATACTTTATAACCGTGAAGGACTTCTGAGTGAAGGATAGGAGTTTGGTTGATGGCTTTTTGGTGGTCTTTATGAAAACCAGGTAAAATGATAAAGTAGTAAAATTAGACATTCAAGGTATTAAATACAATAAATGGATAAATATGTGCTCGGCTGGATTATGAATGAAAGTTTTGTCACGACGCACGTGGCTGACATGTAATTGCAGCCGTGTTCACGATTGCACTAATTTCACTGCATAATATAATAAAATAGAAAACTAGTGGCAAGATCCAATTGCTGATCCTTCATCTTGAGCTCATGGTCATAGTGTAAGTATATACAGATCTTTAATTCAGGCACCATTTTGACAAATATCCTTCGAGCAAGTCTAAAGTTGTTGTTTTTTTTCATGGAGGGTGCTTTTGTGAAGCAAGTGACATTTACACACGGCAATTGCATCAGGGTTTTGTTGAATATATACATTGACGTGCCACAATAGTACAAAAGCTACTTCTTGTTAACGTTCAACATTTCTGCATTACGAGCTGACCAGTCTCAGAACATGCATCAGGGAGTACAGTTAGAGAGAATACTGCACATATTGTTTCAGCTTTAAAACTGATATAACGGCTCAGTGAACGAGGGAGGCCAAAGAGATTAAACAGGTTTTTTTGAAGGTGCACGAGGCTTTAACATGCAGGCTTATTCTAAGTTTGTTTTAACACTCTTAAAACGTAAAGTACTTATATGGTATACACTGAGAACGCTTCTAAAAAAAAGGAACATGTAAGATTTCATGTTGAATACTTAAAAGAAGCTGATGAAATTTAAAAAAAAAAAAAAGATCATGTATTGCGAGAAGTTACCGAAGAAATTAAAAAGTGAAATTATATCCGAGTTCATATTGTGTTCACAAAGTTCTGATGTTTGCTGTAATTCCCACCACTTTTTTCTTTCTTAAACTCACGCACGCATGCAAAGACCCAACGGTTACGGATTGGGGATTACAATTGCGGACTTGTCTGAAGGGATAAACCAAAGGGATAAAGCCTCTCTCTGACCAGACTCCCTGAGTTTACCCAGAAGAATAACCTGAAAGGGAAAGCGAGGAGGACGGATAACGAGGGGAGATCCATCACTTCTCAAAAAGAAGAAAGGTAGGATAATATAGTTTTTTATATAATCCTCTCACCATTGAATTAAAACAAAGTAGTTTCTCATTCTTGTGAACTCTAATTGTTATTTTCCCTACTGATAAGACTCTGTAATATTGTCAATGATCACAATTGTCTGTTGCATTTAATCTATGAAACAATTAGTTTACATGTTAATAAAGAAAGCTTAATTAAGTAAGCAGTAATTGAGGTTGTAAGTTTGGGTACTTTTACCTGATCAAATTATATTCATTTATACATATTTGTGGCATTCTGGTGTATTTTTGGGAATATAAATTTAGTCTACTTGTTTTGAGAAACTAAATTTAATATGCTTAAACTTCGGTATAATTTTACAGGGTCGATTGTGTTTTACGTAATGTTTTTCAGCCAACATAAACAGTATAGAAACTAAGCTATTTAAGTCTGCAGGAAATTTTTTCTTTTTTTTGGGGTATAAAATAGGCCATAGAGGAATCCTTTTCCCACTAGGGAACTAATTGGTTTTCAGCTAATGAGGAACATAAGCAGCTCCGTCACAGGCATGTAATTTATGCCTCAAAACAATGCACCCATCCCTCCTTGAGTCCCCCTCCCTCACAAATACCTTTCTTTCTTCCATAAGAGTATTATCCAAAGAGTACTCATGTGCCCAGAGCAGTTCAATATTTCAAGGCCCTCTGTGAACAAACTCATTGTTTCCCAAAGTTCTCAGAAAAGTTCCATAAACCCTCAAATATGATGAAATAGAGTAGGGATTTTGGTTATGAGGATTTTTGAAATAAGTCGGTCTATTTCTATTTTCCAATGCGGTTAAATCTTATGTGGCATTTTGCCATTTCAATACCTGCTAACATTTGCTTGACTTTGATTTTTTTTAGCAAGCACGTAGCCTTCTGGGGGACCAAGAACACACTTCTGATCCTGGAAGCAGCATGGATATGCAGTTTGTCTATGACGTTTTAGGGTAAGAATTAACAATGCAACGCTTCGTTTCATGCAGCATTTGGCAGCTGTCACCTGACATTTTATCCTCCGGGCTTACACCTCTAGGATATTCTCCCAAAGTCAAAACCCTCCCTTCACCTCCTCTCGCTTCGCTTTCAGGGAAAATGCTTGGTCATACATCAGTGCTACCTTCGTGGTGGTGTGGATTATGGTGTGGCTGTACAGAGACAGCCTGGAGATTGAGCACATCACTGAAAAGTACGTCTTTGTGACCGGCTGTGACACGGGGTTTGGAAACCTGCTGTGTAAGACGCTGGATCGTAAAGGTTTCCACGTGCTGGCAGGCTGTCTCACGGAAAAGGGAGCCAACGACCTGAAGAGTGCGGCGGGCCCTTGTTTGAAGACCGTCCTTCTGGATGTGACCAATCAGGACAGCATCCAGAAGGCCATGGAGTGGACCAAGATGGAGGTCGGCGATAAAGGTGAGGGATGATGCTGCGTTTATTTGATCCAGTTTCACAAGGCAGAGCTGCAACACAACGACGCGTTTTTTTCCACTTTTTGTCTTTCACTCTCGTTGTTAGGACTCTGGGGTATTGTGAACAACGCTGGACGCTCGTTACCCATGGGTCCTTCAGAGTGGATGAGAGTGGAGGATTTCCACAGCGTACTGAAAGTCAACATGAACGGAGTGATCGCCATGACAATGATCTTCCTGCCCCTCATCAAAAAGGCTCGGGGCCGTATTGTGAACGTGGCGTCGGTGCTGGGCAGGGTGGCTGCAAACGGTGGTGGATACTGCATCTCCAAGTTTGCAGTGGAATCTTTCTCTGACTGCATCAGGTAACAACTGGTGTGCTTTATTAAACACAAAGAAAGTATTTTGTGGAGACAGTTATCCTTTAATGGTATTGATGGAGAGAGGCAAAAAAACTCCCCCCAAATCCTCAATAATCCTCTTTTTCTCTCATTTTTTGAAAACCATGTTCTAGCTATAAGAACAAATAGTCATTCAAGTTCTAATCTTCATTCATCATTGTGTCCCATGAGAGATATTTGGTTTGCAGACAGATTTGTATATTTAACATGTTCTTTTTATTCTCCAAGATTGACAATTTGGAGCAATAAAACACATCCCATTCAACAAATTGCAGTAATACACAATATAAACCTCCTCCGCATATTCCAGACAGACAGATATGGGCTCATGAGACCCGGCAGGCTTGCTGTGTTTATTTAATAGATAAACTATTGTGCTTTCATTTCTTGAGCTCAAACTACAAAGCCCATTTATATTATAAAAGCTTTACTCAAAAGGTTGTCACAAACGTCTTTTGTACTCTATATAAATATTTGAACATGTCATGTGTTATATGCTTTTCTACATTTCTGTTGTCAGGAGAGATATTAACTACTTTGGGATCAACGTGTGCATCATCGAGCCGGGGTTTTTCAAGACCGCGGTGACGAGCCTAGACCCCCTCGAGAAGGAGCTGCATCGGCTGTGGAACCAGCTCAGCCCGGAAGTGCAAGCCAGCTATGGAGACAAGTACCTTGATAAATGTAAGTAGATTGCTAATCGTTATTTGAAGGGTAAGCATCACTGTCTGTTGATTGTGATAAAAATCACAGATATATAACAGAGCAGATCAAAAATAAAGACGCGGAGAAATATTGATGTTATCATCTTCATAAATAGAACATCTTTGATGTGATGCGTCGAGTCTTGGCCAATCAGCGTTAAGATGTCTCTAGCGGCGTTTCTCAATATGCAATCTTCTCTGTACTTGAATACTACTTTTTTTTCAGTCACAAAATGTAAACAAAATGTAATTTTAGGGTGTTTTCAGGATAAGGAATAGGAAGGGGGAGGCGGGAGTGGTGTGTAACATGAATTAAAGCGCTTCCAGTCTTGTCCAAAGTATTGGTGGACATGGACGCTCCATAAATTCCCTTCAAACTTGGTCACGTGGCACAAAAAAACGCGTCAGTTCCCCCTGGGAACTGATAAATAGGACATAATGCAACTACAATATTGGCTATCACGATGGTGTAGGGGGCTAGACTGGTAGACGGCGATACCAGGATTAGCACCCGCACACCTAAGACCCGGGTTCGCAACCGGTGTCTGGCGCTTGCACTAGCCCTCGTGTCTAGGTGGGTTTCCTGAGTTTCCTCCCACACACTCTGGTGACTTCCGTATGCTGTACGGCTGCATTAGCTGAATGCGGTACAAGTCCCTAGAGCGATGCGTCAGTCAAGGGGTGCTCGTCAGTATCTACGTGTATCTGGTGCACAATAGATGTAAATACGACGATGCCGCAACCAACCCCGAGGCTGGCAATTCGAAAAAAAACAGGTTTTTTTTTTTTTAAATTAACCATGAACAGCAATAATAAACAGCAATAATCCAGATAAAAAAAAAACAGGTAAATACAACTTTTTTTTAGTTTGTTTTTTTCAGTTTTTAAAAATGTATTTTATTATTATATTATATATGTTATATACAATGTTTAATGTGTATATATATATATATATATATATATATATATATATATATATATATATATATATATATATATATATATATATATATCCACACATTAGAAAATGTAGGTGTCACATTTCAAATAAACCTGCAAAATGATAGGTAAAGTTAGAAGTCCCATTGAATTTGTTTATATATATTTTTATATAAATACATTAGCAAGTGCAAGACTTTAATATATCACAAATCTCAATATACAATACATATTCATTTCAAGGGGGAAGTAAAAAATGTGTAATTTTCAGACATCAAGATCCAGCGTTTGATCATGAATGCTGTCTGCGACACTGACATCTCCAAGGTGACCGGCTGCATGGAGCACGCTCTGACTGCTGCCCACCCACGCACCAGATACAGCCCCGGCTGGGATGCCAAGCTTATCTGGATCCCCCTCTCTTACATGCCTTCCTGTGTAGTTGACATTGGGCTGAAGCTGGTGCTGCCTCGCCCGTCAAAGAGCGTCTAAGTAATGAGGATTTTGAGGAAATGTCTTCAAAGTTATTGGCTGCTTTTATGTCATCTTGTGTCATTTTTTATGCATTGCAAAGGTTGACTTAAATAAATTAATCTTTTCCCTTTCTAAATGCCCGTATTCCTTATCTACATTGGCCATGCAGTGACCTGATGTTGCTCCTATTTTCTTTATGTGCCCTTAATCTGGCATGTAAAAGTATTTGGTTTTCTTTTGTGTGTGTGTAATTACTGTTTAATAATCGTTTGTGCCTTTTGAAACTGTTATTTATGTTCATTGATATTAATGAACTTTACTATCGAGAAACTGCGATGATCAGCGTATTGTATACACAAATAAAAAGAAATAGCAAAAAAAGTCTACCATGCAAAAGGAATCATGGTATGCAACGTTGTGTTTGTATTCTCTTTCAGAAACTCACATTGAAGGTCAGAAAGATTTGAATATGCAAAGCTCCACCGGTATTTGTGAAATGCACATAAGGCTGCGCTACCCACAAGAAGGCATTTTGTTGTCACTATTATGCATTACTCTCCAAACGGTAAATTGTTTGAGTGCTTGTCTATCAAAAGAAAAGGAGAAACCTGGGAACTGATTATCAATCTCCTTGATTGTTTTCATCCAACACAGATATATAGGCTTTTAAATTACATACGTATTTTGATTGAGTACTGTTACACGTGATAGATTTTGGGCCACTAACATTTCATTCACCTTGATAACTTGTGTTGCTGCTCAGACAGTACATTTAAGCTATCAGTTCAGTTAGTTATCAGTTAAGCCACATTGACAGAATGTACTGAACAGGTTCAGCTGGTGATAATCTAAATAATAAACTAAGAAGCTGTTAGCTGACCATGTGTTCTTACACAACAGGTCAAAGACTTTCTTGGACTTACATAATTAGCGACAGGTGTGAGGTTATGTTATTCTTTTTTGTCCCCATCATAACTAAACACTGTTATGCACCATGATATGTTTGGTCAATTGCATTAAAAATACTGAATATTTATATTGTAACAAATCCTGATTGACACCCATTAAGTTCTTGTGGCGGACCTCTGCTCACCAAAATACACTTCTAGCCCTTGATTGGCTACTTGGTCTGTCAGTAAAGTGGCAGCTGCCTCTTGAAGTGGTGCGTTTGTAATTTAGCTCACAAACCCCCTGCTGCTTTCAAGTACCCCTCGTAAAATACTGTTTGGATCATGTTTTGTTATTATTAACTTATGCGTCTGATAGAAGTTATATTTGTTCTAAAGTCAAGTGTTACAGAGCTACTTTTTCTACATCGAAGTGCATAAATGAGCTAAATATCAGGCAAATTAATGATTAGTTTAACCAGTTGTGGAATAAGTACTCAAATATTCTACTTTTAGCAATGCCACAGTATATAAATACTCTGTTACAAGTAAACGTAGCCAAACTAATAATATAATTAAAGTGCAAAAAGTAAAAGTAGGCCTACTCATCACCCATTACTTTTTAAAAAAATTTTTTTTTTACTATTGGCATGTCACTTGTACATTTTACAAAGGGGATAATCAAAGTCAATAATAATACACCTAATATATTTTTTGATAATATTTAGGAATATTTATCTGGATCTGCAAAGTAGTCAGTCGCCTAACTAAATGTATAATCACTAAAAAAATTTTTTTAAAAAAATAGTAAAATTTCACTGTGAAATTTGTATAACAGAAGTACAAAGTGCCTGAATTTAGCTGGATTGAAATACTCAAATTAAGTTAAGAACATTTACCTTAAAAATGTGTTTAAGTACAGCAACCTAATTGGGTAAATGCCACTTGTCACTACAAGCAGTACAAGCTACTTGGCAAAAGAAAACAAAAGTTCAGGAGTCGAAAAATTCCCGACGACACCTGAAGGCAGCGAAACTTCAGCTTGTCATATGCAAGTCAGTGACCTGACAGCAGCCGCTCGCTTGAAAGCAACTCGTAACAACCAGAAACAAACCGTGTTATCTACTGTTTCCTTTGCCTGAAATATCGAGCTGTCCGAGCGGGTTTGTGGAAGAAATGCAGTGTTTGAGAGCGCTGCGTATGACCAGCTCTGTCCAGCTGGTCGTCAAACACGCAGACTCAGCGAAGAAGGTTTTCATCATCCAGCCAGCATGTTGTCTGACCACGAAATCCACAACGACGTCCCAGAGACCACCGACTACACACCTGAATCTTGTCCATGTCAACTCGTAAGTTAAGTGTTTCTGGGTGAAGAACAGTTCCCTTCCAGATTTACCTGGGCCTGTTGTAGTAGAATTAAAAATATAGAAATACTGCATATAAACAGTCACTTCAGAGGAGGTCATGTCGGGCCATGTGACAGTTATCGATAGGGGATCGGCTCTTTGATGTGAGAGCGATTAAAGCAATGTGAGGCATCCAAAAGAGTTTCAAAGAGAGCAAATTTACCTGCACGCAAACTGCAAGTGCATCTGTCAAAAAAAAACAACAACAGAACGAAAACAACCTGTATGTCCTGAAAATCATTATCTCAGCTATGTCTTCCTTAGCCATGTCTTATTGACTATGTCTACGTCACAGCAGCCTTTTGAACTTGTATTTGCAGCACAAACACAGG
The DNA here is from genome assembly GCF_023055335.1 of Clinocottus analis. Classification (NCBI taxonomy): domain Eukaryota; kingdom Metazoa; phylum Chordata; class Actinopteri; order Perciformes; family Cottidae; genus Clinocottus; species Clinocottus analis. The sequence goes on from NW_027176042.1 coordinate 19,260,465, forward strand.
TGTAATCAATAACATTAATTATGACCCAGTTTCACCCAGATGGGCTAGGGGGCTGGTATTGTGCATGTTGGCTCACTGGAATGACTGTGACACATAAGTACAATGAGAGCTTACATACCTTTTTTTTCAATTACCCCTGTGCACCCTGCTATGACATGTAAAAAAGTCTGCTGTAAAAAAATTAATTAAAAAAACCCTATAGCATTCAATAATGTTTGCTTTCTTTTGAGAGTTTGCCCTTCACTTCATCAGGAATGTTCATTCAAAGGCCCACAGCTCGGGAGTGGAAGACCTGCTTTTCTACACCATCACGGAGGGAAAAGAACAAGTCCCCATTTCCTACTTTACCTCAGTAAGTAGCTGGAGGCCCAACAACCTCACAAACCAAACATCCGCCTGTCTATCTGTTGAGTTTTGTGGTCCTCTGCCGTTTGCAGGCCCTGAAGAAAACCGGCCTTCACCCGTCAGACCCTCGCCTGAAGGACTGCATGGACGTGCTTCGCCAGGCTGTGAATGAATCTGTTAGTGAGGTGATGATAGACAGAGATCTTTTCCACAGGTGAGACATTACTGAATCAAAGGCATTTAGACAACTCACTTCACCATCAGTGAACATAATATACAGATGCAGATTTAAAAGAATAGTTCAACCCAAAGGGCCCAATAACATGTGGTGGTTTGCCCCAATAAAAGTAGTGCTCTGTTTGTAATTGGTGATGCACCAACAATATATTTATAATTAGAATGAAACAGTAAAAAAGTATTATCCACCACAGACCTTGTTGTTTCATTGAGAGCAACTTAAGTGCACTCACCTGTGCAGAGGGAGCACACAGCTCACTACAAAGACGTGTGGTAACTTTAATGAGCAACAAGAGTCATGATGTCAGAGATGAAGAGTTTTGTCTTGAAACCAAATGTTTAACTGAGCCATGTTGGTTTTAAAAACAAGCTGACATTCCAAAATGAAACAGATCACTTTTGGCAGGAGACACCACAATAAATTTCTGCCTGTTTTCAGGAGTGTTGCTCTTCTCCAGTACAACGCCCCTTAGATTGGATTTGTGTCTTATCACTGACTCTCTCATGGTGTTTTGTTTTCCATTCACTACCCGGTGTAGGCATGAGCCCAAACTATTTTTAGTCTGACCTTCGGTCACAATCCATTCGAATGAAGCATTTGTTGTATTTGTCCCTCTGCATGATTATCTCTGTCTTTGTCTTTCTTCCCACATTACTGATTATAAGAAATGTATGACAAGTCTGACAGCAATGTGAAGAACGTCAGATTCACACAACCCCATGGACACATTCATAACGTGAGGCATGACTGAAATGTTTACATTGAACTCTGTGGCAGTGTTTATGACTGTCGTCTTTGGTGGACTTTAAGTGCATTGCCCCCAACGACCTATATGTACATTAAGGGGCAAACATAGGTTTTACAATACATTGTCGGTCAATGCAGAATTTGTTTAAGATTTTTTAGGTTTTGCATACAAATTAAGTCATTTCACCTTAGTACTGTCATAGAAAATCAAATATTTCCGATTATTTGTTTGGAGTGATTTATTGTACCTGCAACCAATCTCTGGTATTTACCAAAGAGGTGATAATAGCTAACATAAACACTTATCCCTGTCTTCTTTGTTGATTAATATGTAACTAGCCAAAGCAAGTCAGTAAACCTCTGTGTACACTTATAGCTAACTTGTGTTTGCATAAAGTCGTCAGAAATGGAACTACATGTGTTTAGCTGTATTAACTAAAACCTGGAGGTGTGACAGTTGGTGTTATGTAGTTAGTGTGTGTCGGGACATGTCAGCATTATTTACTGGCATGTTCGCCAAAGCAAAGGCCTGTTGCTTAGACTGAAAGCTAGCAGCTGCTGCTCTCACACCAGCAAACACACACACACACACACACACACACACACACACACACACACACACACACACACACACACACACAGACACACACACGTACTATGTTACACTAAATTCAAAAGTATCTATTTCATTTTCATTTTCAGTGAGTGCTCTTGAGTGCCTCTGCATTATGTTTTTGTTTTTTTCTTTTAAAGATGTGTTGGTGGAAACATCGTCCTGCTGATCCAGGCCTTCAGAAAGAAATTCATCATCCCGGAGTTTGACGTGTTTGCGCGAAAAATAAATAAAATCTACGACACGGTTCAATCCCAATGTGATGGGAAGGTTTGCTTTTTTTTTTTTTTTTTCTTATTGAGTAGAAATGGAAATTTAATTGTATGATTGCCTTCTAGATATTTGCATGCATGAATGCCGTACTGAAGATGAATGGTACTACTGCCTTAGACAACGCTCATTGACTCACTCTGACTTTCTGCTTGTACAATATAAAAATAATTGTTGTGACATTTTATTTCAAATCTTAAACTGTGTGATTTAACTGTTACTGTGCTTCTATTATGTTTTCTGACTTTAGGTGGCAGACTACATCCCCCAACTCGCTAAGTTTAGTCCAGATCTGTGGGGTGTGTCTTTCTGCACTGTGGACGGACAGAGGTACGAGATTTGTTGGTGACGAAAACATCGTCGCCACAACGTCCATTTAGTAGCTTTTGTGGCGCTTGTAGCTTGTTCTATATCACATGATCCTCATCGATACAGTTTTCATAAAATTCTAGAAATTACTTCCTGAGCACTTTCATGACTTCTCATCCTTACTGGCTTAAAAGTTTTGATTGATTTGACTGATGCTGAGGACGACCATGTGATATGATTGAAAGCTCCAGATTACTCAGTGGACCGTGTGGTGACATTGTATTGTCGACTACTGTTTCTAAGATTAGGAATCAGAACGGTTTTATTGCAAAGTATATTTGCACATGACTTGGTGGTTGGTGCATAACAATAAACACAAAGCAATATATACACTACACGACAGTGCAATAGTATAAGACATCATTCAAAACTAAACAATGGCATTTTAAAATAAAATATGAAGAAAATAAAAGTATGTTTAAATAAGCTTATTTTTTAAGTGTTGAGTGTATTTAAAGTAGTAGTCTGGAGTAGTGTTCGCCCTTTTCCAAATTTGTGCCTTTTGAAATGACCTGCATTTACTCAGGATTACTCAGGATAGCCACACGACTGTGGCTATCCTGAGTGATATGTAGTACATCTCCCGGGTGGGATTGTCAAAGTGGATCTGTTTTCATGTTCAGTGAGAGTTGAAATATTCCGTCTTTTTCCACCAGGCACTCAGTCGGTGACACCAAGCAGCCGTTCTGCCTGCAGTCCTGTGTGAAGCCTCTGCAGTACGCCATCGCCGTCCATGAGGCGGGAACAGAGAGGGTTCACCGTTACATCGGCATGGAGCCCAGTGGTCTCAAGTTCAACATGCTCTCGCTTGATGATGAAGGTGTGTCAGGCCTCATCACTTTCCTATTGGACCCTTTCCCTGTTTGATTTTCAGCCAGGTGGCAACGTCCAGGTCTAAAAATGTGAAGCCAACGAGAAAGTGCCTTACCCTTGCATCCTCTTTACTGGCCTTTTAAGGGGCGACGCTTCTGGTTTAAAAAATAGGTCAGATCAGAGTATATGGAAGCCTATGAGAAAATGATCCTTCTTGTCGCTTGATTTATTACCTCAGTAAACATGTGTTTATGTTCTGAATCAGTAGTTTCAAGTCTTCTTCAATACAGCATAATGTTCATTATGTAAATTTTGATCCAATTTAGAGAAAATTAGACAATAAATCAGGGTACGCTTTAGGGCATAGTTACCAGGTGATTGACAGGTCGCTATCACGCTGTTATCTAGGAGTTGTCCGTGTTATCGTCTTACATCTTTAACACTTTCACAGTGTGTTTTCAGTTCATCAAAGGTAATTTTAAGATTTTGGTTGTCTAAAAATGTCTTAATCAGCCTTCGATTGTATTTAACTTCACCCTCTTGTGTCACTTCGGGTTGCAAAAACTAAATGGCATTAAAACCGTAGTCCACAAATGAATGTCGTCACAGTGACTACGTCCACTTCTTATATACAGTCTAGGCTCTCGGTAATAATCAAACTTCATAATGATCTACTATGCATCTTGTATAGAAGCCCTCATTAACATTGTGTCTTATCTCCCAGATAAGCCCCACAACCCCATGGTGAATGCTGGAGCCATAGTGATCAGCTCTCTTATCAAGGTAAACAGATGGACATACTGCTGCCTGATAGTTGAGTCATCGACACGGAGCATTTTACAAACTGTTATTTGTACTTTGGAGTCACACAAGCATTCGATTTTGCCCAAAATCAGTTTGATTTACTCCCCACATGAATGTCAGCGAATGTTTTTGATTTAAAACAATAACACATAATTTGAACTCACTAAAATGTTTAGCTGATTGTTGCACACAGAAATTGCAGTCAGTTATTGTCATTATCTCTCATCTTTATTGACACATAGATGACACTAGAACACTGTATTCCGATGAAAAATATGCATCTTGTTTTTGTTTTATAAATAAGTGTTCTCGTTCAGAGCCTGTAGACTGTTGATGTTATGATCTTCATGACAAAGCCTGGGGGAATATAATAAACAGCTGTACTGTAATAAACAATATATTTGTATTTTTTTAATCCTATTTTGAGAGCTCTTCTTGTATTGACAACATATGACTGCTTTTTATTAACATATTCAAAGCTTTTCTTGCAGATTTTAATCTGAAAAAATACAGGTCTACATTTTCTACATTTGTCTTTAGTCGAGTTTTGTGAAATAATCCCTGAACTCTCCCTGAGCTCTGTGATTTATGACCACTGCCTATCTTTCCTCTTGTACTGTACCCGCTGATAATATGGTACTAAATTATGCAATCAGTGGTGCAGTCATGTATTGTTTCACGCCACAGGGTTATGAGTACTGTATTACCGAAGTCATCAGTCAAGTTCAGTGTTCATGAATGTGGCAATTATAATCAACACATGCAAATGGCGCTCGCTTTGTTTTTCAGCCTCGTTCAAATAAGGCAGAGAAGTTTGACTATGTAAGTAGTGTGCCTCTTCTCTGTTAACGCCATGAATATGAAACTAAAGGTAGATTGTGTCATTCGTCAGAGATGATGCCGTACTCGTAAAATATTTTCTTTGTTCGCCCAGGTTATGGAGTTTGTGAAAAAAATGGCTGGCCAGGAATATGTTGGATTCAGCAATGCCATGTGAGTGCACTGTCGAATAGATTTGAGGCGTTTAAAGTTAATATATCTTTGTTCATCACACCTGCGTTGAAAGACAGTGTTGGGCACATGGCTTGGCCACTGCTCTATTGCATTATTGATGTTTCTGTATTGACCTCTCTGCCTCTCTGTCTCAGGTTCCAGTCAGAAAAAGAAACGGGCGACAGAAATTTTGCCATTGGATACTACATGAAAGAGAAGAGGGTCAGTTACCGGACACTGAAATATGTGGGATTGGAAAGGCCTTTTATTTGCCTCACCAAAAATGTTTATCGCTGACAAATCGGTTAATTGTTTGTTTGTTGAATACTTTGAAAACCCAGCTATCATTGATGTCTGGTAAAAACTACCAATATATGTTTTTTGTTTTGTTGGGTAGCCCAATACTTCTGTTATGCACTGAAATATATATATATATATATATATATATATATATATATATATATATATATATATATATATATATATATATATATATATATAGCGTAAGCAAACATGGAAATATGGATGGAAGGTACTATATATATATATATATATATATATATATATATATATATACATATATATATATATATATATATATATATATATATATATATATATATATATATATATATATATATATAGTACCTTCCATCCATATTTCCATGTTTGCTTACGTTATCAATTTCCTAGACAAACGATCTTTGAGCTCAACTGAGATTTCTTCTCAATGACCTTTCACTTCTCCTGTGAATCCACTTCATCATGTTAGAGGCATTATCCATGACCTTTTGACCCTATTTAAGCAGCCAGATGAAAAGATAACCCGACGACCGGACCAAAATATTCTTGATTCTCACAGTACATCTGAACAATGCTAGGCCGGCATACTTCAGATAGTCACAATAATAATGTTTCCTTCACCAGTGTTTTCCTCCGGGAGCAGATATGATCGATTCCCTGGACTTCTACTTCCAGGTAAACATGCTCTGCCGTGAGCGGAGCTTTTCACGAAAAATCATTACATCTATACTCTTGTGGCGCTTTGTATTGATTTAGCTGTTGTGAGAAAGATGCAATAGTTTTTAATCATGAACTAATCCTCCTTTTGGCCTCAGCTTTGCTCCATCGAGGTGACCTGTGAATCAGGAAGCGTCATGGCTGCCACTCTGGCCAACGGAGGGATCTGTCCAATCACGGGCGAGCGTGTCCTGAGTGCTGAGGCGGTGCGAAACACTTTGAGTCTCATGCACTCGTGTGGCATGTACGACTTCTCTGGCCAGATGGCTTTTCATGTGAGTAACAGCAGTAAGTGAGTGTGCCAGCGCTCTGGCACAACATAAATAAACGCATAAATCAGGGGGATCACTGTGAAGGAAATGCTTTTTCATTTGTTGACCTGAAACAAATCCCACATCTCTCATCTCCCAGGTGGGCCTGCCGGCCAAATCCGGGGTGTCCGGTGCCATACTGCTGGTGATCCCCAATGTCATGGGAGTGATGTGTTGGTCTCCTCCTCTGGACAGAGTTGGAAACAGCGTCCGGGGAATTCACTTCTGTCAGGTTGGACAAAGGCTTTGCATTTGGACTGTTTCTGGGTAGAGGAGAAGATGCTTAAATAAGGCCACTATGTTCATAATGTTTATGGGATTAAAGCATCACAGCATTTTGAGGTCATGCTTTTTTTGTTGTCGCTGTCTGCTGCAGTGTTTGTTTTTTTTTAATGTTTCCACTCAATAGAGCCAAACATTTTAAATCTTACACAAAGTGGCTTTAACATGCTTCGTTAGACAAACCAATTAAAGTTTGTTCTACCAAAACCAGAATCCAAAAAGTTTAGGTCAAACAATCAATATCGTCGAGATGTAAACTCTACAGCTGCCTCACAGAAAACAAATTGTGATAGTGATTACTAGAGCATGATGACATAAAATCATTCCGGTGAACTCAGAGGTTTGTTTTTTCTGCTAAGCCTTGTTCTGATAAGTAGTGTGTGTATTGTTTGCTTTATAGTTTTCTTTCTCTGAAACCATGAAATGATACAGAAGCCCTCCAGCGTTTTCCTCCCCTAACCATCACACGGTATTTTATCACCCTCAGGAGCTCGTTTCACTCTTCAATTTCCACAATTATGACAACCTGAGACACTTTGTAAAGAAGCAGGATCCTCGCAGACCGGATGGAGATGACCGGGTTCGTCGCTTCGTCAGTTTGTTCTCGCTGGTGTGTTTTAATGTGTTTTGTGTCTGTGTGTTTATTTTGTTTTTCTCTTTATTTGCAGAACAAGTCTGTTTTTAATTTGATGTTCGCAGCCTACAGTGGGGATGTGTCAGCCCTGAGAAGGTACGTCACCAGCTAACTTGATTATCGTCTGTCCCGCAGAACAGATGGCCTTCATAATGTCAACACCAGGCGTGGGTGTCAAAAAACACTCAAATTTGATGAATATCAAACATACAGGGTAGTAAACTGCTTCAAGGCTGATTGCCGTATATTTCCCAAATGTAAAGGGTAATTCCTGTATTTCTTTCGTGATAATGCATCTGTCTGCATAAATGAAAATAATCATATAGGTACTTGCATGTTGATGAACTGTAATACAAAATGTGTATTTGTAGTTCTATATTTCTATTAGTATGTGTGCACATTTTCATCCCATTCATTTTCTGTTTCCTTTATGTATCAAATAAAGACTTAGTGAACATCTGTATCATTATTCATTCCTTCAGGTTTGCTCTCTCATCCATGAACATGGACCTGAAAGACTACGATTCTCGAACAGCGCTACATATTTCTGCAGCAGAGGGTGAGCTCCACATGATCTGTTAATCTGCGGTTCTGTTATTTAGTGAAGGAGCAGCACTAAATCACTTCCACAGGCAAACTGTAAAGCAGCCAGGCAGCAAATCTGTTTGACCACTTGGCAAAAAAAAAAAAATACTTCCTCAGCTCTCAATGGTCTGCATTGAAAAGCAGAAAATGATTAACTCCAATAAATCGTGAATGAAACATTAATAAAGCACTTAAATATGTTCAGCCCTACTGTGTGTGCCCATGGTAAACCAACACAGGGGCTTTCACTTATTCTGCCTGATTAGAGCATTATGTGGGCGTGTACGTCTTGGTGGTGGAAGTTACACCAGTTAGATTCATCTGGAGGTTACTTGTAGCTTGCTGACCATCTATATATATATATATATATATATATATATATATATATATATATATATATATATATATATATATATATATATATATATATATATATATATATATATATATATATATATATAAAAACTGTATTATGATTAGCAATCACACAACAGATCAACCCTTCATTGCACAACATGATACTAGCCTACATGTGTTAAATATTGTAAAACAGAAAACTGAGATTTTGGACAAAACTTAAGTGCCATTCAACTCTTTGATGAGGCAACAGTCAGGAGTTTCCCATCATGCTCTGCGGCCGCCTCGATCTTGTGAGGTTATCGTTGCCTACTTGCACATGACGGTGGAGCGAGTTGGACAGGAACCGAACCGGCAACCAGCGCAGCTCCACCGAACATCAACCTGAGCAGTGAAAACACCTTCTGTGTGTTGTTCAATGCCTTTAGTTTAGGATATTAAGTGAATAAAGCTAGAGAAAACACTAAATCTGGCACATTTTCTCTGGCTGGAGACTATAAACTATGCTGGTAAATGCTGTCAGCTTGTCAGGCCACACTTGTCCTGTCCATGTGGACGGAGGACGAGACCTGTGGACCACAACAACGATGCAGAGACAAAATATCGTCTCTGCATATGTTTTGTGTTGAAACAACAACTCAACATCACCTTTTATCCTACAAAAAAAATTAAGCTTAGATGATAATTGTATTTTATTTGCATTGTGTGTTCATAACTGTAATCAGCGCTAAATTACTTTTCACTTAATTTGATTAGATTGGGAGGCACAGTACCTTTTGGCTCACATTATACAAACCCAATAACGAATCAGCTCACAGAGCCTCTCAGGGCACCATATGGTCGATTATTTATCGTCTGTTGTGCTCTATGTTTATTCACAGCACAGATTTAATGCTCCGCTGCAGCGTTCAACGGTGACATTTTAAAAAAAAAAGAGCCTGGTAAGCAAGTCCTTTTGTTTACGAGATAAGAAACAAGTAATAACAGTTTTCTTGCAAATGAAAAAGGCTCTGCGCTCCTAAATCTGATTCAGAGTTGGATTGTGAGTTTCCCATGGAGTTTGTAATCTTAGCACCTTTTGCTTTTTCCACCCGCAAGTTGTCACGCCAATCTTTCCATTTTGGGGCGATATGATTTTAAAGAGTGTGTTGCTCCAGCATTAGTTTTTAACACCAATGTGAAAAAAGTGTTTTGTTTCTAATCAGAAAAAGATTTTCTACATCTACGATAATTCTCGCAGATGGGAAACTATAAACTCTCATCTTTTGTGTTCACGCTCAGGTCATAAAGATGTGGTGAAGTTCCTTACTGAAGTGTGCAAAGTTGATCCATTTGTAGAAGACAGGTAAGAACAGCATCTTCAAATATGTCAACTTTGTTTATTTTATGTTTTCAGATCATGACGTATAACCCATATTTAGTCCTTGAGCATTCAACCATAACTGTCAACCCAAAATATTAGAATGACGGTGTGCATCTTGCCATTCTCTTCTTGTAATTCAGGAACAAACTATTTAATCTCATTAGGTACTACATCTCTAGTACAAACACGTAAAAGAACGCAATGTACCCGGTAACCTGAATCTAGATGCGTAACCAAAACTGAATGAACGAATACATCCTCAGAATGAACATGTGAACTTGTCTCTACCACATACTGTGTGACTTGAATTGTTGTGCACTGCTGAAAATGCTCCATGACATATCTGCGGATTCCTCTCCTCATCTTCTGGGCTCATTGCTGTGCAGGTGGGGGAACCTCCCGGTCGATGACGCCTTGCAGTTCGGACATGAAGAGGTGGTGAAGGTGCTGAAAGACTACCAGCAGGTCTGCAGGCAACAGGAACCGCAGCACGCTGAGGCTGAGCATTCCCCGATTCTGAAAACCATCGAGGGGATAGTGTGACGTATTGCCCAATCTGTAACGCGTCGGAGCGTTGTGTCATGTTTTGAAATGTGTCGGTCCATTTGTAGCAGCCAAAATGACTTTAAAGAAAGACCAAAAGATGACTGTTAACATATTTAACGACTCAAACTGCAGTGAAGGAAAAGATGAGCGGGTGATAAGGAAAATGGTAAGAGCATGAAAATAAACTTGACACGAAAATACAATGCAAACAATGGGTAGAGAAAAAAAGAACAAAACAAGCCAATAGAATACAAGCCTTTGTGGGTTTGTGTAATCCATACCGTATGCTGGGAACAGACCGAGCCTAATTTCAAATCGGTAATGCTGGAATACATCATCAACCTGAACACAACGTTTCTGTTGGGCTGTATGTAGCAGAGGGTCTCAGTATTGTAAAAGAGGGATTTGATAGATATTTATACTTGCAATGCTTCACATTACTTACAAAAAGACATTTTTCCAGTTTTTTTTTATTTATACTATTCTATTGTCTTGTTGAAACATTTGAATGTGACAAATAATTGAAATGTTTGGATGTAAAAACTTAAATTTTACAATGTGTAAATGGGAGACAAATATGTACATGATCCCAATAAACACAATGTAGGATATATTGTTTTTATAATGTTCTTCAGCTGTAAATAAGTGCACTGGATTCCTAATGATACATTATTATACACAGTTTCATAACATGTATGCACATTGTATCTCTTCATCAACTTTTGGAAATTACAAAGAGAAATTTACATGAAATCATTTGACATTGAAAACATCCATTAAACATTTTTTTTTTATCTGCCACCCATTGTTTCATTTTGATTTGATTTTATTTGATTATGGTAGTCAATGCTTCATACAGTCAGCAATTTGTTCTTAGCAACTACACAATCAGCTGAATGTAGGAAGAAGATGGAGAAGCAGCAGGAGAGGTGTGGCATTGTCAGGAGGAGGTCGGTACTAAAGTGTTTTAAATGCAAATAATACAAGTGTGTTTTTAATTATTATATTTACTCAAAAACAGCGAGACATTCAGCTAGTGACATTCAGCAAGTGACTATAAAAAACAGAACTAATGTATGCAGTGTCACGGCCAGCTCATTTTAAAAGACTTTTTAAAGCCGTCTTTATTTACAGGCATTAGAGTTAATCAGTGTTGACAAACTGTCCCCTCGCTGACCTGTGACTGATATAAGATGAGACGCAGGAGAACATGGTGGCTGCAGCCACTGTACGCAGTTGTCCTCGCTCCCGCCAGATGGCACTGTGTCCCCATCAGAAGGACTTTCTGTAAACACACAGCATCAGCGGTGTACGACTGCAATGAGTATCTTAGGTACCTACAGAGATGGAGAGCGTTACGGAGCCGAAAAGAGCTCATACGCATGGACGGATTAAGAAACCAAGGGCCCCTGGGCCTGGATGTTTCCAGCCCCCCCCCCCCCCCCCACAAAAAAAAAACATCGCTAACAAAACAGTCTGTAAGAAACAACAATACCAGAGCTGAGCAGACAACAAATTATATGATAGCAGAGACTTTGGTTATTTGAATTAAGACATAGACAGAGCTCTCATGCTATTGTTTCTCCCTACAGAGTTAAAGGGCCCATATTGCATGGAGTACTCAGTGCCTCTAAATAAAGTCCTATAAATAAACTGAGGGGATAAACACTCACTTGAAAGGTATCATGATGGTTTCTTTCTTTTGACATCTTCAAAGTGAATGTTTAGGCTGTTCTTTAGTTTTTGAGTATAACTTTTAGGGCCTTGTTAATGACATGAATGACTTAAGCCTAGCATATACCGGCGACGGCGCATCCTATCATATCGATACAAAGTTATTACCAGCGACGTCATGCAGGGGCTCTGGCTTAGGGGCCCCCTTGGCTCATGGGCCCCTGGGCCCCTGGGCCCCTGGGCCCCCGGGCCCGGTAGGCATGTTCGTTAATCCATCCCTGCTTATACAAGACTGACCTGTTAGCCAGAGACACTGCTGACAGATGCAGCAACAGGCAGGGAGTCCTGCTTCAGCGGGGAAGACAAGAAGCCACCAGCTAGGAAGAAGAAACCGCTCTCACATTGTGTTCATTGTAAATGCCGTTGTTTAGGCGGTTCTGGTTTGACATGGGAAAAGCCTGTATTGAACTGGGTCAGGAGCAGTAGGATACAAAATGTAGTCATCCATTCTGTAATGTTTTGAATGCCCCACTGATAACAGTGGAGTAGTGTGTCCAAGGCTCTCTGTTTTCAATAAAAGAACGTTTAGTCACTATCTTGTGGAAGCTGGAGGTCCAGTACTCTTCATGGGGAAAAAAATAATTGGGCCTCTTTGTCACCATGATAGACTGGTGTAAGATTGTGGGTGATTTGATTTGGTCGGTAGGAAGTTCATTGAAAACCAAAACAAGAAAAGATGACCATGAATCAAAAATACATATTTTTCCTCTGACCTATCTTAGTGCTATTTATCAATCTGGATGGTTTTGGTGTGAGTTGCCTAGTTTTGGAGATATCGGCTGTAGATATGCGCTCTCTTCTCTCCAATATACGGGCACTAGACGGCACTCGGCTCGTGGTGCTAATAATGCCAAAAAAAAAAAGGATTTGGAATACTCAACAGCAATGTCGCTTCAGATCATCCGCAGACCGTGTTGTGATCAGTTTCATGTTTCTTTCAATGATTAACTTCTGGAATAGGGCATTGCTGTTGACTTTTTCTCAATGTATTTTTTGTGTGCTTTGAGCACGAGTTGGTGGCCATATTGCCTGTTTATAATGTCAAGAAGGCCATTATCTTTACATTTTAAAATGGTATTAGGTTCCCCTTCAGAGTACTATTTTAGCAGCAAACAAGAAGATATAGTGGAGTAATGTCTTCCTGGGGTGCATAATGTGCCTGTAATATAAATTGTTTAACTATTTTGACAAATAATGTTCAAAGATGTCGTGATTTCCCACAGTATTGAAAACCTCCAATTACGTGCCAATTATCCTCCAAAGCGGCAGATAATTAACCAGCACATTACACACAGCCCAAATATTGTTATTGTTTTGTCTGCTCGTTCTTATTAATGACCCGCCTTGACAGTAGTGGTGATTTATCTGGCTGACTGGACGTGTGGAGGTTGTTGGGGGACAAGATGTGGTCAATTGGCAGCGAGACCATCTGTAGTAGGAGTTATGGGTTGGCTTCAGTGGAGAAACCCATGAGTCAAACAGAAAATATCAAAACTTCACGGACCGGAATATTATGCCGAATGTGTATTCACAACAACTTCCCCCTGACAGTGTGTTAAATAGAGACGGGAACATTTGTCATCACTAGAATATGATTAATCAAGCAGACATAATAATGGGTTGTAATTAGGTGTTTCTCATTAAAGTCTGGTACATAATGTCCTCTCAGAGATATTACAGATATATTGACCTTCTGGTTTAGTTTCATCAGCTGAGAGCGTGGTACAACATGTTGTTACCCTCTACATTATGTGCAGATTAGCTCATGTAATAAACAGTAATTAGGCTTGCGGTCAACAAGTGATGTGTTGAACATGATTTTATAATATGCCAATAATCATAATCCAGTAACTTTAAAGGAACTATTTTCCCTCCAAGCACAAAACAAGTGTGATTGTTCCTCTCACTCGTTCGACATGCCGGTGGTGTTTCCACCAGATGTCTGAGTGACAGCAGGACAATATGATGAGCATTTGCTACTGGATGTAAAGCCATCAGTGGCAGCATATGGCCACGCTGCCACAGAGACACGACAACATGTCATCAAGGACAATACAGCGCCGCGTGCGACCTCGACAGAGAGTCGGCACGGACTTAACACTTATACCCACAGAGTAATTTGTTTGGACTTTCATTCATACAACCTTCTATGAATATGTCAAAGCTCTCAGGGAGTCTTACAAGTGTCACACACAAATTAATGCATTTATGTGTGGGTGATCCATCCAGCTTTGTTGTTAATGAATTTTTCATAAGTACAGAGACAGTATATATATATATATATATGTATATATATATATATACATGTACTGTCTATTATTTTTCATCTTTGTACTATATTGTGCTTCTCATCCCGCTTTGATGTTTGTTTTTCATATGAGATCCAGTTCATCTTTCCTGACAGCGATTTTCTCCCTCTGTGACTGGTACAGTTTGATATTTGATAACTTCAGATCGACTTAAAATCTTATTGACGAGGGTTTTTTTTCTAGCGTTTGATTTGTAGATGATTTGACAAACTTTCAAACATTGAAAGTATATATAAGCACAGTATAGAGTTACTATCTAAAAAAATTTCTGTGCACAAATTCAACAGTTTTTTTAACAGTGAATGCTATTTTTCAAGCCTTTTCTGTGTTGTACGAGTACTTTAACGTGACGTTTATTAACTGTTTTAAAGCCTCTTTTTATCACTTGAAGTCAGCTTTATTTCAAAGTGGGAATTCATCTTTTTGTTTACCCTTTGTAATAAAAAACGGCTCCATAGAATCCACCTCTTCAATGAGAGCAGTATTTAATGATCCCTGTTTGTGACGGTTACGGTTTTAACTTTCAAATCAATTCGCCATCCAAAGGTCATCTCAACACGTTGCAGCACTGCTGAACACATCTACTGCTCCTAAATGAAACTATGCCTGCTCTTACTTGTGCTTTTATCAATCTGAAGATGACCACTGCATGTTGCCCCTTCCCCACAAACAAAAATACCACACAAAAGAATTAAGAAAGTATAACGCACAGGGACATTTTATTCAGACGGAGTCGATGCAAAAACTGAGAAGAATCCAGAGTGGGCTCCCGTTTCCATGAAGATCATCTGTCTTCTCAACCCATGATCTATCAAAGCAAGGACAAAATGAATCGTTATGTGATCATATTCAATAATCCCATGATGCATGTGTTTGTAAGGAAGAATGACCACTATGTTACACTACTGGAACTGAGCATGTGCATGAATCACGTTACATTGTGCTGTTTAAAGATTGAATGTTCTTTCGTGTAATACTGACGCCGTTCATCCAGCCGATGTAGGAAGAGGCGCGGGTGAAGACCGTGGGCTTCCTGTACGCGTTGCAGCCAGAGGAAGACACGAAGCTGGTAACACCGTGGACGACCCACTTCCCGTTGACGCTGCAGTTCAGGGGGCCGCCGGAGTCACCCTGGATTCAGAGAAAACACATCTCAGGCAAACCTCAGAGTAAAAAGGTGACAGCCTTTCGACACTTAGGAGCAAATGTCACTTTTTAAAATACATTCACAGTAACTCGCTGCTGCTTTCTTCTCATATTCTGATCTCAGACAGCTCCAAGCAAGTTTGTGTGGAGCATGAACTCACAATAGTTTGACACTTTGTGCAGCTTAAGCACCAGCCTGGATCACTGTTACTGACTTATGCCCCTGCTGATGCAGCAAGTGATCCCGCATGTCCTCCAAAATGTCTTCCTTGACAAGAAGGGCTCAGACCTCAGGTCAGTGGGGGACGTTGAGTTTCACTTTGTCATTCAGTGTTTCTCCCAGTCTGCTCGTACGTCTTTCCTGCTGTCCTCATTACAGAGTGACATGGTGGTTTGGAAACAACTGGAGACACTGGGTTCAAAATCTGAGCTGGAAATAATCTACAATCCAGAAATAGGCACATTTTATAAAGGGTTTAAAAGTTAAAAGGCTTGATGATTGTTTTATGAATCACTTTTGTGTCGTAGATCTGTTGAAAGCCAGCAACAAGACTTTGGTTGTCAGGATGAGTCAAATTGCTTCTGTCAGTGTTTGTCCTTTTCATTCTGAAATAATGCTGTTAAAAATATTAGTCCGCACTCAAAAAATTATATAAGTTGGCAATAAATCCAGATCCTTTGTAGCTCTTTCCCACCGCAAGGTATGTGGTCATACAGTCCAGTCAGCCAACCTGGGCAACCCAAAAGTATTTATTATTAATGGCTTGTAACTGATTTATAAAGCTTTGGTAAATCACGTATTTAATTAACTTATAAATCCTATATAAAAAAAAAGATAGCAGCACCCTGAAATAGTTGTGAAGCTCCAAGGATGCTGGACAAATGTTGTGCTCCCTCAAGGGGAACAACCAATTTTACACATCAAAGTCTGTTTACAGGTCTATGGAAGCACTGTTGCACATATGAAATGTGTTTGCCGGAAGGAGCAGAGCGAACTAAGTCCAATGAACAGCGTCGGTTGGAGAGGTAGAAAATGAAAAAAGATTAGGCGACTCGAGGTTACATTAGCAGCTACTGGCATAACAAGCCTGAACGCGTGACTGATCTGTTGACGGTCGATTGGATGTCGGCAGCAGGTTTTGATAAGGAAAAAGAATGAGTGGAGGAAAAAAAAGATGCTTTTTAAAAAATGTCCATCCTGAGTTTGACAATATTCTAGGAGTGCAATGCCCGGTGGTGTACTAATACTAATACTAAATTTGGGAGGCATAGACTGTCTTAGTCAGTGGTTCTCAAACTGTGGGGCGCGACCCTCTAGTGGGGCGCAGAGGTATTACAGGTGGGCCGCGGGGGGAGATGCAGATTCTTTTCTTTTTTTTGAAGAATCCTTTATTAATCCCACAGTGGGGGAATTATTCTCTTCATTTGACCCATCCTAAGTAATTAAGGAGCATCATGAAACTATGGGGAGAAAAGAGGGATCCAACCGGCTTCCTTGGTAATCTTTTTGCCAAATATTACTTGTTTTTTATAACTTTATTTGCATTGTTTTAACAAAGTGATTGTGCGTGTTATTAGTTTTTGTCTGATGGAGTAATCTGGTTTACTAGGGAATGCAATTTTCTTTAATCTATTAATGTTTTGTTTTTTTAAAAAGCATGGATGGAGGAGCCTCAAAAAGTTGGACCATTTTGTTCTAATGTTGTTGGCGCGGTGGGGCCCGAACATTTTTCTTCCTCCAAAGTGGGGCGTGACAGAAGTAGTTTGAGAACCACTGGTCTAAGTAGACCTCACAGGCTTACCTGGCAACCGGAGTCCCTTCCACCACCAGCACAGACCATGGAGTCCTTCACAGTGCTGCCCCACCATCCATAGCTGGTGCAGGTCTTGTAATCGACGACAGGCAGAGAGGCCTGCTTCAGCTGGGCAGACAGCTGACCTCCAGCTGAGGAGAAACACATACAACTGCGATAAAGTCCATCATAGCATTCATCATGCACTGTTATGTCCTTTTATTTCCAGATCTTTACTTTATCACGGTATGTAAATCCTGAACAGAAAGTGCTCATAATGTCATGATGTCAGACTCACTCTGGGTGCGACCCCAGCCAGAGATGAAGCAGGGGTTGTTGTGGGGCAGGACCTGGCCGGTGGGGGGCAGAGCGGCGAGCTGGACGTAGCTGTTGAGAGAGGCATCAGAGGACAGACGCAGCAGGGCGATGTCCCACCTGAGGATGACAGCCACACGTCCTCAAGTCAGTGAGGAATGCACATGTTGCCTGTAAGACTCGTTGGCATGGATTTGTTTCAGCGAAAGCTATTGTTTTCCTTTAAGTGTGAGTTTATTATGTTCAGGGCTGCAATTAATAATTATTTTCATTATCGATTAAACTGAAGATTAGCATCTTGCTTAGAAAATTATATTAATTGATTGGTCTTACTTTTTCTGAAACGAAAAAATATTAAAATTCACAATCTTTGAAAAAAAAAAAGCCACATGTTATCAGATTGCATGGATTTTATAAACAGCAGCAGATTATTTTTTTCTCCTTTAGCTCCTGTTATGTTGTAATATATGAGCGGGTGGGTTTTGACAATCTAGTGTAAATAAGTGTAGTAAATATTTGTAAGTTAAACCTTTTAAATCTTGTGAATATTCATAACAAAGTAATACAATTTCCACCTAATGTTGATGTCAATTAAAAAAAGCAATTTTTCGGTTTGGGCTGTTTTCATATTTACAAACAACTTAATGTATTCTGTTTCACACGATATGTGAGGCACATATAACTGTATGGGCTATTTCTGTCTGCAGAAGTGGGTCAAAACACGAGCAGTAGCCACGAACCCTCCAGCGATGTTGTTGGAGTTCCAGTTGGGGTGAATGTAGACGCGGCTCACGCTCATGTACTGCTCTCTGCCCTCATGAGAGTTGATGTTGTGATCCCCAAGAACAACACGCCAAGTCCTGGATCTGTGGTCGTACAAAAAAAAAAGAGTGTATTTTCACGGCTGAAATGCAACAACGCTCCCAGTCTAATTTCAACCATGGATACCTGGGCCGCGCGCTCAATGGAATGTAATAAAATAAATATATGTAAATGTTCAGGACACATATCCTGCGACTTCAGCCATATCTGCTTTTGTTTTAGCCTCAGCAGCTACTCTATGATGCATGAAACTCCCACCTGTCCACACAGTGAGCAGCGGTCATGACCCATCCTCTCCTGATCAGGGTTCCTCCGCAAGTGTGGTGGAAGTTGCTGCCGGATTTGAACTGAAGAGAGATCTAACAAACCGACAACAGAGAGCATTACAACCACGAGAACCTGAATCATTCACATTACGTTTATTGCAAAACGCTTCTTGGCAGAGTTCCTGACGATGAAAAATGCTTCAGGGCATTGCAAGCGAAAGTCCTATGTGCACCTGATGTAGCTGGATGTGTGCGTGCTACATATGCAGAACATATGTTGTGCCGACTTATTTTACATTTGAGCAGTGATGTAATACAATACTCAAGGCCTATACTTATGTACAATAACACTTGTAATGTACTTATTATATTCAAATTATGCCACTTTAAACTTCTAACCTACCATCTCTTCTAAGAAAATATTACTCTATAAATTTTTTAAATTTTTTTACTGCATTTACTAAACAGCTATAGTTAATATTTTCTTTGATTATACACGTAAAACATGAGACCGACCTACTAAATATGAAGCATTATTATAGATTAAATGTCTTGCCTTCCAATACGGATGTTTTTTTTTACGTGGCTGATGATACAAATTCACGTTCATGAATTCACGAATGGGTTTTCCCACAAACATAACAGGAAAACATATTATTTATTCCTTTTAACTCTTGTGTGCATACAAATTAAAAGTATTATCTTCTTTCAGGACCTGAAATACCATTTAGCACAATGAGCACTCATAGCAGGAGTCTTTTTACATTGTGGCATGGCTCCCTTCACATAAATAAAGGGTCTAAGCCCTTTTGTACCACTACTGTTGTCGAGTGAAACAAAGATTACACAGCACCTGCCAGGGCCAGGAGTTGGGTCTGGCCACCTCTCCTCCCACAACTCTCTGGTCGACATCGTCATCCTCCAGGTACCTGGGCTCGGGAGTCAGCTCGGCCAGCACTAAGTCGAGCATTACCACAGGAAGTGTTGGGTCAAGTGTTCAAGAGTGTGCAGGATGTCAGAGAAGAATCAGACGCTTCTTACCAAGGGCTGCGAGAGACGTGAACACAAGAAATCTCAGCATGTCTGCGGTCTCTTGAAACTTTCTGTACTAGAGACTTCTACACACTACTCTTTATATACCCCCAGGCCACGTCGGTTTATGGTGCACGTGTATGTGTGTGTGTGTGTTTGGGGAGGGGGGAGGGGGGGTTCAACACGAATACATGTGCACCTGTGTCTGTCTCACAGTTATCACTGCAGTGGGGATGAGGGGATTCATACGTGGAATAGCTGACTCAAGGATATGTACACATTATTTTTCCACTTTCATGGGCCACAGCTGTCAGGCTTGAGAGTGTCACATACAGTAGCTTTCGTTGAGTTTTTCACCCACTGAACCTTTATATTTAATCTTTGACTGTAGATGTACTGTGCATATCATTATCTGCTATCCACCAGCTTTGAGGACAACTTAACTCGTGACCAAGGTGGAGACAGGCTTTATACACAATGATGTAGTGCTCTGGTTTTCCAAGATAGATTACCTCCATACCTCTAAATGTGTGAGCAAGCATTTTCGTTGCAAAGGCCACTTTAATTGACCAAACGTGTGTTTATTCATGTTAGAGGAGAAAGTGTGCAATTTTCACACAATAGGCTGGAAACATAAACTATCTCAGCAGGCTAATAGACTCAAACAGCATTAAAGTATAAGACAATATGATTGTGCTATTTATTTAGAAAATGTAGTTAGTACAGAGCCTAGGAATGGCCAAAAAGAGAAAATAAACAAATTTTGCGGCCACAATTTACCAATTTGTGTGCACAAGATATAGTCTGTTACATCAATTTAATTAGTTCCCTCATTTTTATTAATTTGTGCGCACAAGATAATATTTTGTGTGCACGTCTATTCGTGGCCTCAATTTAATTAAACCCTTCCCACACTTTCATTAATTCCAGGGCATTCATTTAAATAATTAAATATATATTTATTTTTGGCAGTTGACACGGCCAAGTCATTTATTCACTCCGCCACCTGCTTGAAGCACTTGTCCGTGGTCGTCGATGCAGGGAAGACTCTTTAATCAAAGGTGCAAGATCCAAGATTGGGACCATTTCGATTGCCTCTCACACTGCGGCACTGTTTGTTGTGACGCCGTTATCTGCTGCCGCCATGAGCGAACCAGTGGGGCTCGCTCACGTGCATGAACATGAACTAAAAGCTTACACAGACGGACGGCTCTGTAGTGAAAGCAGGGGGGAGCTGAAGGAGCCCCTGGTGAACCTGAATTGGGCACCAATGAGAAGCACTATAATCACTAAACTGAAGTAGCCAATCTGCTCGCTGATGGTCTCCTTCACTGGTGTCGGTCATATAGACGCATCAGTTTGGAATTGAGATTGTTTCAGAAAAGATCCTCAACGTAAATGTCGGCTTTAATCTATAGCTTGGAGGTGGATAAGGTATCAAGACATGTTTACAACACATGCGTTTTGGTGGTAGCAAATGTAAAGATGTCAGAATACATAAGATGGCCAGTGGTTATCAGGGAAAAGCTAACAAAAAAACTTGAATTGCCAATAACATACACACACTCTGCTGCATTAGTAACTTCCAGTTACACCTATAGAAGTGTAGCATATTATTATTATTTTTTTCCACCTGTTCTCCTGCTCTCTAAATTGTCACCAGGTGAATGTAATTAAGCGCTAATTACTTGGCGGTGCTACCTATAGGAGAGTAGCGCTGCTCGGGTGTGTGATTCCTGCTTTCCCGCCTGGTTTCTGTTCAGCCTGCAATTTGCCCAAAGTCTGTTGAGTTTATTTAAAAGTAGGCTCTCCAGTCCGACAAGCGCGTTACAACGGTCTCAAAGGCAACAGTACGCATCATAAAAATGGCCGCCGCTCTGACCATCCTGCTCCATCGACTTGACTGGGAACGTCCTTCTACTGTCAACCCTCCCAGTGTTGTCTTATCGTGTGGTGGAGGCACCCTCAGACTTTGTCTCTGCTTTGGAGTCGGGGCATTTGGGGATCAGACCCCCGGTGTGATAAAAAGAAACCATTTAGAATGTAGCGCATATTGGAGCATGAGGTTTCGTTTCACTTTTTAAGAGTCCTGATAGAAACATCCATAGCTGGGAGGTTGTGACTAAACGTCGGTGTTAATGATGGTTCCTCTCACCTCCCCGAAGGCCCTGCTTTAAAGTGACTGGTGGTAAATACTCCAGTGTTTCAAGGTCACAATGAAACACTCCGTGTCATAATGCAGAGCCTGATAGAAGACGCAGAAAGGGAAAAAGTTCACTCAGTCTGTTTGAGCTCTTTACATTCGGCTGTGCCATATGCATGTGTGCAGTTCCCACTATATAGGCAAACGTAATCATGCACATAATATACTGAATACCATCAGTTAGGGCCTTCACGCTCACTGCAGTCGTTTTCTTCAAAAATTTAACACAACCATCACAGAGGCAACAAAGTTTGACGCAAACCTTTTGTAATAATCAGATCTATTTTATCCGACCAATTTCTGGACAGAGAAACCCAAACATTGTTTTTTAAAAGCAATAATAATCCAAAATATTACAATACAACTAATTGATTGTATTGTATATATCGAGTATTTTTCAGACTTAATATTTGTATGTCTCCTTTGTAACTTTGCTTCCTGCTGCCACAAATAAATTACCCCCTGGGGATAGATTAAGTATCTATCTATCTATCTATCTATCTATCTATCTATCTATCTATCTATCTATCTATCTATCTATCTATCTATCTATCTATCTATCTATCTATCTATCTATCTATCTAAACTTATTAAAGTGACATTTTTGTAGCAGATGTATTTTCAGATCCTCAAACATTGTTCTGGTAAATAGTAGTTTGGTAATATATGAGCAATATGTCACCTTTTGAATACGTTATCAAGCTTTATCAAGTTTTTCCTTCAGCAATAATTGGAGATTTTGGACAACACGGCTTTTTTGCCAAGAGTTAGTTATTATATCTTATCTACCGTATATGAGGCTACAGCCAGCAGCCAGTTAGCTTAGCTTAGCATAAAGATTGGAAAGAGTCAGCATGAGTCTATCTGAAATATGTATATTCTGTTAAAAAAACAAAGTATAAAAGTGCTGAAACGGTGTATTTTGTGCTAACGCTCTTCAGTGTTTGTGCTAAAAGCTAACTAACCAGCTGCTGGCCGCAGTTTCCTATTTAATAGACAAAAGGAGAGCACTCAATCATCTCTTCCTACTTACACAGCAAGAAAGAAAATAAGTGTATTTTTGAAATCATTATTCGAGTTATTCTCCTGGAGATTTTGAAGAAAGGTTGACAGTGCCAGAGTTGACCTTTTAACCATTAAAACCATTTCAGGTATTTTGGCTTCATCTTGTACTGAAAGACAGGATCTTGCACATACACCTTTTTAAAAAAAAACAAAAAACAAGCCCTGTCGAGCAATGTAATACCTGCCAAGCCCAAGAGGAGTGATGAAGCACCTCTTCACATCCCACAACTCTTCCTGCGGCCACTCACCCTGTAGCTGGACTGAAGCTCAGCCAGCACTGAGGCACAGAAAAAAACTTATCGAAACACCATTTCGACACAGCTTGTCTGGCCTTTGTTTGTGTTTTATCTGTTTTCCAAGAGAGAACAATTGCATTTTTCCGCAGTAGATCATTTCCAGCACAGCCTTGATAGATCCTGTGTGTGTGAGAACTGAAAACAACAGAAAACGTGAGCAAGCCTCCACATTTATAAATCCACTTTTAAACCTTGGGCTGACCTTCAGTTGATGTGCATCCTCTGCTGTGCTTGGCAGTGGTCAGAAGCACACCTGTGGTTCGTCTCAGACTTTATCACAGTCAGTGATAGGCTTTGACAGCGTGTTGCAACATCACACATGATTTACTGAAACATAAAAATGTGTTTCCGAGGACCTCCAGTGCTGAACATTTATGTTCACAGTGTGTGGCCACACTTTAATTAAGAATTTGTACGCTACATAAAATGAAATCATGAATTTGTATAATTAGGTTTCTTTATACACGTTTTGTTGCAGGGTAGGAGGATAGTTTGATGCCTAAGAAGCATAAGAAATAACCTTCACAGTGACACACATAACTCTGGTTGCATAAACTGTCTGACGGGAAATGAGTCATCACTCAAAGTTTAATTTACTTTATTTTTTGTTGGATGAGATTGGACAAATAAGGGACGACAGCAGATTAAAAAACATGGTTGAATGCTTGTTCTGTCTTTGAGTGCTGCAACATGTACGACTCATCTGTTTACTTCATGATCTGGAAAAAGAGAAGAAGCAAACAACGGTTACACGTGTGCACCTTAACTTACATAAAAGCCATTCAAACGTTCCTGAGTTATTTTTTTTAGACCTTCTTGCACTAAATAGGATAGATATACATATCCCAATTACTGACCGAGTCCATCCAGTCAATGTAGGCGGAGACGCGGGTGAAGACGGTGGGCTTCTTGGGCGCGTTGCATCCCAAACCAGACACAAAGCTGGCGATACCGTGGACGTAGTATTTTCCATTGACGAGGCAGTTCAGAGGGCCACCAGAGTCACCCTGATAGGAACGAGAATAAATAGAGCATCTTAAATAGTGTGGGCATAATGATTCAGTGGTCAATATACAATATATATTATATTGGAGAGTTATTTCATCGTACTTTACAATAACATGTCCGATTGCTGAGTGTGCAAATCTTCAAAGAGACTTACGTTGCATGCAGAGTCTGCACCGCCTCCACCACACACCATGGTGGACTTGACAGTGCTGCCCCACCAGCCGTAGCTGGTGCAGGTCTTGTGGTCGACCAGAGGAAGGTAGGCCTGCTTCAGCTGAGGGGAGATGCTGCCGCCGGCTGCACATGGGTGACATTGGAAAGTTGAGATACGCGGAGGTTCGCGGAAAACTCGTCGACACTGACGGAATAATGCAATCAACTCACTGGAAGTGGTGCCCCATCCGGTCACGTAACAGAGGTTGTTGTGGGGCAGAATCTGGCCGTTGGAAGGCAGAGAGCCCAGCTGCACGTTGGCGTTCAGGGTGACCGAAGAAGACAAACGCAGCAGGGCAACGTCGGACCTGAGGTGGGGATTAACGGGTCAGGCTGAACCAAACATGTGTGTCTCCTATCAGTGCAGAGGCTGGCAAAACAAGCTTTTTCCTCTACGGTCCTGGAACGATCTGCAGGCCAAGCTTACACTTGAGACCCTTATCTCTTTAAATGATTTTAAACTTGGAATAAAGCATGTGGTCATTGCGAGCTGCAGTTGCTTTAATTAACTAACAAATGCATGACCACAATGCTGCCTTGTTGATGCACTGGGCCATGCATTGTATTTATGGAGTATCTATTGTTTCTGGTGTTGTTGTTGCCCGCTCATGTTTTGGATGCTGCCATTTGACCCTGTCTCGGCGAGGTCTCACTTGTAGGAGAGGTTTACAAAATAAAAGCAATGATATATTCTATGCACTCCTTTCTAAGGTACCTCTTACGGCATAATTCTTCAATGGAAAATCGTTTTTTAAAACAGCAGATAAAATCAACAAAAATAAAGACCCGAAAATGTGTGAATCTAAGAAAAAATATAATCCTTACCCAGCAGCCACGCTGTTGGAGTTCCATTTGGGATGGATGTAAACCTTGCTGACCGTCATGATCTGCTCTGTGCCGCTGTTGCTGTTGAGGTCATGTTCACCGAGAACGACGCGCCACGTCCTATTGCTGCAATATTGAAAAAAAAAAATTAAAATGAAAGCAAAAAGAAACACAATCTGGTTCACAATCAATTATTAGTTGTGACTTAAATGACTAATTGAGAAACAGCAGAGCCTAATGAGTTCTTATTACAGTAAACTGAGTAAAGGTCACCACATGCCGGTTCATCACTCCTGGTTTGTTTGTTTCTTTTATTAATTTAGAGACTTTTCTTCCATTCTAATAAAATAAATGAATGATGTTGGTTTGTGACACTTATAAATGAGGCTGTAAGAAATGTCCTCATGCTGGTGACATTTAGAAACACTGAAATAAATCAACCCTCGGTACTGTGATAAGAGTAGGCTATAAGTCAAAGTAATCACAAAATGTGCACAAATGCAACTAAAAGCCACGCAGCCGAAGAATACAAAGTGCACGCATGAGGTAATTGTTATGTTACCTATCCACACAATGAGCAGCGGTCATAACCCAGCCTCTCTGAATCAGGGTTCCTCCGCATGTGTGGTAGTACCGGCTGCCAGATCTGTACTGGAGAGAGATCTGAAGGGGAGAAAACAGACCATTAGTATGTGTAATTTGTGAATCTGGTATGGTGGCACATGGTAAGTCCCCCAAAACATAATCTAATGAAACAGTTGTTGCTGCTGTGCCTCTACCTTTTGTTTTACATTACCTGCCAGGGCCAGGAGTTGGGTCTTGCCACTTCACCTCCCACGACTCTTTCCAAGCCATCTTTCAGATACCTGGGCTGGGGCTCCAGCTCAGCCAGCACTAGTTCAAAAAAAAAACATAAAAACAGAGGGCACGATTTTTACGGGCACAATATTTATGGTTTCTTGGAAGCTTCATTATACAGTTTGCTTTCCACTTGCAGCCAGAGGGAAGGAGAAATGAGGGCAGCAAGAGTGCAAAGTGCTGGTGGAGCGAAACAATGAATGAACAAGATGGCGTGACGGACTGGATGAATGACAGAGAGAGTGTGACGGACTGATAGATCAAGAGAGTGAACGAGACAGGAAGAGATCAATAATGGCAAACCATTTATTATTGATCTGATTCCTGTACAGTGCAGTCAGGGTGTGTTGTCATTTTCTTACCTAGGGCCGCGAGACTTGTCAACACCAGAAGCCTAAGCATGTCTGCAGTGTGTCAGAATGTTTCTACAAGGAGCCGATGATGCTCTTCTGTCTTTTATGCCCCGGCTCGACCTTCAGATGCTCTGGAAAAGCGTGGCTGTTCAGCCCCTTCTCCTCCCCACCCCTGTGACTTAAACCAGGCACACACCTGTGGTCTGTCTCACACGGCGTTATCAGTCGGTAACCACACACACACCTTCTGCTTTGACCAGGAGAACAGGATGACACATTGGCTGACAAGGATGTCACCGGATGACATGAGTCAAGACTTAGAAGGGTATTTGTGTAGCCTATTTATCATGTTTGATAAAGTCCACCACATTTTGTCACAAATGTCACCTAAAGGGCAGAAGAGTAGTAATGACTGGCTGACCTTATGGTTGCATTACCCATCTGAAAAAATGATTTAGCCTTTATATTCTCACTCACTTATAGACGTCCAATGTATTTCAAATGCGATACACAAAATTAAAAAAAAAAGTTCATTTTGGTTGTTGATCTCCAATATATACTGTTAAAATTAATTGTCTGATGCAATGTAGAGCAAGATCTTGATACTATATTTACATCACACATGTAGTCTTTTTGAACCAGCATGAATTATGAAGTGAGTGTGGGGAAACATGTTTTTGTGCTTTCTCTTTCTGTCCCAAGTGGCTCTTTGAGAGTGAATAAAGAAAAATAAAACGGTAAATTCGACATTGCAAGCGATTTGAAATAGCATCTTACAAAAGCAACATTGGAGAAAAAAAGCGTGATAAAGTACACATTTGTCTTGCGTCATTAAGTGAGTTCAGATTATGTAATAATGTGGATGGTTTTGTCGGTTACTCTTGCGTTTATCATGGTCCCAATAATACCAATATATCCTACGTATTGCATATCTTATGCATTTGTGTATTCTAACCCTGATGACTGAACACGTCATGGCAACAAAAATATCCTTATATCTAAAAGAATGTATTTGTTTTTTGTTTGTTTGAGCAAGGTTTTAATGTCAGAAATGCAAAGAAACATTTTTTCTCAAGTTATTTATAGTCCTGTGTGTAGAAAAGAGGGAGCGGTGGGATTCAGTCTCAGTCAATGGAAAACATTTATATGCAGTTGCATATTGACTGATGACTGTTTATATATTCATCAGTAGTTACTATCAAGGTAAAAACGTCTTCCTGGGCTCTGTTAATACTACCAATGACAATAACAAAGGAAAAGTCAAAGGATTGAAGAAAATAAAATAAAAACAAGCAATTTACAAAATTATTTATAAATCCACAACACAAAAACAATATGACAATAAAAGCAAAACATCTTGTGCACATACATTAAATACATTCAAAACAGCTCAAAAAGGTTCCTTACCAATCCTCATATAGTCAGAATATTATGTAGCTAAATGTGTTGTTTGCCATTAGCTATTTATACATTCCCGATAAGAACAGTTTGAGTAAATGTATGACGTCTGATGGCAAAACACGCGTTCAAAGGAAAATTACAGGACATTTGGGATTTTAGATAAGGAAATATTTCTCATAACTGCCAGTGATTCACTATTACAAAATGTGACAAATAGAAAAGATAGAAAATCTGTCTCTAACTGAGATGATTTCAGTATTTGGTTCCATTTATAAACAATAAAAACAGTTTTCAGTTTCCATTTTATAAAATACAGAGCCGTGTGATGACGGATTGTGTCACAGCCCAACACTAGATGGGGCTGAAGACTAACAAACACACAGAGTCGCTTAGTCACACAGGAGACAGACGGATGACATGTAGACATGTCGGATCCATCACCCACATCTTCATTGTCCGTTGCAAATATAGATTTTGGTGTCGTACTAAACTGAGATTTAAAAAAAAAAAGCCTTTTGAACACAAAGTCAAAAGCTGTGTTCCCAACAGGAAACATGTAAATCCAGTGTGAGAACTGAGTTGAAGAAGATTTCTCTCCTCTACTTCACGCTGACCTCTTTGACATTGAACAGTTGTATCGCAGATGGATTACTCCATGATTTATACACAGTCTCTCTGTAAAACATATATATATATATATATATATATATATATATATATATATATATATATATATATATATATATATATATATATATATATATACTTTTTAAAACTCATTTACTAGTCATGCGGATATTGCCAACAATAGTTTTCTGGACAAAGAGAAGGCCTCCGATGTGTCCGCCTTTTCATAAAACATTCCTTAATGAGACAGAAAGTCATTAGAACTGTATGGATTTTGGATTATTGCCTTATCAGGCTATTACAGAGATAGCCGGGTTGACTGGTAATTGAGCCGGCCCCATGACACGCAGGGAAAAGGTCCTAATGCAGCACCACTTCCCCATCAACAGGGGGCTCCTCGATTTAGCTTCTTTTTCTTCTTCTCATAGAGCGTCTTCGCCTCCTCCGAACTCCTCGAGCACCCCTCCACCACTCCAACCTTCTCCTGCAGAGGCATGAATCAAATAGAGGGGAGATCAAAGACAGGAAGTGCTGGGGATGTGTTAATTAAAGATGTTTGCTCTTGATACAGCTTCCCGTCGTTAATGAATAGTCGATTTGGTTCCCATAAAGATGTCTCATGAACACAGGCGGGAAATTGAGGTTCCAAAAAAAAAATTAATGGCATGCACTGATTGGTTCTGTGATAGAAAGTCAGACCGGGTTATCAGAGAGTAACTGTTGATTATGCCAATGTGACACGATTTGAAAAGCCCAAACTGTTGCCAGAGTTAAGCTAAAAGATTTAAACCCCATTAAGTTAGAAACTGACATTGCTTTTATTATAGTCATTTATTCCAGCGTATTCCGTTGTAAAAGATTCTGTGAGGCGAGTGCTTAAAAGCAGTTTTCATTTATTTCTTTTTTAGGCCATTTGAGGGCAGCAGAAAAAGCTGTAAACACATCCGTTAGGACGCTTAATAGATATCTTTAGGCGACGCGTGTTTGGTTTTAACTTCTAGAGTAATAACGCTACAGGCTTTAAAACAGTCACCATAGTTCAACAAAGTGGAAATGGCCATGACGCCCGCCGTTTCTCATAAAACCTCTACATTGTTATGTGGTGACTTTCAAAGAGTCTTATAGATTTTCGAAGAAAACAACCCAAATTCTAAAGCATTCTCTCCTCTGCCCTCTCTTGCCCTTGATGAACAATTGCACTATTCACCAAAATGAGCCCACGGACACAGGATGTCTGAAGACAATACATATGAGACAAAGCTGTGTGATTCAGCCTTCAGCAATTTCCACATTAGAGAAAGAGGACGAGCACAGAAGGCTAATAAAAACATTTGGAGGTTAACGCCAGGGCAAGAATCTTATGAAAAGCACTTAATCTGCGTCTCATCGCGAATCCGCAAAGTCTCCGTCCGTGGTTCCTTGTCAATAGGAAATATTTGGGGTATATGCAGTGTGTGAGACGTTTCAGAGCTAGATTACTGCACAGCATGGCTGTAATCTGCACTCAGTCCACAGGGACAGAGCATTAGCACTTTCCCCTGCTGTCCAAGGAAATGTGTGAGGATGCGTCAATGTTGCCATGTGTCCTGCTGGGCGACAGCAGTGAAACTGATCCACTCGGCTGTTTGCAACCTTTAATTGCAATTATACCCCAGTGAAAACAATCAATAAATCTTCCGACTACCCCCAACCTTTCTCTCTCTAATTTGCTTCCTCACCAGCTCGACTTCCTTCTCATGTTTCCTTCGTTGCTCTTTTTTTTCTTCTTCTTTTTTTTCTTCTCTCGCTCTGCTGCTCTCTATATATCTGGCAAAATGAGGTGCCATTTAAGCTGTGGGTTGATGTGACTTATGGGTTGGGGAGGCAGCTTGTTAGATGATCTGCTGTGGCTTGGAGATCCTGGTTGATCCTGTGGAGGACTGTTCATCCAGCTCCATCCTCCTGCGACTGCTGTGGCTGGTTTCACCTCTAGCCGCTTGCCTGTTCCCTCGCTGCCCCGGTCTCAGCTGCTGCCGCCGCCGCGCTGCCGGGTCCTGGCCCTCGGTTGCAGCAGTGATGGGGTCTACTGGAGTGGAAAAGGAGGCTGCTGCTCCAGGCTTCCCTCACTGAGTGATATAGAGGGTAGAGGAAGGTGATTAAAAACTGACATAGCATGTTGCTTCATCCCTGCCACATTGTGTATGTGTGTGTGTGGGAGGGGAGGAGAGGGAGGGGGAGGGTCCCATGGAGCAAGGGGGGAGGTAACAGCTACCTGGTGGTCTCCATACATGTTACCTGTCACCCACAGTCAACAATGTAGGCGGCCGTGTGCCATTTGCGCAGGAAAAATATCTATATGAATGAATACGTGTAGCTAGAAATACTAAACATTTGACTAATTTCTAAAATACAGACAAGAGTCACAGCAGGTTTGAAAAATACTTGATGGCTATGCGGCATCACCATGAAAATCTTTCATTCGATAACTTATATTAAGACAATTATGAAATATTTCGTAGTGCAAATTCTTCGAAAATGTGTGTTTCAATCTGCCATTGAGGCAATAAAGCAGTGAAATTTATGAAGTAAGATTTCCCCATTTTTTGTTCGGATTAAAATGTATCTGATTAATTTATGAACAAACAGAATATAAAGAGAAGTTTTGCAGAAGTAAGCTAAGGAGGAGATTTGAGAAATGTTATATAGTCTGCGTGTTTATTTCTTTTGCTTGCTGACCAGCCAAAGCTCGTTGACACTTCATGTCAGCAGTCAGTCATACGCCAGATATGTATTGTAAAATAATGTGCATAATAAAAAACAATATCCCAATATCAACTTCTCTCAATAGGCCATCTTCCAGTTCCATATTGTAAGTTTTGTAGTGTTGTCTAAGGTTGAAAATATAGGAAAAATATTGTAAAGTACGTTGTCTGTTTGAAAGGCAAACATCATACGCTGACACTAACATCTGGGAACTGATTGGTGGACGTGGTCGATGACAAATGAGGAGAAATATGCAACGAGGAGGATGAACGGAGGCGATACATGCACTGGATGTTTTGTTAGAACTGATATGTTCGTGTGCCATTCGGGGGGCTGTTTTAGAAACTGGAAAATCCTAAAATACTCCCAATTAAAAAAAAAAAGGCATACATCTCTACATCAAATAAGAAACATAACCGATGGAATAAGCTTTGTAGGAAATGTGTGTGAAATATTTAGAAAGTGATACAAAAAAAAAGGCAGCTTGTACAGTGATATCAGTGTTAAACTAATTATAACAGCCACATACAGTACAGCACTGATGGGAGCTTGTGCAGCTGTTTTGAAAAGCATATTTTTATTGCACTGCGCATCTATACCTGTCAACTGTCAACATAATTATTCCCTGGGGGAAATAAAATGACTATATGTCAATTACCACAGTTTAACAGAGTCATTCAGTTTGAATAAGTGTGCTGTGATAACAGTAACTTTTTAATTTGAAGCCTGCGTTGCTCCTACTATCAAGTGTTTCCTCACAATATAGTACGGTACTATACAGTATACCATGTGAGTCAGATATGTTGCCGTGAGGGATTAATGTGGTGAAATTGGACTATTTGATGTCTGAAGTTCTGACATTAAACACACCTCGGATTTCTTAGTCTATTGTGTATTCTGACAGTCACTTTCTACGACAATTGGAGGCACAGACAGAGAGGGAGTGCAGTCGCCGAGCTCCACTGGTCTGTGCGGTATTACTGTCATGCATGACTACTGTCTCCTCTATGAGCGGAAGTTAGAGAGGAG
The DNA here is from genome assembly GCF_023055335.1 of Clinocottus analis. NCBI lineage: Eukaryota > Metazoa > Chordata > Actinopteri > Perciformes > Cottidae > Clinocottus > Clinocottus analis. The sequence goes on from NW_027176042.1 coordinate 19,292,792, forward strand.
ACAATTAACCCGGCCCTCTAATAACTTTGAACAGTGAAAGGAGAGGAAGTTGGAATGGTGAGTGTATGGATGGCAATAATGTTCTTCTTGCTCCTGTATATGATGTATAAACTCAAACTACCCCTTCATGATAAAAAAAAAAAGTTTTATTTTTCACATATATTTATATTGTGGTATGAACGTAGGTGCTGCGAGGCAGTGCTAAACTTACTGTAGTAAAGCAATGCTGCAAAGTTAACTTTTAAATGAAATGAACTGTGCATAACCTTGTTGCAGGATGCAAAAGTGTTTTTCTTCTCCTGCTCTCCTTAACTGGCACATTCACACTCAAATGTTTCCCATCTTCCATTTCTTAAGAGCAGTGGAGGGCTTTACTCAGCTCTTGCCTCGGTATTTCATTCTTTCCTACAGAGCTAACAATATGAGTTAAAGCTATTGATTGGGCCCCATGTGGCCAGCCAGCTGCTTGGTAAATCATAAAAAAAAGGGAATCTCAAAATGTCTTTATCAAGTATATTACCTATGTCTCTATCTTTGGCTTCTTGATTAATTGTATTGAGAAAGTTCCTTGGCATTTTACATGTGCAGTTTCAATATTCCTTCACAATAAGTATCCCTATAAGCACTCTTTGTGGTCAGCTATAAAATGTAATTGCTGGTGATTTAATTTTCAATCATCCCTTCAATGAAAACTAATTCCTTCCATGTCATTATGAACTAGGTGCCCATTTTGCTAAGCCCATATCTCGCACATGCAGTGGCACAACACAGTTTACATGTGCCTTCCTCTTAAGTACAGCAGAAGACTGGGCAGCAGACCACCAATGAAATAAGAGACAGAGACAAAGAAGGGGTGGCGGAGGGGAGCTGGCATGTGAATATTTAATTAGTTGTTAATGAAAAGAAGTCATTAGGATTAATTCCTCCTGTAGGCTAATTTAAATGTTCTTTTGCGCTCCTCGTGAGAGTCGAAGTCTGTGTGCAGGAGACTGAGGCGGAGTTCCCATGCTGTCCAAAAATGGGCCTTCAGCTGTGGACAATAGCTAATCACTCAAAAACATGTCGCGGTAATGAGCTCACAAGTCATCGGCGAAATACGCAATCAGCGGCGTTTCTGAGCAGCGTGTTTTTCTCGAGAAAAAGACAAAGTAGTGCCATCGTTGGCTTCAAATCTAAAACGTAAAAGTGTTGTTGCAGACGTCAGTGGTGAAAGAGGATGTGCCTGAAAGCCAAAATACTCGCAACAATGCATTTACTGAAACATTGCTTTGTTTTTGTTTTTTCTTCTTCTGCCGCCTCGATTTGATCAAATGTCAACACAGTGTGAAAATAAGTGTGAAGGTCTTGCATTACCAGCCCTCCAAATATCTCATGGCACTCATCATGGATCGAGCCCGAGGCTGTTAGTTCACAAACTTTTTGGATGATGATTCGCCAACTTTTTTCTTCCAGCGGCAGGGAATCAATCTCCCGGCGGAGAGACCTGATGCTGTATCGAATTGGAGACACAGATGAATAACCCATGTTCAGACACAATCAACCACTCTAAGAGCGGTACAAATAGTAGCGGTGACATGCCACTACCTGCTCTCTAACAAATTGCAATCCACCACGTCCTTCAGCTGTGCCAGCTCGACGCTGATATCAAAGAGGCTTGAGATATAATGGCTCGGCCTTTTAGCAACAGCTCCAAATCCCCCCTTCGGATTCAGCCACCAAACTGGCGCTTGTCAAACTTGAGAATCAAAGCAAGACCATGTATTTTACCCGAGTATTGCTCGAAAATTGTGCGCAGGCTGTTGCTTCAAGAGCCTGACTTGTCGACGTGAAACGTATTTCAAGGATTGGGAACTTCCTGCCGAGCCTCAGCCTGGAGTTGTTTGCTCTTGGATTGGCTCTGCGGCATAATATCAGTTTACAGGGCGTGTGAAACATTGCCCTTCCAAAGTTTCTCATGCAAGTGCAACAACAAGGCATCCTGGTGAGACGCATCACAATTGATGTAATTGGGGGTTTATTGAGGCTTTTTCTTGATAGATTCCCCCGATGTCGATAAAGGCGTCCTTGACTGATAATGAGTGGTACCCACGGGGGTAGCATGCATTTGTCTGGGCTGTAACCTGCAGATAGTGATTATTAGAACTAATGACCATCTGTCCATGAAGACCTTGTCTGTCACCGTCCGATGATGTCATCCCGTGGAGCAGCGCCAAGACAGCAGTTGCCTGGAAGCTGGTCCTATAGGTGTGGGCTAGAGACGGACTCATCATCAGGGTCAAGATCCTCTTGCTCCCCCAGTGTCCTGCTTGCCCAATTATAACTAAAGAGACTTGTCAATGGGACCCCTGAGTGTATTCATATTCCGTGCCAGCTCCCACTGAGTTGGTTTGGCACACGACGTCGCCTTGGCCAAAGTAAAAGCCAATCTGCATGGAGTGAGTTGAGAGGAAACGAGGACACAAGAGAGAGGAGAGGAGAGATTGTATAATCTCTCCATGTGTGTAAAGCTACTCTCACCACTGTTGTAATCCAAATGAAATATTAAAGGAGACTCGAGCTCACAAAGTGTTAAGGAAACCAACCTCTTGTTGCCCTAACATGAACCAATTTTTCACATGTATGTATGTATATTTCATAAGGTGCTCTATTATTCTCTATACAGTATATAATGCACTGGTCTGTGTTGAAACAGTTTCAGCAGGTTTTCAGCAGGAAAACTCAATTTCTTGTGTGAAGCGAATACTTTGTTATTACAATAATTGAAGAAAAGGCCTACATCACTCCTGCGTTTACAGTAACTGGTGATTTAAAGCCTTCCTTATACTGTAGCATTATTGCAACATTAATAACTCAGATTTAGTTGAAGTCTATAAAAGGTCACGTGATCAGTTTGATTTTTAAGAGCTCTCTCACTTACTGAAGCACGAGGATAACTGCTATATGGAGTGATTGCATGTGAACAGTGGTTTATTTTTTGCTCTCCCTTATACTTGATCATCTGTTTGTATAAATGAGTAATTCTCAATACAGGGAACAGAAGACATGCGGCCACTATATCTGACGTTGAGATCTCTTAAATGTCTTTTGTCAAGTAAAGCCTGGCTTTCATGATGCCAATGGGTGGGAATATATTAATTAGCGGGCCGAAACAGCAGGAAAGTCGAGGCGTAGATGAACCAAAGAAAGCTGCACTGAAAAAAAAGACTTTGACAGAGAGGCATATTCACCCTGGTATCTCTGAGGAACATCACACTATCATATTCCGAAGAATAATGTAAATGGATATAAATATCCGCTCAGTGAGCATCATTGGGGCACTAACGAACAACACGATAAAAGCTCAATTTGGGTATAGGCTCACGTTCCGGCACCTAATATCAAAATGTACGTGAGTAATTTGATATTTAGTTGCAAGCCCATGCGCGCACAATGTCTACCCAGAATTCGCGTCACCTCACTGGAACGGAGCACGGCTCATCTTCCCAGCACCGCTGATCAATACAAGATGCCGGCTTTATAGATGACTGCCACATTGTCACAGTCAATACTATGGCAAATGGCAATTATGTGCGCATTATGAACAATTTCATGGGTGAGCTCCCCTCGCCTCCTGGCAATACGGTTTCTATGACAGATTTGGCAATGGCAGTCTTGCGACACATCTGCCTTATTGCCCGTGTTTGGCTCTCGCGCTCGCTCCGACATATTTGGATGTTCCATTCAGTCAACTACAGAAAATTGGTCAGGAGAGAAAATAGATTTGTTCAGGGATTTGTGTGAGCCTGTGTACAACTTTGTGTGCGCGGGCAACCATGTACAAACATGCGTGAATGTGTGGCGCGTGCGTGCGTGTGTGTGTGTGTGTGTACACTAAGTCTGCGTATGTGTTTGAGTGCTTGATTCTGTGTGCAGTGCTATGTGTGCATTTGTTTACGATTAGCGAACGTGATCGGCAATACAGATGTGTGTCAGCTGTTCGCATTGAACTCGTCTTTGTTTTCTATTTGAAAACCTATAATTACAATTGATCACATATGTCGTAGATTCCAATCCATATCAGAAGCAAACGTGATGCGTTACTGCTCTTTTTGATGTGTTTTTGTGTGTGTGTGTTTTAGTTGCACTTTCTGCGTTCTTCAGGAAGGGTGTGTTTAAGTGCTAAGTGCCCCTTTTTGGAACCTTTATTAAACTGGAATATGGTTGTGTGCGCTAATGGGAGGCTTTCACTTCGAGCTGGCCAAGTGCTCCTATCTGTTTGGTCTGCTCAAGAAGCGCATCACTGTGCTGCGACCTTTTCAATTTAATTCCTGCCCATTAAGAACCGAGACTTAATGTTTACTCTTTTGAATTTAAGACACATGAACACACTCTCAAGTCCTGTTTCAGGCTTCTTCACCAAAAACATGCAAGTCATTTTCATTTTAACCCTGGGCCTCACCATTAACCACAACACACTTTGTACTGAAGGATGTGTCACCTAAATGAAGGATTTTAAAGTCAAACAGAAACATCCTCTTATAATCTTATTTTAGCCTACTTGTGTGCGTTTTGTGATATGTTGTGTTTTCTGTTTTGTAAATCATTTTCTTGAATGTTGTGTTTTGCACAAAGGGGCCAATACATTACTGTTTCGCCCTGTTCCATCTTGGCCAACGTCAGTTGTTCTCTAGCTGTCTTACCTTCACAAATCTGATAAAAGGGAACAGGGCAGTGAAGGTATCTAGGAAACAGGTTAGTGAAGGTAACGTTGAGAGGGAACAGGGCAGTGAAGGTAACATTGAGAGGGAACAGGGCAGTGAAGGTAACATGAGAGGGAACAGGGCAGTGAAGGTAACACGGGAACAGGTTAGTGAAGGTAACGTTGAGAGGGAACAGGGCAGTGAAGGTAACATTGAGAGGGAACAGGGCAGTGAAGGTAACATGAGAGGGAACAGGGCAGTGAAGTTAACAGTGAGAAGGAACAGGGCAGTGAAGGTAACACGGGAACAGGTTAGTGAAGGTAACGTTGAGAGGGAACAGGGCAGTGAAGTTAAGGAGGGAACAGGGCAGTGAAGGTAACATTGTGAGGGAACAGGGCAGTGAAGGTAACATGAAAAAGCACAGGGTAGTGAAGGTAACATGAGAGGGCACAGGGTAGTGAAGGTAACGAGGGAACAGGGCAGTGAAGGTAACATTGTGAGGGAACAGGGCAGTGAAGGTAACATGAAAAGGCAGAGGGTAGTAAAGGTAACATGAGAGGGCACAGGGTAGTGAAGGTAACGAGGGAACAGGGCAGTGAAGGTAACATGAAAAGGCACAGGGTAGTAAAGGTAACATGAGAGGGCACAGGGTAGTGAAGGTAACGAGGGAACAGGGCAGTGAAGGTAACATGAGAGGGCACAGGGTAGTAAAGGTAATATGAGAGGGCACAGGGTAGTGAAGGTAACGAGGGAACAGGGCAGTGAAGGTAACATGAGAGGGCACAGGGCAGTGAAGGCAACATTAATGACACATTTTCTTGGAGTCGTGCGGTGTCCCCGTCGGCGTACTACTTCGCGTCTCGACTACACACATTGCTGAAGTGACACCGACGCTGGACTCCGTCACCCGGCGCCGTCCTATCCGCGCTCTCTCCTGTTCGGGGCAAATTTAATTGATCCCGGCAATCCGCGATCACCTCTTGAGGTGCTTTCCCCCACCCCTGAATTCGTAGCGGGTATTATATGCTGTGCCCGGGTAGCTCACTCTTATTCAACGAGGAAGCAGCGGGGGATCCAAATGAAACCGGAGTAATTATCCCCGCATTGTGGTGGACGAGGCAATGGATGCGAGCGAGCGAGCAGAGAGGCGCACCGAGGCAGCTCTCTGACAGACCCGTCTCCTCTGTGATGCAGCTGTTTCATGCTGGCTGTGGAGAAAACACCCAGGAGAGCCCGGACGACTGCTTCTGAAACGCCGACGGGAGAGAAATCAGCGGCTATTTGTTCATCTGCACGTGTCGGGATTGTATATGAAGAGCAGGGGCAGCTATGTAGCGAGGGGTACTCTGTGCCACACACACACACACACACACACACACACACACACATACACACACACGCGCACACACACATAGACACATGCACACATGCACACAGAGACGGAGAGAGAGTATAACGTTACCGCCGCTTTGATTTTCTCAGATGTCCCTGTTTGTCTCGCAGAGGTGATTTGTCCGTTTCATTTCTTCCTCCTCAACCGTGATCTCTTTTTTTTGCTGTTGTTTGTTTTTGTTTTAATCTCAGATCTGCCATTTGCTTTTTTGCTTCTTTTTTTGTTGTTGTTGTTGTTGTTTTGATGCGTGGAAGCCACGTCTCAACTCGGTGAGATCACAGAAGTGTGCGAGGAGAGGACGGCGTTTGGCATCTCTCCATGCGCGCTGCTCACCGCGCGTTTCTTATGGAACTGTGACCCCCAACCGAGGAACTACACTTGCTTTCCCCCCATCTGTACTTTTTCCCCAAGTGTTTCCATGTGAGGACCCGGCGTTTTGAGGATATATATTGGAGGGAGAGGAGGGAGAGGGGGGAGGGGAGGGGTGTTCAAATGCTTTGATTATCGGGATTTTCTTCTCTCTTCTTTTTTTTGTTGCCGGCTGTCAGTGACGCGACATCTCGCCGCCTGCATGAGAAACACATGCGTAGAAGGGCGTGAACTTGCAGATACGAACCTCCTTTACGTGAATAAAGCATCTGCTTATCTATACAGACACTTCCCCCCGTTTGCAATCCCTCACCCTCCGTTCATCTAAACTCGCCCCGGGGTTCACAATGGAGCTCAAAGCGGACGCGGAGGACATGGACTACAAGGAGCCGGCTCCCGTGGAAGTTTTCGCCACCAGGTCCACGCTGCACGGCATCTCGCACATTTTCACTTATGAGCGGATGTGTATCAAACGCAGCCTGTGGATTTTGTTCTTCTTGAGCTCCATGAGTGTGTTGGTGCTGGTGTGTGTGGACCGGGTGCAGTTGTACTTCCAGTACCCGCATGTCACCAAGCTGGATGAGGTGGCGGCTCCGAGTATGGTGTTCCCCTCCGTCACCTTCTGCAACCTCAACTCCTTCCGCTTCAGCCGGGTGACGCGCAACGACCTGTACCACGCAGGGGAGCTACTTGCCTTGCTCAACAGCAGGTGTGTGTGTGTGTGCGTGTGCGTGCGTGCCTGTGGTTCCCATGCACTTTACTTGTGTGATAAGGGCTGCCTGTAGGTGACAGCAGCTCTACCTGTTGGTGTACATGATGTCAAAGATCAGCTCGAGGCGAGCAGACATTTCTTTTGAAGCACCACCTCACCTATAGCACTGGGTTTCCTCTATGGCGAGACAAGGAACCAGTATTCAGCACACATAGTCCTAAACAAAACAGACAGGCTCCTCGGGTGATATGGTTTCACCTCAGGGAAACCTGCGAGGATTTAGGAGTTCTTGAATCCGGATTTGATCTTGTCAGCTGCAATAACAGGCGCAAGAAGTACATTTTGAAATGTGATACATTCTATCGCAGTTATTATGAAAGTGAACTGTCCTTTACGTGTTAGGCCCAGCAGTTTGATGTACAAGGTACAAGTGAAATTTGAACTTCATCTCATCTCCGTTATCGGGAGCCTCGTGGAAATGTCACCTTAGTTTTCCTTGGATGTCTGAATTGTCTCACGTGAAATCTTACATGTCACATGGAAGTGCAAAGCAGTGTTTTAACAGCTGGCTGTCTCACTGGTTGTCACTGTAAGGCCACCAGGAGATGCACAAACAACATGGACGAAGCATGCAAAACCTTTTAAGGCTGTCAGGGAATATGAACTTGGACTGACCTCAGCCTGGGAAAATTGGGAATAAAAGGGGGACAGATGAGGGGGGAGGGAGAGAAGGGGTCTAGAACGGATCAGCATTATAGTTGATTATTTAATACTGAAGTGACCTTACAGATCATGTCAGCTGAAATCCACACTGAGCTGTTGTACTTGAAACTGCATCCGACAACATGTAATAAACCCCTCACATCAATCTGTTGAGATATGTTTATACAGTATTTGTAAAGAAGAAAAAAAAGAAGCACATTTTCATCACACATCACGTGAATCCCCTAGGTAACAGATACTGATGAATCCCCCAGGTAACAGATCATGATGAGCTGTTCCTAATTCAAAGTAGTAATATAAAATGAGAAATTGCCGCTGGTGCACATCCTTGCCTCATCATTTTACAGTTCATGTGATACGAACGTCTCAATATTAGATAAGAAGACAAGTAGATTTCTAAATCCCTCGCTGACAAAGTGTGGAGAGACGTTTGTGTGTGATTCACAACTGCCTCCCCTTCCCTTTACACTTGTTGCTTTCTGCTCTGCTTTGATCATTCCGTCTCTTTTCGGCAGCCATGACAAGCTCACCGTCGACTGTTGAAACTTTAGACTTAAAATTTCTTCCCTTTTTTATTTTCTGGGCCACCCAGCTTATTCTGCTCACGTCTGCCAGTACTATACGGATAACCGTCCTTGACTCTGTATTTGCAGCTGAAGCAGTTCGATTCTCACGAGCACAGACGCGGGTTACTGCAAGATGAAAGATCTACTACATACAAGCATGTCTAAATACCATCTTGAACGCATTAGTCAGTGTATTTTTAGCGTATTGATCCACACAGCTCTGCAGCCAAAGGCACAGTTGGAGAGTACCTCCGTTCCGTGGTACATGCTCGAGCGACATAAATCCTATTCCCTGTTTTCATACCGAATATTGTTCCTCTGTGACCTCTATATATGCCTCCATATTACAGGCTAAAAGCAATAGATTGCATGGCTCGGGGCTGCAGTTCTAGTGCTTTGTAGGGTATAGATTTCTGACCAGTGTGTCTGCATCTTACGTGGGATTGTTTCCCTGTGCTTGTTCTGTCAGCTGTAGTGGCGAACCATTGACATATTAACATATAGGCTTACACCTCTTTTATTAATCAGTGCAGGTTCAGCCAGATTTCCTGTCAGAGATGAGATGCATTTTGAAGAAAAAACAATGAATGAACCAGAAAAGAGGAAACAAGACAAATGAAAGCAGTGGCACTTGCTCCAAATGACTTTGGAACGAGATTACTTTAGATGGAGAGAGGGAGGGCAAGCAGAGGCAATTAACTTGTGTCTCGTAAGCTATGTGATGAACAAGTCTTTATCCTTGTGTAATTAGTACTGTTTGTTAAGCTACAGACTTGTCCCGCTGATTAACACCCTCACATCTCTCTCTCTCTCTCTACTTCTGGCCCCGACTGCGACTTTAGGCCTTTGGAGGAGGCGTCTGTTTACTTTGCGTCCACTCAGAGATTGTTTTTTTTCATGTGATGTTTTCTTAAATGATCATAATGCTAGTTTTGTTAGCAGGTCTGACTGATAGTTTCACAGAGGTAGAAAAATAGCTCAGTGATCAAGGCTTTTGAGGAAAAAAAACAAAGGAATTTGGAACAAGGAGAAACTTCTGAGGGTTTCTCGTAGACTCTGCTTTCATATTAAACATTGATTAGATGGAAATCATGTCAGTGGTAGAGCTTCAGTGGTAGGTTGTCTATTAATTTTGTAAATGACAGAAAAAATGGCAGAAAAAAACAAGAAAGTTTGAGTCTGCATCTCAGGAGGAAGGGGCAATATCCACGAGGGTTATTCATGATTTCTTTTTTTCTCACTTTGACAATCTATTTTTTTTTTTAAAACACTGCATTTTTGTATTGATTCACAATTACAAAAACAGATGCATTTACTTCCATTATCGTTCATGAATTCAATATTGGTAACAAGTACAAGGGACGTGTCCGCTGGAGGGTCACATTTCCCGGCGTTGCACAGAGAACCAGCAGGACAATAAATCAAATCGGGCCTGGAGCAGCATCCTCGTAGTGGAAACACACAGAATTCTGCATGTTCAGAGTCATGTGACATAAGAAACTTCACAAATAGATAATACAGACTTCTCTTTTCTCTCACGTTCCTCAGGGACTCCACCATGACTCATAATCGTTCAAGAGAGAATCGCGATGCATCTAAGAATCAATACCCCCCCACACTCCCATTATCAACCCTTGTTGTGATGTAGTGAAGTTTATGGCTGAGCTCTTATGAAGTGGCTTAACTTCCTCCTCTCCAGCTTTCTCCATGTGTTCTCGCGTGTTGAAGTCACACTCGGCGGTGCGCAACATTCCGATTAAATTGCTCAATTTCTGTTTTTATTAAGTTGCAAGGGCAATTATATGTTAATTAGCTAAATAACGGGCATTTTTCAAAAGGTGCTGTTTATGTGTCGCATGCGGCATAAAAGTGTCGGATCAGCTCTGGAAAACCAGCGAAGCGAGTCTTTTGCTTAAACAGTTTGCGAGCGTTAACATGTTTCCTGACCTTGCAAACATGCTCTAAATTCACATGAGCGGTGTGGAAAGTGCCGCGAAACGTAACGCTCGATAACTTTGGCCGAGTTATTCGCCTCAGCAAGATCACAGGCCGTAATCAGGATGTCGCTGCTGTAAAATGTGCTCGGGAGAGGACATGGGGAGGCCAGATGATCACACTGAAAATACAAAAGAGTTCCTTCTAAAGCTGATTATTCAAATGTTGGGCAATTTGCATTCACATTGTGACGGATGATCAGAGAGGAGATTATCATTTGGAAGACATAAGTAGGCGATTTAGTGTTAGGTCAAGGTTTTCAAAAGATCATTTGATGCGTCATTGTGCTGAGCTTATCAAACAAACGGATTTGTTCGGGTCGGCTTCACCTCCTCCGTGGCCCTCGTTTGCATTTTCGGGATCTCGCCCCGAAGTGGCGTAAATAGCTGTGTCACAGGTGCACCGTCGTTAAGATGTGATCATCAAAACTCTCCTACGGGGAATGGCGGCAGCCATTCCTTTACAAGGACACCGCACAAACAATCCGATCCTCTGTAGTGGATGAGTTCAATTAGAGCTAATTGGATAGTTACCTGAGATTATATCAAGATGTGTTCATCGGTGTGTCACGAATCCTGTGCTATTGACGCCAGTGTAATACCATGGTAGAATGAACTGGCGGAGAAGAAGAATTTATGAAAAGAACATTGCAACTTTGAGTAGACTCGGTGTGGCCGCGGCCTCGCTGTCAAAGTTCCCTCTGAAAGTCAGTGGTTGCCGGTGTTTAGTCACTCCTCAGAGTGAGGCAGCAAAGTGATGCAGATGCTCTTTCATTCGTTTTAGTCCCCACAAGAAAATTAAAGTGCTTGTGGCGCATAATCCAATTGAGTCATCCCCGCCCTTACGTAGCGAGTTTGCTGTGATTGCTTTAGGGAGCAGTGGCAGGGCAATATTAAAAATCTACCCGTATTATTGTGATTGTATGCGCTTCAACTAAAGCCTCCTGACTCGGGAATCTGAGCACAGTGTCTTAAGTGCTCTCCTGGCAGCTTTGTGTTGCTTATGAGACAGAGGCTGAGGATACAATTCAATTAAGTTCAGAATACACCACAACAGGCTGTATCTTCTTATTAGAACAAAGCATGACAATATAGTCACAGCTGGGGACGGAGCACCGCACTAGTCTTTTTATCAAAGAGATTAAGTGGCCTGTGTAATCTGATTTTACATTTTTCAGGGCCATTTTCCTCATAATCCTGTCGCTGGTCAATTGGCCCCTCGTTAAGTTCCGCCCCTCGAAGGCAAACTGGCCAATCACAGCGTCGCAGCATCAACTTTAGCACCTGATCTGAAGGCTTTAGCTTCTATTTTTTTTTTTTTTTTAATCTTTTCACCTGTTTTCTCCGCTGACTTGGTTTGACATCCTGCATTTATCCTTCAAACACATTTTGTAGGTCCTTCTGTCTGGTTCTCTCTGGATTTGCCGTTTCTTTTTTATTCCATAAATTAGATCATCAATGTGACAGTGTAGGCCCCATGGTAGCGCCGACAGCTTGCCCATTGAAATTGTGTGCATTGAATATAACATTCATTAAATTAATAACATCGTGGAAACTGGAAACTTTACTTTCATCGTACATTATAACAAGGTTAAACAACATGAACATGTTTCTCTTAAACTCGTGTGTTTATTTGACGAGTTTCTACTTTGTATGTACACAGGAGCAAAAATGTGAGCTAAAAAACAAACTAATTAAGTCTTTGAAATTCTAATGAATAAAATAAGTTCTCCTTTAGATGAAAAATAGATGTGTGATAAAGTCTGTTTATGTAGGATCATGTTGAGCTCTATTCAGAGCTGTTGTCACTCCACTTAAAACCTGTGCATCTCTCTTGGTAATGATTCTTTCAAAAACATTTAAATTAAATGACCAAAAAAAGGCCAGATCACACATTTTTAGCGACATTGATGTAGTTTCAAAAGCTAGATGTATTAATGACAGCAACTAATTGGAAGTGTCCTTGCTTTTTTTATAAAATCTTTAATAGATTTTTAAGGAGAAATTAAAAGAAGACAAACTATTACTTTAAATGGAAGCGTAAAATACGACAGTCGGAAAAACGTGCACGGCGGTGAATGTGACAACGGCACTGTGTGGCATTTAATTCAACTCTAGGTCAGAACAATAGTCCCAATCGTCTCCATCACAAAACATGAAGCATGACGAATCCCCATCTCTCTTCAGTGTTATGAGCACAGTGGAGAGAGACCGTCTTTTCATATCAGAGCTCATGCTGTCTCACATGGTGAATATTTTGATTTCATTCAGTTCGTAGCAGGTAAACAACTGCAGTGCAACATATTACATTTCCAGTCACACAAGTTAAAACTATACCATCAGCTGAATACTAAGGCGGTGCTCACAAAAGAAGGAATGTTATATTCCATTTTTTATTCATGCATCAACTTAAATTATTCCCAGCATCAAGGGACACAATCTTGTTCATTAGGACTGACAAAGCTTGACCTTGTGGAATTAAAAAAAAATCCATTAAGATTTACCACCAATTATAGTTTGAAATAGTGCCCATATCCATGAGAAATAACTCCACTGTCAGCGTCCACAAAGTCATTCACAGATTTATTGTCAGGAGAGAAGGGTATGCCTTTGTCCCTCTCCGTCTCTCATGGTTTCCTACTCGAGCGCCGCTTTCTCCGGCTTTGGCTCATTTGTGTTTGCGCATGTTAATTGAGTTGCCCAACATTATTGGAATAACACAATATGAAGCCTATAATAAGCTGGCGTCTGCTCTGACATTACTCAAAAATACAGGAACTTATGTCACAACCCCTTCCAGTACTTCCTTGCCGTGCTCTAATTTATCAGATGTGGAAGTGTTGTTGGAAATTTAAGAGAAGAAACCCCATCATGCAGTCTTTTACAGTGCCATCCACTCTGATAGACTGGGTGTCCTATCTCATTATTCTCATAAGGGTCTGTCAGTTGCGCTTAATCTTAGCATTTCATAATTTGGAACGCTTGTACCACTGACGGCTCTCCGCTCAGCAGGGGTCATCGACAGGTCGTCGTTCTCCAAGCAGGGCCACACTAGTTAATTGAGGTTAATTTATATCTCTGAATGACTGTGAGCAGGTGCCGGAGGTTGACGGTGCTTGTCAAGCAGAGGCATGTCATAAATTACTCTCTGAGTATTTTTCGTTGTCTGAGCAGGCCCGCAGTTGAGTTTCAGTTTGATGTGTGTTGATGCACGCAAATTAATCATACCCTGTCCTGTGTTTTATGTGTGTCGGTGTGAAGGAAAGAGAGACGGCGGTGAAAAATTGGAGCAGATGCCATGTGAAGTGTTTCGCTAAATGCTAAATAGTCGCTCTCTGTGCGCAGGCTCACCGGGAACATTGTTGTGCTAGCTACGTGAAAAGGCTTTGCCACCACAGTTAATCCTAATTATTTGGCAGAGTGATTAACATGATTGTGTTAAAGAAAACACTCAAATGTTTTATATAATGAGCTACCCCCCCACCCCCCCTCACACTCAGCGCCACTCATGGCAAGCCACAGCTATGGCTGCCAGTTTCAAACAATACTATTATATTATGTTGTGAGAGTTTGCAAACTGCAGGTCTGGGAGGGCTGGCATGCACACATACCTCACCTTCTATTCAGTTAGAGGTCAAATATGCTTTTTTTTTTGCTGCCTCTCTATTCATTTCTTACACGTTAAGGACAATTGTCCTTACAAAAATGCTCTTCTGCCAAACAACACATTTAAAAAGTGGATCTGAGATGCAGCTTATGTCGTGTACGTCAAAAATAAGAGCAACTTTTCCTTGAGATTTTTAGATTAAACCAATACAATGTAATTAATTAGAGAAAAGAGTAGAATAAAACTAAACACTGTCACATAATCATATAATTACAATGCTGTTATGTTGGTGTCATGCCAAAATGAAGGAATTGGACAGCGTGGTTTATCAGTGCATCCATGTGTATTTGTGAATCTACTTCCTTATGTCCCCATCAAATCAATCCAGAACCTTTTTTGTCCAGGTATGAGATCCGGGACCCACACATGGTGGAGGAAAATGTCATGCAGGTCCTGAAGGAGAGGGCCGACTTTGTGAACTACAAGCCCCGTCCCTTCAACATGCGTGAATTCTACGACCGAACGGGCCACGACATCAAGGACATGCTGCTCTCCTGCTACTACCGGGGCATGGAGTGCAGCGCTGACAACTTCAAAGTGGTGAGTCGGCCGTGTCAACGGTTAAATGTCCTCTGCGGGGCCGGCTGAGGCCAGCTGAGGCCTGCCAAGGCGATGGTCAACGTAGCGTGTTTGTAATGCGTTGATTGACTTCATTATAACATCTATAGAACCTGATCTCAGTTGAGCAATTGTTGCTGATGTTTGCTTTTGGGAAATGACATAACCAGGATGTGTAAGGCAGTGGATTGCACAATCCGTGAAGCTTCATCAGTCCAGATCCCTCTGTCCCCCCTCAGGATGAGACTTGGGGGAGGGCATTGTGTACATTGTGTACCACTGAGTGTACATCTTAGATACACACCACGCACACGTCAAGGCTGCAAGGCCTGCCGGCTGGTCATATTGCTCTCGTCTTCGGTCTCTAAAAGGTTGAGCAATGCTCTAATAAAAGGTTGAACCTTGGTATTTGGCTGAACCCTGGGTCAGAGGCACAACAATTGCTTTATGAGTAAGAAGTTAAAAAAATATGTCGCTTTGGGAGATTTTCTGGGAGTGTTTTTCTCATTTATCGGAGCGTGCAGACATCCAGTTATTACCTGGAACCTCCGTGACCTCTAAATCTTGTGTGCGGCGTATGGATTCATCAGACACGACAGCAGTACAAAATACTAAAACACTTAGCTGTCTGAAGCCACAACACCTGTTTATATTTATAGAGACACTGACTGCATTATTGATTTATTTAGTAGGCAACACACCAGATCATTTGCAAACATCGTAAAAACAAAGATTGATAATTAGCAATTCTTCCTTGTTCATTTGCTGGATCTTTGGCTTTCTGCACCATCTAAATTTGTGTGTCTGTGATTTGGTTCTGGGGATTGCGTGCAGGTTGTTTATCGGAGCTGCTTTGCGGCTGCTCGCTGCTGCTGGAAATAGGGTTGAAAAGTGTGGTGACTCTCAACCATAAATGTTTGGGCCGTAATCCAACACAGTGGAAGCTGCAGACTTGGCTGATATTTCTTCAGTGACTCTCTCAGAATACCTTTGAATTCAGAGGAATCCTCTCTTTTTTTTTGGTTCATCCTTATCCATTTCCCTAATGGTTGTTGCTGTTTTATTGTCTGAGTAAGTCATTTGGGCATTATTGAGAGGGCTCCCTTGTTGTGGCAGTGACATTTCTGCAACGAAATGCCCTGAACCAATTTAATAATTAAAATGCTAGAATCATCCATGCTGAAATGGAATTATTAATAAATACGGCAAAACAGATGAACAGAGGGCGACTCCAAAATATAAGAAAATGGTTCAAGGGGACGGTTGGAACAAACAAACGAAAACAAAAAAGAGTGAGTCCCTTTTTTTTATTTTCTACATAACAAGATTCAAAAGAGAAAACACGGACTCACAATGAAATGTCACACATTGCAACCAGTGGCAGCCTGCTGTGAGAGAGGGAGCTATTCCAGACGGAGCCACTATCCAGCAGATGCTCGTGCCAGAACAGGTGGCGAGTGATGGTGGCACTGTATTGATAAGGTTGACGTCTCCTGAGAACCATGTGGTAATTGCGACCTCATACACATTTATAAATGTCTCATAAGAAGTGCCACAGATCAATAAATATCGTCTCTTTGCCGTCATTAGTAGATACATCACGCTTGTTTCCAAGGAAATGCTACTTTTTGCTTTTCAACCTACTCCTTGTATTCCATGTATGTTATACATATACATGCATTGTATAGTGTGTGAACTAATTACACATTTAGACAACGTAATTGTGTATCACGATGTCTCGATATATGATGGTATGGTTCCATTTAAAGACAGTAAATGATCGTATTTAAATTATCCTCCGGCTCTACAAACCACGTGGCCCGCCAGACCAGTAGCAGGATCTGATCTGGTCTTTTGGAAATCTCACAATAGCAGACGCACTATCACAATGTGTAAAGAAAGAGAGCAACACTACATGTGCGCTTCACAAGCCAGCTGCTCTCTCGGACCAGTGCACCAGTTTGATGAACAACATGCATGTGGGCAGAGAGCGTCTGAAAAAAGGGCAAGAAAAGGATGATGAAATGTGTCTTTCCCACTCTCACGCCCTGTGTCCTTCAGTGGACCTTTTAAGTATAAAATCTCATGCTCTGAGCAACAGCCCCCCGCCCCCTATATCCACTAAAAAAAAAAAAGCGTGGAGTACAGCAGTGGTCTGCACCCGGCCCACATGCTGGGGCTCCTGTAATGTGCTGATGTGACAAAATGTTCTGTCGTTAGTCGTACTTATGGCAGATGGTGCTTTGCAGGGTTTACTATGTTAGTACAGTAGTGGACCTGGATTGAACAGCTCAGCACACACTAATGGTGTGGAAAGAATCATCAATGTGATAGACAAAGAAAAGATGAAAAAAAAGAAAATACGACGAATGCTCCCACCAGTCTCAACCCCAGAGCATTGGGAACAGTAAAACCGCGATTTACACCGTCGGCAAGCTTCCGCTTGCTTACCGTCGAGGATCCGCAGCGTGCCTCGCTGGCTGCTCGCTGACACCCAGTCACAGAAATGTCTCCGCTACGCGGAGCATCAGGCAGTCCAGTGGCATCGCGGCGCTTTATCAGTGTTCTGATGAAGATGGAAACTAAAACAGTCAGACCGCAGCAATGTGCAGAGCGTCTCAGATGGGACGGTGAGAATCCGCAATGTCGTATCATCTGCTCTTGGATGAAGGGAGTTGGTTGGATGGTAAGGGCGGAAATAACCAGAGCTCCCACGATACAATATCATCCCGATACTTAAGTCCCGATACGATATTATCGCGATACATTGAGTATTACGATCTATAATGATTTATTACATTTTGTTCAACCGCAAATTGTCCCCAAAGGAAAACTTTGTTAGCAAAAAATAACTTGATTGTTATATTCTAGGACAAAAACGTTTAGAATTCATTAAATAAAAGATCGATACTCGGCCTCCGTGTATCGATACAATATCGCCACACAAAAAATATCGCGATACTATGCTGTATCGATTTTTTTCCCCCACCCGTATTGGATGGAAATGAATTGACATTCACATAGTTTTCAAGTTGACGTTCAAGTGTTGAGTCCACCATTATCCAATCAGAGGCACAGTCTTTGTCAGAGGCCAATGCTATTATCAATTAATGGTCACTGCCCTAATACCCAGTGGGACGCAGTGCCATATAACCAATTTTCAGTCATTACTGCTGGAAGTGTTTCAGATTAGTAACTCATCTATCGCTGACCCCTCTATTCCACTCATAGTGTCCCTGCCTGCTCTTTCTCCTTGGAAAATACTTTTGCTAATTAGGAATGCCGAAGGTTTAACTCAAGTCTTTTAGCTCAGCTGATACTAAAAAACAGCTGGAAAGAAACATGATCCTCAATTAATATTAATAGGCGACCTTCAGCTTGTGAAGCATAGCTGGAGGAGGTAATAAGAAAACACTAAAAAAGTGAGTAAAATACAAGTGTTTAATTATAGCAACGCATACGTGGACGCATGGAGAAATCGCAGACAATAGATTGATAAGTTATTTAATTTTGAACACACACAAGACGCCCACTCTCTGACGACAGTCGCGAGGGAAATCTCTGACAGACGTATAACTTCGCAAAACTGGAGCTCAGGGGGTTGGCTGACAGAGAGAGAGAGATCGCACATGAATGAGTAAATAAGGACAAGAGACAAAGGCAGAGATAGAGGTCCAGGTAATAACAAAGCCTTTGCAAAGGAACTGAACATAATGGTCAAGTGCTGCGGAGAGGCACAAAGACACCAAACAGCAGCTGTCATGGCAGCAGCAGCAAGAGCAGTACTATCAGCAGAGACACATGTCTGTTCTCATTTAACCTCTCCCAGAATGCAAAGCGGGACTGTATCTCCCTTTTCCAGCTGCCTGATTGTTTGCCCGAACACAATGAAGTATGGCAGCTCAACAGGTCTCTCCTTCCCACTCTTATATTTTTTTTTGATGAAAATGTCAGCTTCCATCCAAAGAAAATATGAATGTTATAGTGGGATTTAGACAATATCAGCATGTCTTTGGAGGATCATTACCAGTTTGGTGTTCTTCATGTCCCTGCTGTTCACGTGTTGTCTCCTGGTAAAGGTCGTGACCTCTAATGCTACTCATAGTTACTTTGATATTCCCTTTTCTTTGGTAAGAGCGTGATTTGTCCTGCCGAATTCACAAGGTTGATGAGTTGCCAGCCATTTGAGTAAAGTAGCAACCTTGGGAGATTTGCAGACATCCTTTGGTAATACATTTTCCAAAATGTAATATAAGTTGACATTTTAATACCTTTGAACTTCATTAAACTGAGAAAGCCTACATGGACACAACTGACCGTGAACACAGTACAAATATTGCAGAACTCTATTGAAAAATATTTGTCATACATATAAATACACACATATATTTGTTGTGGATTTGTTTAAGTTGAAATCATTGCCATGTTAGATGACATTTCTATGTATTTCATAGTTTCTAATTACCCTATTTAGTCTCCCTGTCAAGTCTGCGACAACAAGCCCCGCCCCCCACACACCCACACACACCCGTGTGGAGCTTAGACTCTTACGTAATTACCCTGGTCATTGTACGGAGCTATTGGCTCCATTTCCGCGGTGCATTGACCCTTAGAGTACACCCTTGTACAGAGGAGTGCCGCTAATGAGATGCGATCAATAGACACCTGCCCATGGATCACATTTCACACCTTTTGAATCCATCCAAAGGACAATTTTTGTTGTTGTTTTTCTTAAATATGAATATCTCTTTTGTCAATTCAAAATAACTAGTTTGTTTAATATTGCCCGTGAACATATGGAGAAGGATTCTTTTGATTCAGAAATGGTCTCCTCCATGTTTACAGGGACTGTATTTCTCTGCCGATCCTCGGCGGAAGGATACTGGTAGTCGTTTGTGGGCTTTGCGCCGGGGCTCGCTTGAGGCATGCGATATCTCATCTTAATTCCTGATGTAATCTAATTTAATTATATTAGCCATAAAATCCGTTTCCTCATCAACTATTTTTTGACGCCGCTCACCTTTGTTCCCCCCGTTATTATTCATTGCTTTTCCGTTCTGTCGTCAGCTCAAAGCCGATGATGCCGCCGTTCTTTTTGGCTGAACAATTCCAACCGCTCTCCCTCTGGAGGATAAATCAATCAATTTTCTATTACTGTAGAACTCAAAGACACGGATCAATTAGGTTGTTGCTGAGTAATGGATGCATCCCTAATGAAAAAAAAGCCTTCTCTTGGTGTGTAACGAGGCCGTTGGCTTGTCCTGACTCAGTCCTATCTTTAACTCTCATCTGTCAAATGATATATTCAATTAAGTGTCCAACATGTTTACACTGAGCACACATATGTTGTGTATCGCTTTGTCCTCTGATTGACATCCACGGCTCTGTCCTATCAAATGACCATAACAACGTGTCATTTCCGCCACATTCTTCATGTCTTCTTTTGGATTTTTTTTTTTTAGTAGTGTTTTTCTGCCAATGCAAAGTCTTCGCACGGCAGTCAAACTTTTGCTTATCTTTCATTCACACTATTAGAACTTTTTTCAACTAGTCATGCTGTATTAGCTTAAACTTCTTTCCCTGCTTGATAACACATTTTCTCACATTCTCAATCTCAAGTTGAGGTGACTCAGGTTGGTGCAATCAGTGCAATCAGTCAATTGTTACTGTGAGTTTGTTGGTTATCATGAAAAGGTGCGATCAAGCTCAGCCTCACACCGACTTCTGTTTGTCACGTGCATGTGAGAATGTATTTTTGTGTCTCTGTATATTATAAAATGTACATTTCTATTCCGTAAATTTGTTTTTTAATGGTAAAAACATACAAAAAGCACATATAGTTTCATGAATTGGAAAGATAACTGTAACTTACATTTTTTTGGTATGTTATACAGGATGTAATATTTTTCAAGTTGGATATTAGGATGATTCTGATAAAGGTTTTATATTGGCATGTGTCTGAACCATGAGGTCAGTAATTAATATCCGTCCCGGGGGGTTTGACAGCAATCTCCCCCTCATTGCCTGGTTTATGTTGAATATTAACAGGAGATCATACGGGGAATAATATTAGGATTAGACCTCACAGGGCTTTTGGAAAAGCGTTGCATGTCCTCTTCCCCACTCCACACATACACAACAGGGCACTTTTTACCTGACCTCTTCGCTAAATTTTTAATTGCAGAAAGATTTGACAGAGATAGTTTTCTGCTGTGTGACGTGCAAGAAGGATGAAAGGTGAGGGAAAGAAGAGGGAACCACAGATGAAGGCAATTTTAGATCTGAAAATCCATTCATTCCACACGAGTCACTGGTCCTATACCCAAAATGATTTTTAACAATGAATTGGGTGGGGAAGAAACGCAATGGGGGGGTCGAAAATGAGAGAAATAAAGAGAGGGAGAGAACTTCTCCTTTACATAATCAATTATAAACACTTTGGCAGAGATCAGAGGCAATGCGTGGGGCTTTGGAATGAGAGAGAGCGCAGGAGAAAGTGGAGGGAGTCAGGGAACTGTCCTGAAATAAGAACGCTGGTGTGTGTGCCAGCAGGGGAGTCTCTGCTTGGCTCTGAGGGTTGGTGGTGCCGGGCAGCCAGCGGGAACAGTCGGAGGGAGGAAAGAGGAGGGGGATTGATAGACACTGAGGAAGACCAGCGGCGCACTATCTGAATGAGAAGCAGGCTCTGAGCTCTCGGTGCGACGTCCCTCCCTGCATGCACATCGTGTGTAAAGCTCTCAGCTGGCTCCCCTCCACTGCACAAGCAGCGGATGTATGGTTCAAATTCTGCGGAAAGTCTTTGCAAATCATTCACACGGCACTAGCGGGAAGCACACTGCTGCATTAGTCAGCTAATTACCGTCCAGAGTCACATTAGCAGAGCTGACTTTTTTTTTTTTATTTCGTCTCTTATTCCCATTTTCCATCATTTTTGTAATATAGCAATTTTTATAGTGAACCTAGTACATTTGCCTTGGTACATTGCATTTGGTAAATTGTATTCTTCCCTCTAGTTCATTAACACCTTTGAATTCATAAAAGATAAATCACTGGGAAACGTGATTAATGGCTTTGCCATTAAAAGTTGATTCTGATACTTACAGCAGCTGATTGATGAATGCAGGAAAGAGTACGCACTGTTTCCAGACATTGCATGATGTCGCCTTTGGCCTTAGCTATATTATTAAATATGATACACGGGAAGGTGAGCGACACTTCACAGACATCGGGGTACCGATGCTGTCATCTTGTGCTCCAGCGTCTGGTTGTTGATGGAGGAAAAAAAGCAGTTGGAACTCCACTCGGTCCCCATGGGACGGTGTGTTTTCTTCTCACCAGCCGTTGCCTTGATTGCTTTTTTTCTTTGTCTCTTGGGTACATCCACTACCTTTAAAACTAACCTGGCAACTTCTTTTTAACTTTTTTTGTTTTTCAATCCAACGGCGCTTCAAAGTAAGGAATTAATACTTGGTTGTTAGGGTTGGGGGAAAAAATCGATACAGCATAGTATCGCGATATTTTGCGTTTCCATATTAACGTAACGAAAGCCAAGTATCAATATTTTATTTAATCAATTCTAAACATTTTGGTCCTAGAATAATATAATCAAGTTATTTTTTGGTTGACAAAGTTTTTCTTTGGGGACAATTTGCGGTTTGAAAAAAATGTAATAAATCACATTATACATCGCAATGCTCGATGTACCGCGATAATATCGTATCGGGACTTAAGTATCGGGGATGATATTGTATCGTGGGACCTCTGGTGTTTCCCACCCCTATTGGTTCTATTACTAGCAGGTTGGAAAAACAAATCAGTTATTTAATTTTAAAATCAAGATTTTTACTCCGAACACCCTGATGTGTTTAAGCATGTAGGCAGGCACTTTACATGTAGCCCGGGGCGATGCTGCCTCTGTTTAATTCTTGCTTAGCATTGCTTGGCATAGCACCTCCATCGCTCTGGTGTCTTGAGTGGTGAAGTTTGGCGCTTGTTGTTCTCTCTCTCTCTTGTACGATTAAGGGCAACTTTCATCATTTTTTTTCAGCCTCTTGACAGGCCACGAACAGGAGGAAGGCTAATCCGTTGATTGTCTCTTGAACTCGTGGAATGTGGAAGTGTCTCGGGTCAAAATATCAAGTGGCCTATTTCCGAGTGAAACAACTATTTTCTTTGCAAGAAACCGACGCTGAAAAAGTGAGAGCGAAGGCGAGCGATGAAGGAGCCACGCGTCAGGCTGAGAACAAGTGGTAAACATACTAAGTCCATATCTTGTGTATTGTCTGGACACCTTTTGTTGAATGCATGAATGCATGTGTTATTTCTTCTCTCAGATGTGAGGATCCGGTTTGGATGTGTTTGCAGCACTTGCTCTCCCACATGCCAGTCAGCCAGTCAGCGATTTTAAATGAATAATGCTTTGGATTCCTTCCTGATGAAAATACTGTGGAGGCTTGTCAAAGGCTCAAACAACCTCTGTGTGTCCTTGTTATCATCTGTTCCCCCCACCATGGCCTAAAGGCAACAGCTCAGCCGTTGTTTATTGCATTTGTTTTCAGCATTTTGATAGAAAGTTTCAGAGTTTTCAACCTTGTGAAAATGCCGCATTGAGAATATCGGCGTTGCATTCATCGGCCTCTGATGAAGGGAAAAGACGGGAATCAAGAAAAGATGAGATTCAGACATTCTCTGGAAATGGGACAAAAGTGGTTTGAAATCTCCAAAGCGAGCCGTTGTTGTTTGTAGATAATATAGTTTGTAGATTTTTGAGACAATTTTTCTAAGCGGCATTTCAACAAAATGTTCATAGCTGTCTGTCCTTTGTACTAAGGAAGTCTATAAATGTGATGTTTCCCACAGAGGAACATTTGAATACTTTAATCTAAATTATCCTGAATGTTATAGATAAAAAAAAGACTTGTTTGTGTGTTGGAGTTGGAAACAGAGATGACCTCCCAACACTGAGTGTGTTTCAGACCAGCAGGTGGCTGCAGGACCCAGTGTTTATCGAGCAAAAACAAAAAAGACTTCCATAATTGGAACAGTTCAGGGTGTCCTGGGTAAAGACACTGGCTCATGGCTTCAGTGAGCGGGAGCAGGAGTGGTGTGCATCTGCCAGATCCAAAAAACGCCAGTTTACAACCTACATGCCTTGCAGCGGTGTTTCAATTCAGCCTCTGCCTGCAGGATCTCATGCTCGTTTTTTCTCGTCCTCATCCGTCCAATCTCTGAGTGACACTTTTGAATATTTGGTTAACAATATAGTGTAATTGGTGACATATAGATACCAACGATTCAAACGTCTTTAACGGTGCTGCATCCCACGTTTATCTTTCCTAGCCTTCCTCACCTTTTTCACGCCAGCGGCGGCGGCGGCGGCGGCAGGGGGGGGGGTTGGTGAGAGATTTTAAAAGCATCAGAAATCATTTACAGATGGCTGAGTGTTCACTTCACCCCGGCCCAGTTCACTGTGCGCAGACCTCAGAGTGGTGCAGGCAGCATATTCATATTCCTCGATCTAATTTATGGCTCTATTCAGTATTAAATGTGTGGTTACGTGGGTGTGTGTATTTGTGTGCGCGAACAGGTCACACTCAGTAAAAGCTCCAAATTAAATATCCAGATTCAAGAGCTTCTGCTATTCAGTAACATGCTGACCTGCAACTTTTTTTGGTTAAACCTCCCAAAAGCAAAGTTCATGGTCTTTTTTCTTTTTTTTATCTCTTTCGCCTGCACAGTTATCAAAAAAGTTTCTTAGCTCAACTGGAGCTCCTGCTGTTTCTTTAGTGATTGTGGAAGTGTACAGCACATGAATCTGTGTTTTTGAATTTTGTCTTTGATATCAAACATTATATATTCGTCCTAATACGCTAATAATCTTGGGTTTGTATTTGTCATACAGGCAAAGAAAGCGTGTTTATGTAACGCTGCAACTTTGGCCACCGCAGCATCTCTCTTTCAATATGGCAAAGTAATTTAGTCCAAATGCCAGACTGACAGTTACAATGGATGTGCCAGCAGGCCTCGGTTACAAATCAGGAGATAGGAGGTGGCAGCAGAGTGGACCCAGCGAAAAATACAGCCGCCGCACCCTTAGTCTGTCACCGAGTTTATGCTCCTGTTTACCAGAGGAGCCAACAGCTGGGCCGATAAGTACTGAGATTATTGTTTATGAAAGGAGGAGGGAAGGGTTGTAGCGGAGGCGCGTGATGCATTACCTAAACAGCAGAGACGAGATGTGACAAGAAGTGTCTCAATCCACTCACGCAACCTGGGAGTCTGTTTCTCTGTGCTTCTTCTGACTGTGTGTGTTCCTACATACGAAAAGCAAAAATAATCCACCGTTAAGGCCTCATTTACTAATGCCCTCTTATTGGTTGCCTTAACCTCAGAGATATGTGTTGGATTACCAATGTCCCTGTGCTTCTTTTCAATACCTGGATCACATCAACTAGCCTTTTTCGGATATTTCTTAGCATTTACAGCATATTTCCCAGGAACTGATTTCACCTTGAGTGGTTGAAAGAGCAGGAAGAGACTAATTTAGCTGCCTCGACAAATACAATTCCAACAAGCGGCGCACTGCACACACACTGGCTGTGTCCTGAAAAAGTACTTTTAGCCGCTGTTTGGTATTTAGGTTTACATTTAAGTAATTTATAGGATGGCCAAATAATGAAAGGTCAAAACCTTCAATTGGGAAAGGCCACGTTGCTTCTCTGTCGTGTGATGTTGATCAAGGGAGAAGACAAATGATGCTTGTTGCTACAGATGCAGCCAGCGGTGTGCGGAGGTTTCCAGCATCACTGAGAGCAGAACTTGTGACAGTTTGGATGTCGCCGGGTGTGTGCACCAAACAGAAAACTGTTCTTTTAGACAGCTTACTGACAAAGCAGCGCTCATAAAATACAATATTATTGATAATCATAATTATTCAACATATAAATTCCCCGGCATTTTCTGGAGTGCTGCTTAGATAACCCCAAAGAATGTTTTCAAATGTATGATTATGTATTATAATGACTTTCCTGATACACTCGGAGTTCAATTTCAGCAACGCTGCAAACATGAGATATTGGCTCCATCGCTCCACTTCTAAGTTTCACTTTGCTTTGATTTGAATGTAAATTACCTTTTTTTTTCCAATAGCGGTAGAAAGGAGTTGGATTTTATGGAAAAACAAATCAGTAAAATATCCATATTCATGTCCAAAGTAGACACACATAGATAGTAGTTTGGCAATATGTGTCATGGCTGATCAATGCATTTGGTTTACTTGAGTCATGTTTGATCCTGTTAACCTATTGTGCACCCCTGGGTGCTTGTTAAAACCCCTTAAGGGACACAAACAAATACATATCTGCATTGTCTGCATGTGTCAGCTAGAAAATAGTAGAACTCCTTTCAGTAAAACAAGAAATAAAAAGCCTTTTGGGTTCAATAATAGGTTAATCACTTAAAAGGCGGTACTTTTCTAACAGAACAGTGTAAGTGGTGTAAAACCATTTCAATTTACTAGTCATTTTGTTTATGCAACACTTCCTAGATAGTTGTCAGCCTGCGGTTCTCAAACCCAGCCTGTCTATTGCCATTAGTCTCAACACTTAGTCTTTACTACACTGACACGAATGCCTCCGTTTTCTACTTCCAGGCCCCGCGAGTCAGAGCTATAATAACCACTTTGTCCAGCCGGCTATGAGAAGTGGATGGCTGGTGCTGATAGAGAGCGAGGCCCAACTTTTTTATTTACGTTTTTGACATTGTCTGTTGCCGTGTCTGCGCGTCGCAGTGTCTTTTCCTCGAGACACAAAATATAGTCGGCCTTAGTTTTCTGGTTCAAAGCCTAGTTTAGTCAGGGAGCAGAGCTTCACTTCATGTGTCACAGAAATAAAAAGCTTCCACTTAACACTGTTGTGCATGACTTCATCCGGCAGATTATGCTCAACCGACTGTGAGGGTTGAGTGTGTCGAAGAGAAGAGCGGGTGCTGGTCTTCCCACCTGCATGTGTGTGTGTGTGTGTGTGTGTCTTTTCCATCTCCTGTGATGCAAGTGTGTACATCAGAGGTCGTGTGATGGGATGGTTTCAAATCAAGAACAATTCAAATCTTCTTTTTGTCGACTTCAAAAGAAGAATAGAGCACCATGCTTCTGGTTGCTTTCTCATTGTATTTAGTGTTTATGGATTTTCTGTTTATTATACAGTATGGAGCACCTGGTTAGGGGGAAATAGCTGAAATGAACTAGCTTATGCAATCTGTCGTCCCAACATGTCTGAAGGCGTGGTGTGTTTATAGCGGTTATCAACAACTATATTCGAAGGCAGAGAAAAAAAAGCTGGGCGAGATGCGATGATTGTTTAAATATGGAGAAAACAGACAGACTTTCCTGGAAGCTATTCATAGTATTGTATTCTTTTTGTGCACTCAAAAAATAGCAAAACAGTTGTATAAAGAATGAAAAACTGTAGCGCAAAATTAAAATCGCGGCTTGAAGTGGACATGAATGTCAGATTGTCAATTTAAGGAAAGTTCCACGGATTATCAGACACAGTTCGACAAGCAGTCTGGTTTGGAGCACACTGATGTCTCGGGTTTTCTTTAATTAACCCCTGACAACATCAGCAGGGGAGTCACGCAAACGGTCCCGAAAACGTATTAAACGCGAGTAATACAGTATGGAGGTGATATGGATTTTCAGGGTCTGACGCTCTGCTGCATTCACACAGATCTCCGGGCTATCGGCTTTACCCTCGTGATGGATGCAGCCAGAGTTGATTGTACGTTTTAAACCATAATGAGTCTGACGTGATGTACGAAGGCTTGCGACATTTGGCCTTTATTTAAAAAAGCTTCTCAAATGAAGAAAAAGGAATGTGCAGGTAAGAGGGAGAGGGAGGGCGTTTGCACAACATAAATGATGTTATTAATGGATCAAATATAGCTGTAATGAAAATGTCGGTGCCATCAACAGCTATTCAAACGTAATCCAGCCCAACTAAGTCTGTGTTGAAAGTAGTGTCCAGGTTGTGCCCATATGAAACTAATATCTGTGATATAAAATTCAGTTTTTACAAAGTAGTTTGGCCTTTTTGGTCTCTGTTCTCTTTTTTTAACTTGTATTATGCTTCTGGACCCTGAACTGCAGGGCTTGATTGATTCTAAGTAGTTGTTCGGTTGAACGACATGCAAATAAATGTTCCAAAGCGTAAAATGAATAGAATTCAAGTTGTGGCCCGTGTCAAGCATTGTCCTACCGCTTGGACGACATTGATTTATGCCGTATCGCCCACCCTGAGAGTGCATGCTTGATCTTAGAGTGCGAATGTGCAATATGTGTGCACTCATATGCATGATTGTATGCACATCCCAAAAGCTTTCAGAAGAAGTGCTACAGGTCAGTGCACTCTAACCTGAAGTGTACGCCTCAGATTTTCTTGAAGAGACAAGACCTCACACACTTAGCAGGAGCGCCGAGAGCAGCGGTAAACAGCTATTACTATGCACCCTCACGGTCTGGACCCGCATTACAATTACGGCATGTCTTTCGGTCCAAGTGGATCTACTCGGCCATTAGTGTCATATCTTTGAAATGCGGGATCCCATACTTTTTTTGCAAATAAAGAACTGTTTGGCCAATGAGGCGGCCAGCCATGAGTCAGAGAGAACCAGTGGCAAACATGGCAACTAGCAACGCCGGGTGAGTCCGCTTTGTCATCAACCTGCCCTTGTCTGTCACTGGGTGGAGGCTCCATTTCCTGGTATTATACCTGATATTATCCCATCCCACTGTTCTCTCGCATCAATATTGCATAGGGTGACCACGAGCATGATATGTGCATATTATGTTTCTCTTGCTAAAAGTAAAGAGCGGCATAATCCAAGACGAAGGAGCTCGCAGTACATTGTACGCTCTTCGCTACGTGCGTCTGAGTGTTCAAACCCATTACTGTACAAACCTGCATAGGCGCTCTTTGCGTGCTTCTGGCTGTGGTGGTTTCAGCCATTCGGAAAACACCAGTGGAACTAAACTGATTCATCATCCACCGTGATACAATTCATGGTGACATTTGTTGGATACGTGTATCAATCATGGGCACCCATCAGTTTCAGGCTCTATTGCTCATGATCTCACTTGTCTTAATTAGCTGAAGGAAACAGAAGCTTTGTCATCTCACTGGCACTGCTGTGGTTCATATACAGTAAACCCCGCTCTTTGCTTCCTGCTGGCTGCTCGGTCTTTGGGAGGCATTAATAAAGAGGGTGCGGAGGATTGAAGGTTAGAGAAGAAAGAGGGAGAGACAGAGGAAAGTCAAGGAAACAAGCAATGCCGCCTTTACATCTATCATTCAATTGCCCTTGAGCAAGACAGCAAATCCAAAACATGTTCAGTGGCCAACTGTAAAATACTGCTTGGTTTGTGAGCACAGAGGAAGATGGTAAATGAGAGGAAGAGACAAGTTGATGGATAGAAGATGATGAAAAGATGTTATCATCAGTGATGACAGCATGGCATCACCCTCAGACCAATTTAAAACACTTGTATTTGCCTCAAGGAAGAGTTCAAATGGAAATGTAATTTTTTTCCTTCTTCTCACCGCAAGAATAATTTGTTGTTAAGGAGATCTACATGGCGCGCAGACATGGAACTGTTATGTTTAGGCCGGGATGGTTTTCTGGTACACTTGATGGAGCCCATTTCACGATGCTACTGGCGTACTGACGGGCCTGATGCGTGTGGCAGTGTAGGAAAAAACTGAACCTAAATTATGATCAACATTTGGTTTGATGCTTGTGGTAATGTGTTTGTAAAATAAATACACGTGTGGCCCATCACACAGGGAGGATGCTGTCAGTGTGTAATCACCTCTGTGCTTCTAAGCAATGCAAAGAAAATTCAAGTGTTACCAAAAACAATGTCGTCTCTTTGGTGTTTAGTAGTTTCAGGAGCTCCGAGCCCCTTTATTTAGCATTTGGTACACTAGATATCTCCAGACTTAATCTAGCTATTACCCTGCATATCATTAGCAATCAACGCCTAATTATGAGTGTTTAATACCTGACAAGTATTAACAATGAGAGAGCAATTCCCACACGGCTCTGTGGAATAGTTAGCTGAAGATATGCGCGGGAGTCAAACTTTAATTTCGCTTTCATGAAATATTTGTCTCTAAAATTAATTCCATTGATTTTACATCTGCTCAAAAAAGTCGTATGTCTGTAGCACATTTCAACAACAAGGCAATTTAAAGGGCTTTACATACGGGAGAAAGCCATTAAGGAAATATATAAGAAAAAGCACAAGGCAACACGGCAGAGTTATCCTGCCCTATGGTCACATATACTGTGTGATGGATGATTTCACCAGTTGGCTACTGCTAGAGCATCAGCTGTTGTACACCCATTAAAGCAATGCAGGCATCCCCACTTTATGTGGTACAAAACATCTGTGTACTTCGGGTCATCTTTGATCTGACTTTGAAGAGAGAGTATAATGAAAAGAGCTAAACAATGACAGAGATGCAAGCTCCTTCTCCTCTGAAGAGATGACACAAATCTGACAAGACACAGGGGAGGAAAACAAAGATTACAAAATGAATTCAAAGCATCTGAGAAGCTCTGGTGAAATGAAAGAGGAGAGAGGACGGGATCAGATGTTTTAACAGACATGCAGTTGTGCTTTCAAACGAGACCGGATGTCCAGAAACGTATGCTTATAACTGTCTTTCAATATGCCAAATACAATTGTGAGTAACTTTCCGGCATACACATTTCTACTGGTCAGATTACGACGCCGGAGGTACTCAAACTGTGAGTGCGAGCCGCAGGGAGAGAGACGAGAGGTGAAATGAAAGGGTCAGGTGATCCGAAAGCCGCGGGAAGTTCATTTCTTGTAGTTTACCCATTGATTGGGCTCTCTCTTCGTCGCTGTCAGCAGCTGGAGGTGCAGCAGTGGATGTGACACACGGCTCATGGAGACAATTAAGGTACTTTAAGCCCCTCTGTGCTCCTTTCGGTCAGTATAAAGAAAAATGGCATTGAGGTTTTCACAAATAATTCAAACGCGCTAGTCGTTTTGCTTAGTCATCGTGAAGCGTCCCAGATGCTGCAGTGATTGCCTGCATGGGATAAAAAATGAGCAATTGTCGCAGCAGACGCTCATTTCCGTTCGAGTACGATCGCATCGTTACAAGCTGCTGGGGACGCTTTGTCTGTTTTCAGTACGTATATAAGTTGCCTAAACATTATCATAACAAATATTAAACATGCCTTTGTTTTCAGGAACGGATATTGTCAGAAAGTGAAAAATCGTTTTGCAGATAACTTCAATAAACATTTCATTGTTAATTTCAATTGAATTAAATTACCGTGACTAAATAAATTAACTAATAGATTATTGTTTTGTTGTTCTGAGGGGCAGAAGATGTTTGGCATATTATTCCTCCTACAATTAGTAATGCTTTGTGAGTGCTAAGCAGCGTTGGAGAGACTCTAAAGACTAAGTTGGAAAAATGAATGAATCTGTCAGACAGCAGAGGCAAATGTGATTGAATTTCTCTCTTTGGCCGCTGCTGATATGCAGACTTTATTGAAGTGTGTTCCCTTATTTGTGGTCCAACACTTAATTACTTGAAGTAGATAGTTTTTCCGTATTAAGATTTTGGCTGCACACCAGGAAAATCTTTAAAACACCAGCTCCGAGTCGTTGAATTGTCCTATAAACTACTTGCTTTAATTCAAACCTCCTTCCCACACTTCCTCTCATTACTCTGCAACTGATAAACAAGAAAGCCGGAGCCCGAAATGAAGAAGTCCTCACACTTCATTTCTGCTGCACGGGCACAGCGCGGACCACTGGCCTTGTGTCCTGACCGAGGAGAGCATGTGTTAGACGCCACGGCACACAGGGATGTCATTAATATCTCGCTGTCTGCTGGAACTATCGAGCGCCAGGTAGTGAAAGCGTGATCCAACACTCTCGCACCCGACGCCCACATCAATAGCACTTCACCCGAATACACTTGGGGTGAATATGAGTCCCTCTTTCGCTGCAAAGACATCATAATGGGCAATTAAACAGCTCATCTGATAGCGGCATACTGGCGTTGTGGAAAGGAATGGGGCGTTTAGTGGGTGACTAATTGACATTATCCGGAATGGAGCGTACACAGTGTTTCTGTTTCCTGTGTTGAACTCTGGCAGCTGAGTTGTGGTTATATGGATGGCAGATTGCAGCTTTGAAAAAAAAAAGTGTCTTGTATTACATGTCATTGAAACCTTTTCCTTTATTGTTGTTAATCGTGTTGTGTTTGAGGAGGTAATAAAGTTTCTGGGGCGGAACAGTGTGGTCATCTATCCTAATAATGGTGTTCTTGGTGCGCTTCACATGTTATTGTCTCTCACTTAGCTGACGGAAATAGGTTTCCCAATAGGTCGGTGCAAAGACGCTGTCGGCCACACACATTACAGTGTTTGAGTGTGTATTTAAAACGGGTGAGCGGATATAACAATATGATCAATGTGATGTATTTAATATTATTAATATTTGAAATAATAAGACCTCACCCACATGTGTTTCCAGAACAAGTACATGGTTCGAAAATATGACCGTAGACTTGGTTTAACCCACAATTTACACAACACAGATCTATTCTTTACTGTCGAAGCCAAGCAGTAAAGCCTGTAACATAATCCCACAGTATTCATACCCACAAACGGTTGTTCATGGAATAAAACATCGGACTTCCTCCAGGGTTGCCCGCTCCTTCGCTGTTCCTCGAGGCACGCATCATTAGCCACCCGGGACCAGATTTACCTCCTGTCCCTGTAATTAGAATGCAGCCTCTCCAGCTGAGATATGACCAGGAGCTTTCTCTATTTGGAGATTAGCCATGCAGCTGCAGCTCCTTCTGTACAATATACACTCCCAGACTTTGGGGCAGACTTTGTGACATGACTCCACAAGCTTTTACATGAACCAACACTATGTTGAATTATTACCGTATTTTTTGCACTATATGGCGCACCAGATTGTCAGCCGCATTCTCAATGAATGCTCTATTTTCAATCTTTTCTCATATATAAAACGCACTGCGCTATATGGCGCAATAAGCAAAAAAGTCAGTCAAACTTTATTAAACGTGTTCACAATAACTCTCAACATTATTTAAACGTTAATGAGCGTATTCACAATAACTACCAACCTTGTTCAGTTGTAACACGTAAAAACACACATTCTGATGTCGCTAAATCTAATCCTGCAAAGCGGTGCGGCTTTGTAGTTTACCACAGTTGTACTAAAACGTTTTGACTTTGAGCGCCGTACCACACAAAATCACACTGGCACACTGTTGTTTTTTGAGAACATTAAATACTTTTAAGTGTGCTTTATAGTAAGGGTGGGAATCACCAAAGGTCCCACGATACGATAGTGTCTCAATACTTAAGTCCCGATACGGTATTATCACGATATTTAAGTCCCGATACGATATTATCACGATACTGCGATACGTTGAGTATTGCAATGTATTGCGATTTATTACCTTTTTTTCAACTACAAATTGTTTCCAAAGGAAAATTTGTCAACACGAAATAAATTGAATGTATTATTCCAGGACCAAAAAGTTTAGAATTGACTAAATAAAAGATCAATACTCGGCTTTGGTGTATCGATACTTTATCGCTACGCAAAATATTGCGATACTATGCTGTATCGATTGTTTTC
The DNA here is from genome assembly GCF_023055335.1 of Clinocottus analis. Lineage (NCBI taxonomy): Eukaryota > Metazoa > Chordata > Actinopteri > Perciformes > Cottidae > Clinocottus > Clinocottus analis. The sequence continues at coordinate 19,326,174 of NW_027176042.1, forward strand.
CTCCACCCCTACCCTATAGTGCAAAAAATACGGTATTTGATTTGAGACAAAGAACAGGTTGTTTCAGAAACCTTCATATGGTAGCACACCCCTCCCTTATGGATGCATATAAAGCCAGACGCCTCCAGAGTCAGCTCACATCAAATATGACACAAAAGAAAGGGTTGCTGGTTGTGTTCTGGGCGTTCGGGACTCACCGTGATGAAAATGTTCGGTCACACTTAAGGGAAAATTAAAGTGTAATTTGGTCCTGAGGACTATACTGATATGCTGCGGAAAGCTGGGAACCTGGAGATTAATTGAAGATGCAGCTCAGCAGAAAAAAATGCAGCTCTAGTCAGAAAAAACATAATTCATTAATCCATAAAGATAAATTGCGAAAGTGGAAAAGGTTTAGAACATCATGATGGAAGTATGTGATGGTCCTTCCCATGCTCGCTGCAGTCTCATACGTTGTTGCTCACAGACTCCCTTATTTATGCAACTCCGGGTCTGTTTAGCGACCCGAGTATGCAGAAATAACAAACACACCACTTTTGGAAGAGGCGGAAATAAGACATTTATACAGCACACCGCACGGGGTTAACATAGTGGGCACGTCTGTTGAGGCAAGACTCGTGGGTACCCGTAGAAATTCCTATTTTCCTTCATGGTTTAGAGGTCAAGGGACCCTTCTTAAATATCTCAAGCCAGTTTTGCCTCGCCAAAAATATATCCCAACTTTGGAGCAATACGCAGCCCCATTCCCCAAAAAGCTATCGCGACAGCTGCTTCCAATGGATTCATTTGGATCGTCGAGTTTGATACCTTCACTCCAGCTTCAAGACGGAGCCTGCTGCAGCCGCTAAATGACAGTAATGTCGGCCGGGATCACTTCCAATCCCCCGGGTAATAAAGACCATGAGAGGAATATTCAAACCCACCAGGTTTAACTCTCCGCCTCGCTTTCTCTTCCATTCTACTCCAAACCTACGTGCCTCCACTCTTTGGTGAATCTTTTTTAATGGAAATGTATATAATTTGAGAAATCAGTTTGCGTTTTTTGGAGACGCGCTACTTCTAAAAGGCAAAATAATACAGCATTTCATCTGCGACAAATCTCAGTTTAATATCACCATGAATAACGTTTGTCACTACTAACAACCCCTGGCTTTTTACACAGCTTCTTTATATGCATTTGAATGTTTCCTAATTAGCAACACCTCTATATCTCCTTCCTGCCTCATTCATCCCTTAATTATTTTCTCTCTTCCCTTTTTTATTATCTTCCATTCTTTTTAACCTTTAGTTCCTCCATTACCAGGAATGAAGTATGATTTCATCCATTCCCTTCCTTTTTTTCTTCCTTCTACTCACCCTCCTGACTTCTTTTCTTACTTCCTTTCCTTCTTCCCTTCACCATTCATAACATATTCTTTTGTTACTTTTTTTCCCACTCTCTCTCCCACTTCAATTCTTACATACTTGCAACACTCCCACTCTTCCTATAGTTCATTCTCCTTCAGCTGCTCCTTATACGACACAGCTACTCAGTCACTCTCAGCAATCATGCTGCATTTCTCCAGAAAAAGCACTTTCCAGTTTGTCACATTATCTTTTTTTTATTTCTTCCCTTTTGGTTTCTCTCTCTTTCTTCTTTGACCTTCTTCTTGCAAACATATGGTTTATTCACAGTGGATTATTGTAGTAATTTGTGTTGTCCTGGAGTTACATTTACAGTCTTTTTCATGGCCGTCTCATACATTTTTAGCACAAACAAAATCAGAGGAAATATTGATTGAGTACTAATTTACAGTGATATTAGTGATGTTTGTTGATGGGAGCTGTTTCTAAAAAGTAGTTTTTATAGCGCCAGCAATATAAAGTCACCATTTACATGTGTGCATGGATTATTTTGTGTGGGAGTATGAAAGCATCGTTTGGTTGTGGACCCAAACGTCGTCATTTCCATCACTCTGAAAGGAAACACGGGACAGACATAAATCACAATCTCTCGAAAGAAATAAGGGATTATGATTCTCATTTGGACAAATAGCTTGTCTCCTTCAGTGTATTACAGTTAATGCACTGTGTTGGAAATGAACAAATAATGAACACACGCCAAACAATAAGGCCATTGTGAGAATATGTTAATTCTGTACTTTGCTCCAAGGTCAGATTTGTGTGCCACAGCATCTCGCGTTCAGTGTAATTTATTCCCCATGTTTTCAGCATTTATCAGGCGACCACACTAAAGCCTATGCATTCAAACTGTGTGATTATATCACTATATCTTCTGAGTCTGGATTAGAGAACAGGAGAAATATAATTGGTTCCTGTGTGTGCTTGTGTGTGTGTGTGTTTGTGTGGAACAGTGAGCTGCAACCTATATGTATGGCAATGCAACTGTGTGTGGGGAAAAAAAAGCAATCTAAGATTATATCGAAAAGGCCAAAGAAAAAGAAAAAACAATATTCTCACAGCGGGCCATACACTGTATACTGTGGTTTATGATAATGCAGTTGGCTTGCCTGAAGCCACGGCTGGCATGATGATGATGATGATGATGAGGTGCAAATCTAAAAGCCATTACACCTCCCTATGAGTTCTATTATCACCGCTGACTAATAATTGCATTGGGCTGTGGCGCTAAGAGAGCGACAGCCGGGTGCTTTTCTTTACGGCGCGCCCCGATATGATCTTTGGGCGCGTTGGTGCGAACACTCTGGACTTTTTATGGTGTCCTTTTGTGTCACACGGGCCAGACGGAGCTGAGACTGAGAGATAGGAAGATGAAGAAAAGGGAGAAGGAGTTCATGTTAATTAACAGAGAAGAATGAAGGAGGGGAGAGCAAAATCAAATCTCATTTATGGGAATATTTACTGGTCCTCTGCTCTCATTTTAATTCGTCCCTTTTCTTTAAAAAAAAAAAAAGAAAGAAAGAAAAAAGAGAATAATGAGGCCGATTTTACTATTAAAGGGATGATGGGTCATGCAAGGACGGGTGAGTGGAGAAAGGTGAACTGAAATGACATCTCTCCCATACCTTCACTAATTTAATACTGTTATTAGTGGTCTAAGTGGATTTTCATCTCTCTATTTGCGATCCAACATTCAGTCATTGATATTTAACTTTAAATGAGCTTCACTAAAAAGGATCCCCAAGGAGAAGTCTGTTGGTTTCAATAGGCAATTTTACTCTCTAATAAAAATAATGAGACAGCGATAGCCAAAAGGTGAGGCTAATACGCTTTGTGATCGCTGCTGAGCTCTTTTCTTCTGGCAAAGAAACTCTCATGGCTGAGGTGAGACATCGCGCTCCATCAACTGATCGACTACGACTGAGATGCCTTTGAGCAGGACGCTCGTTTTAATGTATCCAGCGGAGCTGCCCGTCAGCAGGACGCATTTGTTGTGCGAGGAATGTGTGCCTCTGTGTTACGGCGTAAAATAAACGCTTAAAACGTGTGTTTGTGAGGACCCGTTTAGATCCGTCGTCATTGTAACGCTGCACTGCTGAACAGCAACGTCATAAACTGAGCGTGCAATTGATCAAAAGTCCTTCCGTCTCGTGTCGCGCATAATCTCGTTTCTGTCTATCTTATCGAGCGCAGCCGACCGCTCGGTGTCGGGTGACGTGGGCCGGTTTCGGAGCGTGTTGCCCTTTTTTTTGGCCCCCGAGTGCAGCTTGCAGCATCGTCGAGAAACGCTCATCACTCATGGACTCAGCTGAAGTGAAACATATTTTCAAGGTTAGTTTATCCAGCATCCAAATGAACTGCAGTCAGTTCGCAGCGGTCTTGCTGCGACAGCACCAGCGTCGCGCTGTTTGCTTGATTGTTCAAAGTTTATTAATATGAACCGTGTCATGTGTGTCCAAATGGCAGCAAATTGGACACCGCTCTGCCGCGGGTTCTCTGGCAAAACACCTGCCAAGTGCGAAGTAGATCTGATGCCGGCTTCTCGAGCTATTTGGAGGACACGTGCACGTCCGCAGCTGGCTTTATAGTTAGGTCGTGTGTCACCTTTGTTTTGTTTATCGCCCTTTGTAACAATAATACAAGTGAAAAAAAAAAGATCAAAAGTGTGTTTCCGTGTGTCTGTTCTCAGGCAGCTCAAAGGAGCGCTCAGCGGCCATCATCAGTCACATTTACATGGATCTGGCGAAGCAGTCAGGAGCTCATCTCCCTCTCCTTTGAGCTTTGAAAAAAAAAAGATGCATCTGCAATTATTTTCCTTCTCTTCAGCCTCATCATTATCTCAAAGACCTCCCTCTATCTCCCTCTGGTTTCGTCATGGTTGTCCATCAAGAGCTTCGCTTTGATATTCATGTGGCTGCGTGATTGAGATGCAGAAGAGATACTCGCAAGGTCCTAGGTCATTTTCGTCTCCTTCTATGTTCCCTTTTCACCTCTTGCACCTTTTCATCTTCATCTCCTCTCCTCTCCGGCGTCGGTTCATCCTCTCTGCTGCTTCTTTGAGGTTGTATAACTGAATTTGTGCCTGCGTCGCAAGAAAACCTTTCGATGTGATTCACATAATAATCAACAGTTTTAACCGCAGAACACATCATGACATGCTTTCAGGTCAGCCTGAGCTCGGTGAAGGAGGAGAAGGAAGCGAAGACCATATTTTTCTTTTGCTCTTACTCACTTTTTGAATTCAGAAATGTCAGGCATCCATTTTGGATTTAACGCCCCATTCAGACAAATCCTTGCTCTTCAGTCAATTCCTGCCAAAGCCCCAACAGTTGTAGGGTTACCAATATTTTTGTGCCAGTTAGCCAGCAGCCACCACTATTCTGGTGTAAAGAGTTTGTAATTTGCCCTGCAGGATGAGTTCAACTTGATTCTAATTTTTTAACTTGTGTGAGACTGGGAGAAAGTTTTTGACCCTCTAAAAAAAAAAACCCTTAGCAAATCCACTGATCCGGATTTACTGAGGATTTGTGAATTCTTCCTGCAGACTGAACCTTTTACCATTTTTTCCCGTCATAATGTCTCTCAGGAGGCTCCTTAATGTGCACCTTTTGTTCAATTTGTCACATATCTTTCTGTACCTCTTCATCATCATGTTCTGGCTTGAGTTTCTAAAAGAAATCTGTCATTCCTGTATCAAACTGTTAGTTTACACCCTTTCTGTTGGGAATACAGCTCAGACACACATGAATGCCCATTCATCTATTCACACACACTTCCACACACACGCTAACAGATACTCACACCACGCGGTGCTAGTAAACTGTGATGCCACCACGGCCTTTTGATGCCTAGGTCGTCAGAGTTTTAGGAGGACAACTTATCGCAGACCCCGGAAACGTTTTAGCCCTCCTGGCCACAGCATTTGCACCACTGACCTTTTCCAGACAGACACCCTGGTGCTCAGCCTCGGCCACGTCTGTAAAGCCAAAGCCAATATTCAGTGATTTATTTCATTTGGCTGCTCGAGTATATCCTCTCGGCTGAACCCTGCTCTGCCTTAGGCAAGGATAAAGCTAGAGCTGGAGCCCTTGGGTGGAGGCGGGTGGGGGGGGGGGGGATGCAGTGGATGTCCCCCCTCATCAGCTTTCAGCCACTGTCGTGTTCCCAGCCGACACAGAGAAACAACACAGGGATCAGCATGAAGAGGGTACATTTGGCTTGTGCCCTGTCTGCGCTTCACGTTGGGGTTCTGGATCACGGCCAGAAACCATGACTGCGCCACTTAACATGCTCAAACAGGCATTAAGAGAAGCAGCACAGTGGTCAGTAGGTTGCTGTTTGACAACCCGGCTGTGTCTCGGGGGCAAAAACCCTTCTGTCTTTGTGTTACAGTGAACAGGAGTGGCAGGGAAAGGAAGCAAGGGGGTAAAGGAGGCTGGTAATGGGCTTCAGAGGACGTGGTCTTATGGACTAGAGCAGAGGTGTCAAACTCATTTTAGTGAAGGGGCCACATGCTGCCGAGTTTGATCCCAAGTGGGCCGGACCAGTAAAATCACAGCGTAATAACGCATAAATAACGACAATGTTTCTCAATGTTTAAATCATTGGTGAAGGTGTTTGGATGATAAACCCTATTTTTATCTTTCAACAATTAACTAGAAACACGAAGACCAATCAGCCCACTGTTTATCTGTCTGGGCTCTCCTATGCAGATTCCCTCGCTTTGTGGCGCGTTTGTGACGCCACTTTTATGACGTAATCCATTTGTAATGACTTCCAGCACAATATTCACATGAATTGTGACTGTGGAACAATGGTTTGTGTGTCTGTCTTACAAGCGGTGGATCAGAGGTTTGAATCCCAGCACTGCTGATTTTATTTTATTTTTCTTCTGTTGGACTGGACACCCTGGGGAGCCGGACCGGATCACCTCGCGGGCCGGATCTGACCCGCGGGCCATATGTTTGACACCCCTGGACTAGAGCTTTTGTCTGCTGCAAGAGCATTTGGTATTCACGCTCCGTGGGTGGTGTCAGCAAAGTCTCAGAGGTTAGCATGAGAAGATGCATCGCTACCGCACAGTCCGACTCTCTGAAACTGGAGAAATAGCAACGATTTTTTAAAGAAGAGACTTTGGACTGTCATCTCCTATAAAGCATTGTAAATGTCATCTGCTGTTCCCTGAAAACGTTGTCGCCCAATCAAGCGACATTGTAGGGCAATTACTGCTCCAATGCTGCGAAAGTGCTCAGCCACATTGATGCATTGCTTGGCGAGCGAGACACAATTGTGAGGGAGAAAAAACATGAGTTACATCAGAGTTCAGCTTTAAACAGAAATACATATGGCAAAACATAAACAGTTACGAGTGATTATACGTATCTGTTACGCCGTATTTTAGAGCAATCATTGGTTTCATCTGTCACGAGGCAGACATGTTTGAAATGAGGCATCCGGTATCAAGGGAAAGTGCTCGCAAGCTCCGATTGTTCTCACGGATCTGGAACACATCTTGGCGCTTACAGAGATGTGAGCACTGTTGCTAAAGCTGGAAAATGGAAAAAAGGATATTGCCACTATTTGTTTTCTTCTAACTTCTGAGAGTTTGGCCTCTCAAAAAGAACATCTCGTCAACGGAGACACAGGCGTCCAGAAGAAAACGCCCATTGCATCGCTCGTCTCACCCGTCAGGAGAGGTGTGATGAGATGTCTTGTTCCCTGAAACGACTGTGTCACATGTCACAAGTGTGTAAATCCTCACTCGGCTGATGATGAGTCTGATGATGGATAACGCTCCTGTGATAAAGGCCTCTGATTGGAGGAGAAGACATCTGGCATTTTTAGGAGGATTTTATGATATTGCCAGGAATTAGTATTGCATGGTTTTGACCAAGTATTATAATTTCAATAGGAATTACAATGCATGCAGCTAATCAGCATAGCTTTCCGAATACACAAACGTTCCACCTACGTGGCCTGTGATCCATTATACAAAGGCAAACTCTGACCACAACAGCTTTTTGAAATTTCCACTTGTTTGTTCTGCAATTTCAATATTCGTACAGTTAATTATGGCACAACGATAGATGTCTTGGGAAGGGAGAGTGGCTCACTGCTTCCTCCACTTGAGTGCGAGAGACAACTCTCTTCTTGCTTTTTAGACCCCTATCAGCGGAGAGGAGACTCGAGAAATGCCAAGGAGCTGCTGCCACCACTGCTGCTGTGGTTTGCTGTCTCTCAACTCCTCTCCTCCACTTTGCCGCTCTCCCACTGTTGTCACCATTCCCCCTTTTTCTCCGACCTGACATTACGTCTTGTCCTTTTTCTCTCTCTATTCATCTTTCCCTGCACTTTTTTTTTTCACTCTTCCATGATAAAAGCGGAAGGGCATTACATCAAATCTCACATGCTTTCACATCTTTTTTTTTTTTTTTTTTTTTTTTCATGCACCGCTGGTGCAATGAGAGTTTGGGCGAAGCGAAAGAGGAGAGTGGGCAGAAGTGGGTGGAGGATAAGTGAATGTGGAGTGGTGCCAAAGACAAGACATAATAAAAAGCAAGGTTTTTGATTTGTCCATCTTTCCAAGTAGTAACCTGTCTGCCGAATGAGGCGAGTAGTATTTTGTAGAACAAGAGGCGCCGAGGAGAGCCTTCGAGCGGACATAGCGTATGCTATATAACCGCTCGTCCTTAGTTCCATTCCAGCCTTGGGACCTTTGTTGGGTTTCATATCCCTCTTTCTCCCCCTCATTTCTACACTGTGCCCTGGCAAATTAAGTAGACAATGGCGCAAAAAAACTAAAAACAAACGGTTGTAGAAGTGAAGGTTTCAGTCCATCGAGAAAGTAATGAAAACACCATCACATGAAAATATTCCATGCATTATACTGTTGCTGCATAAATGAACGCTTGTAGGCATATCTCCAGATGGTGAGTGTGTGTGTGTGTGTGTGTGTGTGTGTGTGTGTGAGTGTCTCCCTCTGGAAAACTATGGTGAGATCACACAGTACATTTCTGCCGTTCTAACTCTGAATATGTTTCTTTAAAAAGAAAATTCATTCAGACCTACAGCCCATACTACATGCACACACACACACACACACACACACACACACACACACAATTTTTACGTGTACATTTATCCAACTGTATGTACTAGTGGGTGCTTTTCACCTTGACAAGTACTGATCATCGTGTGCACACAGACATTGCAGCTCCCATGCAAACATGCCTGTGTAGACTCATGCTAAGGTATTGTAATTTAAAATATGTCAATGCACAGCAAATATTGACCACTCTCCCTTAACAGACGGCAAATATTGACAGCACCTATTCTGCTGCCTCTGTGTATTGTGTTTTTAGTGCAGGATCTGTGGAGGCTGTCAGTGGTTTTGTATTGAATTGAACTGCACTGAAGACATGGTACCATTTTTGTGTCCGTAAATATTGATAAAAAAAAGGATTTTCTTTTTCTTTTTCTAAAGCTAAGGTAGAGGGGTCAGAGTGACACTCTCATTGAGAAGCCTCTTTGTGTAAAATAAAACAAGAGCATCGAGCTGCTCTGTGTGGTTGCACCAAGAAGTATTTTATGACAATTCATCCAATAGTTGGCGAGCGAGTGGATGGAACGAGTGAACCGTCTGGCATCGCCTTCCAAAGAGCCAAACTCAAGACACATGAGCTTAAAATATGACTGTGAAGCACGTGGAGTTGTGATTATAACAACAGGTAACTTCTTTTTTTTCCCAACAAGCGACTCATGCTACTTTAAAATCAGAACACTCATTTTCTACAGCCCCTCGGTGTAAAGGTGTAAGGTCCTGACAAAAGTTTAGGAGAAGAGAATCCTGAAATCAGCTTGGTCTCCTTTCCCGAGGGTCCTTGTATCAGCTATGCATCCGCTGACTGAAGACCCAGATGTTCATAACTCATTCATAATGCAGGATATGTTGCGATCTAAGCAAAGCGGTCATTTGACCAAAACCCTACCTTCTGGAAATCTTCCACTCTTCCACCAGTCCCAAAGTGTTACGCCACTTTTGGCCAGTTGCCCTAACTGAACTAATAACTTGGATGGAGGATGCAACACTTTTAATACTTTATAAATACTTAGAAATGTTGCAGACACACGTCAGGTTTGTGTTTGCAACCTCTTGTCGGCATTCAACATAATACAGACGCATTTCTTCATCAAAAGGTTGCGATGGGACCTTAAGTTGCCAGTCATGTGTCTACCAGCTTGTTGTATGGATCTCTGACTTCTTGACAGATAGAGAGCACAGGATCTTTGTTGATGGACGTTTCTCAGTCCTCTAAAGATTGTTAAAAGGCATTGTGGGAAATGCAGAAAATAAGACTGGAGTAGACTTGTCTTTGGGATTGTACAACAAGAAAGGTCGAGTGCATGACCTCATCACAAAGTCTCACAGTGCATTGATCTTGCTTTAAGCAGTGGACGACACCGTGTTGTTCGGTTTCTACCCTGACACAATAACCTTTTTACTCTTCCTCCCAATTGTGAATTTGAGACAAATGCACGATCACGGACTCAGCGACAATCACATCGTAATAGTAGAAGCCTTCAGCTGTCTTCATAGATTGATGGCTGTATGTGCAGGCGATGTGAAAAGAATTAAGAGATGTCCTCGCCGACAGGACCTTTTCTATGTATTTGACAGAAGTGGAGAATTGGTATCTTTTTGATTAAGTTCTGAGGAGTTTGACAAGAGCCGAGCCACAATTAGTCTGTCAAGGTTTAAAGGATCACGGTAATTACCCCATATCCTGGTTTCTTTGCAAACCCATCTCGGAAATGTGTTCATATCTTCAACAGACCTCTTGCATCGTCAGCTCATTCGTTCCTCAATGTACTTACAGTCATAAGTCATCAGTTGAATTGTATTAACTGAAGCTGGTTATAATAACCTAATATCATTACATACGGTGACGTGGCGATTCTTGAGGATATTTTGAAGCTCCCGTAAAATGAACAGTGTTGACGGTGGAGAGGTGGAGGGGGGGTGGAGGGGGACATTTCTTCAAAACAGATAATAAGCTACAATATTGAAGTGATACCAGCTCCGGTATTCGGATGACTGATGATGATAATGATGACGATGAAAGGCAAGGAGTATTTTTCGCATGCAGGTGAGTGATGAAATCCATTTTCCGTGCAGTCAAATCAGCATAATTTCTTCTCGCAGTATCATAATGGCCCGTACACATCTTTCAAAGATACAGAAGCCTGCGATGAGCTTGTCTTCTGTGACAGGCTCCAGCGGCAGCAGCAGCAGCAGCAGAGTGCCGGGGTCACCGCGTTGCGACGCACAGAGCTTTTCGGGGGTTGCTTATCGACGTTGTGTGGTTTTGTCCGACAGAGAAACACTGCGGTAGACGTGAATTCACTCGGCTCGAGCCGGCGAACCCTGAGATTGTGATTAACCGCCGATCTTCCTTTGAGTTCCCACCTTAAAAGACGTACTGTGTTTGATCACACAAAAGAATATGAAACAAGTGGACTCTCTTTCATGTCTTTGCCGTTGGAATGTTTCAAAGGCATCAGACGCTCTCTATCCATCAACCAGTGGAGCTATTCTGTATTATGTGTTCCTCTGCATAGCAGACAGGCCATGAGCGCCGTAGGGTACGCGACCACAGTGTGTTCACAGATTGGACTTCATTAAAGCGCAGAAGATTGCACCGGACAGGGATCACTGAGCGCCTCTCGTCGTCTCCTTCTCCCCTTTTCCTCCTTCACTCTGTCTCACTTGACAGACTGAACTAGTGTCCCGACGGCAGAGATTAAATATAAAAGAAAATAAATAAATAAGGGAAGCGGGGAAAATGGGGAAAGTTATCTTATTAAAACTTGAAAGAGTGATGCAAAAGAGGAGGAGGTGCTGAACACTAGAGATGGGGAATATATATTCGGCCGAACTACCAGTTGGCCAGATGGCCACTAAGTGTGTGTGTGTGTGTGTGTGTGGTATCTAGTGCTGGTCATCATAAGCCGGGGGTTATGTGAGTGTGTGTACTTGTGACCAATCTTCCTGCGAGCTGATTTATGAAGCCTTACTGTGCCAATACTCAAACTTCAGTTTGTGACCTCCAAATTGTAAACACCCTTCTTCATTACTGACATAATTCTCATGGAGGGATGAGAAAACCTAAAGAATTTGCATTTTGTAAAACTGTCTTTGTACTGTATTTGTGTTCTTGTTCAAATGCTTTTTTTGGGATGGGGAGGGGGTATCTAGTAGTGTTTAAACTAAATAAAAGTGTTACCAATAAATGAAAAACAATGATTAGACCATTCCAGTGTTTTAGGAAATGAAATGCGAACGGCCAAAATCCTCGTCATCATCATGTCAATAATTACATGAAATTGGTAGTTGAAAGTTGTGATGTTGCAGGATTTACTCTATTTGTGACACATCCAATATATATATATATATATATATATATATATATATATATATATATATATATATATATATATATATATATATATATATATATATATATTGGATGTGTCACTTGTCCAGATTGCTCCATATAGAAAAGTTGTGAGGGTATAATTAATGTATTAATGCCACATTTAGGACTGTGGAGCATAAATCAATACTTACCTCATTGCTCTAATTTGAAGTTCTCATTTTAGAATAACTTTTGTCTTTTTTCTTCTCCATTCATTTATTCACGCTCGATAACCCCGAGATTGTTTCTTATTTTCTGAAATTGCAGACTGAGGCTTTGTGTCTCTCGCTGTTTGTGTGTGTGTGTGTGTGTGTGAGTGTAAGCGTGCGTGTGTGTGTGTGTGTGAGCGTGTGCGTGCGTGTGTGTTAATGCGTGTCAGCATTTGATTACCATTTTGCACTTTTTAACATTAAAAAACAGTGATGGGAAACATCAGAAGGTAAGACACCTGTATGTGAGAGGGGATTCAATCAAAGCTGATTGGAGGTCATTTCTGAAAGTAGAGGTGATGGACAATCTAATTTCGGTGTGACTTGAGGGAATCACAATCCAAAACTCTCATGCTGAAGGGCCGGAAAACCAAAATATGAAAGGGTGAGAATGAATGTACAAACAACCCGTGGCTTTCTGCTTTCATTTTTTAAGGCTCTGTGATGAACAGGATACCAGCTGCACTCCTGTTATTTTGTAAAACAGGGAAGGAGGGTGAACACTAAACATTCAGAATACATACAGAAACAAATGTAATGTAATGCAAATATGGAAGGTGACTTAAAATGGCCACCGTGTATTCAGCTTCAACAGCCAAAAGCTGACAATCACTTTTAAAAGTTAGTGTTGAGCTTCAAATGAGCGTTTGCCTTTTGATGCCGGACTGAGGAGAGCAACCAACACCTGCACAGAGCAAAGAGGATCATTTAGATGTGGACAGACTTTAGAAAACAGAAGATACGCAAGAATAGAAAACAATACATTTCCATATCAGTTTCGCTTCCCGCCCCTGCGTCATCTCTTGTGTCAGTGTCACAGTGATCCATCGGCGAGACAGGAAACAGATGTGTGTGGGTGCTAAAATGGAATAACTGGAAAAGAAATGGCTGAAAAGGAATGAAAATATTTTTTTTCATTTTGCTATGTCAACGAACTCTGGCCGCGATCCCCTGGAGAGCAATCTGAGGGATAATTACAAGCCAAATGCAGGGTCATCCATACAGACGTCCCTCGCACGTCTCATAATTATATTTCTACATTACCCTCCAGAAGAGACTGAATGGTGACTAGAATTAAACAGAAATCCTCCCTGACTCTAGATTGGAGTATGACTTGAATGGTTGATGCGGACTGAATTAAGTCTTTAAAGTCCTCTCTTAAAGGGACAGTGAGTAACATTTAGGATGTTTTAGGACAGTTTTCCCCAGCTTAGAAGAAGCCATTCATCTTACTATTTTCCTCCAGAATCCCAGAACCATTTGCAGTTTAGCTTTTTTTTTAACATCACATCCAGCCATAGATATCAACATTGTATGTTGGTTTCCTTAAACTGTGATCTGTCCCTGACATTAACCAACAGTTTTTCTTTTGCATACACCTAACAATAGGCGGACAATCAGAAAAGATATTAAAGGGCCATTTGTAGCAGTTTTGGAAGGCACTAAAAAAACATGTTGCTCTCCCGATTGGATCATCAGATCAGAAAAGGCTTCTATTTGTTGTCATAATTTGGAATATAGGTCAGAGAAGACTTGTTGGTATATTGTCATTGTTCTCAAACTGTAAGACCACGAGTACCAGAGGGAAGCGGGGGCCTTAATGACAGTGATACTCTCTTTTTATAATCGTCCCCACCGCTCTTGTTAGCATGCATAAGACATACAAAGAGCTCTCTGGCCTGGAGAGAAATGTTAACCAGCACAAGAGACATCAGAGAGAGACAGTGAAATAAGGGAAAACCTAATATATTTGAAGAAATGGCTTTAGATGAAACGCTGCCTGCTTTAGTTTCATTCGGCGGACGACCCGACCACTCAGACAAAGTTATCAGTATAACGTGTCTATTTTCCTTTCCCCTTGAAAGTCTCACAATAAGCAGACAGACTACCTTGCCTAACCTCGAGCATGATAAATTGATGCTTGGAAAACGAAGAAAGATGTCGCCAAATGTGACTGTCGACCCTTTTCCATCAGCGAACAGAGGATTTTGCATCTGGTGTGATAGATGCATCGCAATGAGGAAACAATGGTCCGCTATGTTTTACTGCAGGGAGTTTCATTTTAATGTGCGCTTTGTGTGTAGAGCCGCCTGCGCCATCCAGGGAGGTGTCTTTCCAACAACCCTATACATAATGGATTGGTTATTTGAAATCCTGTATGTCCCAGTTAAGTTTGTGTCAGTTTAATTCATGAATAATTTCCTTTTGCTTTTTACCCTTACAGATCCTCTCTTTTCTCCCCTTTGTGTGTGTGTGTGTGTGTGTGTGTGTGCGTGTGTGTGTGCGCGTGCATCCTCCGCAGGCACAATCTGTTCATGGAAAAACTACACCTTCTCCCTCTTTCTCTCTCTTTCTTCTTTCTCCACTGCAAACAGAATCTTCCTGTTTAGCTTTCCTCTGAACCTGAATCCTTCTTTGTGTCTTCTATTGCCTCCAGATGTTGCCTTGTGCAAGTTGTTTTCCCCTGTGTACGACTTGCTTGTCTGAAGCCTGTGGCTTCGACCCAACAGTCAAAACCTCTTCACTTTTCCTCGCAACCTGAATCCTTCTTTGCGCTCCTAAATAGCCTCCAGATGTTGCCTTGCCCAAGTTGTTTCTTTCCCTGGGAAAGCCAGTTTGACTGTACAACCAGCTATTGAAACGAATTTATTTCCCAGAGAATGAAGAAGGAGGGGTGTGGGCATGAGACAAACAATCTGGATACATTGCCTCTGTCACAGTATGCCCTTCAGAAGTCACTCGCTTGTTTATGGACGTTCCTGGCGAGCGACACGCCGACTTTTCGGCACTCTGTGCAGTGTTAACTGTTGTTCTCACTACAGAGGGGTGTGTGCTCCTCAGCAGAGTTGGTCAATCAGTCACACTGACAGGCTAATAAAGGGTCTCTCCTGGTAAAGAGGGAATAGTGACCTACAGGTGGCCGATTTTCCATTTACTCCAACTTCTCGCTCCTCACTTGCACCCTCATTCTAAAACAGTTGTCTTATTATTGTTATGTTCCGTGTCCAGTTTTATCGTGGCTCACGTGTGTGTGTGTGTGTGTGTGTGTGTGTGTGTGTGTGTGTGTGTGTGTGTCGGCCCTGATGTTCACGTGAGCTAGAAAGTCTAAGACACTTTTTTCCCCCTCAAACTCTCTTCTTTTATTTCCGTCCCTTTTTAACTTTCCTTCTTCCTTCACCTAAAATGCTCTTCATCTCCTCTTTAGTTCTCCGTCTCCCTGTCACGGTCTCTCTTCCTCCCTCTCTCTCTCTCTCTCTCTCTCTCTCTCTCTCTCTCTCTCTCTCTCTCTCTCTCTCTCTCTCTCAAGGCCATCGTGCACACCATCGCCGGACCCAACAGTGATTCAGCCGCTCAGGTGGCTCCAGCTGGGGAAATTGGAGCCATGCATCACCCCTCTGTAGATTGATGATAGAAAAATTCCATTACAGTCTGTCGCATGTCTCCAGAGAAATGTCCAAACGAGAGGAGAGAGAGAGAGAGAGAGAGAGAGAGAGAGAGAGAGAGAGAGAGAGAGAGAGAGAAGCTGGGAAGCAAAAGAGAGACTGTGGGAATGTTTAAAGAGAGATAGAGAACAAGGGAGTATTTTGATAAAGAATGTTCAGCTGGGGGACAGACAGGATAAAAGGGCAATGTCTAGAAAGTATCACCATTACGATGTGTCACTGTCATAACAGTGGGACCGGAGCAGCAGCGGGACCATTTGAACCCGTTCAGCGCCGCTCCCCAAGGAGCCGTGACGCCGCGACTGTCATCGAGAGATCGACTTTATCCATATTTAATAGAGGTCTTCACAGTAAACAACAGGGTTGTGTAACTTTCAGTTCAACCTTCGACGGCATTCGTGTCGATGTGTCCTTTTTAAAGCTCCACGGGTGTTTTCGTGACCTTTGACCTCCCCGAAAAGGTGGACAAGAAAAGCTAGGAATGTACACTTTTGAGAAACAATGATTTGCTTGATGACTTTATGAGGCGCCCCTTCACACCGGCTCCTTCATAAAAGATCAGCTGATCATGCGGCAGCACGAGACGGTGAGAGTATTTTCTTTCACATCCAACTTGTTTGGTGCAGATCACACTCACACTTTTGCCCTTTTTTTTTGTGGGTGAGTTCGACTGGCGGGAAAACTGTCAACTGTCAACTCTGCTGCATGAAATGGAATAAAAAAGTATTTTCATAATGGCAGATATCCAATTTAAGTATTGAGATGAACCGCTAAGTGCATCCGCTCTTGGTATTTTGACAAGAAAGCGATCTCTTTATAACCTGCGATGTCATCTGGTAACCATGGTGACGCCCATTATTTCTTTGCTGATCCATTTGAGAGAAGAAAAGCATCTAATAGCAGGTGTGTGGCGTGTCTGCGTGCTGCTCCCTGTCGCTTAGCAGTTCCTCATTAAAAAATGGAGTCGATGGTGGCGGTTTAGCCGCATAGTACAACACCACTTGATCATACACCTACATTTCTACCTGTCCATCTCTATTTATGATGGATGAGATCCTGTTGCAGTCTGTCATCATTTTCTTAAGGAGGTTATCGAAGAAGATAAACACCTCAGGTTCAGTTAAGTGCTGTCTGACCTCCGTCTGTCGGGGTTGATGCAGCATGTCAATCACCAAAGCTTCTCCCTCAGTCCCAAGCCCAGGTGCTAAAGGGGCGGGCCTTGGGGGCGCCAGACCCGCCCTGGGACGCGGGTGAGCCCACCGCGGATGGACAAGCCTGTCTGTCACTTATCACACGTAGAGCTGTGCGGTATACCGGTTTCAAACTTCCAACTGGTATGAATTTTTCACATATCACGGGGTCACTTGAGTATTTTTACTGTGTGCATGCGCAGCGACTGCATGAGGCTACTATGTCAACATGGACCAGGATTTCTGACCAGTGTTTCAAGCGGCGAGTTGAATCCATGCTACAAATAACTCCGGCTTTTACAAGGTTATAATGGGGTCCTGCCTCGTCCTACAAAAGTGTAGAGTAACGAATACAGTAGAATACTGCATACAAATTGATATAAAAGCTCACGTTGAAAGTTTTTTGGAGGATGAAATGCTTGGAGGAACACTTTCACTCACACAACATGCAGTAATTGCTGTCTTTGAATATTGTCGCTGCTGTTGGGAGTCGTCAGATGATGCACACGCCTACGCACAACAAGGACATACGGTTTGTGAGGGGATCTTCGGGCATTATAGGTAATCATGAAGTCGTAACAGTGTTTCTGAAAAGCACCACCGCTGTTCTTTCCTCTTCCAAGGAAAATCTCTGCTTCTTTAGTCGCAGATTTGGAGTGATTTCCCATAAGGCCTTTACTGTACTTTGATCCACTGCTGCAAGACGCTCTGAAAGTCTCATCTCCATATATATATATATATATATATATATATATATATATATATATATATACTGGGAGAGCTAAAGCCTTGCTCCTCTATTCTGGTGTCATTTAGCAATATTAGATGTTGTGTAACAGAAGGGTGTGCTGAAGCCTGGCATACAGCAACATGCAGGTGGATTGGTATTGAGAGATACATTTTGAATCTAAGTTTCTCACACTGCATGTGTGGTATGAGTGGTATCCAAATGTAGCCTTGAGAGCAGCGGAGGGCAAATAGTACAGGTGTTCTGCAGCAACTTCTGATTCCCAAGCTGCATTGAGCCAATAATATTTTACTGACATCAGCATCAACGCGCTGACCCCCGTCTCCCATTTACTGCCACAGAAGAACTGACGGCAGAGAGAGAGAGAGAGATGGATGCAAAGGGGAAGAAAGAAGATGAGATTAGATGGACAGGGCAGTGATGAAATAAAATGACAAGGGAAGGATGGAAGGACACAAGTAAAGGACGGAAAAGAGTGAGCCAGCGCTGCAAGACGGGAGGACTTTACAAATGAGGGAAAGACAGCACCGAGGTGGAGAAGGAAGAACTGTGAGGTCTCGTGGAAAGTTATCGTTCCACAATTTTTCAAATGCTGCTTGCCAGGCAGCCTGAAAACCTGACCCGCCTATTTAGTGTTGGCCAATGTGTCCTAAACTTACATTACAGCCTACAAGCCACAGGTTCATGCGTGTATCTGTGGTGTTGATGAGATCGGGGAAGTTAGGAGGGGAATTATTTCCCTATAAATTCTTGAGTTGGGGAAAAAAAAGGCTTGTAAAATATCTTGTTTTAGTCCAATTTAATCAACTTCAGCTTCATTCTTTTCAGTCAACTGGTTTATGGACCAGATCTGTGGACATTCATTTTGTTTTATAGGCTTGTTTTAATCTTCAATAAATGAAGAGACAAAACCCTTATCTCATTGTTACGCAGATGGGTTATGGCGGACATTTTATTTCTGTACTACTTTTTTTGTTCCCACACATAAATTCCCTGGCATTAAGATGTGCATTACCTGGCAGTATGATTCAATTCCCTCTGATTGACCAAGCAAAGCTGAGCCGTGTGATGATATTGTGCTGTGCATTATGTAAGCAACCACAACTGGTTGTGACCGCAGTGCTGGTGGATAACTGGTGGAGTTAAGCTAACATAGCTCTCTGCCGAGTGCTATGACTCCCTGCTGAGGCTGATTGAGACTGTAGCTGTGATTATTACACTGAGGTGACATCGCTTCGGGCCGTTGCTCTCGCTGGTTATTGTGGCTGTAGCCTCGGCTTTGATCGTTATGGCTGTGACACTTTATCAATTACGGGGGTACCGCCCTTTATTATTGAGGCTACTGTGGTCCTAAACCGCTGTGGTGTACTGGTCACACATCAATCATTTCTAATAGAAGCACTGCAGGTTTCTAACCCCGTTTGGCTAAAGAGGCTTCCCCGGCTAATAGTCAACGGAGCCGTGAAGAGTCGCCACAGTACCGCTGCAGTACAACCACAAATGTGGCCGTAGTCAGAGCAATAACCACAGACACGGCTTCAACTACCACAGCCAGGCGGAGCAGCTGCGGATGTGCTCACAGCCAGTGGATTTAAACTGCTTTCTAGAAGGTGTAACAAGTCAATTTGTGCACAATGTGAAGCGTCACATCACTTCTCTTTTCTGTCGTGTCTGCAGAGCATTTCCATAACAGGACTGGAGCAACGCACCTATGGATATGGGGGAATGCACAAGTTGTTCAAAAAAAACTAATTCCCACGTGACCCTTAAGTTGCTAAATAAGTTTCAGACAAGACGAACCATGAGGATTTTATTTCAGTCTACCTTCAGCAATCACCTTCAGGTTAAAATCTACTCAAGATAAATTATTAGGAGTTTTTTTTTTGGCTTTGAGAATGCTGTTTTCTTGGTCTGAGGGTGTCTTGTCTGCTGTGAAAGCAATCCCAAATATTAAAATAAAACACAGAGACATAAAACCCAGATGAAACATTTCTCTCTGCAGGCCCACTGAGCACATGCGCACGTTGTAAGACTCCTTTCCAGCTCAAAACAAATTGCGTCTGACAATGCATGCCAATTGTCTACAGCAACCACATATTTATGAATGATATTGATCACTGGAAGAGCACTGGAAGCTGCATTGTTTTTATCGTTTTTGATCAGTGGATAATCTCCCTCAAAACTATAACCCGTCTTATCATTTTCAAAATGCTGTTGTTTTTGGCTCGTCTGTGCCGTCCACAGCGACTCTGTCTTTTGTTATCGGTTTGTGTCTCTGAGGCGAGGGACACTTTCTTGCTCTGTTGTTTCAAAATAAAAGATCGCGGGCCGTTTATCAGCCAGCCTACAGCCAGGCAGGCGCAATCTGGCTTTGATATAACAGCAAGTGAATATGACTTTGGAAGTTTATAGGCACCAATCAAGCCAGCAAACTTGTTTGACAGTAGCTTTTGATTTGAGTGCGCGTGTGCGTGTGCGAGCGTGTGTGTGTGTGTGCGACACAAATATCACTCCTCTCCCAGACTGTGCTTGTGTGTGTATCCTTCTGTCTCTCTCTGTTACATAGCAGCTTTCAAGAAAACAACTAATGCCTGCAATGACTGAATGAGAGGCCGGCAGGAAGGGAAGAGTTTGATTTGATAAACGAGTTCAAGGAAACACAGTCAATCTGTTGCCTTGTGGAATCTTTTCTCATGGATCTTAATTAGGTTTAACTTTTCCTCCAATTGGTTAAACATGTCAGTGACGTCAATGTATACCTTCCCGTGTAGTTGAAATACACCAGCCTGGTTTTAAAAAGGGATGGGATCATGTCAGCTGTCGAATACAGTAAGGCGCGGGGACCTCTTTTCTCCCCAAACATTGACTGTGTGCAGAGGGCTCGGAGGAAAAGCAAGCAAGCAGACAGGCGCAAAGACAGATTTAGACATAGACGGCGAAGAGGGCGAGGGAGAGGGAGATGAGAAGGAAAGATACAGTGAGTTTGAAAGAAATCAGACAAGAAAGAAGGAAGACAGACACAGGGGCATACAGAGGAAATCAGATGGGCTGGGACCAGACAGGATACTGCAGATGGACTGTTTGGCAGACATTGGGGGTGGGGGGGCGTTCCACCTGCTGAGGTCCTACGTGAAGGACATCTCCTCTCTGTGTGTGTGTGTGTGTGTGTGTGTGTGTGTGTGTGTGTGTGTGTGTGTGTGTATCGATGTACTGTATCTTGTTTGGATATGCCCCCCGTTGTGCTTTTGTTCTGATGTTTGTTTATCTGTACATAGTATTTCTGAGTCGTGTGTGTGTGTGTGTGTGTGTGTGTGTGAGGGGTGTGTGTGTGTGTGTGTGTGTGTGATTTGCGAGCAACTGTCTGTATGTGTGTGTACCTGCTCATCTATGCAGTGTGAACTGAGTACTGAGTCCTCCCCGAACTGAGGTGTGCAACAGATGCCAAACATAATATTTGTGAAGAAATCAGCTAAACTAACTAATCACTTAAAGGTGCTTACAGTTACATCTGTGAATAGTCATTATGTGTATTTAAATACATGCCATTGTGAATATTTGCATTGTTTTTGTTTTCAATACCTCACACAAGTATATGTTTTTTTTTTTTACAAATAAAAGCAAAAGCGAGCAGTAACACTGTCATGATAACGTGCAAGTATTTGCTGTGCTGTTTTGTGGTGGTCCAGAGTGTAAATAAATGGACTCCCATCGGTCTGTTGAATTGAAGCCTTGAGTTTGGTGTGTTGGCCGTCGCCATCTTGGATTACGATCATCGCCATCTGGACGTTTTTGCAACCAGATAAAAAGTATCCATATTGGGATTTCAGAGGAGTGACGTATAATTTACATAATGAACATCATGCTGTATTGCTGAAGACTGGAAACTAGAAATTGAGACAATTTCCTCATGCTCACAATGTTTACTGAGGTGATAAATTAATCGAGAAGTAGGGTCATTTTCTCATAGACTTCCATACAATCTGGCTTCTTTTTGCAACCAGAGGAGTCGCCCCCTGCTGGCCAGAATTCAAGTCTCCACGTGAATTGTTTACCTGCGTTTAGCCAAAGCCTGAAAGAATGTGATGAGTCAATTCTACTCGACACAAACAGAAACCAGAAAGTCTCTGTCACAACCCGGCTCTGAGGCTGTGACAGATATGGGACACATTGCATGATGGTAAATTAAAAAGTATGTATGATAATAAAGTGAAGAAAAGACTTCAGTGTCAGTCAGTAACACCAGTAATGTAAACGTGAGCATGGTGAAGTCTGGGGGGTTGTCAGCGAAAGGCAAAGGAAGACCAAACCAAGGCATAACCGGGCGTAAGCCGGCAGAGGTGCGTCCGTACAAGCCGAAGAGAGACGAGGGACCCGAGCATTACTGGAGTAGTTTATTCCCTCAGTGCTTCAGGAGCAAGGTGCTCTGCATCCAGTAATCTGCCACACCCACGTTCCTGTGACACGTTCAGGGACACTGGGACAAATGGCCGACAAAAACCACTCTTGTACGGTGTGACGGGCGGGGGCCGTCAAAGTCCCCGATGCTCAAAGCAAAATTGCGAGAATAATTCCAAAGTTGAGAAAGTACTGAGAACTTTGAGTCGTCAAAGACAAAACAGGCGGTCTGCGGAATAGTCAACGCTGCATACAAAAAGGCGTACATACAAAAAAAAAAAAAAAGGAAAGAGCTCACAAAAAAGCAAGCAAGAAACAAACGCGGGAGAGCTGGTCTTGTTCAAATATCTGAGGCGATCTGGCAAAAGAGTAGTGAATAGCGAGGTTGACTGTAAGTACTGGAAGGTCTGATCATGAAACACAGGTGAGAAAACTAAGTCATGACAGGAAATAAAGCGCCCGAGGAACAAGGGGCAAATGAATAATAACTAAAACAGGAGTCTGATTGCAGTATTTGCATTGTGACGGTGTGTAACCAGTATCCAGAAGCTACCGCTTTCATTCCACCACTGGTTAACCGCTTGCCGGGAGATATCTGTAGTTCACTCCCGACGAGAAATTGCACTTCGGGATTATACGGCCGGTTTCCCTGTAACCTTGCAGTAGGTCTATCGACAATCCACTAGTGGGTTATTGTGAAACACCAATCTTGTCCCCAGACTCTGTTAGCTGTGGAGTAATATGTCAGGATGCCAGTGGCTCTGCTTAGTCAAACCTCTAAGGAGGGTCTTTATTGACTCAACGGGAGGAACATTTTGACTTTACCCTACACACCCACACACGTGCGTGGAGTTATTCTGGCTCATTAGACCTCGAGTTGAAGTTGTGTGGATTTTTTACTCAAAAATGACCTGAGGCCGTGAAAATCCATGATATAAAAAGAATGATAACGGTAAAAGTTGTTGAGCGTCGGGAAGATGTCAGTCAAGTGAAGAATGCCTTTTACTGATTTGATCAGTCAAGAAGTGAAAACACACACATGTGTGTGTGTGGGAGTATTTATTTATTACCTCCTCTTCACAGGTAGTTTTTCACTTGAAGTCAAGCGCAGTGATTATCACATTACATGTACCACCATCCAGTCCAGTGGTTCTCAACCAGTACCTCCTAACCAGCGCAAACTAGTATTTTTGGTTGAACAATGTAATACACAGGCTGTGCCATCAGTGTCTGATTTAATATAATATTTACAATTCAGTTTAATCTTCCGCTTGTGTTAGCTCTCTAGTAACATCTCTTGTATTAACGGGTCGGTTTTGACCTCAAATCAGCTGTAAAATACACGAAAAATAATTATCTATCATCCAATTTGTTTCTCATCTCTTGGTTACCTTGTTAGGTTTTCTTATCCATGAAAATATTGTTGTATGTTTTAATATTTTTGGTTTCGACCTTTGGGTCTTTTTCTTTGTTAGTATACCCCTCGATTTCATGTTAAATCATATAAATAAATAAAAAGTTGTTGTGTTGCCTGACTATTACTGAGGGGTATTCAAACATCTCTTAAATAAATGTATTTATTTTTTCATTTTAATATTATAACCTTTAGTAACATCTATGGTGTTACCGGTCAATTTGTATATTTACTTAAAAAAAGGCTAAAAAGTATTTTATTCAGTATTAAAACTTCAATACAAACACAACATATAGATTTGAAATTTTTAAAAAACACAACAAATTAAGCAAATTGTATTTTTATAACTGGGTTGAAACCGACCTATCATGTCAACCAGAGCATTTTATAATTTAATGGAAAACACATTCATTATTTTGTTGGAATAGAGGTTCCTGACAAACTTAAACAGCTTTGATGCAATAAACACATTTTATGTGGTTCTTTTATGCATTTAAAACGGGTCGGTGACCGAACACAAGAGAAAGGTTAAGAACTCACACGTGTATTATTGGATATTTTTAAAGGATTTTTTAAATTTCTGCTAATTTTAAATATATATATATATATATATATATATATATATATATATATATATATATATATATATATATATATATATATATATTCAAGTACCTCCAGGGGTGCGAGTGCCCTCATTTGAGAAGCACTGATCTAATCACTCGAGGGACATCTATGACTTAATTTGAACACTGCAAGCTTCCCAACAAGTTGTCTTTCTTTCATATTATTGGCTACTTGATGTCTTGGCTCAGCTCTAAAGCGGGCGGTTACCTGAAATCGACGAGCCAGAGGTTGTACATTGTATACATTAATTATGTACGCTAATTATATACACTAACTGTTAAGAGAATCTATTTAGATGGATTTGAATTCATATTTACAGCCCAAGTCCATGACATGAAGTGCCGTGATAGATCCAGGCCCAGGACAGACAGTTCAAGGTAAATTGTCTTATTAATAGTCGCATTTCTCGCCGATATGGTTTGTGATCTTGGGATTTAATTGATCGTTTCAAGCTGTTATTTCTACAGTGACTTGTTGTGTATAATGCTTTTCTTTTCGTACGATGTGCCTCAGATGTGATTGACAGGGAAAACCGTCCTCCAGAGAGGAAGCTGGTATTATGCAAAGCACCTGGAAGATCCAACATGGGAACTAACTACATGAATGTCTAACAAGGCACTACTGACAGATAACCTACCTGCTCAGTTCATTCACAGCTACAGTATAACAGCTACATTTTGAAAAAAAAAAGATTGCTGTTATAGTGTAGCTGTTATATTGTAGCTGCTAATTAACTGAGCAGGTATAGGATAACACACATCGTACAACAAGAAAAGCTTCATCCAAAACAAGACACTGCTGGGAATATTATAGCAAATTACACACAAAAAAATCCAAATCTAGATTTAGCCATTATAATTTCTACTTTGTAGTTTGCATGAGAAGCCCTGTACTCTAAAGATTGTGTCACGAATGTATTCAGTGTTCCCGATCTGAGATCATGCATTAAGCCCAATCACCATTAGGTTGCTGTATGTAATGTCTGCTTTGACGGGGATTTACTCGAGTTCTACTGTTTTGTATTGCCACCAATACTGTGAAGCATCCACATAAACAACACATAATGTCAATGGCTCCTTTCGCTGGCAGCCCGTTTGCCTCCAGTCACAGTATACTGGCCCACTGCTGGGTATTATCTCCATCGCTGCCATATGCCTCTGTGCTGGGCCGTCTCTGGGTTGTTTGTCGGCTTCCTGATTTCCCTCTCCGTGTATCTCCTCCTCCCCCCTCTGTGTCTTATTCACACTCTCTCCTTCCATCACTCTCACACACACACACACACACACTCAGACAAAGCCTGGTGACGACACACTCCGCAGTTATCTGTCTCTCAGCCTTGTCCCATCGGAGCCGGAAAAAGACGATTAATCGACCGATATCTATCAAGAGCTGATCGCGTTGGGTTATATATTCAAAAGATAACTTTCCTGGTCGACCTCGACAACAGACCCCGTGAAAAGATCAAAACCAACAACGAATTTATCCCACTAATGCATATTTTGTGTGCAGTCAAAGCCTATTATATCGTATTCCTACGCGTCATGTGCTGTAAACAATCCCCCGCACACTAAATGCACAAGTCAGCCACAGATGCAGAAAGAAGACAGAGTTATCATCTTCCGCCCGTGCTTTTGTGAGTGCAACAATACCCACGAGTACGATAGATGACTGTTGGACAGGCAGTCACTCACCGTCTGGGCTTGTTGTCTGCCTGCTGTTCTGTTCTTAGAAACCTACTCGGAGGTGTTTGCGAATATGCTCGAGATGTCGTGCTTCAGCCTCTCTCTGTGCCTTGTGTGTGTGTGTGTGTGTGTGTGTGTGTGTGTGCGGGTGTGTGTGTGTGTGTGTGTGTATGTGTGTGTAGAGGCCTATGTGTTTCTCCCGATGACCATGTCACAGACACCGGTGATTGATGTGCTACCTGACTAGCCTGATTAATTACTCTGTAGGTCGATGTCACGATACATACTCCAGCAGAATGCATAGTATGCACACACACACACACACACACACACACACACACACATGACAGCATACCCACAGGCCAGTACACACATATGATGTAGCCATACACAATTACTCTGTGAATGCAAGCACACGCAGTAAAAACAAACAGCAACTCACCGCGTCCCCTCACGTGTTGCCTCACGTGTACCATTCAGTCCTCTTTGGGCCAATAAGAAACAAATATGCAGAAATGCTTTGACCCTCAGATATGAGGCTTTTAGTGCCGCGGTGCAACTTTTTCCACGTTTAGTCAAAACTGTCTGAAAAAAAATGTAAATTTCAAAAGGAAAAATAAACAGGAGTGCAGTTTGTCCACTTCCTCACAGTTTCCTGTCATACATACCCAAATACAATCATCACATAGCAAACAAATATGCGACATATAGTACCATTTATCCTCAATAACGGGAACAATTTCATTTAACAGTCTGCCTGTAATCACAGTGGTTATTATAGCAGCCCCCCCTGTTTTATTCAGTGTTGCTTGTCCCTCCGTTTGGCGGTTCGCTTGCCTCCGGCTCTCCTTCTCGTCCCCACCACTGGCGACACAGCTATCCTGAGTGATAAATAGGCTTCAATTAGGGCTCTGTTCTGTAGACCGCAATGTGTCATCTGTGCCCAGGTCGCCTTAACATTTATTCAATAAGGAGTCAGCAGTGAGCAAGAGAGACGGAGGAGAGACAAATGGATCCCGAAGATTCCAGGTCATGCTCGTCTGCTATCCGGGAAAAAGAGCTCCCCGATGATTATTGCATCGGCGTCGCCGCGGCGGTTTAGCATCAGCGTTGTATTCATCAAAACAGGCTTGAAGGCAGCTCAGTGTGATTAGGTTATTTCTTGGCTAACTAATGACTATTATTCTTCATGACAGGAGATTCACTGGGTGTCTGTGTTTGAGCGGTAAACAACCTCAGGCGTTGTTTCGATATGAGAGTTTTGGTGCTTTTCCTGTCAACCGCTTATGAACGGGGGTAGGGGGGGGGGGATTGCCAAATGTTATTTGAGATTAGAAGCGTTTATTTTACACCGATACATGTCAGAGGGAACACTTTGATTAGGTATTTGGGGAAGTTAATTCACAAAGATTGTTTTGTTTGTTTGTTTGTTTGGGGTGTAAGAGGAAGGTTGTGTTTGTGATGGAAACAGAGCGGAGGAGAAGGTTACCTGTCTCTGGTTTGGTTTTAAAATGCTCATTACTGTGACTAGGTGCAAAGCAACGCAGGTCACCTTGGAGAGAATTGCTTTTCTGTAACAATTGATTAAGGGCCCACTATGTCTTGTGCCATTTTGAATACCATAAACCTCTGTATCAACCAAGCACAAACTGACATTTCAGCAAGTGCTGTCATTCATTCATGTTGTAAATCTAGAAAGAGAGAGGAGGGCTGGGGTCGAGGTGGCTGTTAGCTTTTCCCGAAGTGTTATGACAGACTTTCGTAACAGTGAAACGCTCTTGTGTTTTAATTGGAACAATCATGGCGCGCAAACTAAGCTGGAGAGCGTTGCTTTAATCAACATTCATGTGATTTTGAGTTCATTCCAATTGATTTTCTGGCACGTTTGGTTTGTGTATGTAAATGTGTGTCTGTACGCATGTGGGTGAGTGTGGGTGTTTGTCTTTGTATCTGTATCTATATAACTATATATATATATACATATATACATATGTGCGATTCATTAGACGAGGACTGCCAAAGTAATGACTTCTGTGGAGAACTTTAGAGGAGAGTTCAGGAATAGATGAATAAAGAAGTGAGGAGTTGAATTAAACTGAAGAGAGGGTGAGAAACAGCTTAGGGAGGAAACTCGGGGTCGAACTAAACGAGGACCATCACCAAAGAACGCTTTGATTGCCCAATTTCTCTCCCTCACTTGTTACCGTCAGCACCCCCTTTCTTCTCAAGTATTGGGGGAAAGCTCTGCAACATGTACATGGATGAATAGGAGTAGTGTGAAAAGCTCTGCGGCGCTGTATGTATTTGTGTGTGTGTGTGTGTAGACGCACACTTGATATATTATGCAGCCTGAGTTCCCCCTGCCCATCTGTTCTCCGCGTGTTCCACTTGCATCTCAGCGTGGCTTGTTTTTGGTTTCATGTCCCCCCGCAGGCAGCCATTTAAAGACACGCATCCGTGTGTCTCTGGCTCACCTCTGCTGGATCCGCTCAGGGTGGTTCATCCCTTTAAGTGAATTGACCTATGAGCCCCCTCTGTGTGGGCGTTTTTCCCAGAATACTAGGTTTAGAAGCAGTGTTCACTGGGCACCTCATTATGTTGGAAGAAGGGACTCAAAGGAGGAAGACAGGTTTTTGGGAGCAACATCCCTTCTGGCTATGCTTCATAGAATTTTCTTGGCAGATAAATTTGTGGTTGGTTTTTTTTTTTTTTTTACCCGTAGTGTTTGTTTTTCTCTCCTCTCACTCATTCTCGATTGCATTGTTCCATTACAATGAATTAAACTGTTGTGATGAATACAAATGTAGCGCTTAATGGCCAGGTTTGTGCCTCGCAGGTACGATTCACTCGATTTTTTAACTGGTTCGCGAGGCAACCCCGAGGTCTGGGCCCGGCGTTAACTAGCTGAAGGTCAACGAACAACGCAGTGCATGTTGCATGTGTCTAGAAGAGCCAGGTGATACCAAATCTTCCAAGAAGTTGACCATTTTGGGGATCCTTTGTCTTATGAGAGGACATATTTTTTTTACGGAATTTGTTTAAGTTAAGAATCAGAGTTTGTCGGCGGCGGCAGAGAAACAATAAAATGTGAGTGATGTTTTAGTCGCCGCAGTAGCTAGGAGCTGTCAGATGCATAAACAACTAGCTTGATGTTCAAGCTTGTAGGGCTAAAGTGTGTATTTTAGGGGTACTTAATACTGTGTTTAATGGTTGTTTATATTTTTAGATGACTCTGTAGTTTGCTCTATAAACACAAGGCCAACCAAGTTTGTGATAAGACTTGTTGAATACTGCAGAGACCACAAACTAGCAGCCAATACACAGGATGTTGTCTGGCTGCAAAAGACACACCATGTCACAGTAACAGTAATTTAATTAGACTTCAATCTGTTCAGCTCCTCCACATTGACGCTTTATTTATGTATTTATTCTACAGGGAAAGAGTTGGACGACTCTTGAGATTGTATTCGTCATACATCTAATCCTGTTCCAATAATTAAAAAGTAATCACAGACAACACGACAAAAAACTGTGAGGTACTTTGAATGCATGCTACCTGTTGCCTTCCTATTTGCCACCTGTTTTCACTGCTGCTCCTCGTTTGCTACCAATTACTGGCAAAATAAGATCAATCTGTTTTGATAGCACTTTCTTTTCCAAGCTCTTGGGGCGTTATCTCAGTCATAGCTATCTATTTTTTACTGCCAGAGATCAGGTGACATCTAAATAATCTTAAAACGGGGACGCGGCATGGGAGAAACAAAAACATAAGCTGGCAAGATGCTGGATAATAACCAAGAAACAGATAGCGAGGTCTGTTCATATTGATGTATGGTTCCTGGTTTCGTCATGCAATCAGTGCTGTTGGTATGATGAACAATGACAGAGGCCAGGGAGGCCCATCCTGCGGAGAATGTGATTCATCACAACCTTTACAGACGATCCCCTGTCTGGTATTGAGCAAGTGGCAGGCCTCTAGTAAGTGTCTGACGATGCTGTGTCACCGAGAGGCAAACCAAAGATAAAAGGCATCATGATAAATAAATAATAAAAAGGGACAACGGGCAATATGCAATATATTTCTTCTTCTCTCAGGGGTCTTGCTTTTTTTTCGTTTAAACATCTATTTTCCCCGGCAGAGCGTTTAGTTTTGGCTCCATTGAAGCATAACTTAGCTTTCAATTTGTTGAAAGTTACCCAAACACGAGCAAACCTGCAATTACGGGAACATTCTAACTATAATTACAGATACCAAGGATATTTAGGAGCCCCCAAAGAGGTTTATGCTCGCGACAAAGAAACGTCACCAGCACTGAAATGATGACCAAGTCAAATCCTGTCTGAATGTGTTGAATAGCAATTTATCAAACAACTGTTGAAAAAGCAGAACATGAACTTAAATACGACTTCCTCTCGTTCACAGACGCTATATTTTACACTGGTCAAGCTGCATTGTTTTGACAGAATTATTTTATTTTGATTTAATCGATATTATTAAAGTATTATAGACATTTCAATGTTTTCAAATGGTCAGAAATAGCAGGAAATGTTCAATATATCTGCCAAATGATCTAGCACAACCTCATTCCCTTTATTGTACGCAGACCGATCATGCGTGTGGTATAAATTGTGTATGTATGAGTGTAGTTGCACACTCTATTGGCAGTGAGCTGTTGTTAATATCGCTCTTATTCCAAGGGGCCGCACTTGTGACCTTTCTAAACTTATGAGCATCCTTCCAGCAGTCTGTCATGACCTCAAGAACCGGATCGACCTTCCAGCACACATACTGAGCTGTGAGTGGCTTTTGGGTGAGCAAGAGCTGATACTGCTTGTGTAAATGTCTCCAACAACAAAGTCAGCAATTACTCGTGTGATGGTACACAAAGGTTCTTTTCAAGTTATCGACTGCATTTTTATTGAGGTCGAGAACGTGGCAACCAAGCTTTCTTTGTATTTCCTGAACTTTGAGTTGACACTTAAAACATCTGATGGAAAGTGCCTTTCTGTGTTGTAGATATTCCAGTAGGCTAGAGCGCACTGAGTACTGCGTTTTACCCGCTCAAATGGCATAACATAATGCTTGAATATTGAACCGTTCAGTACAAACAGTGTAGCAGCAGACATTTTTAACAGTTTTGATGTTATATTTTGGAATTTGCTTGATAGTTCAACTGAATTTCAACCGGGTTTATTCAATAGGACGTTGTTTATTCATATTTGTCTTTTAAGTTGCATACAGATGTAAAAAAATGGCATTCGATTGACGTCGTACTAGTCGACACATAGCAGTTAGCAACAGCAATTTGAAGGAGCTGTTTATTGAATATTTCTCACGTCAATCAAAGCAATATGGTTGGTTAGCGGTGGCAGGTGTTCGAGCGGCCCCTCCACCGCTTTGATCCCCTCCTCCTCCATTACGCATGTTGAAGTGTCCTTGTGCTGTCCCATCGGTGACTGAGAGTGTGTGAATGGTTAGACTGGAATGAAACGTGTGTTTGTGTGAATGGGAGGGTGCTGACATGTAGTGTAATGCGCCGAGAGTGTCCTGAAGACGAGGAAGGCGCTATCTAAATGCAAGTCCACTTACCGTTCCCTTTGCAACACGCTGTATTGCTGTGATAATCTCATCCACCCGTCTCGGCATTTGCATTTGGAAGGGAAGCTCACTCTGGCACAGCATGATGTTGTCCCAATTCCTATTCACACCTTCAAAGGTCTGATTGGCTCTGCGTTTTGTTTTGTTTTGTTCAACTGGAGGAAACAGCTGTCAGTAAGTACAAGTAAAGACCTGTTTGAGTCACTTCAAAGAAATAGCCAAGAACAAAGCTGGATTGGAAAGGCACAATTATAATTTTAATTGTAGAACGTGGTCATCGAGTAAAAGGTTTCAGTTCGCCCGCAAGATGGAGAAACCATGTTGAGCTCTATTGTGCACAATTGCTTTTAGCAACCTCGAATCTGTAGCAGTGGTGCGATGGAAACAATGCAGCAGAGATCAGAAAGCTGACGTGCCAATTACCAGGATATGGAGAAACAAGTGTGTAACTGTAAAACATGTCTGATATTCGGTTTAAACATTGGTTGAGATTGATACTTGAGAATCAGCAGGAAACATACCAAAGAAAAGACTGTCAGAGATTCACTCACATGCTGTCTTTCTTCTTCCCTCTCTCGTCTTCAATTTGTTTTAAAATAGTACGAAAGCGTTATGGAGGAGTATGTATAAAGTACATGTGTGTCATTCTGCCGACCTCTTAAATCCAGATTAAATAAACCAATAGATGGATTACCATGACCTTTTTGTAGAGATATTCATGGTCCTCAGAGGATAAATGCCACCATGAAGTTAAAGTTTACGATTTAAAGTAAAATATCGTGATAAGTGGTTGACAGATTGCTTTGAAATTTGCCAAATATTCAAGGATGGATTAAAAGAATGTCGGGGATCCCCTGACTTTCCTTCAAGCCACACCAGCTTTACAACTACCATATAAAAACCAGCATGTGACATCACGGAGACTACGTCCAAATTTAATACAGTCCTTTTGTATGTAATTATTCCGGTAATTCTTGACTTCTTGCGCCCCTACAAGGTTGACATTTCCTTTCTTTTCGTGATTTTTATCTTTTACGTTCACATTTACAATCAGTGATATGTCTGGGCATCGCCAAATCTTTTTGAACCGTCAGTATGTGCCTAAAATGTGAAGTCACAATTCAAGCAAACAAGCAGTTTCACATGGCGGAGTCTTTTCATCAAAGAGAAGAAACACTCTCTTTACTGTAACAAGCTCTCCGAAAGCCCGTGTTGGCAAAAGTCTGGACTCAGCAAAGCTGTCAGACGCTTTCACATGGGCTGATTGCCCTACTTGTTCCTGAAGCTTCCGGTGAATGTAAAAGGGCTCAGAAGCAAAGGTATCATATCTTCAGGCACGTATTAGATTAAGACTGCACGTATGTACAAAGATACATTACGGAGGTGCTCCGTTTTATTTTGTGATTCACCTGAAAACACTTTAAAATCTTTGACTCCCAGTCAGTAAGGCTGCACATCACTTAAAGCCATCGAGCTGTATTTATGACTGTATTTAGTAGTCTCTCCATTCATGTTATACCACTCATTCCCTCATCCACCTTCACTCATTGCACTTATTCTAATTGAAATGCCATCATGACTAATGCCAAATGCCGGCGGTGGAGGGACATTTGGCTCACCTCAGGTATGAATGTACTCAAATGAATAGCAGATGCGTGGATCAGGTGGTTATTGAATTATTAAGGACATTGGCAAGTGTCTTCACAATGTTTTTTTTGCCATGAAAAAGGCAGCCGGCTTTGGAAGAAGGGGCTGATGCATGTTGGGAGCAGCATTGACCGCGTGAGTGATCGGGGAGGAGATGATGGCGCTGCCTGACAGCTCCCACTTTAAACTGCCTCCTTACGCAATTTATTTCTACGTTTGATTCAGTCCAGCGAGATCCAGGAAGGCCATTGAGCCCAATGCACATTCCTTTAGCCTTCAGCCTGCCCATTAATCTGGATTTCTCTTAAAGGTATTTGTTGGTTTTTCAATGTTTAGCAACCACTCTAAAACAAGAGATGTCCGCTTCTTTTCACAGACTTTTTCCATGTCAGGAAATAAGGTAAAAACATGCAGAGATTTATCTTACAAACACAGATGCATGCGGACTCTTATCAAGGAGTATCACATTCTGGCACTTATTCACAGATCAGTTCAGCTTAGCACTGCATTTCTATTACTCTGATTTTATCTGTAAAGCAATGCAGCCAGAGACTACGGCCAGCAATCAAAGAGGGCGATACTATAAGGTCTTATAGCCATAAAGTGCCAGTAAAACGGAAGTCAAAGCATCTTTAGCTGCTTTAGTGTGACGTTTCTCACAGGTAAATGGAATATTTGAGTGGGGTACAGCTACAAGTGGGATTTAAATCCAATCTTTGTGTTTGATGCGCCCTCTCAAAAGCAGGTCATCCGACTGACGTTCGTCTGCTTCGTACCGCCCACGCGGCAGTGACAGAGCCAGTTGAAAATCGACAAAGGTTTCCTTGAATGAATTTTACCTGAGACAAAGTATTTGGAAAAGAAAAGGTTTTTGTCCACTTATATTCAAACGCATCTCTCTTCATATTGGTTAATATTGGTGAAGCGGACATCCACCGAGATATTATAAACTGAAATGTCTATGAGACAATCTGTACTAATAAACTTCTTTGAGGAACTGTTTTCACAACATTTAAGCCAATAAGTGATCACACTCACAATTTACCATGGGCACGCTTGACACTCAGACCATTATGGCTAAATCTACCATGTTTGTGAGGACTTAGAGGACATATCCAATTTTAATAAATAACATAAAGAGACTTTCCCTTGATATGCTAGTCCTAGTAACTAGCATACTAGTAGGCATGTTTAGGGATACCAAACTGTCTGCCTGCAGCCGTGATATAATCCAGAACTCCCAGATAACAGAAGGGCCTCAAGGGACCTTTAATTAATTGCTCAGGTTTTATTCAGTGATTCAAATCAAACTGCTTGGTGTAATTTTGCAGCTGAGATATAGCAGAGAGTTCAAATAAGGAAGAATATAAACAAATCTGTAAGTACCTTATATAAAGTCTTTCTTTTGTTTCCGTCATAAAACTGAGCTCGAAGGTGAAGTAAGAAGGCGTCAATTCTTCAAGTCTGCTCTTTGACTCTAGACTTTGACGCTAAAGGTTGTTCTCTGATTATTCCGGCAACTATTGAGAGCAGGAGACTCTGAGACAACATACTTTTTAAACTAATAACTACAATGACCCTTGCTGTTCCGAATGTGGGTATATTAAAATGACTCGGCATATGAATACGAGGAAGAACGGTTCAAGCCGAACCTCATCGAAGAAGACGACCAGGTCCCGAAGTTGTCAGAGAAAAGCCGGATCCAGCGAGAAATGGAAGTGTGCAATTCAACAAACTACAATCATCCAACCAGATGCAGCTCAACCTCCCGTCTGCCCTCAGAGCCGCCAGCTGAAGCGATACCAGTTGCAGATGTAAATTCGTTTCCTAGGCCACATAATGAGTCACATAATAAAATAATCTTGCATAGAAATATCTTAGACCTAAGGATCTAAATTGAATTAAAATAAAAAAACAATACAAAGGTTCTTCACAATCTTCCCTGGGGCTTCTCAAAGTCTCAGCTGCTGAACGGTGCATGAATGGGTTGAGTTGGATGTCAAAGTCAATCGACAAATTTAATGCCAGTGAATGATGTGAGGCACTGATTCTACCTGGTCCCATGTAATCCTTTCCATTTAGTTGTTCATTAATTTTCATTTTACTGACTGTAATCTGTATGCATTCATTAATTGTGGTGTGTATTTCATCATTTATTTTCTGTTCCGTAGTTTAGTTATGTAGTGAGTCCAATAGATATTGAATATATTCCATCATTTGAGTCGTGTGTATATCAAAAAATAATAGGACCCTGCATAACTTGTGCAGTTGTATCTAACAGATGTGATTAGCTAGTTGATGATTATTTCGTGTAAACGCCTATGAGTGCAGGACGAATTATCAAACGTTTGGAACCATTTTATAGAAGAGAAAATATTTTAATGTAAAAAAGTACATTTCTGAAGATATATTTGGCATATAGCAAGAGATAAATGAGGAAATTAACACACAGGTGTTACTGGATTAAAGTCTATCAGGTAACTTAGCCATACATGGTTGTCAAATTTGGGTTACTGAAATGATAAGTTTTACGATGTGTTATTATGCCTGTCACTTCTTCAATGAATCACTATTGAGAACTAACAAGTCATTTGTTTAATTTAATTTCAATTCATCTTAATATGCCATATAATTGTGGGAATTGTTCCCAGGGCCTCAGCTGCACAGTTTTCTCCGTCTGTTGAATCCAGAATGATTCCACATGCTACTACATGTACGATGTACTACTATATACATACTCATATGTCATGATTACACATACAGCGCGCCTCGCCCTCCATTTTAAGATAACAGTAATTGTTGTTGCCTGGCAGAGCAAAAGGACACACTAATAATTAGAGTCAGATCTACCAAGCTGGAGTACAAAGCTTTACCTGTTGTGCTTACTTGCTATGGATTCATAATGTATTGACATTACACGTTGAATTTTATTCATGAACAATAGTGGGTTATTACATGAATGCCGCTCCAAATAATTGAAGTGCACGTCCGATACTATGTCAGGTATTAAATTCATATTGTAGGTGTTGTAAACTGGCAAGTTAAAGTGGCAGAGAGATTTTAATTTAAATACACGTCCCTATCGATCCCTGGAGGAGGTAAGACAATGGTGATTGAGCCCAGGTCCTGTTGCTGAAAGCATTGCATTATTTATGTGTTTGCGGCATAACAAATTGTTTCTGTAAACACACCCGAGGGAAAAAAAAAAATGCTGTATTTTTCTCTATTGTATACACACAAGAATAATGGAGGCAAGCAGACAATTTTAAAAACTTGAAGCAAATGTATCAACCAATAGGCTCCAGTTGGCTAAACTCTGAGCACAGTTCCATTGTTTTCACTTGAATAGAGACTCTAAATCAACCAGGACAGACATCTTTAGGATTGTCACTTCAATTTCTGAAATGATTTTCCAGAAAATATGGATGTAAAATGATGTACTGAAATAGAGGATTTCCCCCTCCCCCTTCTCCCCCTCCCAAATCCCACTCTTAGTTCTCTTTGTAAGTGTGAATGAAAGTGGGTGAATGGGAGATGGAAGGGATGAAATTTTGGCAGTGGACAATAGATCCAAGCTAAATGCAAGGAAAAAAATACGGACGTACAGATGGTGAAGGAATATGATAACGGAGGTTCCTGTGGATCTACCATCCCCCACCCTCACACTCGCACACAGATTGTCACACACTCACACATGTGGTCATGCATGGACTTTCATGTATGTGATGCATTAGACACCGCTATTAGACACACACACACACACACACATGCGCGCACATCCAACCACACACATCCACACACAAGCGTTCATTAGCTGTGCTCACAATGTTTATCCTGTGCAGAGGCTTGGATGGTCTACTGCTTTTCACATCAATCCGCCACAGCAGTAGCATCACACTCCCTGTGTCTTCTCCTACTCCCTCCCTCCTGCGCTTTCACTCACTCTCTCACACACACACACACACACACACACACACACACACACACAGCAACAGACTCTTAAGAAATCCTGTCTCTCTGCGTGTTGCATCATCCCAAGCGCCATCTCATACCAGCTGGAAAGCGCATACAGTACATAAATACAAACAAGTTAGTGAAGCAACACTTTGCATCCGTTTCATTACTCACAGCAGAGGTGGCCTTGCACACTGACACACTCACACACACACACACACACACACAGACACACACACACACACACACACACACACACACACACATACACTCAAGCAAAATGCCCTCACTCCTTCCAGCCTGTTTGTGACAGATGGCGGTGGACCCACAGCTTCTGGCAGCGGTCTGATCTCGCCGGGAGGAAAGAAACAGATAAAACAGGTGAACCTGTGTGGACAAAGAACTACTTTACATAAAAGATGGGATTTAAATGGCCGCCCACACGACAGAGGCCTGACACATGGAAGAAAGTGGTAAAAAGAAAAGACAAAAAGAACTGCTTTAGCATGTTTTCGTTTTATCAATATCATAAATCTATGTAGATTTTAATTTAGGACAAAAAAAGTATGCAAATCACCTAATTAAGAAACCAGTAAACGGCATGTTACTTGATAGGCTACCGTAGTTGAAACAGAAAATTCTCCGGGATGCCATTGCTCACCCATGCTCCGACACCGCTCCTGCCATATACAGCAGCACACTCAACAACAACAAAATTACAAAGTGTTGGCAGAAAAAGAAGAATACTTTGTCAGAGTTTTGTCCACCATTTTGTATGAATGTATTTATAGCCCCAGTTGTGCCCCACATAGCTGCTGCGCTAGCATTAGCAAGTCCTCACAGGCGTAGATGAACAAGATGTATTTCTCTGCCGTGGCAGTAAACCTAACACATGGGCCCACTGACACCTGGGCTTTATTCAGAGCCAAACAAGATGTTTAGGTAACATTAACTGCAATGAACAGCATATATGTACTGACACACACACTTGAGAGCGTCTCGTAGTAGAGCTGCTAGCCTACAACATACTAGCTAACCACACAATGTTTCTGTGCCGCTATGAACTTGACATATTTTGTGGAATTTGCACACAAATTAGAAAATGCGTTTGTAGCAAAATGTTCCATGTAGATGTATAAATAATATTTTCATGAGTATTTGCATCTCATTAAATGCCCTTTTCTATAATTAGCACGACAGCAAAGTCTGGGAAAAATGATTATAATTCTCTAATTCGAGCAGAGACACGTAACCTTTGGTCCTCAGTTTGAATATATTTCATCAAACCCTTTGATGGACTATATATACAGCCTTAGTCTCTGTGATGTTCAGCATAGTACATTATATTGTGCTGTTGAGGGGCATCCACATATTTGAATTTAGAGTGCATTAATATGAAGTGGGGAAACATTTCAAAGCTAAGCCAAAGTTGACCTTATGAAAATGGAGTTGTTGATGGGGACAGATGATCTTTATTTGTTTGTGAAAAGGCCACCTAGTGAGGAGCAATAATAGCGTTTCTGTACTTTTTAATAAGGATATAACAACAGCGCTGTAAACAACAGGCTACTGTGTTCTCCCCCGCTTCTTCTAGGTACTCATTCAGAGTGTGTTTATTAGTATTATACCTGACGCCTGTCCAAATTGCATCAAATTTGACATGGCACTCCGTTTGGTCCCTGGCCAAGTATGAAGAATATCAGATAAACGGTTCTTAAGATATACGAAGGACAGGCCCATAGACCCACAGAGATGTCTTGCTTTGTTGTTAGATAAATCTCCATCACATTCAGTCAGTTTAAGATGTAGAAAACATTAGAAGTTACAGAATAAGTTATCTGAAGGTTACAATGGCTGGTTTGAATGCCTGTACTCTTAAGAAGGTCTGGGGGTCAGCGGTGAAGCCAATCCCAGCTGACATCGAGTGAAGGCATACCCTGGAGCTGACACACAAGAGACAGACGACCATCCGTGCTCATATTTACACCTACGGGAAATTCCGAGCCAACCATTGTGCCAACCTGCATGTCTGTGGGAGGATGCTGGGTATGGGCTCAGATCAGTGAGTGCACACAGACGGCTTCACAAATGCATTTGTGATTTGTATATAAATTATATAAATTGCTTCACAAAAAATATAATTATATATATATATATATATATATATATATATATATATATATATATATATATATATATATATATATATATATATATATTTAATTATATCAATACATTTTGGGTGCATTGAAAAGTACTTAGGCTAGCGGGTTTGAACCCATAGCTTTTGCTGTGAGGCGACATTGCTAACCACTGCACCACCGCGCCGCCCTAATGCTCTCTCCTCCCAAAGCAATAACTGCATAGTTGACCTTGAGCAAGGCAATTAGCTCAAAATTTTCTCAGTGGAGATATATACTAGCCAACAAAAACAAGATTGCAGTCCATAGCCACACAGAAGATGGTTATATGTTACATTACATTTAGCTGACGCTTATACCCAAAGCAACTTACATTGTTGCTCTATACACCGTAGACACAGCAACGGGGAGCAGTGGCTTGCTCAAGGACACAACGACTAGCGGAGCCAGGGCTCCAACCACCGATCCTCTGATTGAAAGACAGGCATGCTAACCACTCAGCCGAGGTCACCGAATTTATATGAATTTGCGTATGAATTTGAGTATGAATTTGCGTATGAAATTGCATATGTGAACTATGTACTGACTGAAGGAAATAAGCAGGTTGACTATACTTATAGAGTAACTTTTCAAAACAGTTAATTAACATTTGATTGCTTTTCAGAAAAGTGAAAATTAAGAGAGTAGAATTGAATGAACAGAATAAACGTGCACATAAAGTGTAAAGTACAAACCTCTGAATAGAAATGTATGACATTGTTAGTGGTACTCTCTAAAAATATGCACTGATTTGTCTTTTTTGATACATTTCTGGCAGCATTTCCAAAGTCAAGGAGAAAAGCAGACACAAGTTAATCAAAAGCACTCAGTTCTACTTATAACATACAAGCAATGCACCATACAAATTTGTTATTTTGTACCCACTATCGTTAATTAAGGCATACATATATATCCCGTGAAGTGTCCATAGTCGCTGTTCTCATTAAACCAACACACCCTGTGCATTCACAAGTTATTCATAGTGTGGATTTGGGCATTTTGCCAAAAAGTAATTAGTAGAAGAAGCAGTTGTGTTTCTTTTCCCTTTTCAAAATCTACAATATGCAACCTACATTTGAGAAATAACACCATTAACTATGCTGTTGGAGGCTAAATGAGTCTACTCCCTGAGATGATACATCCATGCATTTGAAGCAATGGAGGTGTGTCATTTCCGGCTTTGAGGGTAAAGAGTAAAACCAAAGATGTATCAATATGTCAGGAATTCATCCATTGTAAACACAAATAAACAAAGAAGACGTTCTGTCATTGGATGACGGGTGTGTGTGTCCATTTACCGTTCGAGTGGATGCTGTCTGTCTCCTCGCCTTTACATTATGATTTACTCAGCTTATCTATGTTGCAACCCAGAAGTCCCATTGTCATTGTTACGCCCTGTCACTCTCCACTGCAGTCAGTATGATTTTTGTCCCAGTACTTAGTGCAGTCGGCGCTGGCAGGCAGCAATCACTCAGAGGGCCTGGCTGTTATGGCCGTGTTCTGACATGTTGTTCTCTGACCCCTCCACTCTGGTTGCTTCAGCTTAGCCCTCATATATCA
Organism: Clinocottus analis; assembly: GCF_023055335.1. NCBI lineage: Eukaryota > Metazoa > Chordata > Actinopteri > Perciformes > Cottidae > Clinocottus > Clinocottus analis. The sequence goes on from NW_027176042.1 coordinate 19,366,698, forward strand.
CTGATACTGCACTAATACTGCTGGCTATGGGGACTCTGCAGTAGATCACGCTGGGTTTAGACTCTGCACTGACAGAGGCTGAGTATATGGCTTAAAGGGATGACCTGACTCCTATCTTTACATGCTGCACCGGAGCTACAAGTTTGCTGGTTGCAGCACACAGAGTGATCCACAGCAGGCGGGTTCATATTCTCTTCACTATTCACACACTGCAACAGTCCTGGTGAAACTGACACAGAGGCTCTGTGTGTGTGTGTGTGTGTGTCTATTGTGTGAGGCTATACTGCATTCACTTGATGTGGGAATCACTGCCGGTGGCACTGTTGAGGTTGACTTGATTTTTTGGGGGGGTACTTTTGTTGATTTTTATTATTTATTACCATGTTTATGTGCGAGGACTAGCCATGTGTCTTTTCTGATTCCTGATTGGTCGGAACCGTAACGCCGACAAGGGCCTTCGTTCTGCCCTGCTATTTGTATATGAACATCATTTATTCATGTATTAGTTTAACATTTGCCATTTTTAGTTCGCCTGCTGCTGAAGTGACATTTTCGTCACTTGGGGTCGCCAAGTGATGACACTGTTGATAGTGTGTTCCTCATGCTGCGTTCACACTATGGGCGCCAAAGCGGCAGGCTACAAGTCATTTTCAATGGAAACCGCTGACATGAAGCTACAAACTGGCGCCTCACACTTCAGCGCTCAAATGACCCGGCTAAGTGTCAGCCATTCACATGTGTTTGTTTCACCCTGTTCCTTAAAATGCAAGCCGTTAACTTGTTCCCGGTGCTATTTTTCCGACATAACTACGTCAACAAGCACTTGAACTGGCCACGCTTGTCCGTTTTGTTGCTTTGGCCGCTGGTAGTGTGAACACAGCTTTGGTGTCGTGAGACTAAATCACGGTCTTGAAGGAGTGTATCTGGTATCCGCTGCCTTTGTCAAGGTTTAAAAGGAGTCATAAGTCCCGTGTTGGTCCGGACTATAGAGAGCCACTGCTTTATTGGACATCATACAGTACGTTCTGAATATGTCCATTCTGCACAATGTGACAGGTTGAATAGTTTGTTCCAGTGCCAAAGCACAGGATAATGAGTCTTTCTGAAATAAATTACATTGATTTTTTTTTGTGTTTTTAATAGCACACATGACATTAAACAACATGCTGCGTAAGCCTTTAGCGTCTATTCAACACGCACTTACAATAGCTAACTTTATGTGTGATGCAGCCATCTTCCTCTCTGTAAAAGCATCAGTGTACAACAGAAGCAATCAGTAATTGATCATTAAATATGTCATGAGATAATGAACAAACACAATGTGTCATGTTTTAGCCAGCTCAGCGTTAATTACATAAATAGTCTTGACCTTTGCGCCATCATCTGAGCACATTCTAACTCCTCTGATAGCGAGCTGTAAAAAAAAAAAAAAAAGAGCCCTGTTTGTGTTCTGTATAGCCGTACAGCAATAATAAGGCTCTTTCGTCTTGAATGATATATGCAAGAGCATGCAGTAGTGGTAAAACTCCATCTCTGCTCTGAAAGTAGCCCTCGCATAACAGGAGTCTCTGGAAAGATGCCTAGAACTCCCACTCTCACATGGTAAGACGCTGCGTCTTTCATTGTACAAGTCCGGAGAAAATCTTATTAATATACTTAAAGCTGTGTAATCCCTCTTTCTGTATCTCTCTCCCTCTGTTATTCATGTGCTGTACAAACAGCGGTTGGCTGCCCACTTCATGGAGAAAATTTCCCCTCTACAATAACTGACTTCAGTGAGAGAGTGTACTGCAGCTACCGGTGTGTGATTGACAATGTCGCACATTGCGGCTTTGAACTAGAACAATATCCGTCACACACCTCGGAGTTGCAGCGGTGAGACAGACACCAGATGACTTACCACAATCGCACTCACTGTCGGTTAGTTCAGTTGACTATAAAGGAGGAAGATCTCAGCTGGAGGTCTTTTCCCTACCGGCTCTGCTTTTGATGATGAGGCGAGACACGAGCCATTGTTCTTTGTTCGTACGCAGCAATATTTAAGTAAACTCTGAGGTTATGGTTATTTCACAGGGCCAGAGCGCGTCTGCAGATGTACTGGACTTTTTCAGCAGGTCAAGGAGCTGGATGTTTTACATAATAGCTCAAAATCAATTTGTTTACTTCAACCACTGCTAAGTAAAACATAATGTTTTGATTTGATTTTAATGATGATGTTTGTGAGATTTCCTTTTGAGCACATTAAAGGAAGGCCAGTCACTAATTTGATCCAGACTGAAATATCTCAACAACTATGGATTATCATTCAAACATTTATTCATGGTCCCAAATGGATAAACCTCATTGACTCTTCATCTAGCGCCCACAACGGTTTCCACTTATCCAATGAAAGATCTCTGCATACAAGATGGATTGATTAACGGATATTTTGTGCAGTAATTCATTTTTTCTAGAGGATAAACACTTCGATGATCTCAAGACTCTTCTTCCGTCTCTGTGGTGGCCAGTTCCTGCTTTCCTGTCGATATTCTGTGCCACATTACGGGACTCCGTTGATTGACTCACAGGTTAAAATATAATAACTCTGGAGACGTCAATTCCATTGCCATGAATGTCGATTTATTCCTCTCAAATCGAACAAACAAAGTCATAAGTCTAACTTGAGTTTCTAAATTAAATTCTGATGTGAGGTCAAAGACTATGCTGATGTCTCGTTCCACATAAGAAAATAAAACCCGATATTCGGTCCCGCCCCTTCCTCTTATACCATCTGATCTTCATCAAATTCACACAAAACAAGGCTTTATTTCAAATATAAATATAATATTCATTCATATGACAAAGGACTGTCTTTAGAGGATGTAAGTAAATTATATGACATGATTTATAATCAAAACAAATATATGTCTCCGAGACTCCAACTGTCTCTCTCTAACTTCCGTCTTCTTTAACAAATTGCTTATAAATCACTCCCTCTCTTGGCTTAGGTTTGCGTTATAGGTTATCCATACTTGTCTTTACATTGGAAAGGTCACGGTTGGGTCAGTTCCACGATTTAACTGATTAGATGCATCTTAATTCCTCACTTGAAGCCTCTCGACTGCTTGATGAAACGCGTTGTCATTCCTCACAGAGCTGGGATATGATTTATAGTGTCACCTCTGCTGATGAATGAGACTTTTGTTTGTTTTTTAAGATAATTGAAAATTGAAGAGAGACACAGGTGTTGATACCATGCATGAAAAGATTTAAAGCAATACTTAATTTTAGTTTAATAGCCAGTGAGTTCTGCAGCTTGATTCGTTGCGTCAGCATATATTGAGATAGATTGAACTTGACCTGAGAGAGGCCTGCCATTGCAAAGGTTTTTAGGGTTTGCCTTAATTCAAGTCATTTTTGCATCATTATGAAAATATTCAGTGCCATTGGCTCACAAAGACCGCTTTCATTTTGCTTGATGGTTTGGGAATGTATTTAATAGCAAGTGAAAAGCTTGATTGTAAAGATTAGCGTCATAGAACTAATGACAATACTCAAGGTGAAAAGGGAGAAATGCATGAAAATGTACGCTAAAACGGGGATGACGGCAAGCTAAAGGTGTTTTGTGTCCTGTGTTTAAAGCAGAGTACACTTCAAAAATAAAAAACCATGAATCCGTCATTGAAAAGTAAATATATTTAGTATCTTTAACGGCAAACGGAAAAATCACCATTTATCTGTCTTTTTTTTTTTATCTGTCACCAAAGTGAATTCACCTCGGTGTCAGGATTTTTTATTGATTTTTTCAATTACGATTTATTGATCATTTTGAAATGCTTGAATTGATAATTGCTTCGTTTGGGTCAATAGGAACATGTAAGACAGATGTGACGTCATTTCCGATACGACCTGCCCATTTCATACCCTAAATGAAGTACACACTACACCTGCTCTAAGTTATGGAAACGCTTCACAAAAGCTGCATAGACACGAGGTAACATCATCGTATTGAGGTAACATGCGGCGGTCAAGCCAGCCTAAATCTTAATATTGAATTGCAATCCGTTTTTTTTTAATTGGCACCCAAGTATTTTGAAGGTATCCAATCAGAAGATAAGCATTTCATCCCCGATGCCCTTTCATGTCACTGCAGCGAGAGCACAACTTAAACAACTAGAAGCCAGCAGAACTAATTTGGCCTTTTGTTCGAGGAAGCTTCACTCTCAGTTGTGCCAATTTACTGTACGTTATTAATGAACAGTGGTTACACCCCCCTGACCTCTTCCCGCCACCCATCAGCTTATATGCCGACTCCACACCGAGAGTGGGAAGTGGATGAGACACATACTTTATGTTCTAATTGCAGAGAAATGTGACCCTAATGGGCCGTCTAGACAGTGTGAATGTACTGCTACCACTTGTGTTACTCCTCGTAACAACTTTGGAGTGCAAAGACTCATGTTACTAGATTTTCACACATTGTTTAGCTTCTAATTTAGCAGAGTTTTCTTACACAGTACAGTCACGGCCAGTCAATTTGTTTCAGTGATGAATTCCCAATTTACATCCAGGAAACAATTCAAGAAACACCTTTTAATTGGTGGACCAATCAAACAAATCCGATGCCCAGGTGTCTCATTGAAATAAACTCGAATGGCGAAAGACAGCTGGTGTCTCGCTGAAGATGGACAGTCATCCAAATGCAAGCTGATGATATTGTTAATGTGGTAAAGTGGCTAATGGACAACTGATAGATGCAGCACCCGAGCTAAAAGTGTGCAACAGTTAAACTCTGGGATTGGATTTCTTCTCTAATGAACTTGTCGTGTACATCAATTCCTGGTATGGCACCGCTACGCCATTAAATCCTTTTCATCTGACATGAAATGAACTAATACTTCCCTGATTGGGATGGAGTCATACTGTAGTGTGGACAATTTCCTCCCTTGAATTACAATTACCCTCAACGATGTGCTAACGTTGCATCATTGCTGTATATTACTGAGCCTCTTGGTGGGCGAATGTGTTGATGTTTGAAAGACATCGATGACTTTATGAGATTACATGGACATGTAGCCTCAGTTATGGTCTGTGGACAACGTCTAATTAGTAGCATCTTTGCATCTGACAGCACCTCTCACGAGCGTTTCATTTCACATCTCTTTCCCTCTAAACGCGTCTTCAATGTTGTGACCGTACGGTACATCTTCCATGTCATAAATAGAAGCCATGACAGACATGTTGCGCTGTTCATCCTGCTGCATTGGAGCTCTCGTCAAATACCTTCTCAATTTCAAAATGATATATTTCAGGTATGTCTTATATCTACGTTCTTCACTGTGGCATTCTGGGGGATCACTTTTTTGGTTATGTCTTTGTGTACAAAGGTGTTCAAAAAAACGTGTTTTCTGCAACATAATGGACCACTTTAACCTCCATCCAGTCACCTGCTGGTAACTATCAGATTACCAATCATTTGTGTGTGTGTGTTATACATGTTTATGCGCCGCATATGAGCGTGTGAAAACAAGACAAATCCTCCGCTGATGTAGTAAATGTTTATTTATGAAGACAACGAGCCCCGTTGCACACTATTATGACGGGCTGGATTGCAGGCTCGTTACTGGTGACTGTTTATGGAAAAGGCAAAAGGATGTAATTTAGGGAGCTTCGCTGCCGTTTTCTCTAACTGCTGCTTTAATGTTTGGAAGGCGAGGCTGCTCGCTCGGCTTGCAGCTTGTATGAGCCGCCGCGTATCGGATCGTCTCGTCTCGTGAACAGATAGAGACCTTGGACAACATCTACATACATATTACCCAGAAGTCATCAATGCGGATGTATACAACAACAAAAAAAACCTTGAGAAATTGAAAGAAATATTAATTCAATTGAATATTTTTGTGTCATTTCTTAAGTTGAATAAGCATATCCTTTTCTTTATGGATTGCTGTTGACTATTTTACCACCCAAAATGAACACTATGATGAAGATGCGATTGCCTTTTTGAGAGATGGCACCATTTTAATATAGCAGTTATTTTTGTGGACAGGCGGTGGCAATCTGAATTACTTGCAAGGGCCCAAAACAAAACACTGTTGAAGGGGCTGTTCTCTCTGTGGTCCCCCCCATCTCAGTGGCACCAATCAACCACACATCCTTCTGTGTAAAGAAATGTCCCCGTATTCAAAGATACAGCATGTTTTTGTCCTAATATATTTCTCTGATTATAATTTCATGAAGTCCACACAAAGATCTCTTTTTCGCTTCATTAACGATGATGCTTGAATGAGAATACACAAATCTGTTCAAGGACTGTTCTCTGGCCTTGTTTGCCAAATACTAATTCCACATAAACTGTTGAATTGGATTCATTATCTTTTTAATTGAAAGGTCATAAGTGCCGTGGAGCACTTCTGGCCCCTGCTGTTTTGATCATTCATCCTGGAAGCTATTTTATTTCCAACAAAACCTACTTAGGGGGCGACTGTAGCTCATGGGGAGCGTGGTCGTCCTGTAACCACAAGGAAGCCGGTTTAATACCCAGTCTAACCAGTGTACATGAGCAAGACACTGGACCCCCGGGCGCCTCACGGCGGCACACTGCTCCTTTATCACTTACGATGGGTTAAATGCAGAGAAGAATTTTCCCAAGAGGATTAATAAAACAATCATTTCTTTTCTTTTTTTTTTATGAAATCCAACACATAGAATACATTTCATGTCTATTTTTGGGAAACAATAAAGATAATGGGCATGTTAAGTTAGGAACCACTGGTTTTAGGCCATAATTCATATTGTAATTTTGAACAATTCACTCAAATGGGTAATAGAATAAAATTATGAAGAGATAACATTTTGGACAGAAATGGACGTAAACTGTTATGAGTGGTTAGTGGAGACATCCAACCTTGAGGTAATTCTCGCTTATTTCATGAAACTCACTTTAATGCAAAAATTATCTCAATGATCCATGCGGCATTTATTTCTATATTATTTAAAAGTATATCTCACTCAGTTTCCAGTATGTATCATTTAATTTGTATACATAAACTGGAATCAGAAGAAGGAGAAGAAGGAGAAGAAGAAGAAGAAGAAGAAGAAGAAGAAGAAGAAGAAGAAGAAGAAGAAGAAGAAGACCCCAGAATTACTTATTCATTACAATATCATAGTATAAAGACAGTTTGGCGAGCTGAATCTGCTCTGCTGTAACAGCTGTAACAAAGTCCGATGTCGGTGTGGATCGGACGGATGGGTGCTTCCACAGCGCTTACGCATCACTGACATGTCACTTTGAGAATCATTATTTTATTCTAAAAACTGCATAAAGAGTTGAGAATAGCCCTGTCTCGCTCTGTCTTCTCTTCAACTGGCATTTTCACTTCCTCCTCTTGTCATTTCTGGACACTTTGTTTGCTGGGTAACTTTTTTTTGTGCATTTCATTACAGTAAATAGTGAATATTGCAGTGACTTGGCCTCGTCTTGTATGTCTCTCGTGCTCATCTCATTATCGAAGAAGTTGTCATTATTGAGACATTTCCTCACTTTGCCTGGTGTGAAATAAAAGCATCACGTGTCCCAAATCTCATCAGGAGGAGTTTGTCCGTGACGCGGTAATGAGTGACGGAAGAGCAGACAAACACTTAGACTGACGGTCTGCCGGGAAAGCCACGACATTCAGTTCGTTCAGCGTCTTTATTTAGAAACCAAGAAACCATCAGAGACCTTTGGGATACTTTATTGTACATTTACACACTCACACATGTTCATTCATGTGCCAATCACCAAGCAAAATACGTGTGGGGCATGTGTGTGTGTGTGTGTGTGTGTGTGTGTGTGTGTGTGTGTGTGTGTGTGTGTGTGGTGTCTTCAAATGCCCTTCCCGCGTGTAGCCTCGCAAATGAAGCTCATTTAAACAATTGTGACTTAAAGGGTGTTGCGATCAATAGAAGGGCAGAGGACCAAAGGGCATGGAGTCGTCTTCCGACTCTAATCACAGCCTTAACCTTCAGCATGTCCGCAGGCCTGACGGGCCCACCTGATGCCTGACAGCCCGCTATCTCCATCTTGTATGCTTCTCTTGGTGCTTTTAGGGCGTCCACACATACACCTGCAGAGATGTTGGAAATTATTTAAGAGGATGCACAGCTTTGTACAAGGAAAAACTCTGCGTAGAAATGTGCGGCTAACGGAAAAATCTGTTCGCTGGAGCGGGAATTAGCACGTCGATTTTTTTGGCCTCATTTCTACTGACTCACGACGGTTGTGACTGAGTTGCTTTTTGTCCTTTTTAGGTTTGTGTTTGTCGCGCCACGAAATATGACACGGAGAAAACCTTTCACGATTATCTATGGTTTAGATTTATAATGTTTTTTTCTTCCATTCAGCCTATAAAAAGACCAACAGAGAAAGGAGCAGCTGCAGATGTTGCTGCCTCGCTGCCGTACGAGAAGCCAAATCTATCACCGCACACGCCCATCATTTTCTGGTGTCGTTGACTGTTGAGACCAAATCCGGACAGAGAAATCTCACTCATCCACATTTTGTGGTCACACTTGATTCATATCTTCGAGGGACATGCAATGACAAAGTTTATCTGAAGGATTTTCCCCGCTTCCTCTTTGCCTTCCCTTTTCCTCTTGAGAGGAAGGAAATTGCATTTCTCCTATCCGTGTTTCCTTCTGCCTTTGTGTCACTGCTGCTCCACATTCTCAATTTGTCTTTCTCTGTTGTGGTTTTGTCTGTTTCCCTTACTACCCTTCTAACTCACAGAAAAGACCAGTGCAATTGGGTTTCTCTGGCTCCATATTGTCCTCCCACTCAGAGAAGTCAGTGGTCTGTTTTTAATGAGCTCTGCGTCTGTGGCTCTCAGCCTGAGGCTGTCCACTACTGACCTGTTGGCATTTACTTCTCTCTGCCTTCTCCTGTCTCTCTCTCCTCCTCCTCCTCCTCTGCGCTTCATTTTCCTCTCTTCCTGCAAAGCTCTTTAGTCTCTTAGATTAAAAATGCTTTGGTGTTCAGTCCGCCAAAGCGTCGCCTGCTCGGCATCCGTTTGAAATGGAAGCGATTGCTTACCAATCATCCCCGGTGGCAGCAGTCTGGCAAACAGCACCTTTTCTACCCACCGACAACAAACATTTTACCTCAGACGCGTCAACACATTTCTCCTCAGCTGAACTGATGGTTTTCAGAGACAGCAAGCATCGTTTCGATGAAGCATCAACATGTCCGTCGCGTCGATGTCTGGATAACAGCAAGCAGCTCAAACCAAACCTAACCAAGCTTTCAGGAAGCGTTTGCAGCACAGTGGGATCCACGAGGATGTGGCGGGCGGAACAGCTGGCCTAACAGCCAGACATTTGATCTTTAGTCCGACTCCATCAAACTGGAAGGCAGTGGGCAGTTGATGAGTACGATGACCTTTAGCAGCATATCTGTCACGGCGGCCTTCAATCAGGGCTGACTGGGAGACAGGGCTCAGTCAATGGCCAGGACTGGAGGTGGTGAACCGCTGCATGACTGGGTATTACAACTGCTCATTTCATTGATCCTCTCTGCAGCGTTTCGACACATTTACGCGCACACCTTTTAGCAACGCCGCACAGTCGCGTGAGCGAACCCGACTGTTTCTCCGCCTCTTTCGCGGTTTTTCTTTTGCTGCTTTGTTGTCTCCCTGTCGCACAAACACACGCGGCTACCCTTTAAGTGCACTAGAAAGTTTGACCTTTGTGTTTCCGTTTAGCTCCCCCGTTTTAGCTTCCAAAGCCTGTCTCGGCGAGGCGTTAAAGAGAAGAAGTTTATTGTTTCGGCTCATTGTTGCGCCAAGAACACAGAGAAGAGCTGTGAAATCTGACGAACGCAGAAGCGTCTCATCTCGTGTTTTACATAAGATACACTATACGGGTGTGTATTGCAACCTGGATGAATATGCAAGTTATGCACCATGTCACTGTAGATGCCATTCATATACAATAAAACCACCTTTTGTTTCCCCGTGGAAGTTGATGTGTGTGGCAGCTCTTTGATTGGGTACAAAGAGGAAAAGTCACAGCGGCGTGTTGCGTTAATCCTATGTGTTTTTATTGGCGTCACATTCTGACAGAGTGACAGCACCATATGCTGGAGCTGGTGTCAGCCTCCATCTGAGCCTGTTTGTCGCTTCCTCTGTATCTCTGAGCAACACAACGACGCCCACAGATCCAACCACCATCTCTGCTCCTCCTCCTTTCATATGCCGGCTCTCTTTTATCCCGTGTCACACCAGCTTCTACTCGCTGGCTGCTTCACATGCTTTGAAAGGAGCAACACACACACACACACAGTCAAAGACACATGCCTAGCGCACTCATGCACACACCGATTGGTGCACAAATACACAGAGACAGCTCATGGAGATGGTGCACACAATTAAGAGGTCACGGGGTGCTTGTGTTACAGCCGTCGCGCGAAGGCTACGTTCTTGGTGATTTATCAAATATACAGATTGTGATGTTTCTCATGTGCATATATGCATGACGTAAGAAGTCTTTTCAATTACGCGACACAATAGTGTTTTCTGATCTGACTCCGCTATCTGCAGGACTGCGTTGTGTGTGTGTCCCTTCCAGAACGGTTACAAATCACTGCTGACGATGATGACGGTGCGACAAAAGCCATGGTCATTTTAAGATGTTGATTAATAGCTTCTAAACAATCCAAAATACACATTTAGGTGTTTATTTTACAGCACTTGTGTCTATTTGCACCTTTAGATGTATCCTAAATTCGAACAAAAGTAATGTGAGATAATGTCTCATTCTCGTATTTGAACATTAAATTTGAGAAAATCCAAAGTAATTATTGTCCTGATGCAAGTAATCAACTGGGGAGGTTTCATCGTGATATGTTATTAGATCAAATTCATGGAAATAGCTGCATCCTTGAAGGTCCTGAGAGAGGAAAGGAGCAGCTCTTTGGACCTGTTTCATCGAGCTTAAGAGGCGGATTACATCAAATTCAAATTGGAGGCAATTTTTTCTCATCACACAGATGATTTGAGTTGTTTGTTTAAAAGGCACAGCGGGGATGGACAAGCTGTGAGCGCCAAATACTTCATCTTAACATTTTAGTGTTGTTATCGTCAGCTATTATTTTGTAACTGATGGTTTTGTTGCTTTGTGTTCGGCGAGGTACTTACTCAAATATCTGAGGAGACCTATTCACATGGTGTCTGGCTAAATGTATAGACGTTTACAATTTTTCTCAAAATGAGTTATTCCTCATACTCTGAGCCAGAAAACCCCTCTTTAGTAGCACCTATATACACCTCCATTTGCAGTTGAATTCCTTTAATATCTAAGGAGTGTTTGTGTATTAGTCACAGCCTGTTTTGTATAAAATGTTATTCCTAGAAACGTGGCGCCATTTTTTATTTTATTTCTTTTTTAAATGTATGGCTGTTGAAACTGTTTTCTTATTAATTAGGTGATAAAAAATGAGATATCCTAAATACCCTCAGTGAAAACCTTTGACTCTAATACGACAACAAAATTAATAAAAAATGTTGAACATTTGTTCTGTATATGTAACCAAACTAGCACATATTTGATCAAATATTGCCTTATTTGCATATTTAAACAGATGTGTCTACAAAATATTTAAAGTAAGTAAGTAATTAACTGGTGAAGTGTCATGGTGGTGTCTACTATTTGCAACTCTTACCTCATTCACCGTACAATAGTAAACAGGTTATGAAGCGATCAGGTTAATGCTGTCAGTTGGGAACACGACACGAAAAGCTGCCTTTAATATTTCTCATATTTTGTTGATCCATCCTGACGTCACGTGCTCCCATCTAATAGTTACTAAGAACGCATCGGGGTTTCGTCAAAAAAACACTTTTTTTTTTTTTTTAGCACTGCCTGAAATAACTGATGCTGTCGTTGTCCTTGAGGGCCATTCTCACAAGCCCATTGACACACACACACACACACATATATATATATATATATATATATATATATATATATATATATATATATATATATATATATATATATATATATATATATATATATATATATCATTCATTATTGTGGTTTAAGCTATAGAGATGTATTTTCTTATTTCACATCCACAATCAGCATCAGTTAGAATAATCCTGAAAATGTAGAGTTCATGTTTCCATACAGCCAAGCGCACATTCATGTCTCCTTTCTGTTCTTAGACAAATGCTTAAATACACATGTATTGAATTGAAGTAAAAGTAAAGTAAAAGTTAACAAGCGTCACTGAGTAGGTCAGAGGTGGAAGTATAAAGTAATTTTTCATTTGTGTATCTGGCCATAACTGAGACAAAATGAGGATTTCACATTGACTAATCCTTCCTGAGTGTGACCGTGGTCTCCAGAGATGATACTCAACGGGCCTCTGCTTTTCTTTCTTTTCTGTTATGACACATTTTACCACTGAGACGTTTCTCTGTGAAGCCGCTAACCAAGACGTTTCCTCTTTTCCGTCCCTGCACCCATGAGAGGTTTCTTATTTAAATCGCAGCATTTTTTTTCACCATTGTATTCTTCAATTGAGTTGTGACGTTGCCGTCAAGGTAATGAATTTCCTCTCACCGTGTTTAGAGAGATAATTCTGTGCTGTGGTTTGCATAACCTACAAGCCTGACAGGGCTCTAAGCCATTTTTACGCATAGGACGCAGCAGCCCAAATAGGAGGTTTGGGGCTTTAGAGGAGCTTATACATGCAAAAGGGATTGAGCCTTCCTCCGGCTCGCAGGAAAACCCCTGAGGTTGTATTATTGTCTGTAGATACACAGAATAAATGAGTTAGGTTTTCCAAAGTCAAAAGTGTTTCGAATTTAAATAAACAAAAAAATTAAACAAATTAGCATTTTTGGTTTATGTCAGGAAGGAAAAACTTAACTTACATGTATGAGGGAATATATATATATATATATATATATATATATATATATATATATATATATATATATATATATATATATATATATATATATATGTGTGTATGTATTTTTATTTTTTTATATATGTAACATTTATGTGTATTTCTCTGTGACCTCTTTCCTCTTCCCTCTCTCCTCCTCTTCCCATTTCTTTCACTCTGATGCTATCTCCCCAGGAGGTTTTGTTACCAAGGGCATATGCTGAATCAGCGATTCCTTTTTTTTTCTTCTTTTTTTCTTCAAAATATGAAATAGCCGACTCTCTGGCATGCCGAGGCAGTCGGTGGTGGCTCTCAGCATTAAGTCGATAAGGACATGCAACGTGAAGCACTTCAGGACTAATGGTGTAGTACACCGCCCAAACAAGTGGGGGGGGGGGGGACCATTTTAGCTATTTAACTGGTCCTCACTGAACACTAAATCTGTTTCAAAATCCCACAGTGTTTCTACAGACACCTGTCACTGATCCAGTGACCTGAATAAGCTTGAATCCAACTGGAAGCCTTTGTTCAAGAGAGGCCTCGTCCACCACTTCTAATGTATTCTGGTCTGAAGAAAGTGGTTAAGGCCAATTAGTTCTCCACATAGTTGACTGTCATTTCTAAAGGCGGGTGTTTGCCCCCACTGGCCGCTCAGCCTTAATGCATGCATGATGAATTATGTTCCGCGCTTCCCTCCTGAGAAGGCATAAAAGAAGGCATGAATGCATAATGCTCATCAAGATAGGTTACACTGCGCTCAAGCGACCTTAAGAAAGACTTCATGAGAGATATGCCTTCATCGCCCCCCCTCCGATCCGCTCCCCTCCTGTGTGCCAGCTGTAATAAAACGCAAGCAGACCTGTTTGTGGTGCCACACATCAAAGACAGAGTAAAGTAAAGCAGCACAGAGGCTCATTTCCATACCTTTCGAAAGCAATCTGTGGAATTTGTACGCTAATGTAACAGGCGTCATTACAGCAACGCAAAGGTTGAAACAAGGCGGTGTCTCCATCCGGCGTGGCCAGGATCGCTCGGAAGCAGATTTTTTCGGGAGTTTGTCGGCTGCATAATAAGGTTAATGCACGAAAGAGTGGAAGCTCAACTGGGAAATCCCAGAAATTAATAACACATTTCTTTGGGAAATCTGAAATATATTACAGTTTGAAGAAAGTGTCCGGCTCGCAGAGGAGGAGCGGCTCATTGTTGAACCAGCAAAACAAATGAGTCACATTCAAGCTGGACTCAAAGCAACACATCGAATTTCATCTCACAAAAATAATGACAGGATGAATCGCATGCCTCGGATGATAGTATGAAATCAGTGTGTTATGACTGCAGGAGGCTGGAAGTGTCTACTGTCACTGTGTGTGTGAACCTTGGTTATCATCATAGAAAAGAAATTCTAACAAAATATCTTTTTTATTTTGTGTATTAAAAATCAATACAGAATCCAGAGAAACACCTGGGCACAAAAGTATGATGTGTTGACTGTCGAGGACACTAAATTATAATGTTTAATAGTAATTCATCCTCAAGTTGCAACAATCCAAAAGAATAAAATGCATTGAGCACGGATGTGATTTTAATATATTTTTCCATCAATCAATTCAATTGTTTCTGTATGAGCCAAAAAAAACAAATTGTGTTTGTTAATTGGATTTCAGTATTTGTATTATCTGTCTAGGTTATGAGATGTTCTCTGCATACCGAGGACAACAAGGTGAAGCTGAGTTACTGAGATAAATCAAACCAACAAAGAGCTTCCTGAAAAAAAACATGACGTGGCTTGATTTCAGAGATGAACTTCCTCTCCATTCCAGTACCTTCCATTGTTCGCACTTAATTGCATCTGTTAGAGAAGGATGACCACCAATAGCTCCCCATTTATTTGGCTTCCCTAGTCACGCTGCTACATTGGGGATGTTTATTTCCGCTCACTTTTTGACTGCCATGTTGCTGGCAGTGTGAACATTGATGTTTATCTTGTTCTGGGGTGAACCGTGAAGTTTTTTTGTTTTTTTTTTAAAGTACACATTCTGATTTCTATCCTGCTCACTATCGAGCAGCAGTGCTGCACAGATGTTTGGATTTGTTGGGATGTGCGAACCGGAAAGTTGATGTTCAATCATGCTCCGAATGTCAAGTTTTGGGGCTTGATTTATGTCGGTATACCGTCTGCGTTTCTGTATAAATTTGCAAGCTAGCGGAAGTGCAGAAAATATAGATGTGCACCAGCACTAGTGGTTCGCGAGGTGAGACTGATCAATGGGTTAGCTGAGCGGCTCGCAGGCAGGGTGCGGCCTAAATGGAGACGTATTGGGTCAGGTGTAGTCCTGCTGCGCTCCTCTGCAGGACAGCTAATAAGGAAGTTTAGCCACAGGGGTGTTTCTGTTAAAAACAACCACTGCAAGAGATAGAAAACGAAGGAGAGAAGAAAAAAAAACAGGATCTAATCACAATCTCCAGGAGCAAAAGCAGCAATGAATGGCTAGTTCTCAATCAGATCTGACAGCTACGTCCCAGGGGTGTGGTTAAAAAAGAAAAAGGGGGTGGGAGTGTAAGAGAAGACAGAAGGAAAGGGTAGGTGGAGGGAAAAAAGGAAATGAAAGAGTGAAGAGTGGCTGTGAAGGCTGATGGTGAAGGTATGGCAGCGAGGAGACAAAGGAGTTGGAAGGATCTAGCAACAAAAAAAAGGCCAATGATCAAATGGTTTAATGAGAAACAAATAAGGAAGGATGGGTGTCATAATAATAGAGCCAAAATGAACGAGTAAGACATTTCCCTCAGGAAAATGTCTTCAAAAGATGTCTTCAAGGAAGAGCTGCACTCTGAAATTGTTGACGGCTGGGTGGAAAAATATACTTCCAGCTCAATCCTGATTTGCTGTCAAGTCCAATATATCACGGCCTCGTAAAATTACGGTGTCAGTGTTGTGAGAAACGGTCATGTACTTTACTATCGTGTCTGAAGCGTTTTACTTCATCTTGCCCTCTACCCAGGCAAGGAAACCAGTTGTATTTATAAAAAAAAAAAAAAAAAGCAGAAATCGTCGACTCGACTCCTTTGAGACCAAAACCAAAGCGGTGGGCTAATTTTTGGAAAACGTTGCAGTGATACGAGAATCTGGCACACGCGCAAGTGAAAAAACAACAAACACAGAACAAATGGAGATGGTCTATCTAATATTTTGCCTGATATTTTTGTGTTCGTAACACCGGCCTCTGGCAGGGGAACGAGACAAAACAGGAAAAATGTAGCCGATTAAGCCAGGGAAAAAAATCGAATTAGGTGAGTGTCCGGGACAAAAACAAGTCTTAAATGTTGCCTCAAGATTACGATCAAGGTCGAAAATGTACACAGTGGCTCCAAATTGGTTTCTGTGTGGAAAGATGTGTATCATTAAGACTTCATTGTCCTCATTGTTAAGTAAAAACTTTCAAAGTATTCTTTCTCTACACTTATTCTCTCCTGACCTCACTTATTGGTGTAACTTTGGGCGAGAGTTGGTGATTAATCCAAAGATGCAAGGAGTATATCATGCAATTGTCCTTTTTTCTCATAGACTTCCATGCAATGCAGACTTATTTTTGCCACCAGAGGAGTCGCCTGATGATCGGCAGAGAGGATGTCACTATAAGACGCTCCCGCATCGGCTTCACTTTTCAGAACCAGAAGTTGCCGTCTGCTTGTTAGGCTGCTGGAAAATCTCTGCCGCATCCCCAAATATGTTTGTCAGCCACTTGTCACATGGGCTGCCTTTCTCAAATGAGTCCTTCGAGCCGCAAGCAGACGTTTCCTGTCTCCCCGTCGGCAGTTTTGGACCATGGCATCTCTTCCCTGAGGGTTGAACCTCCGCTCAGATACCAGAGATCGCGGTGTCACTTCGCTAAGCTACATATTTGCTGCTTGCAGCAACACACATAACATGAGTTGCTGGATCCTGTTGGTTTCATCGCTCTCCCACAGATCTGCATGTGGTGGATGTCTTGGTTTCAAACTGCTGGTTTCAAATGTATTATGTTCTGCTGATTATCTCAGCAGCTGTTGCTGCCCCTCCTGAGAATTGCTTCGACGCATTAGATGAAATAAACCACTAAATTAAAATCGTTAGGAAATCCTACTGCACGCATTAAATATGTCCAACAAAGTTCTTCATGAAAGAAATCTTCTCCAATTATGATGTTGCCTGCTCTTTTAATGCCACCATCAAAATGAATAGCACAGCCGGACTGATCAGCTGTTTTGATAAGCGACGAGTCCTTTCTGGATCTTATAGATCAAGCGAATCAAGCAAACCAAGAGAACTCGATCATTTAAAAACCCTCATTTGTTTCTATTTTTGACCAGCCAGCCATATGTCTGTGTTGTTGACACGGACACTTACAGGACACCAGAGACGTTGCTGCGCAGTGTAGAGTAGTGCCCCGCATGCATCCTTGGGTCCTTGTTTCCTTGTTTTCTCATGTCGTTCAACACAAAGTCACACTGGTCATTAACTCAATTGATCTTCCTTAAAAAAAAGAAAAAAGAAAAGCCAGGTAATCATGATTGATTTGTTGCTGGTCAGCTGATTGGCTCCCTCAGCCTCTGTTGGGGGGGAGGGGATGGGAGCTGTCCAGCTGCTCTTTCCATATGATGATGACATTCAAGGTTAGTCGCAGGACCTTTAACTGCTATTCGCTCTACATGGGCGCGTCCTGCGGTGACATTATTATTAGGCCATAAAAAAGATGAGCATACGGGCCGGTCGAAGGAGAAAAATCAAGCCAGGCTTTGATAAGCCGTGCATCAAGCACGGCTTATCAAAAGAAGTCCTCTGCTGAGACGTGTCAGTAATTGTAAGTGAGTGGTGATATAACACCAGTAGACGCCCTGCAGTGCAGTGTTGCTCGAGTCTGCGGGTTTCCCCTCATTCCCTCACTTCTTCTGCTCCTCCATCCCTTCCTTCATCCCTCATGCGCTCCCCTTCAACCTCCCCCCTCATGGCGGTGCCCGATTCATTTTCCCAGCACCAGCCTCAGCTCCCTGTGATTTATATGTTTATGGTCATTACTGACGTCGAGTAATACGTTTCCGTTTTTCCCCTCTTCTCCGTCTTCCCCCATCCCTCTTTTGGCAGAGCCCCGGGAGCCCGCGAGGAATATCAATTACTTAGTCTCTGTTTAATCACAGGCTTTCACTTCCTCTCACGCAGGCTGAAGGAAGTTTTGCTTGGGAGATGTCTGTTGTTTTGTTTCATCCCTGTCAAAATCACAAGTAACAAGCAAGTAACTAAAGGCTCTTGTACACCTTTTAATCTAAGAATAGGGGTGCGATTTGCTCTCATTAGCGATGAATTGCCTTTTACAGCTGCTAAGTATTTCTAACTGGCTGCTGTAAAACATAGCTTACACTATTTACTGACATGCAAGCTCACGGCTTGATGTTATCTTCATAACCACGGCTCTAGTCTTTCATGCTTAATTCTGAATTGATGCTTGTGTTTGCATCTTTTTTTTTTCTTTTATTGTGGGATGACAGGTTTGATCTATTTCAGGATGCGGCCTATATCTGATACCATCCAAACTGACAGCGAGGTAAAAAAAAAAAAAAAAGAAAATCTGAGAGCTGCTGTAACAAGAAAAACATCACAATCTGTTTTTTTTTACACATTGTGCTGCTCTCACTTGTTTCAAACACATCTCAGTTACAGTGCATGCTCACTCTCGTTTTGATTCGAGGCGCCTCAACTAAAGTCAAGTGTGCCGTTATCCTGCTCTTTTCACATTTTCTGCGTCTTGTTGTTTTCACTGCTTGAGCTGACTCAGTGCAGCTGCCAAATTGGTGAACGATGCAGAAGTTAGACACTGTTATGCGACCCTGATAGGTGAAGAAAGGAAGGAAGGAAGGAAGGAAGGAAGGAATGCAGTCTGACGGTCTTCAGCTGCAGCGGCGCAAGGTTAAGTGTCCCGCTCAATAGCTGGGTCAAGTACAGTACTTTGGTGGATTTTATGTGTTCGTTTAGATGATGACTTATTTACTTTTTTTTTCGCTGCACAGATTCTCCCAGCTGGTGAAGGGATGAGCAGGAGGTTAATGTGACCCCCCCCTCTCGCCTCCCTAGTTCAAACAGTGGCAGTTGGTGTTGAGCAGGGCAGACGAGCAGTATCAACAAATGGACAGACGCTCCGCTTCAGCATACTGACTTGCTGATTCAAAGAGAAGCGGGTTTGGGGAGGTATAAGGAGCTCCAGCGAGAGCAAAGTCAACCTCCTCATTACTGGCTCCTTGTCAACGACATCAAAGTAGCTTCACAGAGTCGTTCACTTGAAAGTTGCTGGTTATCACCAGTTTTACGCCGCCTGATGGAAAACATGCTTGGCTTTTCTCATCTGGGGGACTTTATATTTCAGCCAGCTCTCTCTCTCTCTCTCTCTCTCTCTCTCTCTATAACATCCAGCTTTCAGAACACTGAGTCCTAATGAAGCGAGGCTCCCTATACAGTTTGGCTTTTTCTTCTCTTTGAATTGGAATCATGGCGCCAGGTACGCCTGCAGCATTCATCAAAGAGGGCTGAGGCGGTATCCCTTAAGGGCAGGATTTCTCTCCCTCGGAGCAAAGTGTCTCAAAGTAACTTGGAACGGAAGAGGGCGGTTGGTTAATGCCATTACATTAGTAACATGCTGCTTGTAAATACCAAAGAACAGTTCTCATGAATGCATACTTTGGTTGGGTAAATACAAATCTACGTAAGCCCCGAATCAGTGAAATCAGTGGAATAAAGTGTAGGCATACGGCCAATTCTCGGTTCTCGGATACATTATTCAGCTGGGGGAGAAACGTACTGTATAAGAGGCTTACTCTCGATGAGGAGCGAAAAACTAGCAAGAAAAACATAACGAAGATGCGAGCAGCTCCGTCCTTATCAGTCAGATAACAGAAGATGCTTTTCTTCCCTAAGCTGTGTTTTCACTGAGGAATTTCTCTGCCTCCGATGCAAATATCATCTGGCTTGTAAATTGGGCACGGTGGTATAATACCAAACTACTTGAAGCTGTCACTACACCTCCTCAGGACACAGTTTAATGACTGCCTCTTGTGGATGTAGACGCCGTGTGGGTTTACTCGGCAAGTACTGCTTTTTCTAATACACAGATGTGTGTGTATTAGAAATGTGTAATTCCCTCCATATCATTATGTTTGGGGTTGTTTTTTTTCCATCTGTGTATCGGCCTCCAGTAGCTGCAAGTTAGTGAATCTACAAATGTGAAATGGAGAGTTGGATCTTTGGATGTAAATTGTAGAGACATACTTGATGAGAGAATTCGGCCGGGTAAAATAAATATCTTCATACAAATGAAAACTGATAACTTTTCTCCCAGGAAATAGTGATGTGGTAATAGAGCAAAACTGAAGGAGAAGAGTGGCAGAACTGTGTACGCCGGCAAAACGAAATAGAAGTGACCTTCCATCTCTCTGTGCCAGCTATCTTAGCAGGCTGAATTAACTTTCCCCATCATTCTCACCTCTCTGATGTGAACGCCATACATGCCACGGCGCAAACCCGCACTCTCATGTTTATTAATTTCCTCCTGCGAGCGATGCGTTAAATCATTGACCCTCTTTTAGTGCCTCGTGCTCCCGCCGAGCATGGGAACGAGGAGGGCGTATTGATTTTGCCCCCTTCTCATCAGCATCCAGGCCCTTATTTGGGATGAGGAAATGGTAAATCTCGCAGAGTGAGCCCCTGTCGAGGCCTGTCCAGATCCTAATCTTTGCTGGTTGATGGCTCTCTAATCTTTTGACCATCTACAACTCATTAGAGGCCGTAGAGGTTAATGTGAAGTGTTAAACATTGCATTAATTCTCAGGACCTTCTCTAAGAACTTCATAAAAGGAGTTTTTTTGTTGTTGTTTTTTTTAAAATCACGGTTTTGATCTGTCACGGCAGCAAAAACTAGTTTGTGATTATGGCTTCATTTTAATGTTGGAGAGTGACAGCAGGTGCACACGATGAAAACATGACTCATTGTCCATTGTTACCAACAGACACCAACTGGGTGAACATGAACAAGCCACTTGAATTTCTCTTTTCATTGTGATACACAAGTCAAAAGCAGCACTCTTTCCCATTTCCTTTTTTTTCTTTTCGCACTTTAGACTTTGAATGTAGAAAAATCACTCCGCTGTGTTTTAGCAAGCACTGTTCTTTTTTTACGACGTTGTTGGGTGTCCGAGTCAGGTCCCTTTGTCGCATTTAAAGGAGCAAACCGTCACATGGGGACAGACTCATTATGAACTTAACACACACAGGTTTCGCTGACTGGAGTGTGACTTTAAACTCCCACCCACCTGCTCCACTGTGGGATGTAAATTGATGCCTCGCCGTGTCTTAATCATAGGAAATGCTGTAATGCAAGTGTGTAAAATGTAACATGGCAACACAGATAAGTGATGACGCAAATGGATGGATGCAGAGCAAGAGCAGCTACTCCCAAAGACCAGGTCAGGAGCCAGCACAAGGCTTTTTATTTGGGTCGCCAAATAAATTCAATAAATAAATTCAACATTTAAATCTGCAGTACACCTTCGAGTCACATGAAGGAGCCTGACTGTTTATTTTTTTGTGGTTATAGGCTACTTATGACCGCAAATCTCAATTCAAAGACTCCTGTTAACGCCGCCTAAATGCATTTATTTTGTTTCTTTGTATTTAACGTGCATATTGTTCTCAAGGAAAACATTGATCAAAATGCATATCTGCAGGCTTTTTTAAAATTGGTCCGGGATGATCCCCGGGAAAAAATGCGTTTCGAGGACTGAAAGCATACATTTTATAATCTGTAAGGACCAAGATTGTTAAAGCAGTCGTCTCAGTGCAATTGGCAAGAACATCAACTGTGGCTGATGCGTCGCCAATTATTTAAACTCTCCACGTCTCTGTTTTACTCGAAGATACAAGCTAATCCCATAAGCAAATGAACAAAATCTAATCTAAAGTGATGAGGACACCAGGCTCCTGTGAGTGTTGGCTCTCTTAGTCCTGCAAATAAATCGAGGTACTCTTAATAATCTCGTTATAAACTCCCCCTTGGAGCGCTTGTCATATTATCTGACATGACAAATAGATCTGAGCGCAGGCATCTGGCGCCCACCCGCCCTCTCTTTTGCTCCCTCTAGTCTTCTTTTTATTTGTTAGTTGTTGTTTTTTACCCTTCTTCACTCCCCACTTTCCCCCCTTTCTCTCTGCCTTCCCTTCCCCCTTGACTCCCAGAGGGTTTCGTTGGAGGTAACGCCGCTGAATACTGAAGCGGGCGCCCAGAAGCACCAGGTGCTGTCGCTGCGATGAATCTGGCCTCGGCTGACTGTCCGTCGCCTGCCGAGGAATGGCGGCAGGACACGAGAGTTTGTTTGCCACCTGAAAAGGGTCCGGCACATTTTGTGGCATTGATGGAGGAGTTGGATGTGTTTGAGCATCTGTGTGAGTGACAGAAGAAAAAAAAGGAAAGAAAAATTGATTGGCACTGACAAAATACACATACTGGGCCAAAAAAAAGGGTGAAACTGCTTTTATGTTTTCCAAGCCACGAGAGCAACCTACCGAATCATGTTAAGGGCTGCAACACTATCGCCCTTTGAAAGGAATCTGAAAATATAACCTTCAATAGTCTGGTTTGCCAGTCTTTATTTTTTATTTTATCAATGTAAAAAATGTATAAATACATATATGTTATTTCATTCTTACTTCTTAACTTTTTTGTTGAATTCATATGGTATTCTTTTATAAATAATGCATGCGTCTGTTTTTATTGCGTTAACTTGTGTCTAATGTTGGGCTGGGCGATTTGGTCAAAAAGCCAATTTGTTTCCTTTTTTCAAGCTTGAAGAAGACGCATGTCCACCCACTGCATGATTTAGAAAAATGCCCCCCAAAAAGTGGGCAAAGGGGCTGAGAGATGAAACCGCAGCCTCATCCGTATGACGAAAGGCTCGACCAAAAGTCGAAAGATACGACAGTTAAAGCAGCTTGGAAAATAACGACATGAATTTGATTAAAGTACAATCTGTCAGACCACAGGTGACCCTCGGTCCCTCCGCCTCACGGGGGGGGGACTACTTTGTCGGGAGGAGAGCGGGATCATCGAAGCTGTGGCGACTCAAATTCAGCCAGCTGAAAGGACTCAAACCCAGCACCTCCGTCTCCTCTCATCTCAGCTGTAGTGTCCTAGCGGTGGGGAGGAGGGATCGCCGCCAGCCCGCAGTTCCACTAATGTTCTGTAACCTTTGAAACATTAGCACGAACACTTTGAGGAACTATAGGAAGCTTAACGTTTGCTCGCTACCCGGCCGATACATGAGCGACTTAGTGCTTCATCGACACACTGTTGTCACAGCGCAGGAGAGCACAGTGCTCATTAGCTTTCTAGCACACAGAAAGGAGAGAACAGGCCTGTGCTGCGATTGTAATCTCAGCATTGGCCTTGGACTGATTCAAAACAGTAGTTGGCCTTTTGAGTCATGCAATGCAGATTTTTATATATTTAGTAAGACGTGTCAATATTAACACCAGAATTGATTTGTTTCAACACAGTTCAGTCAAATTATTTAGTTTAGAATATGTGTTTTTCAAACATGCTTATGACCAGAGCATGATTGACATTTCAGGACGTTATGTGCAGCATTTCAGCAAAATCAATAAAAGATGAATAAAAGTTCTGCACCACCTGCCAGGCTGTCGACATTGTGCATATTAAATAAATACAGGAGATCTGCTCAATTATGAACTGTCACCACTCAATGCTTCAACTAAAGAACTAAAGACATTCGGTTTCACCATGCGATCACCAGACCAAGCTCAACACCTGGAGTGAGGAGTCCCCTGATGTCATCCCCGTCACGTGAATCGCAGCAAACGCTTATTATACTCTGGACTTAAGACATTAAAATGATATAATAATTAGATTTATTGCAAATCTGTTAATTACCCTTCCTTATTCATTAGTCAAACATTCTTTGTCTGAAGCTTAGCAGAAATAAAACTTTCCAAAAAATAGTCTGCTAACTCCTTTTTAAGAGCTTCAGTCATTTCCACTTCTTTTAAATCCAAAGAAACGAGCGCGCTCATGCTGTGCGACTCGAAAGGAAAGTTATGCCAACGTCCACACTGAGTTTTGAGCAAGTTATTTTCAAGCAGTGTAAAATTAATGGTATTTATTCTGCAACCATAATGAAAAAGAACCCCCATTGTGAATGTTATCAGTCAATTTCATGGGCGTTAGCTACCGCACTAATGCTTCAGACAGGACGATCTGCACCTTCCACGTTGTCAACAACTTTAGTTCAGGCAACAAAAATACTTTGCAAGGTTCAGGAAAATGTTGTGGTTTGAGTTCAAGTAAGTATAAGTATTCAAGTTGTGTAAGAAAGAGGTCAAATAAGTCAACTCTTACAATTGATTGCATTCAATCAGCTGATGACACTCAAAGCCAGTGAAATGATTCACCGAGACCAGAAATTCTTGCCGAATATATAACATCATTTTTTAACAGACTTAAAAAATAAAAAATACAGGAATATCTATCTGGGAACAGGTGCAATAGAGTGGATGAAATGATTCTCACGTAATTCCCGTGCATTATTTGCATGTGTTTCAGACAGAAATAATGGCAGGAAACAGACAAAAAACACGTTGTCTGAGCCCGGGTAAAGACTCTGGACTTTTAAAACGTCGCTTCAGCATGTCCATGTATTATAATAGGTATGCAGGATGACTGTTAAAACCTGCAAAAAATAAGCCTCATTGTCTATCTACAGGGTTTAGTGGGTGTGTGCTTATGGAGGGAGTTTGTGTAGCGTTTATTGGTATGTGGGAAATGATGCAGATGGAGGTCCTGAAAACAGACGTATCAATCACGGATATTAGTGTTGGGATCCCCAAGCTGTGTGACTCCGGGCCTACAATTTAGCACTTTAAGCGATTTTGCAAGGTTTTTCGCAACCACGCGACCTGCCGAAAATGACCACAAGCCTGCGTTAGCCAGAGGGGATTCAAAGAGATGACAGCAAATGCATCAATATGTATACAAGGTTGATATTTATTCTATATCCTTTATAATGGCTGGACTTTGGAAACATTTTAATGTAGTGTTTTACCAGTCAGTTTGGTTGAACTTAAAGGATCTTTGTTGAACTTCAATCACTGGTTATGACTGATACTGACAGACTTGCAGATATATATAAAAATAAATAAAAGAATCAAAGGTGTGGTTTTTATAGCAGTTTGAATATTGGAAATTGTGACATCATGAATATCATGTCATTGAAGCTGACTTTGAAGTCACTTTTCTCCAAAACTGTACAGTAAGATCTCAAGGCCATACACATGGAAGGAGCTGGGGTCAGTCTGAACAAGACTGCATTGTCATTGCACTTTACACGTTTAAGGATCTGTTTTTATAGCCCTTTGAATACTGGAAATTGTGAAGTTATGAATAACATTATTATATGTAAGCTGACTTTGAAGTCACCTTTCTCCAAAACTGTACAGTAAAATCTCAAAGCCATGTACATGCACAGCTGAGAGGGAACACTGCGTGTGACATATTTCAACCATCCCACTTGATAACTGTGTCCTTCTCGGCTCTTGTGTTTAAAAAGGCGGCCCTCCGCCCCACCGGTGCTCATCTTCAGTCAGAACCCGGTAATAGAGATGGAGGGAGGGGAAGGCAGAGAGTCGGAGAGAAACTGCCAGAGATAAAGTCAGAGTGAATCAAACAGAGATGGAACAAGTACTGGCTGATTTGAAATAGGTGAGATGGAGACAGGGGGGGGACCTCACTGTGGAGGTAATGGGTTGCACTGAGTGATATTCATATTCACAGGGGGAACCCGCGCTGCCGTGTAATGCAGCAGGACGGGGAGCCAATCAAAGAGTGGCTATCGTTGCCCTCTGACCCGCCTCTGTTCACGTTTGACATGTCAATCAGAGGCCCTTTGAGAAGAGGCGGCTCTGGAGGTCCTGACTCTGATCTGGCGTTTCAATGGATTGCATTGATTTCAAAAGGCAGACATGATGTCTCCGTTGATTCCATCTCTCTTCTTCTGCGATGAATCCCATCTGGCATCTGTCTGCAGCTCCGATGCCGTGTCGAATTGCACTGACGTCAACACCATTGCTCCGTCTCCGCTTCACGTTCGCCTTGTAAAAGCATTTGGGGGCCGTTGGATTCCCATCGCTACATCGTGTGAATTTCAAAGCACGTCATAAATATCAACACAGTTTAAGATGCAGCGTGCTCATGCTCCCGTGTGAATATTTGTCTTTGAATTCAGCATGCGTCACTATGAAATCCCTCTCAAGTCCCCAGTTTTCCCCGCCCATTAAGCGGCGCCCGCTGTTCTCTTCCGTCGGCCACTTTGCTGTATTGTCTGCGCCCGGGCCGAGGCACTGCAGCGGGAGAAGGTGGGCAGAAATGTGGGATCCTCACGGATCGTCACACCGCTGTGGAAAGATATCTTTCTTCGCTTTCGTAGATGTCAGTGTGTCGAAAGCGAGATCTGCTCTGCAGAGTTTTAACAGGCAGTGACATAAACCAGCTGCTCCAGGGAGGCATTTCTACCCCCGCGGCTGTTATAAACGAACCAGCCGCATTATGTTTGTGCTGACCAGAGCCAGGCAATGAGTTGTTCCTAATAATGAATCACTTCTTTTCATCACATTTTGTGGGATTTTAACCTTTTTATTACCACGCACCGGTGACAGCCATGACCCAGGGCCTTTTGTTTTTGGGTTGTCCATCTGTCCGTCCATACAACTGGAAGCCTTTAATTCTAGTTTAGATGATCATTTAAAGTTGAGAAAAAATTGAGCAGGCAGTTCTGGGCCAGGTTTAAACATTGCAGTTTTATGATGTGCGACTTCCTCAGCTGAGCTAACAGAATGCCAACAGTATTTAGCAAATTGTGTATCACATGTCCACTGCGTGGCACAGCACGGCTATATTCAACCTGACTGGCTCTTTTTTGGTACCTCCTCAGTTCTATGTGAGCTGAGACGATGCTACAAGGTGGAGGTAAAACTCAAACTAACCATTTTTAGCCAAGCTACCATCAATTTAAGAAATGGCAGCTCCCAAAGTCACGGCATCACTAAATGCAGATGTTCCTCTGTTTGGTTGCTGATCAAAGGATTTAGCGGATGTCCCGTTATAAGATGACGTTGCGACGGTTTCGGCAGAAGAGAAAGGAATTGAGGAAAGGACCTGGTACCAAAAGTCAAGCCGAGTTGAACAACGCAATGGAATTAAAGCAATGGTTCTTGGTTTGTCAGGCGCCAATTTCGACTGAAATTGAATCAGCAACCATTTTGATAATCAACTAAACCCTTCAAGTTTGTTTTTTTCAAGTCAAAATACCAAAACCTCACTGGTTCAAGCCTCTCAAACGTGGTTTTCCACTTGTCTTTGTCCTACAAAATAGTAAGTTGTTTGAACAATTCACCTTGAGCTCGAGGAACTTGTGAACTTTCAAGTTCAACTATTTTCTGACGGCCAGTCATTTAATGATGCTGAACCTTCTTTCAAATACTTTCTTTTTTTTATCTTTCGTTCTGAAAGCATAACCAAATCACACAGCAGACTGAAAAGCAGCACTCCACATATCTCTGACAAAAGCTGACTAGCCGGCTCACATAACTGTGAGTCCAACTTAATCTACCAGTTTAAAACATTCATGTTATCATAGCTAATAGACAAGGTTATGTTTAAAGGAGATAGTCTGGTGCCACCGTGTAATGTATAATATATCTTTAGTGCTAAAAACCTCTCAGTTAGTGCTTTACTTAGTGTTTACTTTGACTCATATTTGACTTGTGATAGCTGAATCAGATCACTGAGATGTAAGGCACATGTCAGGAACCCATCACAAACAAATCTGAGATATGTGGATGTTAGTGATACAGTGTAGTCCGGACAGATGATTAATATGAGAAAAGGGGAATGGAGAAAAGTGTAGACATGTTTGGTTTTTGTAGGAAAAGACACCACAACATGATGCAAGGTTCAGCTAGTTTTCTTGAGCTGTTTATATCCACATGCTGAGTATACCCTCTTAACCATGGACTGTCCAGAAGAAGTGGACATTGTGCTCGTGATGTAACCCATTGGTTTGTGGATTGCAGTTTGCTATCTTGTTTTTTTGCAACCAGTGAATGCCAGTGACCATATTGGGGCTGCGGGCGAGTGATGTATAGACGCCGTACGCAGCTTTGGTAGCAGAAGCAACCTGTCAATCACAAGGGAGCCACGCCCCAAAGCATACCCATCTGTGTTGTCTATTTTACTTTAGATGGGACCATCATTTACTAAATGACATCGTGCTGTTTTGAAGAAGGCTTGAAACTGGCGCTAGACACCCATGAACGTCCTGTTCATGATGTGAGATAAAGGGCCATTTTCTCACTTCTTTCAGCAACCAGCGGAGTTTTCTGATGACCAGCAGAGAGAATGTAATTGTAAGACACTTTCACACTGGCTTTACTGTTCAGAACCGGAGGTTTCCCGTCTCCCTGCTCTGTGTGTTATCTAAAAACTGGTTTTCTTATCACATGAATTGAAGGACAAGTCATAGAGTCGTGCATCACCTCGGCGCTGCTTTAAATGAAAAATGTGTTGTGTGGCCACAACAACTCACTTAAAAAAAATAGGTCATTGTTCTCTCATTATTCCCTCACTGCAGGGAAGCTTCCGCGCATAACACTCTGTGTATCAGATAACAGTGGCCCCCCCGTTGAAAGGTGAGGACACAATATTGTGTTTTGGAGAACAGCATCGCTGCCTTTGGCCTCTGCCTCGTTCTACCACAGCATCTTGTGGGAATGGACCGGGCGTCAGGCTCTTGTTTACTTGGTCTTTGTTTTTCCTGCGCAGACCAAATCCATTGAATACCAGAATAGCCTGAGAATATGAATGCTGGGCTATTGATTAAGCTCTTCCTCTAAGAAAGTAATATCATCCTTTTGATATCTTCACTTTGACATCTTGACTCCCTCGCGCTCGCTTCCAATCCTGAAGTCAAATCAGATTCATGATGCAAGAAGAAACTATATGAACGCAAGTCAGCGTCCATTCGTTCGTGTGTGTGTGTGTGTGTGTGTGTGTGTGTGAGTGTGTGAAGGGCAACAGAGACTGCCATGTGTCCATGTTTGTTTTTTTTAGTTGTTTTTTTAGTATTAGTGCATGTGTGCGTGTGCGTATATGTATATCAGTGTGTGTGTGTGTGTGTGTGTGTGTACGCGTGTGTGAAGGGCAACAGAGACTGCCATGTGTCCATGTTTGTTTTGTTTTTTTTCTTTTTGAGTATTTGTGCATGTGTGCGTATATGTGTGTGCGTGTGTTTGTATGTGCACACATGTGTGTGTGTGTGTGTTAGACTATATGCATGTTTGGAGTAATGGGCTTTGTGCATCCTCTCTCGCTGACGGCCAGGATGTATCCATGGCAACGCCAGGTCGATCCTAGCTGTAAGCGGCGCTGGTAAGAGAGACTTGAAAGGGGAGCGTTAAACCGCTCCTCTCATCTGCCCTGCGCGCCTCTCACTCTGACCATGGCAAAATGCGTGGCCTTGTTGAAATCCCAGCCCGAGGGGTGTGTGTGTGTGTGTGTGTGTGTGTGTGTGTGTGTGTGCTGGAGCTGTGGCCGCAGACGCTCGCATCACAACACTGCCACCTTTTGACCCGATCTGAAAATGTTCCCGAGAAACATTGCCATATTGTTTTATTAGTTCCTGTTTTCACTGCGAGTTCAGGGTTCATCTGTGGAGAGAGAAACCAGATGGTCCTCAGGATGATGTTTTTCCTGTGGTTGTGGTGGTGGGAGGGATAGGAGGAAGGGCGGGGGGGAGGGGGGGGTCATTCATTCATCAGGGTAATTTTGCAGAAGGGAAGTCGCATTTCAGGTTCAAAAGGGGTTATGATGAAATATATATCTATTGATTTGAAAGCTAACATTTGTGGGTCTGAAAATAGCAAAACAATAGCTCTTTCATTGTCTGTAATTACACCTGTTTTTCTGCACTTTTATATAACTTTGGTGCCAAGTCCTTCATTAAAACAGTCAAAAGATCCTGAAAGAAACACTATGAATCCATCTGACACATGGAGCAATATTAATATCATCATAGGTAGCGATAAAAAGTACTTTTGTCAACACAGTTGGTCTCCTCACTCTCAATGGGTTGCTTTTAAAGTCCTTTGATGCTTCGTCATTGGCAGTTTCAGCCCTTAGGAAAGACTGCAGGATTAGATGTGCTGCTGCTGCCCCCTAGTGGACACATCAATATGCATCGTGAGGCAGCGAGGACATGCTTTGAAAGCACTGAGTGATGACAGGGAAGGATGAAAAGACGCAAAAGAAAAGATAAATGGGGGAAGAATGGAGCAACAAAATGATGTTTGCAGTTTGGATTTATCTCTTCGGAGTCGAACGCAGTTGCCAAAACAAACACAGATTTATTGCAACCCTGTGAGCGTCAATAAATCTACAATGACGTTTTAATTAAGATATTTTGGCCTGAAGTACATGAACCTAATCATCTGACTTTATTCAGGGGGTCACTGCACTGCTCGGTGATTTCCCTCCACAGCCGTTTCCCAACTGGCCGCCTTGTGCCAAATCCGAGTTGTTAGCGCGCGTGAATATTCATCAGTAGCTATCAGAAGGCTAAGGGACTGCCGTTGAGGGAGCTCCGTGACCTTCTTGTTAGGTCAGGCTGGATGTCGGAGGCTATCTAGTGATCACTAATACATATTCAAGAAGCAGAGGCTTATCAGGCGCCCGCTGGTAGCCAGACTCAAAGATGGAGCTGGATCAAGGCCGAGCCACAAATCTTTGTTTGCTCTCTTATCGTCAGCAGTTCTTTCCTGCGCCGGTCAATCTTCACAGCCGCAGTTAAGTACATATTGACCAAGTCTGCTCCGTTTCTCACCCTCTCACTTGATATTAGAGTCCCGCTCGCCCCCGATGAGAACACATAACACGAAACACGAAACACGCTGGCGGGTTGTTATGGTTTAAAAGCTCAACACAATGGATCGGTTTGGGTAATGGGTTTTTTTCATCGGTTTTACGGGTTTTATGTTGCTGCTCCTCAGAGGTATCTCGCGGTATCGTTAGCTGTAGTTTTTTATTGCAAAGAGGGGGCTGTCAGCGCCCTAAATGCGCCTCACGTTTCATCTTCGAGGCACCATCGTGGTTCTGAAAATGATCTCGGTCTAATGGAGGTGGATCGATGCAGAAGGGTCGGTCTCCTACATTTCCTTTTCATATCACAATCAACACCGCCTTTGGGAATCTGCATTTAACTGCATATTCAATAATGCAAGGATCCAGTTGAGATGGGTTTCTTTTATCCCCCCCACTACTCGTACATATTTGCTTTCATTTAATTTGCTTTCCACTGAACTGCTTGCAGCCATTTGGAGATCTGTTGGTAAAATGAACCGATAGATTGAAAATAACAATGAGCAAATAGAAGTCTTAATTAAATTCCTTGACTTTTCTTCTTGCCGGTTGTTCTGTAATAGCTTCTTTTTTTTTTTTGATTAGGCATCACACGTGAACTTATTACTTTCTCTCTCTGAATCTTCTAAAAACAACACATCTTATTTGTTGTTCCCTGTAAGAACATATCTTCTAATGAAACCATTGCATATGAGGTTTTGTTGTATATTCCAGTGTGTGAATCTTCTCCAATTGCTCATCTGTAGTCATTTCAATAACACCTAAGTATTATTTGCATTTCATTACACAACTGTGCTGTGATCATTTTTGTGGGGAGGGAGGCGCGAGGTCAAGCAGAACAATACAAATCAGCAGAAATAACAGCTCGTTTTGTGCTTTTCGCTACCGTACGTAGTCTCTTATATTTCCTCTGTCTCTCTCTTTTTTTTTCCTGTAAATGGTGAAACTCTGCCCCGGCACGGTGACCTGTAGCTGGGCCCTGTGGGAGTATTCTGTGTCCTATACTCCTCATGGCCTCACCTTCTTTCCCTTCCTCCTCCTCCTTTTCTTCTACTTCTTCTTCTGCTTCTCCATTTCAAATTTGCTCGAAGGGGATGGATCTGCCCTGAGACTCAAGGACAAACCCGGACAAAGCATCTCAGTTCAACTCACAGTAGACCTGAATGGCGACGGCTTGACTGTCTGGCTCTTTTCAGCTTTCGGCTTTCAGTATTTTGGCCAGGGCCAACCGAGTTGGTGACCGATTTAATATTCTGTAGATATTTCTTATTGTCTGATCGCTAGGATTATTTAAACTGATGGCTTTGTGTCAGTAGGCAGATTTGCTAGATTTCCTTGCTTCAGGATTCTGGACTGATTCTCTTATTCCGAAGCATTAATAGCGTATTGATCCCGCCACCATGCCGGTCCGGATCATGTGCACCATCTCCTTTTCCCCTGACGACGAGCCCGGCGGAGGTTACGGTAAAGACGGCTTCGGCGACCACTACAAGCGCGTGAAGAAGAGTTACGGCGACGGGGACTCGCAGGACTACCTGGACGGGTGCGGTCAGGCGGACGATTACAATGACGAGGAGGAGGAGGAGGAGGTCGGCGAGGTGGATGACCTCGCCGCTTTCTTCGGCGGCTGCTCGCTCCACGGCGCCAACCACGTGTTTGTGGAGAACAAGAAGTTCGGTATCCGCCAGGGTTTGTGGGCCGTGGTCTTCACCATGGCCCTGTCCGCTTTCTTGTTGCAGGTGGTTGACAGGGTCATATACTACTACCAATACGATTACATCACCATGCTGGATGAGAAAGTGGCCAACAACATGACCTTCCCGGCTGTCACCATGTGTAACTACAACTTCATTCGGAAGTCTCAGATGAGCTACAGCGACCTGATTTTCATGGGCCCTCTGCTGGGCTTCGAAGAAGGCATGGCCCCGGGGTTTCCGCTCGCCCCGGAGCCGGACCGCCTGTCGGGCTCCCGCTTCAGCCTGGATGAGTTCTACAACCGCACCCGGCACCGTATCGAGGACATGCTGCTGGAGTGTAGCTTCAGAGGCCTGGAGTGTGGCCCCGAGAGCTTCAGAGAGGTAGGTGTCACACCGGGACCCGACCGCGGGGAAAGACGTCTGCACTTACTTTGAAATGTTTGATCCTCCTGGGAACCAGCAGACTGCACATTGGGAATCATCAGTGCGAGTTGAGCTTGAGGTATTTTAGACGCGTCTGTTAGACTTGATGGTTTTGATTGATTGGTGCTATTGCATATGGGGACCTAAAATTGGAACGTCGCCTCAAGGAATATATCGCTGTGGCCGCTGGATTTCATTAAGCAGAATCTTCTGTTTGGGTTCATTGTGATTAAATGAGGACGTCCAATAAAATCTCAAACTGGAAACTAAACTGTAATGCAAGTAGTCTTCACTACCTCCGTTGAAAATCACTGAAGAAAGCCTTGATTTACAGCCGTGAGGTCATTCGGTGTTGTCTCTGCTGTTAATAAAAATGTTTTCTCAGTCAGCGTGTCTGCTTTAATGAAACTCCATTGTAAATATAAAAAATGGGCAGACATAATAAAAGCAGGTTCTATTACTTTAAGTGGCAAACTTGGCATGCAGCTCTTATTGAATTAATTAAACGTCCGCGCAGCCTCTTGTCAGACACACTTTCCCTGATTTTTAGTATATTTGGTTTTGTAGCCGCTGCCCCGTGTTCCCTTGAGCGTGCATATCGGACAGCACACCAGCGGAATACTGAATTATCCTGAATTACCAAGAAGTGTTGACCGTATCCAGTTATTGGTCTATTGATTTCCCTTGACCTTTGCACAGTTGTGGATAGGTGTGGGCCGACTGCTAATGGATGCATTGAAGTTACACGAGCTGCAATTACATCAGCGTGTAAAAGCATGTACATGACACGCTCTGCCCCTTTAGACTAACGAGATAACAAGATGTCTTTGTTGAGCTACAATTCTATAATTTGTTTCATGCAGTGTTAGGAGAATTATAAAAGCATTCGTAAAAGTTGTGGTTAAGTGAAGAAGTGAAGCTTGTGCCAACTGAAGGAGAAGCTAAGTATTGATTAGTGGATTAACAGCAAGTAAATCTCAATTTGTTTTGATAACTGTCAGTAATTTGCTCATATTTAATGCCAAAATGCGACTAAATGTCAATATTTTCTGGTTTTCTTTGTCTTCATTAATAGTAAATCCCACTTTTTTTTATTGTTGCTCGGACAAATAAAGGAACCTGAATATCTAACTTGGGCTCTGGAAAAAAAGTAATGTTCATTTTTCACAATTTTCTGACAGTTTATAGAAGAAATGATGAAATGACAAATCGATTAATCGTGATGAAAAATAATTAGTCGCCCAAGTCAGTTTTTAAGAGAAATGTATTATTAGTTGAAATAAGTGTCCTGAGCCTGTTATAAAATATATACTTACATAAGACGTAGACACTCTTACAACTGCCACGGGGAAGATTAAAATGCAGCGCAGAGCAGAGTGACATGGCATTAAACATTAAAGGCCTGTCTTAACAGGGTTCTTCCATTCAAATGTTCACGGCATCAACACAGACAGACGTTCTACATCCTGTCAGCCGAAGCGCAGGACTGTGAGTTTGGGGGAAAGTGAAATGAAAAGCATGAATTTGGAAAATGTGGCGGAGAAATGGAGTAAGCGTAAAGAAGAGCTGCGAACTCTCCGAGTGCGAGGCGAAATAATACAATTCAGAGAATCTTTTCTCATCTTAGTTCACAGTGTGCCAGCGGGATGAAATTAATGATCCTGCAGTGAAATAGAATCATTGCTGCAGTGAAGAAGAATATGAACTCTTTCAAAATAGCGTATCCATAATAGCAACAGCAGTGGTAGTTTTGTCTGAAAGGAAATGTATCCCATCTTCTGACAATTTACAGTCGCTGTAAGTGCATTTTGGCATGTGGGACAAAAAGGCAACAGGATGTATTTGTATCCCCCTCAAAGAAAGAGCAAAATGTTGCTCTGACACAGCAGACTTCCATTCAGATCTTACCCGAGCAAGAATTGAAAAATGCTCTCGTCGGGCAATCAGTATCACAGAGGGAAATAAAGTGGAGTATGGGGCCAATGTCCTTGAGGTAAAATAGAGCCGGCCTTCATCCTCTGTTGATCTGATTTTTTAAAAGACAAGGTGCTGTGACTGCAGTGCAGTCTGCCGTTTTATTACCATGAGAGGGAGTCAGCGACCAGGCCGTATTCAATGACAGACGTGACCGCGGTGGCGCTTGATCCTGCTTTCATAATGTCATACTTTGAATCAGATGGAGATAGAAAGCCTCTCAGGTCACATTGTCATTTTGCAAACCTTGAGGCAGATTGTTGCATTTCTTGTGTCTTTTTAAATCTGATTCTCGTCAAGTGGTCACTCATGGAGGAGAGTTTAGAGGGGTGAAAACGTGTTGTGAAACTTTTTTCTTCCACATCAGTCACACTGCACATCACTCGTGCAGCTTATCAGCTTGTTATGTGTTTGATTATTATCCGTTTGCACTGATTGTGTCTTTGTAAAAAGCTGCTGTTAAAGAATATTTCAACAGCGTGTTTTCATTATGCGGTTCATCTTGTGCTGAAATGGTGCGTGCGTGCTGGTTTGGGCGTCGCTGTTATTGCATTAAGGTTAAAGACCTGACCAACACAAATGACAAGTAATTATTTCTTTGTCAGGTCTAATGGGACTAATTATATAAGTTGTCTAACTTGAAGCTGGACCTTTCTGCATTGCAGCCTCCCACTAATATAATCATTGATTTTCCCTTCAGCTCACGCACGTCCATGCAGCAATTATAAACTGACGCTTTCTCACTTGTTGCCCAGTTGCAGAGCACATTTTTTATGTGTTCTGTGTTTTGAAAATGTCCAAGAACAGATTTTATAACGAGTCATTAAAGGAAAACGCCGCCTGTAAGGCAATTCACTGCTGCTTAGAAACTGCCTTTCCGGGCCCATTGCGTCATTTGGTGGTATAAAGTGTATTTTTTTGTTTTATCTTTGCAGATAACAGGATTTATTTTGATAATGCAATAGCCTGCTGAGCTATTTTAAGTGATGTTACATTTCAAAATCAAAGATGACAGGAATCTTTGAAGGCTTTGAAATCCATCTAATTTGCAGTGGGGTGTTTTTCTAGTCGGCAGATGCTATGCAACCACACAGTGTGCTTTATTGTGTAGCAGTCGATACATCTCAGTGTTCAGGGGAGCGTTAACTAGCTTAGCATATTAGCTAAGCCATTAATTGATTAAACGTAATTCCCTGGGAGTTGTCAAAGGGCCTTCTGGGAAATCCCAAATTGAAGTAGACTCGTGAGGTAAGATGGAGGAAATCTGTACACCAAACAAAAGCAGTTGACAGTTAAAGAGGAAACAAACGAGAAAAAACTAAAAAGAGTGAGTAGCGGTATCGCTAACAAGTTAAATATGCTTCGAGCACATAGGAAAGTCTTCAAGTCACATCATAGACTGCATATAAGAGTTGTACGTAGTCACCGTAACGTCATCCATTGATTTATGGAGTACAGTTTTGAAGCCTCGAATTCAACATTTTAGCTGTCGCCATCTTGCTTTTTTGAAACCAGAAATGACGCTAGAGTTGAGCTAAGTACACCCAAACACTGAATAGACATTTTTAGCTGACTAAACTGTTACAATTAACTTTCATGAACTGAAAACATACTCTAAAAGGTTAAGAGTTGTAAGACGAAAATACGCACAACTCCGACCGGACAACACCGTGATCGTAGCCCCGCCCTAAGGCACACCCTGCTTTGTTGTCTGTATAAATGGGACAAAAATGCACTAAATGAACTTCACGCTGTGTTGAGGACAACTTGAAACTAACAATTGAGACATTAAACTTATGTTTACAATGTTTACTTGGGGAATAAATCGAGCGAGAAGTTGGCTGATTTTCTAATAAAACTTCACAATCAGACCTCTTTTTGCAACCAAAGGATTGGACCCCTGATGGGTATTAGAGGTAATGCAAGTTAAAGGCACGTCTAGTCCACATCTATAGAGCAGAACTAAATCACTTAACCCCATGCATTATTCATTTCATACTTTTCTTCCGAACAGCGAATCAATACAGTCTGTTTATTTTTCCTAATGTGTGAATTGGCAGCACCACTGGTCCCAAAGAGGTGAACACTGGACTCCTGCTAGTGCCTTTTTATTATATCGCTAAAGAGCCACTAACGGCCCTCCGACTCCATTGATGGAGTATTGAGAAGGAGCGGGAAAGGAGGAGCGCTGATTGATTGCCTTCCGTCTCTCTCAGTCTCTGGGGCTTTCTGCCCATTCTCTGTGTGTGTCTCTCTCAACCGCCTCTGTGTGCACAAGAAAGTATGTTTCAGTGTGTGTGTGTGTGTGTGTCTGTCTGTGTTTGTGCGCTGCGCACTGCGATGAGCTCTGGCTTCGGGCCGGGTCAATAGTGAAGTGAACGCGTTGCAGATCGACGGTTCAGGTTGCAGCGATTCGGTCCCAGAGCAGAATCCGAGCCCTCCTCAGAGCAGTGATCCAAATCCCTGCTTCCTGCTCCGTGGCCAGCCCATTAGCTCCAGCTTGCCTTTCTACCAACCTCAGCATTGTCACCAGAATCAGCCAGTGGCTCTGGTTACGCCCTTCTCCTTTCTCCTCAAGAGCATCAGTCTGAGTATACCGTGGGCTCTGGCCCTCCACACAAAGATAGACAGGCAGACAGCCTGCGAGGGGAACGTTGTCTGAGAAAAGAAAATCAAATGCCAGCGCCGGCCTCGCCATCTGGCTCTGAGCTGTAAATACTTGTTATGGTTCAGCACTTTTCTTTAAGCAGCCATCGGGAAGAGATTGTATCAGGGAGAGTGTAATGTAATGATCCTCAAGCATATGCCATGATAAATTAGGCGTTAGTGAATTATCTCTGGGGAAAAAAAAAGAGCACAGTAGATCATAATGTGGGCTCCACCAACAAAGAACAAAGAATGTATGGCGCTGCCAACTTTGAGTATGTGCAGAACTCAATTAGTTTCTGTCACTTATGGAGCAACAGTTCCTCTACACCTTGGGCAATTAGCCTGATTAAACTGTCACTTCCCCAGATGGAAATTGATTTGTGTGCCTCCATTTGTAATATATCGTCATTTTGTGATTCATTATATTTCCCGCTGTGCTGGTCAAACGCTTTGGTCGGAGCTTTATCTGTGTTTGATTTGTGTCGTATCATTAGCTGCTTTTAAGGGTTCAGATCCATCAGGCGCTGCTCGCACAACAACACGGACGCATCGTGGAATTCACAGGATGCATCTGTGCTTTAATTGCGTCTCTTCCCGCTGCTATACGCCTACCTGACCCTGTGTGAGCAAACTGCACCAAAATAATGGTTTTTCAAATTTCAGGTTTTGGAAACGAGTTTGATTGAGCGGTTGTGTAACCGCATTGACTCGGTTATGAAGCGGTCGTGACGGTCTCTAAATTTGAAAAGGCCTGCACTGCTGCAACGCTCCCTCCCCTCTGAGTGGTGACAGCACAGGGACATTAAATATTTAACACTGGAATTCAGTTATCTGTCTGACTTTCTCTCATCTTCTTTGTCATCATTAGCCATTTTCATATCAGAAGTTCAGAGGTGCTCTCCTCCATGAGTAGCTCTACCTCATTACATTTCATCATATCATCTTCAGTCAAGAGCTTAAAAAAAAGACAAATTGCATTAAGTTGGATACCATTATATCCAATGCATAAGAAAAAAATGCTTCTCTTCTATTAATCTCCATTTAAAACAACCAGATAATGTAATTAGTGAAATTGGTACCCCTGATACTCGCTTTCCTGCTGCTTTGTTTTCAAGGCTTTCCAGCAATTCATTTTGCTTTGCCAGCGTGTATAATTCCTCTTTTGCTGGCATGAACTCATATCAAACAGCGATCACAAGGGGGCAGTGTTTTACAATTATTTAAGGACCTAAACCTGCTTTCATGTCGTTCTTGGCAGGGCAATGCTGCACGCTGTTCTTTTTTTCTTTCTGTTCACAAAAAAAAAAAATATTCAGAAATATACTTAATCCCATTTCTAAAAGAAAACCTTTGATTCCCACTACAGTCCAACATCAGACCCTCTGAGCTGCAATGGCCCCTCCTCAGTTCAAGCTCCATGTAGACACAGAGCGGCTGCCAGTGGAAACACTGTGTTCTGTTTTGTTGTTGTTGAAAGAACTGTTTTCCTGAGGGATTAAACTCTATTTGTGTGTTTTGGGAGTAAAAAAAAAAAAAAAAAAAGAATATTACCAATCAAACATGAGCTGAGCTTTGTTCACGGCCTTGGCAGCAACACATCCCGCGCTCATTCGCTGTGGCTCTTTTCTCTCCATCCCCCTCTCTCTCTCTCCATCTCTCTCTCTCCCACCACCTTTTCTGTACACGAACGACAGTGCAGTAGGAGAGACTCTGAGATACTACATCAGCTTGCCCTGTCTCTCTCTATCCGAGTGATGGACCAGTGTTTTCAAATGCAACCCTTCTAATTAAATCTCTCATCAATCTTCTTCGGAGGTTGGTGACAAGAGGTGCGGCAGCGCTCCCTTCCTGTTAAGATGATTCCAATCCGATATAAAGCCGGGTTCATTTACATCATACGGATACATCCTTACCTCTCTTCAGTATCGGCCAACCCTGCACAACACAAATGACAATCAATTATGAAAGTGGCATAAATTAAAGAATAAAACTTTCACTTTACTCTGCGACTTAGATACATGACCCTCTAATGATGTGAAAAAGATGGATCCTGCGGTCGGAGTAATTACACATGAATAAGACATATGGGCAAGTGTCCTATACTGGGCCAATAGCCACTTACGAGCAGCTAATTAGGCTGATGGGATGACCTTAATGTCTGTCTTCTTACAGGATGGTTCCCCTGTACTTAATATCAGAGCTGAAATAAAACAGTTGGCTCCAAATGACAGAGGTTTCAGAGGAGCTGTAAGAAGAAAAGGGTTGTCCAGTTTAAGAGCACAGGGACTCTGTGCAGACAGACAATTCAAATTATTAGAATAATCATATATCACTGTGTGCTGAAAAGTTATTTAGAGTAGTTCATGCACATGGAGTCATACAGAAAAGAGGTATTTAGTGTGTGTGTGTGTGTTGGGGGGGGTGTACCAGAGGCTGCCTAAAGGCTCGTATGTGTTTGTGAACTTGTGTTAGCTGCCTCTCCTCGCCGCAGTTTCACGGATGACTGCATCTCTCCTGGTCAGCAGGACTCCCTCGGGAGGAGAGTATCTCTCTGTAGCAGAGTGTAGACTCAGCAGGACACCTCACCTCGTCCTAGATACGGCTGGCTTTATTGTGTATGTCTTTATGTGTGCCTGCACGTAGAGAATGTGACCCAAGACGAAAAGGGACAAGGGTGTTTGTTCTTTTTTCCATTCGAGTGTGTTAACATACCAATGAATTCTTATTTAACCTCAGTTCTCGCTCTGTAATACTGCAACATCCCTTTACTGAACATTTGTTGATAAGTGATTACATGGATCCATGCCAAACTAAGAAGCTGTAAAAATCGATTTCTAGGCCACTAGTAGAGGAGACCTTTAGAGAAGAACTTCGAAACGCAGAGCAAGCCAACTTCGCTTCACCTTTAAAATTAGTCATAATTAATTCTGCATCAAGCAGACACAGAGCAACATTTCAACCCTATGGGGTCATGTCAGTAAACCAAAACAATGATGGAGGAGAAGCTGCATAGTCGGATATTAATTTGCTTTGGGTTCAGCACTATGAGCAACATCTTTCATATGACATGTCATCATTTGATTTATGACGATGTAAGGATTGTGATAACATGAGAGTTTAGATTCTCTTTCTCAATTCCACATGTTTAAGAAGCTTTTTAAAGATGTATTGCTGGCAGTAATTGCTCCTCCTGTCAGCAGGCCAGCAAGAGATCTCCTACAAGACATGGAAGACAAAATATGTGGCCCTTGATCGATTGTGCTTTCTAACATAATATGTAATAATATGAGGCTTCAGCCCAAATCAAGATGGCCGCATGTTGATTTATCGTCAGCTTTGAGAAACACTGTTCGAGGAAACTTCATTAGATACCCGGTTCATTTGGTAAACTCAGACTGCTGATTATTATCTTTGACTGACCTTAAGAATGCATATTTTGTTTGGAAAGAAGACTTGATTTTGTCCCCCATCTTTTACAGTCTAGTCTCAGTAGAAACAGATCTTACAGCCAGTTTGGACCACAGTTTGTACATAACAAGTGGACGGAGTCGTCTTGACATCACTCATTTGTGGACTGTTGTTTTCAAGTCACGGGATCAGCATTTTGGCCGTTGCCATCTTGATTTTTTTGCCACCAGGGATTGAAATTAACCATATCAATGTCTAAAGCGCAAAACCTCCAGTAAAAGTGGGGAAAACCTCGTACCTGCATTGTGTATTTCTTTTTCTTTTTGTATTTTGTGTTATGTATTGAGTATCCTTCACAAATAGCATTCTGCAAGAAAACAAGGTTTTTTCAGGGGTATTCTCAAAAAGTGCATTTTTTAGAGGTTTCGCTCTTCGGCCATCGATATTTGGACTGGAAGTAGAGCTCTGGTCGTGGCGATAGCGGTAGTCACTGCCTCGTCCATCACAAAGTAGCCGCACCCTAAAGCAAACCCTGCCATATTGTCTACTTCATCCTAAATGGGATCAACGCATTTGAGACTCTGAACACATATCTGCTCTGTCACTCCGAGACACTCGGCATACGAGCGGCGGCAAACTGCCTTAAATGTAAATGAGCTCAGCATTGCAAACAGGTCTGCCCTGCGCTAATGTTGGTGGAAGGTCTATTGATTGAGCGGTTGTCGTTTCACCTGAGAGTCAACCTCAACGAGTCTGGTGCCGGTGTCTGTGGGCAACTCTAGAGGAGGGGCTGATTATATTATTCAGCGCCACAACCTAATAAGCA
The DNA here is from genome assembly GCF_023055335.1 of Clinocottus analis. Classification (NCBI taxonomy): domain Eukaryota; kingdom Metazoa; phylum Chordata; class Actinopteri; order Perciformes; family Cottidae; genus Clinocottus; species Clinocottus analis. The sequence continues at coordinate 19,408,584 of NW_027176042.1, forward strand.
GAGCTGATGCAAATCTTAACACCAGTAACATTCGCCTAAGTAGCATACGCTGGAAGAATTACAGACCGGAAGACGTGCTCCCTTGTTTCAAACCTGAGCCTCTCAGTTCCCAGGTTTATATCAGGACAACCGTGTTCAGGCAGCTTGAAACCGGGAGTTAATAGGGACACAAAAAGCACATAAATCACAGCAGCAATTAGCGACTGTATCGGCTACTCACACGTTGCACACCCAGTAGCAAGCACAGCCGCACACAGCAGATGAACATAAAATATGGAAGCCATCATGCGGCTCTCAGTAGATAGATCTCCAGAGGGCCCATTATGAAAGATCCATTTACGTGCAATCCACTGTGCAGTTGTTTTTGAACTGTCTGTTTCATCCATTACGGCGGTTTGAATCTCCTGTGTGTCAGTGTGTGTGTGTGTGTGTGTCTGCGTGTGCGTCCGTGGTCAGCCAGTTGAACTACCATCGACCACCTTCGTTAGTCCTGCTTTCACAGCATCTCTGACATCCTCTTGACGTGCGGCGTAACACACAATATGCACTTGCACTCGCCTCTTGCTGGCAATTTAACAAGCTGCCAGTATATTTGGTGAGAAACAAGTTTCTGGACGAGGAGAAAAAAAAAGAATTTGGAAATATGTAAATTGGGGGCAAGAAATCATAGCAATGTTTCGTTTCAGGGTTTTCTGTCCAACTGAATATTTTTATGAGTAGCAGCTGATGGGCCCGTGAACGTATGCTGAAACTGGGACTGACATTGATGGGATGTGACGTGATTTCATCTGGTTGAGAAGTTTTTGACATTTGTCATATCTTGTCTCTCAGGGAGTTGAGGTGGTGCGTGAGGCGTTTATTTAAAACAAACCGGACTGAAAGAATTTTATATATATATATATATATATATATATATATATATATGTCTGCAAAATGAGAGGGGGTACTTTGTTCATGATGTTGCCCTTTGGGTTTGATGTTGGTTTGAAAGCATGCATGCGTTTTGTCAGTGGTGTTTGTGTGTGTGTATGTTTTATGTTTGTCTGTCCATACTTGAGCTGATGCCTCATGGACGGATGGACATGAATGTGCAAATGGTAAAGCCGTTACCCCTGATATTTGAAAAGCCGCCTTTGAGTTCTTCACTATTTTCCATTTGAAGAGCATGCATGAATTATATGAACTTTCAATAGGGCTGTGGATTTCCACTTGATTCCATTACTGTCCTCGATTTGAAGTGACTAAGATCGCTTAACATTTTCAGAAATACATAAATTTTCTTATTCGTCAAGAGTGAGATCAGAAGATCGTTATGAATCAGAGCCTGGCTGATAGTCCGTCGTTCTGATACGTCAACGAGTAATTGCACACATTTTTTGGACCCCTCCTAAATAGCCTTGGCCACGACCACATTAATACATTTCTTAAATCACCACTACCGTGTTCGCACGAAAAACGCACCGCTCTCGAGCGCCTGCACAGGAAACTCACCTCCACAACTAATATAACAAATGGATGAGTTTACTTTTACAAGAAGGATTCATTTGTAAAAGTCAGACAGAAAGGGACCATTTATTTCACAAAGGGCCATTAATTCCTTTCTCCCTGAGCGGCAATTGGGAGTCATCAGGCCTGTGGGGGACTGGGACACTGTTTGCTATAGCTAGCGGCCGTACTCTCAATCTCAAAGTCATTCATCAGAACCGTTTCCCCCTTTTCCCAAACTCTCCCCAGGTCAGCTGTCACGATGCTGCCGAGATGAATTAGCTGTGTCATCCTGTGCAGGCAGGGATACTCGTACTGGTCCTCTGGCTGCAAATAAAAAGAAATCTGCTCCATTCAGCCACAATACTTGGTGGCGCTGGCACTTAACAGCTTTAAAAAGAAGGAGGCTTCTGGGACCTTCCTGTCCAGAGCGCAGACATGTTTAGTTGATATCCAATGAATTGATACCTCATGCCAACTATTTGCAGTGTTTTAACATCTGATCTAAAGTTGGTTTGTGCTCATTACAGTAGTATTACCTGTAGTTTATTTTTTAAGGGTTTTTAACTGCAGCAAAAGATTTCCCAAGCCAGTGCTTTACACACTAGTTTTAAAACAGCTCAAAGGCTTCAACCGTGCTTACAAATGCACTATAGCTTCTCTAATGTCCAATCACTGTAAATTGGGTCAACATGGGCTTTTGAAGACTAATTTCAGTATTTTTAGACTAAGCACACCCACGTGTTATACGTTTGTGCTGATGTTCTATGTATCGGTATCAGCCACCATTGGTAACATGCCGTGCGGCGCTACTTTATGCATTGGGAGTAAGAACGGGTAGTTATATATCAGACATTAGTGAAAGAAAAAATTCAAAAATCACAATTAAAATCATAAATATAAAAGTCTTAAATCAATTCACATAAAATAGTCGCTATTCCATAAAGTTGGGGGACCCACATTAGACAAATTACAAACAAAAAGTAACAAGATCGAAACAGTAGTGGCTGAGATATTAATAAATGATCAAACTTCAAAAACACTGGTTAATACATTTCTCATATTGCGACAAGGCTCCTTGTGACGAGTGAACTAAACTTCAAGAAAAGATCAGATAATCCTTTATAAATCCTATAGCGGGAACATTTGCAGGACTCCAGCAGCAAAGTGGACAGTGCAACGAGACATCAGTAGAAAACAAAACAAGTGCAATAAATAGTAAAGGTAAAGGTGTAATAAATAAGTAAATGTGAAAAGAAAACACAATAAAAACATCAAAAGGTTATAATTCATGTGTAAAATTGATGGAGTGCTTGCAGCTTCACGGGTTCGAATATTTTACAACTGTTTCTAACTCGACTCTTGACATTCTGTTTTCCAATAGAAATGATTGTTACTTAACCTGTGAGCTTTAGTCTACTATTTAATAATCATATGGCTGTAAAATGTTTATTATGACAGTTACAATGTTCTACATATTCACACTTTGCTGATACCGTAGTGAGGCCAGGGAAATTAAATCCAAGGACCTTTAAGCCTTGACACAATGTGGCTCTTAACACTTTTTATGCCCTGAGTGCAGTCACACAATATTTAGCTTTGTTTCAGTGTTACTGCCTGAAGCTCTCTTTGTTCAGAGGCAGTGAGCTCCTGAGCTACTTCCACCTACTCTCATCTCTTACATCTTGCAGTATTTAATTCAACCGCATAGCCCGGCAGATTGCCAGGCTATTGGAAAAGTGGCCTTTGTGACACTTGTCCCTTCCCAGCAGATCATGTCCACTATCATCCTCAATTGTTTCTGTAAATCACCACCTGCTCCTCTGTCAGCTCCCGCGGCTACACCACCCTCACCGGCGCCGCTCCCCGATCCTCCACCGCCCTTCTCTTCCTTTGCTCTGTCCTCTCGCCACCTCCCTCTGCGTCTGCTCCCTTGTGGATGCTTTGGTGCCAAACATTCCCAACGGGAGACGGCGAAGACAAGACATCAACCGAGAGAAGCTGAGAGAATGCGGAGATCACAGACCGAGGGAAAGAAAGCAGGAGGCAGTGTGGTGAACAAAGGTGTGTGCTTTAAACGTTAAGACACACAACAGGAGAATTGTCAGAAGGTGGGGGAGTGGGTTGTTTTTTTGTTGTTTTTTTGTCCTAGCAAACAGGCAGGTGGGCTTTGTACTGTAAAAGTTGAGCGCAAACAGAGAGACAGGAGGTAGTGACAGAGGTAGAAACTAGATATAACAGATAGCGGGAAGGTCGGAAGGGGAGCTTGTTGCTCGGGTTGTGTCATGTAGTTTGACTCTATACGCATGTCCCCACCCCACATCCCGACCTAGGATGACAGTTTGATTTACTGCCGAGTGCCTCGACAACCCAGAGCTCTCACAAACAAAACCCTGTGCCATCAGTGAATGCAGTCAGATGCACAGAGCGTTGTGGACCCAAGGTTTGTTTACCCCTCAGCGTCCTCATACACCAGAGAGTGTCTTCATGACGTTTCCTGTTCACATTTGTTATATTGTGGTCTCAGCGGCTGTAGTTTAAATCCACAGACTCAGTTTGTTCCTTTCTTATACTATTATATCTTTACGTGACCATATCCAAAGGTAGATAACATGATTTGAATACACCGCAAGCATGCAAATGTAAACCTGGATACCTTGGAAAAACAGAAAAGAGAGGCTCATGAAAAGAGTAAGAGAAGGAAATATAAGAATAAGAAAATAAATACATACAAATCAAATTTGTGCGCAGTTGTATGTAGTGCATGTGTTAACCATGAATACATTAAAGGTCAGAACTATCCGGCAGGTGGCTCTGTGATGATTTCTCAATTTTTAATTTGCTTAAAAACTGAAAAAAAAAGAAATACAGTGTGACATTTCGCCCTGTGCACGGCACGCACTGCATGCCAAAAAGTGTAATTCTGCCTGGCAGCCTAAAAACATTGATAAGATGTGACGTCAAGTGCCAGCTCTTAAATGTCGGTGCTTGTCGGGGCCTTTACGTTCATCTTCAGTTGGCTTTTAAGCATTTGCTGCTTCGATGGTTTCACTGATTGAAATGTAAGTCTGTTTCTCATTTAGAGAAACTGTCAAAGAAAAAATCCACAGAAAAAAAAATATAGCCATCAACTGATTCCTCTTATTCACATTAGCTCCTCGTGATCAAGCAACTAATTCTCTGTGTTATTTAATGGCTTGCGATGGAAAATTCATGACATCCGTATGCAATGGATACTGACATTTGTGGACCGAGAATGTTTTCGTAATTACATCCCCTTTTGTTTCTTTGTAGCGCTGCTGACAAGTCTGGACTTTGAAATGTGTCCATAAATTCACCCGGCACTCCGTGTGTTAATGAAAGTCCCCATCAGCTTTATGCTCATCAGCTCAAGGATTTGTCTCCATAACGTCATTGAAAACGACTCTGCGAAAGACAAATTCACATCGAAATTAAGTTGAGTTGATTATAGTAATGCCAGATGTTTATTTCCCTTCAAGGCAACAGCTTTCTGAACCTCGGAATCTTTATTCTTTGAAGAAATAAGTAAGCAGCCGCTTTATAGACTCGAAGATTCTGCTATGAAAGAATACACAGCACTGAAAAATCAATACGTCTTTAAGCGACATCGCATTTCTCCATCCGCCGCTGGTCAAAGAAACATCTCTTTTTAATGGATTTTCTTTTTTACTTCTCTTCATTGACTCTTGATTGAATCGGTGAAAGATGAGTTCGATAACCGTGTCTCCCTTATATCCAGTTGTGTGGGGGCGGTTTATTTTAAAGGAGCAGTCAATCAAACAGGATATTTATTCACATTTTAGATGCGTAGGTATTAAAAGACAAGATACGTCCCCCGAGGTCTCCTAACGAATATCCTTATTCGCTTTCATAATGAGTTCATTAGTGAAAGTCTTCGACCGCAGTTTCATAGCAACGTGCATTCGTAATTCTGTTGTTGGTACACTTGCTGTTGGATTATGTTTCTCAAGTCAGTACATCGTTATCCATCCACCCTGACGGATTAGCTTGTTGTTCTGAGCTTCTCCTCCGATATGTGTCTCTGTTGATGAGCTGGCCGGCAAAACGGGGTTAAACAAATGCTGTTAAAGGCCAAAAGCGTCAGCATCCATTCCTGGTATGTTCAGACAACACCGCCTACCAAATAAGGGAAGTTCAACTTGAACAGTAAGTCTCCGGTTTGCACCGGAGCTGTCATGTTCTCTCACTTTCTTCCACTCCCGTTCACAGGTACACGGTGTTGCTGCGCATGACACACATAGCTGCAGTCAATCAAACACAAATTGATTTCCATGGTACAACTCTTGTTTATGTAATTGTTGGTATCCCACCCTGAAGCCACTGTGGGACCGCAGTTGAGTAACCATGACACCATCACCCGTTAAAACATGAGTAATCGCCCAAGTAGAAGACTTAATTGTCCTCAGGGAGGCGGGGAGGGGCGTTATGACGTGTGTTACAGTGAAACGTATGAAGTATGAGCAAGAAGGCTGTATCCAAACAACATGGGGAGAGATTAATGTGCTGCCGGTTGACTGATCTCATCTGTTCATAGTGCTCCACTCCCCCGTCATGTACACTCTGTGTACTAGCATGTAGTCTGTGGGTTTGTAAAGTATAGCACGAAAAGAAAAAAGTCTAGTTTCCCTTCGACTTACACCAAAGTAGGAAGTACTCGCAGTCCTGTGATTATAGTTGGCCTTACCACAATCTTTCCCTCACTTAAACCCAATAACGCACTTTTCTCTTCACCTGCCTGAAGCCTTGGTTACACTCACAAAAGGACTTGCACACCGACAACTGCAGACACCACAGATGCTCAGTGGTTCTGTCTATACTGTCCGCTTGGTTGGACTTGTCTCACACGTGCGCAAGTCTGTGTGGTCATAATACATTGGGGGTACGCGGAGTACGCTTGGCATACGAAATTGACGTCACACAAAGTATAACTTTGGCTTAAAACATTCCTTAGTTGCCACATGTAGCAGTTGTGTACACTCTTCCTTGCGTCGTGTAATTGTTTAAGTCAAGCACACTTGGTATTGGCTTCAACTAGCCGCTTATTCGGGTAGTCACTTTCAGCAGATCCGTGACACGGAAATAACGCGACGACAACGGCCTGGCAAAGCAACAAAAACACATCAGCTTCTCGTAGCCCAGCTCATGGCAACATCTCCGGTACCGACAAAGCAAACAAACAATCCTCTTTCAACACAACCTACAATGATAAATTATCCGAAACAAATATATACTTATTTAGCTAGCACCACGGAGCTTAATACAGATCCACTTACCACAGAGACCACGTGCTGCAGACTGGACAGAAGACACAGGGTGCACCGCTCAAGTATGCAGGGGCCCAGAAGGGGCGGGGCTCTAATGTCTCACAGCATGCTAGTTTCCGTGTCTGACAACACATTGTACTAAAGGACAGTGATGGCAAGAGGAATCATCAACTCCGTTACACACAAACAAACATAACGCATAACTATTAAAGTATAACTTTGTTAGAACTTGGCTCTTTCTTGCTTTCTCGCATTAGGGCCATTGCTAAATGGGAGCCATGACGGAACGAGAATCAGGAGCGGCCAGACGTTCAGACGAGAGCTTAAACACACCACGAGGCCCAGCTGTATTAACCTGCCAGTGGACCTCAGGGCAGAGTTGAGCTGATGACTTCTCTCGCTGTAATGTGTTCTGCTCCGTGCCTGATCCCCGGTGTGCCGTGTGGAAATATTATTTCCACAAAAACACCGGGACCCCCTTCAAGAGCTCCTGATCAAGTGCTACAGATTAAGACCCATATCATGTAACTTAATACATCATGATTTCTGGTGCACGTTCTTAAATCAAATTTGAATAATTTGGACATTAAGACAAACCATTTGACACACAGTTAACCTGTGAATTAATCAACATGCCTTTGCCAAATATTTGGTCCTAGCTTTGTGAATTAATGACAATACTAACAGATAGTCAGTCCCCTCTATGTACATTAAATGTATTATATGCTTTTATCCAAAGCAACAATCAGTGCATTTAACCATGTGGTATACAACCCGACTACAACTCAACTGATGGACTTCAAGTGCTACATTTAGAGACAGTAGTAGATAAAGCAGCTTTATTTCCTCTTTACTGGACTGTTTACTTCCCCCTGGACATTTGTTCAATACTGTACACCATTTCTAAAACTCATTGAAGTGGATTGTCTCCTTAGCTTGGTCGCTAATGAGGCAATAAGGTCACTCACAGTTTATTCTAACAAACTGTGTGTACCATCGACATGTCTCACAAGCTTTTACTCTGTTTTTCTCTGAGGAGGTAAAATAAAAAAGGTAAAATGGTCAGAGTTCACCAGAAATGTGGGGGAAAAAAAAGATTTAGTGCAAATTTACTTCACCATGAGAGCGAATCCACTTGGGGGGGGGGGGGTATTACATTTTGGTTGTTGTCAGTTTCTCTTTTACCTCTAAAGAAAGTGTTTTAGATAATCTGGCAAAAAATGTTTATTATTACACTTTTTTACAACCTACATGATGCTCTGACTGTTGGAAGGACTTGTTATTGTTACAATGTTCCCAGAACTTAGCAATTACCTGAATTACTCCTCGCTCTCTTTCTTCTCTTGCTCACTTACTCCATTTTCCTTCTCACCACCATCGCCCAAGTCACAGTAAACCACACACACACACACATGCCCAAAAGTAGGATCAGAGGGAGAGAATCAGACCTGCATGTTGTCCAACTTTTTCTCTGGATTAGAACACTGTGTGATGATGACAAACCAAGCATTAACAACCACTTAATCAACATCAGAGAGAGAGAGAGAGAGAGAGAGAGAGAGAGAGAGAGAGAGAGAGAGAGAGAGAGAGAGAGAGAGAGAGAGAGAGACGTGTTTGCAAAACGATTTGTCAATGATGCGTTCAAGCCAACAGGTTTCCCTCCAACTGTGGCACAAAAGTAATTAAATCTAAGTTAGACTCTTTGGGACGCTGGGAGATGCTTGTAAGATGTGCAACATGATTTCATTTGCATCTTACCAGAAGCATCTTGACCTTTTTGTTTTTCCCCAAGAACATTTCACATCTTTCACAGAAACACGTCAGAGACGTGTGACAGCTGGGAATGTCAACCAGTTCGCTGGAACCGGAGTGTTGCCAACATGTTTAACGCCCAGTGAACGTTTTTTTTATTTTCTGCAATGCAATAATTAAGATTCAACTAGTGGAACAGTAATGAAATAGACTACAGTCTCCACAGTATTGTCCCTTATGATGCAGCGCTCGCTTTTGAGGAAGAATACAAATTGTGAGCCAGGAGGGATTACCACTGTGTGTGTGTGTGTGTGTGTGTGTGTGTGTGTGACAGGCTTAAAAAGGAAGACAAATGTTCTGCTGAGGCCAATGACTTTATTCAGCAAACACTATAGGAAATAGGAAAGAGTGTTTGTGGGTGTGTGCGTGTAGATGTGCATATGTGTGTGTGTGTGTGTAGGTGATGGCTCAGGTTGGAGATGAGAATCAAGATTGGCAGGCAGAAGACAGAAGAGATGTGTACTCGCAATCTGAATGTGTGATTTTGACCAAATCCATTTTCTCTGGAGAATTTATTTCGATCTCCAGGGACTAACTGCTTGCATTTTGATGAAATAATCCGCTTGACTCCTGTTGCTGCACAGTCGGGCACTAAATCATTCCAGAAAACTTCGCTCCCCCCTCGGTCAAGCCCAGGAAGCGTTGTGCGACTAACAAAATACCCCCCCATCACCACAAGCTGCTGCTCAGATAGGAGCTCTCTCTCGCTCTCTCTCCCTCTCTCTCCTTCTCTCTCTCTCTCTCTCTCTCTTTCCCTCTGCCTCTCTCTCTCTCCCTCTCCAAAGTCTCTGAGAAACAGCAGCCATCTGCGAGCGCAGAGGCTCATTCACTGTGACCACAGCGGCGCCGGTGTAGAGAGAGAGAGCGCGCGCGCGCACGAGCCTGTCTCCAAAATGTGCCAGTGCGACTCCACGGGGTCGAAACCGAGACCGGGCTCCCTCGCCGAAGCCGGCAAGCTCTTCTTGAAACACACCACCTTGCACGGCTTGAGGCACATCTTCCTCAGCGGCTCCTACCCCCGCAGGGTCGCGTGGCTGCTGGCTTTTGTGGCCGCGTTGGCTCTGCTCTTCACCTGGTCCTCCAACCGAGTGCGCTACCTGCTCTCCTCGCCCGTGTACAGCAAGGCGCACATGGTGTACGCCAAGCGGCTCGTGTTCCCCGCCGTCACCATCTGCAACCAGAACCTGCTGCTGCCGCGGCGCATGAAGAAGACGGACATATTCAGCGCGGGAAGGTGGCTGGGGCTCTTCGGGAGGAACTGGCAGGTCTCCCCCGCGGCGAGGGAGGCGCTCACGCCTCTGGGGGACGGCGGCGGCGGCGGAGGAGGAGGAGGGGGAGGGGGCGAGCCGCCCTGGTCGCCTCTGTCTCGGATTCTGGACTTCAACCACTTTCTTCCTCCCCCCGCGGAGTCCCAGCCGTCCATGAGGCAGCTGCTGGACCGGCTGGGGCACCAGCTGGAGGAGATGCTGCTGTACTGCCGGTACCAGGGAGAGCTCTGCGGGCCGCGTAATTTCAGCACCGTGAGTGTGTCGACAAAGTTGAATTCATTTGTTTCAACCCCTCCTACCCAACAGGTTGATGCAGCCGTGACAGGTGGATGCAGCTTTTTTTTTTTTTTTTTGATTACTGGGCGGAGTCAGGAGGTGAAGCGTTAGTCATGGTATGTCACCGTATCGCTTGTGTGCGTTTGCGCGGACGGATATGAACTCGTGAAGCGATGACTTTTCTTTGGACACATGTCGTTAGCAGGCTGTAGACACAATGCGTATTCATCCGCTCCCTCTTTTCCGTGGTTAGTGAGAAGCAGCTCACTCCATATAGGCTCATGTTGAAATGGGTTGTACTCTAGATGTACTTTACATAATTGAAATTAAGCTCACAGTCTATATATCATGTACATTTAATAAATTGACTGAAGTGACAGGACTGTAAGTGTTGTTCTGATATTTGCATTTAAAAATATATATATTATTGGATGGTATATTCTCATATGCATCAGCTCTTTCTTATTCTCTCGCTCTCATTTATTCCCCTTCCCCGACATTGACACTTGTGGAAAGTTATGACACCAAACTGTATCAGAAGTCAAATCATTTCACTGGAGTTGATTGCGGTCGCCATATGGTCTGAACGGGTCCCGCTCTTCTCGTCCATCACCGCTGGATCAATGTGGTTACAAGCCAATGCCCACAAGAGACCAATTTACCGCTAATGAAGACTTTTTGATTAATTTAGCGAGGCCTTTCAACAACAGTTAACGCTGGCCTCATTGGTAAACTGCAGCCACATTGATTCCACTCCATCATCACCAGCGTGCCTCTCGCTCTTCCTTTCTCTCCATCCCTCTCTCTCTCTCTCTCTCTCTCTCTCTCTCTCCCACCTCATTACCCAAATTTGTTTTCAGTTAAGTAGATTTTCTTCCGGTGTTTGAAACACAGTTTGATGTTGGGAAATCCGCTGCCGTTTGCTGCGGGGTTATTTTATGTTTTAAGAGAAATGTGTAATTTGCTTGCTTCTGCTGAAGCCCCTCAGTCTCTGTGTCAAACCACATCCCCAAAGCTTCTTTTTTTTTAAACAAATATAAATATATATGCAACCCATCTGGAACCTCAAAACAAGTTATCACAGTCAAACACATGTCTTTCTCCCAACATTGTTAGGAACGCTTCGTGTTGTGCAGAGTATTTTCAAGGGTAAAAAAAGCAACAGCAGCAACCTATTTCCGAGATAAACATAATGCTGAGGTTTGACTTTTGGGGATATGTGCTTGTGCGTGGATAATCGATGATGCCCGGCTCGGCCTCGGGGCGGGCAACAGGGGCTGTTGCCATGAGACGGACCAATGTAATCACATCACATCACACAGAAGTGAGCTGTGGAGGAGGAAGACGAGCCGGTCTACATACAATAGGTCTCAGGAGCTATTGACTTTTTGAGTTGGAACCCCCCAAAGTGCCGCGGTGCTCCTGAAACTCTATAAAATTGATCCACCGGCCTCGTCGATCCAGCCCTCGTTGCATGCGGCTGCTCCATCCTTCTGTATCCGTGTTTTACATCACACCCATGCTTATTTGTCATCACGCAGGCCTCACCTGCCTCGTAGGTCTCAGACATTGATTTCAATTACAAAATCCGTCCGAGAACGTGCAGTCAGCCGGGGTCCCCCTGCACCCCATTGATTGACAGTGTTCCCCCTTAAATCTGATAAGGAAGTCCAACTGAAGGTGTATTTACTCCGTCTGGACTCTCAGTGTTTCTGTCGATTTGTGGATGAAATGTCCAAAGAGAGCTCCACGCTAACACTAAAAAGCACCAGCTTCTGTCGACGGTAGTATTTTTGCTCTTCATCTGATACAAGTGACTGGCAGTGTAGTCCATGTTTACAGAATAGCTCGACTGATGTGTCATCAGAGATAAAGTTTAAAGTTTAAAATAGTAATATTGAACCTGACGTATTTGTTGCTTCCCCTCGACTTGTGAATCTGTAAAGTTGCTTGCTTGCATGAGTTGATGTTTTGGCTACCTGGTGGAGGCACAAGACGCTATAAAGGCATCATGGACATGTTGTATGTTTACACATCCAGCAGACTCAGAACATCCACGTTCATTTGAAGATATGTTTTGGGCCACTTGATGAATATGAGTCTAATATGTTGCTCAGTTTTGCTCAGACTGCTGAATGTGCCACTTATGTCACTATTAGTAACTTTGTGTTTGGGGCTACTCATACATCCATAAAGCAGTGGGACCAGTGGGACCAGACACCAGTGGGACCAGACACATTTCATTTAACAGGTGTCACACCTGCTCCCTGACAGCTAGTAAGATGCATTTTTTTAGAACGTGGTGGATAGAAAACTAAAATATATTCCCACTTCTCATTTCAATGTTCATTTCGTAGCTCTTTTGGGGCTTTTGTGAGTACCACACAGTCCTCACCTGCAATTTAAGTTTGTTCAGTTGCCATCAAACTTCCCATAAGTCTCATCACCTCTGGGTCTTTTCATCCATATTGCCTGGAAAAAAGTTGAGGCCCAAAGTTGAATCTTGACTTTGAAACCGAAGTTGTGAAAAAAAAATGAACTCCACAAGACCGAGGCCCAGTGGTGAGCAGGGTCGTCCCTCAGTCAGAGGATCGGCGGTTCGATCCCCGACTCCGCTAGCACATGTCGATGTGTCCTTGCGCAAGACACTTCACCCTAACCGTAGCTGCGCCTACGGTTTATAAATGATTGATAATGTGGCACCTTGCATGGCGGCTCCTCCCATCAGTGTGTGATTGGGTGAACGATGTCATGTAGTGTTAAAAGTGCTTTAAGTGGTCGGAAGACACGAAGAGCGCTACACAAGTACAGGTCCGTTGACAAGACCTTAATTGGATTTGAGGTGAGATTATATTTGATGTGAACGTTCCTTCCACATGCCGACGAGGTACAACGACAGAAAGCGGACACGCCAGAACCGTAAACTGTCCCGCTTCCTGAACTGCTGTTGTAAATGAATCATACACTATAGAACATATAATTAGCATCAGCAAATCCTATTTTTAGCTGAGTTGATTGAGTCAATCTTCCTTGTTGGTTTTTGTAGCTGCCGTATCACTCTGCGCGGATTGTGAAATCAATAAATCGGGAAAAAAGTGGTTCCCTGGCAACTTCAGGGAACAGCTTGCGCATCCTTGTCATATTGTCATGTGAAGGATAGCCGACGGCCATCTCAACAGTCTGGCGTTGTGTGTTTGAATTATTTATCAAAGAGGGAGACAGTGACATTTCTACACCCTGCGAGAACGAGAGAGGGTGATGTCTCTCTCAGTGTTTTTCCTCCGAGGAGGGGTCGGTTTAAATATTTCATTCCTGCGTTTACAAGTTCAGAAGATCCGGCGGTTCTCACTTTAAATGCAATGTATATAGGGCTCAGCGTGGCGCTCCGATTTATCTCCTCAGAAAAGCTGCTGAGCCATCCAATATATTTGCTCACCCCGAATGTGAAATATATTTGAGCAATAAGTTAATGCTCACAGGTTTCAGTGTTTGCCATCGCCGTGTCGAGCCGTTCGACACTGCTCTCGTCTCGTGTTTTTTGTTTGTTTTTTTTGCCGATGATGGGGGCTTCTGCCGCGCGTAAAAAGGTTGAATTTTTCTCAACATTGGACTGCGAAAAAGTACTTGTGGGGACGTCGTGCCGCACAAACCGCTCCCGACAACACGGAAGACGACAGGCGGGTTGTTCTGTCGTCAGACATGAAGAAGCAGGTTGAGTCTGAGCACTAGTCTCAGAGCTGCAGAACACAATGAAGATCCTGAATCCACAAGGTCACAAGCGGCACCCACTGCTGCTGCTCTTCACTCAATGCAGCCAGCACAATCTCCTGGTTACCACAGCAACTCAGACGGCAGGCCTCCTGTATAGTCAATCACGGCGTTATCCACACAAACGCGCAGATGGCGAGCGAGGGGTGGCTGCACACGTGCACGCAAAACACTGTACACCGCCCTCTCCCCCCGTGTGTGTGTGCTCGCCCATTCATACTCTTTACTCAAACGCGTGTGAATCGGCAAGATTACCAACACTGTTCTTTTGATGCATATCTGCCAAATGCTTTTCTGTTCCCAGTTGCGAGCGGCGGATCCTCTGTCACTGAATGTTCACCGTTGTCTCCTGAACAATCAGTCATTGTTATCTGTATACAGGTGGAAACCACGGAAAGAAATTGGCTCGAGAATTGTTTTTTTTTAAGTAAAGTTGGCTGTAGTCGTCGGGAAAATCTGTTCGCATAAAAGTCTCAGAGACCTTTGTGTCTGCATCCTCATCATCAAGTGTTTTGTGCAGGTGTTGCCTTTATATCTTGAGATTCCCCTTCCTTTTATGCCAAAGAGTAATGACAAACAGTAATCTAATTATGGGGAGAGGCGGGAGGGATTTCAGGGGCATTTTATTGACGTCTGTATCGCATCCTGCTCTGGAGTCACTGCACATATAAGGCAGGACACAATTTCAGACCCAGTTTTGCCACTTTCGCACTTGAAAGGTCACATCTTTTATATTGTGAGCAAATATCAGAAAGCTTTTTATTACATTCCCCCACTTTGTGTCTTGAAAGCTCCCACATAAGCGCACCCTGGGAGGCAATCCGCTGTGATTTCCGCTCCATTCTTTCCCACACACTTGACTGAGCAGAATTCACATCATACTAACTTTTCCTTTGTGACTGCAATTTATTTCTGCTACACTGCGTCTGGTGTTTGTGACATTTGAATAATTTGTCATTAAGTGCTAATGTCTGACTCGTGTCTAATAAATGCTTCGTTTTGTGTTTTTTCAAGGTCATCACAATCGCGGGAAATAAAGCAACGTCTCAGCTAAAATGAAAAAAGCACTTTGTGCAAGTTATCTGTGTTGTGATGAAGTTATTTGTCCCGCTATCTCACAATGACGGCGGATCTCTATTGGATCTGCTGTGTTGTATCTCCAGTAGACAGAGAGTGGAGGACAAAACGGAGGCTTATTTCAGTTATTAGTTTTCTGCTCCCGTTGTTATTTCTTCTCTTCGAGACCCTCCCCCACTTCCTTTTATCATTTCCTCATATGAATTTCAAAATGTTGAAGGTTAATGATAAGTTAATTGTGGGCGAGGAAGCTCTGATGCAGGGCTCACAATCATGTGGCTTGACAACAAAGTAGAGAAGCGTTTTTATTTTGGATCCCGGCCATGGCTTTTCAATTCCTAATGTCTATGACTCGATTACACATCCATTAGATCGTTGGCAATCATGTCTTTGCCAATGGATCCGGGTGTTTTTTTTCTTTCCGCTGCGCTCTGCCGTAGCTCTCCAGTTTTACCGTTCGGTGTATTCCCGATCCACCTCTAATGAGACAGAAAACACCCCGGGCATGTAATCCGAAGGCAGGTATAGTTAGGATTTGATGAGGCTGCACCATGTTCACTGCACCGCGACTTGCATCTGCCGATTTGTGTTATACCGTGGAGATAAAAGTGTCACTGGAGCATGTTTCGCTCACTTGATCTGGCCTTCCCTTTTCAAGATGCTTTGAAAGCAGTTGGGGGAGAAAAAGAGTAAACTATGTGATTATTTGTTCAGAGGTGACACAGAAATGCCAAAGATTCACTGATTCTATATCTTCTAAAGCGCTTTTACGTTGTGGTTTTGTGAGTTTTCTATAATAAGTATCTGAATATTTCTGTCTTTCTATATGTTAGGTGTACAAAACAAGAGCGTTATACATATATCATCTGGGGTATTTGGTGAGTCTGACATTTCTATGAGCCAGGAGATTCATTTTGAAAGTAATCTTTAAATTGAGTAATGTAAATCTCTTAGATGCAGCCCTAGATTTGGTGATTATTAGGAGAGCTGCAATGGAACTTTTTCTTAATAATCAATTGCTCTGCGAATTTCACAAAATAGTAACCCAATTCCCAATTTTTATATCCTAGTACCCAACAGTTTAAAACCCCAACATAATCAGTTCACTATCACAAAGAAAGGTAGAAAAGCTTCACATTCAGGAAGCTGGAACCAGTAAATATTTGGCACTTTTGCTTGAAAAATGATTAGCTGTTTAATTTTCTGTCAACCCACTAATTGATGAATTGACTAAGTGCTTCAGCTCGAATGATAATCACCACTCCTCACTTAAAAATAGAAATAATTACCTTCTCTTTCATGTAAACAGTCTGGAGCCGGAGTTTTGGGAAGAACCTCCAGCTTTTTTGGCGAGATTTACTTCGATGCCAGAAGTCATTGTTGTTGTGTGAGGATGTACCACTCTAAAAATAAAAGTCCTGTCATAACCACTCAAGCACACACTGCATCATGCAGCACTGAGAGGGGCGAAGGCTCGGTTTGTCAACAGCATCTCAACACCAAGACCTTTGAGGTCTGCGGCTGACAGCGTACCGATAACCTGTAACGAGGCTTCTCAGTTGCTTCTGAAACGCTCCCCTTCGCTGCACAACCTTCATTTCCAACTTTTTTTTACGGGGGTTTAACGCTCACAGACGCTACGATTCCTCTCCTGTCGTCTTGTTGTAGGTCAGGTATCACTAACGCCGCCGTCTCTTTTTGTGTATTTCAGATCTTCACGCGCTACGGGAAGTGCTACACTTTTAATTCCGGCCAAGATGGACGACCCCTCATGGTGACGATGAAGGGCGGGATGGGCAACGGCCTGGAACTGATGTTGGATATCCAGCAGGATGAGTACTTGCCTGTATGGGGAGAGACTGGTAAGCTTACCTTGAGGATGCATCACATGAAACATCCTGCTCCCGGTACTGAAGACCTCAGCTAAAATCACAACAGTGCGGTTTATGTTTGCTCTTAAGCGAGGACTCTGACTTTAAAAGTTGAGGTTGTTTTTTTTACCAATTAAACACCAAAGTAAGTGGTTATTTTCAGTGTTGGTGCTCTAAGAAGTCTCAGTGGGAAAACTCAATCCCAGGGATTCCTCTCTAATCCCTGCGCTAGAGGCCTGACAAGGCTGTTGTATTGCACTATTGATGGAGCTGTGAAACCCGAAATCCATTTAGTGTCGTGAACATGGATACTTGAGACCAAACAGGTTAAAGATCAATTATATCCACAGCAAATTTATGGTAAGTTATGGAACCTGAAATATGAAATATTCTCTGAACTGTTCTCCACACTTCCATTAGCTATGACTGACGAGCTTGAACATCACACGCTCTGAATATTTGAAAAGCACTGCGTCCACTGGATGTTATCGACAGATGGATATTGATCGGGAACATTTTATGTCATTGAAGGATAATTGTATCACTTGTCAGCTCGGCTTCAAGTCCACATGAATCAACCAAGAGCTGAACAATTTACCTGCTATGAAATCAATAGAGGCAACAGCCTCTTCCATTCAGAGCCGACCTCTCGTCCACACAGTTGACTCTCCTCAGTGGCGCTCCAGGACGCCCTGAAACGTTGATTTTTAATGCAGCTGCATATGCGGCAGTGTGTTTGTATCAATATTTGATAAACTCTAGGCAATGAATGAAAAGAGACAGCTCATTACAGTCACAGAAACACACTGCACATGATCATCACAAAACATAAAGCAGAAAGCTGGGCCTCTAATACATGAATATAAAGCTGCATCTACTCCATGCCTAAATGATTTAAAGATATTAATAATTAATGCGCTTTATGTAAGCTTATTTAATGAATAAAGTCGTTTCCAAGAGAGGGTGTGATAGAAATGTAAGGATGCAGTAACTGCAATGCATACATATTTACTTTACTCCCTTTTCATTATTCAATTTATTTGAATATTATTTAATGATTGTTTATGTTATTGTCGGAGTTTTTTTTTTGGTTTTGTCGTTATGCCAAAACGATGCAGATTGGCCATTGATTAGTCCTATTATAACAGCATTTAGTACCTGTTAGTTTCATCTGGCTGCATGCCGTGTCATGCATAATGTGCCAGTTCACACACCTGCGCCTCTTTTCTCCAAGCGTGCAAGTTCTGAATGTGAGCGTGAGAGCCGTCCGTATTTCTCAAATAAGTACACGCACAACTTCACACAATGAACAATGATGAATCTAACCTATTCAACCACGGCCTCGTTCCTGGAGAGGCTCATTTACATACAGAAACACCTCCAGAATGCCAAATATGGCCAACGCTTCCCTCTGAAAGTCGTTGTAGCCTTAATGAAGAGTTACTTTAATTCACTGTGAACAACAGCAGCAAACAAGGGAGCGCTGCCCTTGGAAAGGATTTTCGACAAATGAGTAAACATGTATTGAGACAGGTGATCGACAGATAATTAACTTCAAACACTGGATGCGATAACGCTCCAATTTGACACATAGATTATAAAATGACTCTTAATTTGCTTCAATTTCAGCATATCAGACAATAGGCACAGTATGTGTTTGTTAAAACACTGGATGGATGGAATGGAGGATCAATGATCTGTCAGATGATGAGGACATATACAGACCGTGTTGAAAGCGGCACAAGCAAACACGTGGGCTCGTAAACTCAGCATGCGTTTCGTGGCCATGACACTGTACCTCTCTTTTGAAAGCTTTTCGTACACCATTACCCCGCTATGTATACTGCCCACCTGTGGGGTTGCCACAATGGAAAAAGGCAGCATGCGGATACTCACAATGGTTTATAATGACAAGATGAGGTTGTTCCCTAAAAGGTAATTTCAGTAGTTTCAACCCGGAGCCTATTCTCCCATGTTTCTGTCTAAATGACCATTTTGGAAATCTGTCAAGTCTTGAGCGAGAGTGCTCTAACCGGCAGAGGCCATTGTGCAGCTTCAAAATAACTTTACAGTCACTAAAAGTTATTTTTATTGTGTGCCACTGACAGGCTCAGATTATTATAAGTGTCCGGAAGCATTATGGAAATTACTTTACAGAGAAATAACATTGTACTCTCTTCCTGCTGGTGCTGGTTTACCATCCTCAACCTGTTGTCTCTCTCTCTCTCTCTCTTTCTCTCTCTCTCTCTCTCTCCTCAGCCGCTCATCAGTTTGTAAGAGCTCCTCATACGTATATTCTGGCTCAAATATACAGAAGGCCGTCAAATTCAAAGACCTCATTTACATTGCTCAAATCATTTAATCAATTAGCCGTGCCATCGAGAATCTTTTAGATAGCTCTCTTTAAGTGCTTGACTGGCACTTTTCTGAACAAGACTTCTTCCTGAGCGAGACGTTTTTCATAATGTTGTCGGACAGAAATATACTTATGATACTTGCTTATTCTTATGATAACAATCAGGGTGGAGAAAGCCTGTCAGTGGCACAAACGGGTACTTTTAATGGATGCAAATTAGCGCTGCCGAGATGCCCGAACATGATTACATTACAGTCCGTGAGCTGCAGCTCTCTCACTCCACGTTGGACTCACTTCAGAAACTGCTGTCCCTATTAGTCAGTTTGACACGAAAACAGGGGGAAATATCTGAGTAACCCTTTACAGCTCCAAGAAGCTGCAGCGCAAGCCAAATGTTATGTGAAATCTTGTTTATATGCATAAGTTATCTAATTCTGTAAATTGTATTATTTCAGCCTCGCGAAGCTATTCCATCTTCCTGACAGATGTGGCTTCCCAAGATGCTGATTAAACCGCATGATTGGGGCTATTGCAATCGGGCCAAATTAATGTATTATGTTAATAACGTGAACAGATCCTCTGGACCTCCTATACGGTTCCACTGTTAAATGATGCAGGCCAAGAGAAACCAGTGGAAAAAGCATAATTAAAAGGCAATGTTTATAAATAGGAATGCGGATATTTTGTGGAAGTTTACAATCCATCCATTATCTCCACGTTTGCGTGTCTTTAATATGTGTGTACCACAAAGGTTTTCTTGGGTTTCCTGGTCAGAATGTGTTCTTTATGGACGCAGCACAGGAAGACAAATTAATAAAGCAGATTCAGTGTGATGAAGTCAGTGTACGCATGGTTGAAGCGCAAAACTGTGAGTGATTCCATCCATCCATTTTTTATGCCCACTTATCTCCTTCAGGGTGGCACGGGGCTGGAACAGGTTCCAGCATGCATTATGGGAGAGGAAGGTTACCCAGGAGCCCATGAGCGTTTCTAACACATGTCGACACTAACTTTTCACACGTACACACGATGTCGGGCTTTTACTTCACATGGAGTGTGAAAGGAAACAGGAGCAATAAGAGGAAACCCTCGCAGACGTGCAAACTCTTCACAGAGACAACACAGCTGGGCGCTTCGATTTCAAGCCCTTCACCATGTGAGGCAACAGTGGCAACCCCCCCCCCCCCCGAGACCCTGATCAAATAGTTTCAAGACCTCAGCGTGATGATTAGATAGAGACATCCAAAAAGATGTAAGTGGGCAGGTGTAATGATGTAGCTTGATAAGAATGTGATTCCCTGCAGTCTTTCACTGACACGCTGGGCATTTTCTTTTGCGAAAAACCGCGGCAACGCTATGTCTCCAGGCTACATTTACTTTTTCGTTAATGCGTAATTATTGCATATCTGAAATTATTTCACAACAAAGCACAGGCAGTGAAATAACTTTGAGGCAGCGCGACATGCTTGCACAGCGTCAAGTCTGATCTCCATTTTGTCGCAAGGTTCCGCCTGAATCTCATTATTCCAATTGTACAAAGATGACAGATGGCCATGACTTAAAGATGACGTGCGCTTCCGCGAGCCGGAGCTCGGGCACCGCTCGCGTATATGTTGCTGCCCCGAGCCCTTAAGCATTAGTCTCGGTATCGGCAGACGATGGCTTTGTGTTGAGTCTCAGAAGAGCGATGTGTAACAGTTAAAGTCTGTCGCTCCCTGTCGTGGCTCTCGTGCGGAATTTTCTCCGTCGCATCCCTGAGCTCTCTAATTGAAAACCGCGAGAAAGCCTGGCACTTAGAGGACGATGCCGCGTGACAAGCCGGGTGGAAAGATGGCAGGAAACAGACATCCCACTTCATCCCCGAGCCAACACTCAAAGGAACTAAATCTCTTGAATCCAGCCTGCCATGATAAGCAGATCCAGGCCTCAGCCAACGTGAGCGAAATATGTTTGCACAAGTATAGACTTGAGTCACGATGTCATTGTGATGTTCCCCCGATGTCAGTATCAAATAGGCCCATCTGCTTCATTTAGAATCTATACAGCAGAGTGCTTTAGCAAAGGAAGCTGTCAGCTGTATTGATTTTCCCTTTATCCCCATCATCATTTATTTAATAATTTATCCATTTAACCCTGCAGTAAATATGATCCCTGTGGGGCATATATTGTCATCAACCAGTAATTCTTTATCCTTTCGCTATATAGCCTGGCAATTTCTAACTCCTGAACGACCTCCGAGTGATTGTCATCCCTCGGAGGACATAGAATGTACATTCCACTCTATGAATGCTTCCTTTTCTTCATCTTCTTCTTCCTCAGTGATGGTTTATGAATCTCCATGTGTATATATATTTTTTTTCTTCAGCTTGTTTTTCACTGACTGACTGAAACATATTCCACCGCTGCAAAGCTCGGTCTCTGTGTGATTAGCAACAACTGCTGCCGGGTGGATCATGTAGGCCAATGTGTGCATACAAATCATCCTCCCTGTTGTAAATGTCCGAAACTCTTCTTGTCAACAGACGAGACGTCGTTTGAAGCGGGGATCAAAGTTCAGATCCACACCCAGGACGAGCCGCCGTTCATAGACCAGCTGGGCTTCGGAGTGGCGCCGGGGTTCCAGACCTTTGTCTCCTGTCAGGAACAACGGGTACGTCTTGAGAAAGATGACAGGACTTGAATATAGAAAGTGCACGAATGT
Organism: Clinocottus analis; assembly: GCF_023055335.1. Lineage (NCBI taxonomy): Eukaryota > Metazoa > Chordata > Actinopteri > Perciformes > Cottidae > Clinocottus > Clinocottus analis. The sequence goes on from NW_027176042.1 coordinate 19,430,504, forward strand.
ATCTCTGTACATTTTGACAGGGAGAACATGTATGTCAGGATTGGCCTTTTAAAGTTGAGGGAGGCGATATATTTTTTGACTCTCCTGTCATTATTGGACAAAAATACCATGATAACCTTTTCAGCATACTTAAATTCACGTAGTCTGAGAGAAAACTAGACTTATGCACCTCTTCTTAAGTCTGTTTTATAGGTGTTAGAAAATCTAGGCCATTACGGGAGACTTTGACCAATCACAGATCATTTCAGAGCGAGGGCGTTCCTATTGGCTGCTCTACACATGATTTGACGGGACGTCCTGCAGGAAAAGCATATGTATCCCAGCATTGGCGACACCAATGCACCAAGCAACCCCAATAAAGCAGACAGATGTAACAAAAATATTGAGAGAAAATGTTGCTCATAGTCTAGCCTTCTGCTTACTGTCGCTAGCGCCGTGAGCTAGCTTCATGGCTACGATATCTAGAGCAGTAACCTTGTGGCATTCATCAATTTCTCTCCATCTCTAACAATTTAGCCTTCCACGTGAACTCAGCTACGATTAGCAGAAGGCTAAGCTATGAGGAACATTTTCTCTCCATCTCTGAAACGCTTAACTTAAATTGCAGCTTAATGGGTCATAATGAGGATGATGTGTACAATAAAGGAATGGTACTCGTACAGATTACTGTATGAAGCACATATCTGGTGGGCGGGGCTTAGGACAGTTGTATTCCCACATTTTGGTGTGTGTGTGTTTTTTGCGCCACAAAACTGCACACCTTAAATACAATATGCTAAAAGATGAATGTAATTGTGTTAAATAATGCCCCAGTTTTAATCAAATTTTGAGAAATCCTAAGAGATTAGTGTCTGCAAATAAAATACTCACTTGTACACTGCCAAATGTATACAAATATAATACAAAAAATAACAACAATAATAACTTGTATAGGTTGTTTTTTCAAAACATTACAAAGTTCTTTATGGAGAAAAAAAACGTAACAAGTTTATTAAGTTTTATAGCGAGATCATGGGACTGATAGCACAAGTTTTTGTGCAACTGAGTCTGAATCTGAGGGTCAGGGCAGTTATCTACTGGCACAAAAACCCACAAATGTATACAGAGTTATTGGAGTTAGTGTGTGTGTTATCGACATTGACATGAAATAATATTAATATTATTCTGCCAAGCTTTCTTATGGCTGCGAGCCAGGTCTTGAACTACAAACTTGCCGAGAATAAAGTATGTGTAGGTAGCTCTCTGTGAATAATTACTTCAATAGAAAGGCTGGTAGAGTCTCTCTTCAGCCCTGATAGTATTTACTAAATAAGAACAAGCAATTGAGTCCATAAACTCAATACGTCAGACTGTACATCCCTAAACAATTACAACCTGACAATGCTGCCAGGTTTTCAATAGTCGAAACAAATGTGATAGCTTTCTGGGTATCTGGGAACCTTGTGAACATACATCAATTCATAAAGTGGCTACAATGAGGGATCTATCTTTGGATCATTGTGGGTGTTTTGAGGCTTTCAACTTCAGACATCCCGCATGGCCCAGGTGACCCTGCCGGGCTTGATCAAGCCCTGGACTAGGTCCCAGTACCACTCACACGCGGCCCTGCTCGCTGCCCTTGATCCTCAACCATCTGGAGGATGTGCTGCCTCCGAGGCAGTCCTGATGGCTCTGCCCTTGTCTGCCCTCGTCACTCCCAGCACACTGAGAGCTTTGCTGAACACTCCCAGCCAGTATCTCAATCATTTAAAATTAAAGAGGGAGCACAAGCTCCGCAGTTAGTGAGCTCATCAGAAGTCCTGTCTGTGGTTTCAACAGTGTTGAGGCAAATAGGACACGCTCAGAATGTACCGAGGGATATTTATATCTGAATTTGGACTCAAATGACTCCCTGTAATGTGAAAAGGTGGCTCGTGCTGAAACCCTTGAGATTTATAACCCATCTCTCTGCTCTACACAGACTTTCACTTCCTGGTCCAAATTTTAAATTTAGATTTGTATAAAAACATGTAGAATTTAGACTGCATGGTTCATTCTTTCTTCCTCCATCACAAACGTGTTCAGACATGAACCTGATAATCAAACTGATCATAAAAAGGAAGGTTACAGAGGATCATTGAATACCTGTACTTTACTTGAGTACGTCCACGTATACTTCACAACATTTCAGAGGCTAATATTGTTTGACAGCTGTAGACTTGACATCAAAACATATGATAGGCTATAAAAAACAACGCATCGTGAAAGATAAAAACCAGTTCATCCTTTTTGGCCCTTTCGGAAACAAGCAGTGTTGAGTTTGGCCCCGTTGTCACATTTCAGTCTCTGAGCTGTTAGCAGTTCAACCAAAAGTGATTTTACAGTAGTTTACAGACAATCCAGATCTCTTTTAACTATTTCTCGAGCCCTGAGACTTATTTAGTGACCGTTTGGAGGTGAGCCAAAACGAATAGTGAGCAAATATTGGACGAGTTAAAACTAGCTCTACCTCAGCTACAGCCGGTAAATGCTACTCACACATTTTTGCACCATAATTAACAATATAATAGAAGCATATAATAGTGTGTATATATACACACTATGTTTTGCATAGTGCCTGTGTTAATATTCACCCGTTTCAGAATGTCTGACTATTCTCTGCTCCTGAAAAAAAGCCTTGTCTGCTTTAAATGGCTTGAGAAAGAAATATGTTAGCCCTTTGCTAAGGTAGCAATAACGCCATCAGATGATATTGCGTTATCAGCTGTAACGACCTCATGAGAGCAATGCAGTGTCAGCCATGAGCAGTGGAGCACGGGGAGGGAGTGTTTTCACCTTTCTGTATTGGTACTTTAACTTAAAGAAGATCTGGATACTTTCTCCAGCACTTAGCAAAATGCTTCCTCAATCTGCAGTAGGAGCGAGCTCAAATCGTTGCACCGGCACCTCATACAGGCATCTCTGGTGGCACGTGGCGGCACTTCCCACACAGGCACATACCCAAGAGGGTAGCATGATTGTCACCGGCCCTGTTCAAGGCTTTTGTCGGCCCCTCGGGAGTTGAAATGAGGCGTCCCAGCGCTGCAGTCTCAGGGCTGTGATGGCTTCTGAAGGACGAATGCGTTTCCGCCTTCACATAAAGAAGGTTAAAAACATAATTCCAGCTGGGAATCAATCCTGTGTTTCACAGAGGAGGCACAAAAAATAAAGTCTGCCTCGGACCCATCAATAACATGCCTTTTTTTTCCGGTTGAAAAGGCTGTTTTGTGAGCCGGAAATTGAACGCTGAGCCTTCAGACATTAACCACATATTTACCGATTCCCACAGTGCAACTGAAAGCCCTGTTCACGTTTGTGGGTCCTCGGAGACCTACAAACATGAATCAGTGTGTAGTTCTGATAGTAACTAACTTGGGGCTGTAACATTATTATAGAAAATCAAACTTTCTCCAGTCTTTCTTTTGGAAGGCTGTTTTGCTCGCTAAAAGGAAACGTATGTAGGTTATTCCTCTGAAGTGTGAATAATTCTGCAAGCATACAACCAGACAAATCATATACTTTGGCCCCTAATATGCTACAGAACCATGCATAATGAAGGGATTTGGGAGTGATCTCAGTCCTTCCACGTCCACAGTACCACTGAGTGTGTTCCAGTGTCTGCAGCAGGATTTTGCATGCTGCCAATGTCGCGTCTGCAGGAAACTGTCCCTCTTTGTTTTCCTCTATTTCTGACAAACACCCTTAATTTTTAACTTTCTAACAGTCATTACAATTGGTCTAATACGATTCCTCTCTCTTTAATAAGATTCCCCCTCCCTCTCTATTTATTTTCATGGGCTGGCAGGCTCTCTCTTCATTAATCTAATGCAGTTTGCTCGCATTTTTTTCAACTGCCTCCTTCAGCAGTCTGGTAGTGTAAAACTGTCGAGTTCCTTTCAGCCTGCCAAACTGTCACTCACCATGTTCCCACAAAAGAAAAAAAAATGCAATTTCTCCGTATTTAACATAAAAACCCAAAGAGAACAGAATGTTTCTTCTCCATTTGTATTGTCCGCGGGGACTCTTTTGCTTTTACCTTTTGTTTCTACGGACTACCCTTTCCTTGGCACTCTCTCACCTTAACACAAAGAGGGAATTGGAGTTTCAGTCACGAACATGATTTGTTTTCTTCATCGTTTTCTTCATGTCCTAAAATCTTGTTCACTTTTGTCCACACTTGCAGAATTAAGCTTTTGCAGGAGTTAAACCAACGGGACGTAATGATGCCACGAGGTGGTTTAGGATGGCCGAGTAGAGCTTTTGAAAATGCAGAGAAATAGGAATAGCAGAACTCTGAGCATAAGGGAGCCATTTCCCACGTGATGAGGTGAATAAATACGCAGGCACCTCTTATTGATTACCACATTTTACCCAGCTCTGATGGTTTTTATGCTCCGTTTGACTTTGTGAAACGTCATTGAAAATAAACAGAGAAACCGTTATAATCTCCTGATTAGATTTTATACAGAGCTATTTAGCTTGCTTAAGGTGTGCCAACAGTATGCTAATGTGTGTGAATCCTGTCTGAGCATGTTGAACATCGCCTTGGGTTATTAGTAACAGCGCTGTGCGCGACACGCGGTTGCCTCTTGCACTCCAGTAAAAATTGTAAAAAGCTGATTCCTAATTCATAACAGTGGCCTTTAATTTATTGCTGTGTGAGCACCCAGTGATGAACCGATGAGGTGGAAACACACAGGGGCTGTTTTATATTCAATCACATTTTGTTATTTTGTTAAAGATATGTACATTTCTAAAAAAAAAAAAAAAAAAGCGTTCTTTTTTCACATGAATAATAAGCTGCAGTCTAAAAAAGACTCATTGGAGCTTGTTTTGGATTTGGGGGTTTATATTTTTGCATTCGTCCTACTTTATGTATTTTAATTTCTGTATTAGATCTTTGCTCAGTATTTTCTGTTTATTGCTTTCTGTCATTTTGATTCTAAACTGCTCAGATGCTCTGATGATGGAGGTCAGGGACTAGTAGTGCCAACAGTTGTGATCACTCCAGTATTCAAGTAGCATGCACATCATTATCTCGTCCTTATTCAGTTTTATTAAGTTTTCTTTTTAAGTGTTGGGAATGTGCTGGTTTTGTGACCTACACTTCTATTTCATTGGTTTGGTGGGCTGTTTATATGCTGCGTACAGTAAATGGGCCATTATGCTTTACTTTACCGAGTGTTAAACATATTGTTTGACTGTGTTAATACTCACATGTAGAGCTAAAACAATTCATCATCTAATAACAGTGCTGTTATTAGAAACTGCATTGTATTGAATTTGATTAGCAAAACAATTAATAGAGAAGCATGAGAAAAAGAAAATAAATTAGTGGATGATTGTTTCCCCCGTCATTAATTGATGATATTCTTCCGTAATTCCTTGAGCAAACAATGCCAGAAGCATGGTATCAACTTCTCAAGTGTGAATATTTGCTCGGTTTTCTTCGTGTTCTTTTCCCTTTTATTAGTTTACTTGGACTAGTTTTAGAAAAGAAGCAATCTCAATACGCAACTTGTGTCAAAGGAAACTGCGTTGTATTGAATTTGATTCGCAAAACAATTAATAGGGAAGCATAACCTGCAGGTTAATCCAATATTAAAACACATTGTTACATGCAGACCTGGTCACATGGTCATATAATATTTTGGGAGCATTTTGATTGCCTCCCGCCGGCTCTCAACATGGCGGCAGCTTAGCTAGCGGCTCCCAGCGAACGGTGCGACCAGCGCTTTTAGCGCAAACGACGGAGAAGTGCTGACAGAATTCACAGTGTTCACCTGAGGGGTCACCGCAGGGAGGGTGCGACGCTTCAGCGACGACGCTGTGAGTCGTGACGGCGTTATCAGCTGTAACCACAGGAGTACGAGAGCCGCGAGCTAACCAGCAGGACACACACACACACACACGCGATACAACCACACACAGCTGGCCTGGCTATGTCAACAAAGCACGGAAAAGTTTGGATAACCACGGGCACAGACGGAGAGCAACTTCTTCTCCTCCATTTCTTTCCGTAGCAAATAGTTGTTGGTCATATTAGCCTCTAATTGTAATTGCGGCGTCAAAGCGGATAAGGTCAACGCAATTATGTTGTGTAATTTTGAAAGGATTTACAAACTCAACATTTCGTACCTCAGAGAACACTCGAAATACGGAAAAATTGGTGAATGCGGCAAGTTCTTCGAAATTACTCCGACACACCACTTAAAAACAAATTTGTCCGTGAGAGCTTCTTCCGTGATGCCCATTGAAACAAAGTGGAGGATACACAGAGGTCAGAGAACCGAGTTCACCATCCTCCAAAAGTTTCTCTGTGTTCGACTGAGATGTCTGTGTATCCATATAAAGTGCACACTATAGCTTGAGTGATAGAAAATGTACATCTGTAGATCAATACAGAAGGAACATGTCACCATGCGAAGCTGTTCAGCGTAAACTTCAACATCACAGAGCCGATACTATTCAGTTCCTGCATGGCGAGTGGGCAGTACAATGAAAGCATCGAGGGAGACTGGAAATAGCAGAGGCGTAGGAGAGAAGCTCCCACAATAAGCACCACTATACACATGCGTTCACCATGGATAAAGAATGGGATTCATGTTCTGTGCCAAATACAATACATGTGGAATGGCTTCTAATATGTTAACAGAAACTACAGGTTAAAACGAGCGCATTAAAGCTGCAAAGGAAATGAAAATATCTACAGCTCAATTGGTGATGCGCCGCTGCTTCTCTGTCTCTCAGCTGACGTACCTGCCTCCACCATGGGGGGACTGCAAGGCCACGGCAATGGACTCGGACTTCTTCAGCTCGTACAGCATCACGGCCTGCCGTATCGACTGTGAGACGCGATACCTGGTGGAGAACTGCAACTGCAGGATGGTCCACATGCCTGGTAGGAACCAGGAGGCCCATCTGGTTGCTCGATGCAAAGCCTTGAGTATCTACGCTCATTCATCAGGATGTTACCAGTGTCTGTTGTCGTTGTTGAAGCTGCTTTCGTTTGAAATCGCGGCGAAGAACCATTTTGACAGAAACAAAGAGCCACTGCAGATGCATCAGATACTTTCACACTCCAGTGAATTGGGGAAACTCCACTCTTTTCACTTTGTTTTTTGCAGTGATTACAGCTGGCATTTGCTGTCTCGCTCATCCGTTGAATTGCCGTGTGGCATCTCAGACGGCAAATGAAAAGCAGTTGGGCACAGAGGAAACACTTGAATGTGAAAATAATTGTTAATGTCTGTCTCTTCAATCAGGGTCACTTTCAGCTCTATGTTTGCAGACAATATATCAGTGTAATAATCATGACTAGCTGCTATCTTCTAGTGATTATGCTCCTGATTAATGTGAGTCCAGAGAGAACTCCCCAGCTCAAACACGCCTATTCATCTCAGCTATACCCCTGTCATTAGAGCGATTTTAAAAGAGTATTAAGCACAATGCAGTGAATACTCTGGAAAATAATTCCCTCTCCATCTAGTTCATGTCTATTTTCCTGTGTTGAGGGAGAGAATGGTTTAACTGCCACTATAGAGAATGATGGAGAGGATGACACAGACTGAAAGCGCTGACGAGAGGCGGCGAAAGTACCACAAATGAATGAAATCAATTTCGAGACGAGATCACATCTGCGACGCATGTCCACTTCTAATAAGGACGATAATGACAGCCTGAGACTAAATAAATGATATGCGCAGAGTTCATCATCCTTTTTTTTTTCATCTTTCGCCCTCTTTTTGTTGACATTGAGAACATTGTGTTTCTCCTGCCTGTCTTTAGGAGATGCCCCGTACTGCACCCCGGAGCAGTACAAGGAGTGTGCAGACCCGGCCTTGGGTAAGTCTGTGTGTGTGTGTGTGTGTGTGTGTGTGTGTGTGTGTGTGTGCGTGTGCATGTGTGTCCTACTGTTCAGAGCCCCTGATCCATCCTGATAACAGATACTAGTGTTCCTTCAGACTGATAGTAGTCATTATCAAATCGTAAAACCTCCGGGCTGGCGCTGCCGCTCTCCTTTTCACACTCCCCTGTCTCTCCATCAACTGATACCTTTCAGACCATTCATGTCTGTGACTTGTATTCTTATTGACTCGCAATCTTTCGCTCTCTCGCGGCACAGATTCACACGTCGGCCTTTGGCTGCCGCTGTCTCTCTGACTCTGTCGCCGTGGGGTCTCATATCTTCTATATATTTCTTGTACGGGTCTCGGCGGTGTCTCCTTCTGCCGTTTTTTCACGACTTTTTGTTGACGCCTCTCACTCCACTGGCGTTGTGTTTTGTCATCGTATCTCCTCTTTTTCCATCTCCCTGTCCCCCCCCCCGTCTCTCTCTCTCGCTTTCTCTCTCTCTCTGTATCTCTCTTGCTGCCTGATCTAATTTACAGACTTCCTTGTCGAGAGAGACAATGACTACTGTGTGTGCGAGACGCCGTGCAACATGACGCGCTTCGGTAAAGAGATGTCCTTTGTCAAGATACCCAGCAAAGCATCAGCCAAGTACCTTGCGAAGAAATTCAACAAGACAGAGCAGTACATTGCGTAAGTCCAGGTCTTGTGTCTTATTTATCCAATGATGAACGCTGATCCAGTTTTACACATTATCACTTTGGTAGCATTCTGTGTAACCAGTCTCTTAAAGTCTATAAGCTGCTCCACATGAAGCGGATGGATATTATGCTTGTAAATGTCTTTTAGGTGTCCTTTTGGTGTGTGTGTGTGTGTGTGTGTGTGTTGGATGTTTCAGGTTTTCCCATCAGAACATGTTCGACTAAGACCAAACTAGTTACAAAAGCAGGTTTGTTCATACATGTTTAAACTCACATAAAAGATGAGCCCAGGTAAACTTTAGCACATGAGACTTTTAGTGTTAAGCACTCGGTTGGAAGGGGACTTTAAGTGTAACTCTCTTTTCTAATGACGGCGGACGTTTCAGGAATTCATATCTTGCTCATCAACTTTCTGTAGAATCATATTGAGATAAATGATACTCTCAAGTTATGGTTAGAAAAAACTAATTGGAATTGAAAACTTAGTTAAGTTTTAGATTTCCAGTAAACTTTATTAGATGAAATGCGCGCATTCATATTGAGATTGATACGTATGCGTTTTGATGATTATGTTCTCAGACATGATTCAACGACTCCGAGATGAAAGGAATCATTTGCTTCTTCCAGCTGTTTGTCATTTGTTCAAATTAGAGGTATAATTATCAAAAGCGGGCCAAAAGGTAACGGTGTTGTGTTGCCATCATAATTTGGCAAAATGCTGCTTCCATTTTAAGCTGATGAGTCTCAAACGTAGCTTTTGGTCTTGTTTGTGAGGAACTTGGCGTAAAACCAGATGTTTACGCGTGTGTGTTTTTTTTTTAAAGTGGATCAAACCTTGACAAAAAATTAACATGATTAAAGCTGCACTGGAAATCTCTTGAAACAAGGTCGCTTCATGTGTCAGCAAACTACTGTATGTAGCAAAATGTAAGTGTTTTGAAGTAGAATTCCCTTCCAGCAGTTCGCTTAAAGGGCTGAACAATAACTGCTAGTTCACCTTCTCAAACTTGGATATTTTTTAGGCGCTTGTAGTCAGAGGATGAGTTGATTAATCAGCCAAGAAAGTGCTGTTTCTTTGCCTCATCTAATGAACAGATCAACGGTAGTTCAAGTAAATGAGGAGAGGGTGCAATAATAGTTGAATCTTTTATCTATCCTTCCCGGCGGAGCAACTGAGGACGAGATAATTACACCATATGTAGTCAGAGTGCTGAAAAAACCTTTCACTTCTCCCTGCTAAAAGTTTTATTTAATTCCCTGTGGATAGACGTGAGTCTATCCAACTCGTGTTTGGAGGGACCATATTGCCAAGCGATGTCAGTCAGATGAGCATTAGCTGGGAGTGTTCTGGTGTCTGGGCTGCACAGTGTTTAGTGGTGTGAAACTGAAGTCTGTGACAATGGACTGTCCTTCTACTGGGAACCATTAACGCAGAGGAAGAGAGAGAGAGAGAGAGAGAGAGAGAGAGAGGGAGAGAGAGGGAGACTTTGACACAAAGAGACAGCTTCACAGGCTGTTGACCACATCTCTGATCTGACGTAGTGAAGGTTACTCTCGAAGCAAGGAGAACCTCTGAGAGTGAAGGAGCGTCATTCCAGCTGCAGGCGGACGCCTCATACAAGGGGGACCTACAAATCAGGAGAAAACACCCAGGGATGTCAGCTATAACAAAATAAAAATACATCTCGATCAGTTATTCCCAAACAGGGACTTCAGGGGGCAACTACTTCCACAGCTGCCAAGGATTACGTGGAAGGATTGTCGAGAAGCTCAACTAAGTACAGTGACATTGAAATAAATAGCTCAATGTGATAAATTCACAGTAAAAATATGTAGAATAGGGGTTGAAACACTGTAGTTAGCTAAATGTAACAGACATATACATACAGTGTTTGATACAGACGGCTTTAAGTGAAGGAGCACAGTGCAGGATTTAGTGGCATCTAGTGGTGAGGTGGCAGATTGCATTTAACTTCCTCCTTTTCCGACCGGGTCGAAGAACTACAGTCGGCTTCAGGTAGCGTAATAACACGAAAGGCTCTCATGGAGCCGGGGTTTGGTTTGTTCGTTCTGGGTTACTTCAGGAAGATGTCGCTATAAACGGCTCATTCTGAGGTAACAAGAACACAATGGTTCTCATTTCCAGGTGAATATAAACTAATGAACACATAGGTATGACTATTGTATTACATTTCTGCCAATAACTCTACCTAAAGTAGACTGTAATAAATGACCAGTTGAAAAAGCCAAAAGTAATTGATGAGCTTAAAATAAATAAATAATAATTGTTAGCGTTTAAACTCATTCTCTATTGTACAATAAGAACTTTGATAACAGGCAGAAACCAGTTATCTTAGTTCAGTCCCTGATCTCCGGCTGTACGGTCAGATTTATGTGCAAATGTGTGACTTTACCCAGAATGACTTCATAAATCCACGAGTACCAATAACTGAGCATTTGAAATTAATGTCAAAGATAGCTATTGTTAAAAGTTATGGCTAAACAGTAAAACTATTTCAACTGTTCATTCATCTGTTTGAACATTAGCTCACAATTTATATTTTCAATTAACACATTTGTACTTTAACTTGTCAAGGCCGGAGATTCACAGATATAATTAACATTGATAAAGTATATTTCATTTAGGTGAGCCAGGGTCCTGCTTCTGTATAAGTGCTTTATGAGCCGATAAGGAAATATGACCTCACTGGGCAAGGAATTAGTGTGTGATGATTGTTTTTCAGGGACATTTTTTTTTGTGCTTTTAATAAAGTCTGTGCAGTCAAACTGCAGTGGCTGAACGTATACTTCCCACTTTGCATTAAACGAGCAGATGTGTGCTCATTTCTTATTGGTCCCTCCATCTCTAAATTATCAGCTGTGATTTGCATCTCAACGTACCCTCTGGCTTTAGCAGAGTTTCCTTCAAAACAGATCTTCACTTGTCTTGACTTCAATTTAAGTAATAAAGCCGTGCACCAAGAATGAGAAAAAACAAAAAAAACAACTACAAAGTCGAGTTACGGTTTTGATCTCATCTCCAGTGGGGTGTGAAGTCTAGTTTGTCCCACAGAGAGGATATTCAGGAATCAGAATAATAGTCTTTGCCCTGGGCCTTTAAACTAATCCCCAGTCTTTTTCACTCTGCGGAATTCCTGAGTTTTAGACATTAACACAGCATGAAATCAAATAGCTGTCATAATCTCCCTTGTTTTCCCCGATTATCGGTGCGTAAAGCCTGCAAGCTTTCGGTCAAATAAGACACACAGCCGCGCGACTTTTTCGGACGCCAACTGGCTACGGTTTCATATGTAAGACCGGAAAACAACAACAAAGAAGTGCGTCTTGAATTCATAAAAGATAACCATTAAAATGACATTTGTTTTAAAGCGGCACCATTACGACAAATGACAATTCACAGAATGAAGCTCACTTCTAAAGTCTGAGCTGTCAGGGTTGACACGATACTGCGAGAGAGAGAAGGAAAAAAAAAAAGCATTAGGACAAAAATCCATCCCAAGAGCATCAACTACGAAACGAAGCGATTCAAAAATATTTGTGGCAAACAGGATCTCTTTTGTAATTGATGCTGCTGATGTATCACAGTGGAGATATGCTCGCTCAAAGGGAAATCCTGCAGATGAATCCTCCAGAGAAACTAACAGCGGGACTCTTCTCAAGCTGCCAGAGATGGGACGAGGGACCCGAGTTTCTCTGCAAGCCAGACAGAGAATGGTCAAAACCTCACATGGAAAAATCTCAGCTAACGATCCAGAAATCAAACAAGACATCACAACGAACATCATTGTTAACAATCCACTGAAACGCACAAGGTCTCGAGTCAACTATTGTTCGTCTTGGAGGAATCTAAAGGCCGGTGAAGCTTTGCGTCTCAAAGTAAGGACATCACTCTTGCAGCGGATGTGAAGGAGGAAGGATATCAGAGTGCTCTAAACAGCTTTGAAAAATCCTAGAGGTTGAAAACGAGATACAAGACTTAAAAGCTAGACTCCGAGGACCGTGTTTATGTCCTGAGTATCTCGTCCATGCAGAAGGAGCAGTGGTTTCCCTCGATTAAAGGCAAAGATTCAAATGTGAAATATCAGTACTCGTAGCTGCAAAGTGGTTTCAAAAGAAGCAATGATTTGTTCAAACTGGATCTGATGGACTTCTGAGAGTAAAAGGTTGCCTAAAAAGAGCCAATCATCTGATTATTCTCCCAGAAGACCTTCACATACCCACACTATACTTACAACATATCCATAAACAACTCGGACGTGGAGGAAGAAATCACATGCTGTCTCGCCTTCGTAAAAGATGTGGGATTATCAAAGATCGTAATGGACTGTGTTGAGTGTGACAACAGCAGGGGAGAATTTGAGAGTAAATAAATGGCAGACTCGCACCGGAAAAGGATTCTACCAGAGAATCCATTTACAGGCGTAAGAGTGGACCACTTCGATCCGATAGAGATCAAGGGAGGTTGAAGTCTTGTTAAAAGGTATGGCGTAATCTTCCCATGCGTGGCAAGCAGGCCGGTACGTCTTGGAAGTTGCAAATACACTTGACCCAGACTTCCTTTTATCAATGTATTATCTGTCGATGAGGTCAAGTCTCCTCTTGAGGATCAGACAATGCCGCGAATTATGTTGGAGCGTAAAGAGAATTCAGAGAAGCACTCAATGGCTTGAATATGGAGAAAATCTAAGATGCGTTGCTTTCGCGTGGATAGAGTGCTACTTTAACGTCACTTTAACCAACATGTTGTGGACGATTAAATATTAGAAACTTAAATGATCAACCCGTTCCCCAGATGTCCAATTGTACAATCCAAGCACTCACTTCCACTTCCATCTTACTGAGCACTAGATCCATGGAGACAATACACGGCAGGCTTGTATTGGAAGCGGTGGACACAGGAATACCGGTACATTGCCTCTAATCCAAGAACAACAACGGTGGTTAAAGGCAAAAAAAAGAAGCTTCGCTCCAGCCAGGTGACATTGTTCTGGTGGCAGATTCCACAGCACCTGGTTAATAAGCAGAGTACTGGAGACCAAACCAGACACAGTGGGTATTGTATGCACAATTCGTCTTAGAAAGACCAAAAACAACGATGTGTCTGCTTCAAGAAGCTGAAACCCGACTACAGCAGACGGATGGCTCTAAAAAATAACAAAAACAGAAGAAAATAATATGAATTGCTAACACATATTGCATACCTGTTTTTGTTTAGTTGGTTTGGACACTATGTATGTTGTTGGCTTCATGAAGGGCCATAAATAAATGGGTGTGCATCCAGAAAACAGGAACAGGGGAATTACGTCCATCTCTTTGTACGAGTAGCTCAATAAACCCCAAACTAAACTGCAAATAACGACTGGAAAGTTGGTCGTTTTTGGTCTGTGTGAGATCACGCCTACCAGTGGACAAAAGGCAGCTGGAAAAAAATGACATTTGCTATTGTTCGTATTTGTGTTCCTCTCAAGTGTTCTTGTACTGGTGGATTTGAAGTGACATGTTTAATTAAAGGACAACAAAAGTCAAAGTCATTACACCCACTTTGGAGAACTATTTGATGGCAGATACATTGTCTTTAACTTGATGCATCTGCTCTGCTGTCTGCAGAAAATAGAAGATTGACTTGTCATCTTCCCTGCCAGAGGACTCTGATAAATACGTGTTTAGAATATAAACGGCATTTCAATATGTGATTTAAGAGTATGCCTTTTTTCTCTGTTTACAGTGATAACATCCTGGTTCTGGATATCTTCTTTGAAGCACTGAACTATGAAACCATTGAACAAAAGAAAGCCTACGAATTGGCAGGCCTTCTGGGTAAGGAAAATAGCTGTCAAGTGTTTTCATGGGAATAGATAATATGCAGTATGCAACATGACAGATGCCCTTTATCCAAAGTGACAGTAATGCAAGTGCTTGCATTTTTATGATACGTGTTGAGATCCCAGAAGACACACAGAAGTGTTTCTTTAATCTATCGTGGCTTTTCAACTCCTTTTTTCCAAACATCTATGTTTTCTATCACATTTCTCATTTTTCAGACCTTAAAAAAAGATGAAAAGTGCCTTTTGAAGCTATATGAATGCACACAACAACAACAACAACAAAACTCCTGTCTGTTTTGTGTTACGGTTCATGTTGTGCTTTTGTACTCGTCGTTCCAGGTGATATTGGAGGTCAGATGGGTCTCTTCATCGGAGCCAGCATCCTCACAATTCTTGAACTCTTTGACTATCTATATGAGGTAAAATAGCTCCCATCATCATCATCATCATCATCATCATCATCATTGGGAGGCTCTCACTCACAGGCGGTTTAATGTATTGTGTATGGAAATGTGTGCTGCTCCAGTATTATTGTGATTACTTGCTGACAAAATGTAATTTTTCACACTATTTCACCATCTGCACATGTTTCGAGCGAGCGTGACGAACGCTGTGTCCCTCACCACCTTACAGTCTGTCTCAGTGTGACACACACACACACAAACACACACACATACATCCCAGCAACAGAGACGCTGAATACATTGACATTCTAAATGTATTTTATTTTAGATTAGTCAGGATGTCTTTGTCTGTTCTCATTAGAGTAACTGTTTGTTTCCATTCTTCCCTTCCACCAGCAATGCAGAATGATTTCGTAGATGCATCTCATCAATCTCTTACCCTTTTGAAAACCAACTTATTTCTGGCCTCTGCTCGAAAATTGCATACCGAGACTCAAAAGGGTGTATCTCTGCACCCACCAGGGCTATTTAAATAATGTTGGTGTTGTAATAAAAGGCTACACATGTGAGATTTTGTTCAGACGTGTGATTACCAATCTATATGTTACTGGTACAGAGTAAATGAAGATGACTGACACACAGCAAAAATGAACAGGTTTCAGGTCCCCCTATAGAAACAAAGCACTTAGGATCATTATTTCTTTGGAATGATGCAGCTGTAAGGTCTAAACCTCTCCCAGATTATAGCATAATATGTGAACGTTCTGTCTGCAAAGGTTGACTTTGATATAGCACAACAATGTTAGAGAGGGTTTAGTACAGAAATATTTCAGACAAGGTCTCTAAAATGTCCATTGGGGCTCATCATCTAACCATATATTTCACTTGTATATTACTTACGGTGTTCAATACATCCAAAACACAGCAGTTTGAGGCATTTTCATCAAACAAGCTACGATTTACAGTTTTATTTAACAATGGCTCAGTCTGCCCTCTCCCCTCCGGCACCAACTGGTTTTGAATCGGTTAAATTTGGATCCTTCGCCGGATCCTTCAAACTCCAAACAGCCTGCGGGCTCGAACAATAAAAAAAAGACCCCTCAAAGAGCATGCTTCTAAATATTTTGTTTTCATCCCAAAAGGTCAGTAATGGCTGTCCTCGTCTGTTTCCAGGTGATCAAGTACAAGCTGTGCCGATGCGTGAAGAAGAAACACAAAGGTCGCAACAACAATGACCGGGGAGCTGTGCTGAGCCTGGATGATGTGAAGCGCCATGTCAGTACACTGCCGATAAACTCTTTCACTGTGTCACGTGGCATTTGTTTGTCACGGGCCTCCGCTCTCTTCGTCGGCTGCAGCCAGAGTGAAGGCGGGCGATGAGGAAGAGTTAGTGAAGGGATGGAGATAGAGGAAGCTGGAGAGGGAAGGACTGAAGAGACAGGAAAGGGAGTGAAAGGGTGATTGAGTTGAGAGGGTGGAGACATTGAGGGAGAGAGAAAGAGAGAGAAAGAGGAGAGCTTGAATTAAGTCAAAGATGGTGAATTGTACCAGCAGGGACAGGCTGTAAATTAGACCTCTGGAAGGTTTGACAGCTCGCTTATTTCCAAGAGTAAATGAAGCCAGCTCACTTTAATTGTAAGTCTGAGAAAGAAAGGAAAGGGAAAGTTGTGCTCCTCCTCTGATCTGCTCTCCTGCTTTACATGGTAGTCTTTCCATCCATATTTATTATTTCCATCTTTCTTTTTTATGTCTTTGGGATCTATATTCTCTCTGGCCCAGAGTGTTGCTCATGCCATATTTATTTGGGAGTTTATGACTTTAAGGTTTTCTCAAATGCATTTTATTTTCTGTTTTACTCCGTGCGATGACTCCCCATCTGCTTGTTTGCCTCCCCTCTATCTCAATACTTCCTCTCCTGGCGCTTGTTTATCTCTTCTATCTTCACCCTTCTCTCTACTTTACCTTACTTGCCTTCTTTCTTTTTTCCTTTGCCCTCATTTCTCTCTCAGGCTCCTTGCGAGAACCTGCGTACACCATCAACGTATCCTGGCAACATGCTACCTCATCACCCGGGCCAGGCCAACTTTGAAGACTTCACTTGCTGAGCAGACCCGGGTGAAGCATCAAAGTGCGTGTTATGCAACCAAAGCCAACCATACAACAAGAACTATCCAGCACGGAGGGTGTGAGGAGCTGATACAAAATCTAACAGAGGCACTTTTTACACGGAAAGAGAGTAAAGCGGACTAATCAAATATGACAGAGAACTGTCACCCGAGGCCAAGTGGAGAGGATATCCCAAATATAAAAATATCTGTTAATTTTTCCGGAGAGCATTTCACACAGCACTCTGAACTCTTCTATCTCTGTGTTTTCCTCTGGAATACTGCCGCAAAGGATGCTCATGGAGGAACCTTGCCAACACGGACCTCTCTTTCAAAAGACGAAAACAGAAAAGATGTAAAAAATAAACAAGGGAACATGTACAGCTATCGCACCGTAGACGGCGTATCATCAAAAGAGCCCCCATGCCTTTATATAACACAGCAACACGCGATGGTTTAACGCAACACGGGCCTGCTAGTGGGACAAACCTTCATACCGCTTACTCCACTGTACATGTAGCAGCATATGTAACTGTTGCCGCGCTCCATAAAGCAACAGCTGGACTCTGTGTCGTCTGTACGAGAATGTATCCGTGTCCAAGATGAGTGTCGTCGGGTGTGCAGGGAGGTTTTCGAGGGGCTTTTGGTGGCGGCGATGGAGGTGGAGGTGCGTCAAATGTACTGGTGAAGATTTCAGGTCTCATTATGTAAATGCATGCTTGTATTTGTCCAGTGCATGATTTTCATTTCATCTATTATTTAGATTTTTGTTGATAAATATATATATATATATATATATATATATATATATATATATATATATATATATATATATATATATATTACCAGATTTGCCTCGATGATATACAGGAAGTGTGTGTGTGTGTGTGTGTGTGTGCGAGTGTGTGTGGGCTCACATGCCAGCATCACTGTGCAATGAATGAATGTGCTGCATCTAATTTCCTTTTCTCATCCGTTCGTTTTTCTATTTTCACGTGTGCCCGATGAGCTTCTTTCAACTCTTTTCTCGACCGCAGGACGAAGGTGAGGTGAAGTTTTGTCTCTCGGAGAGTTGATCGCTGAAATCGTTTTGCGTTTTTATGGGGCGGCTGTTAAAAAAACAATTTCTGTATCTGTGTTCTAGTTGCAAAAGTCTTATCAAAGCACAATACCGCCAGTATGTAGTGGTGATGTAAAAGACAACGTACTATTCTTCTTGATATATTGTCATATTATTAATATCGTGTTGATCGGACTGTTTTTCGGTTGTTTTTCTTTCTTTCATATAAAACATACTCAATATTGCCTGATAATCCTGTCTCCATCTTCCAGGTAATAGGCTGGTCTATTTAGTTATCAAAGCATAAATAAAATCTAAATATCCTTTTGGAAAGTGTTATTCTTATCAGTTATTTGCCACTCTGAAGCCTTTATTTGTCATTTGGTCGAAGGTAAACAGGGAAAGCAAATCATTTTTTAACTCCACATGCTGTGAAAACGTATATTTTTAATCACAAGTCGCTCTCAGAAAATCTGATCCAGCATTCTGTACTCCTTCAAAGGGCAATGTGCTCTCTCCCTTTTTTTCTAATCAACATTTTAACTTGTGTTTGGCGTCCTCCAACATTTTCTCGGAATTTAAATCAGCATTTCGGGTTCGGGGGGCATCTTGGTATTAAAATAGATATTACTTATCTGCTTCAACCATTCATTTGGGCTGCCGTTTAGCCGCTGGAAGCGCCACAACATTGGCCTTTTTGAGCTCCACGCTCTTGAGATGTAATTACAATTTTTGCTGCAGTATGACAAAAGGATGGATGAGAAATATCCTGCACAACCAATACAAGTTTTATCAAGATTGTCAATCAGCCAGCAGCCACACGTTCTGACCGGCTTGCTCTCCTCTTCTACTGTACATCTGGTGCCGCCAGCTGCCACACTTATATTAGAAAAGCAGCCTGGTGATGCATGACTGTGAATATTAGAACCAGTTATGCACTCCTAAACATGGTCTGCCTTGAAATCATGTTTGTTACTCGGCTCGAAAGCGCATCAGTCCACTGCTACAAGACTCTGAGGGTTATTTGAGGATAGAAGTTTACTTTTGTCTATTTTTTTTTAATGACTTCTTTTAGTGGGGAAACCAAACAGCAACTTAGTTCAAGAAATGCAAGTGTGCGTTCATTTTTTTTTCATCATTCAGAGGAATGACCTCAGCTGGTTACCACACATTAATACACAGGTGTTAAAGCTCCCGGGAACCAGCTCCAACATCGGATGAAGACTTTTCTCGTTTTGAACGTCTGAAACACGATTGTGCCCTCTTAAGGTTTTATTATTTTCTGTTGTACCTGCCAAGAAGACACATTGACCACGAAAATAAAAGACGAGGCTGTTCATTTTCTTGCTGGCCTTTGTGTCTTTGTCTGTGCGGCAGTCCTCGACTCACACGAAAGCGGGGGAGGGGTCAGAAGACAAGGCATAAATTCTGAAGGAGATGCGCGCTGCTTCCTGATGAGGCTCCTACCAGCGGGAGTCCAGATAAAACTTAAAAATCTCTCCAAAAATGATGGAGTAGAAAATATTCCCTGCAGTTTTCTGGTCTTGTCTCTGTTTCACGTGATGTTAGCAGATCCAGAAATCTTGGCAACCGCGTCTCTCCTCTCTGAATGAGGTTAAATCACTACGTGCCCTCATTTAGCCCCCCAATACATAAAGATCAGAGAGGACTGCTCCCTCCTTGCTTCCACCTTGATGGTTGACTCGCAGCCAGTCTGAAGACGGTGTAAAAGGAAGATGAATCTGTGCTGGAGTCCGTCCCAAACTGCCTGCCCTTCTTAAATGGCTGTAACATCCTTGTCGAATCACTTCCAGGCAGCAGGATGTGATGGAAAGGAATGCAGGCAACATCTAATGTTTGTTGTTTTATTTTAATGAGACTCGTGCATGTGCGTGTTTTCGCCCACATCTGCCAGTTTTAATCGTGCCTTCTGCTGTCACTGAACATGCACTCGCTCTAGATCTTTTCTTTTTTCTGTGCATCAGAGTTAATGTCTTCCTAATCCCTTTATCACATCTCATTATCTACATCAACAAGGAGATTACGCTCTTTTTTAACAGTGTCTTAATGTGACGCACAGTGTGTTGTCATTTCCAATAACTAGATTAACACACATAATTAAAATCACTGGGCCAAAAATCTGTTCTGTTTTGTGCCAAATCACTGAAGCAGCAATGGATTCAGTGGCATAGATAGCTAAAGGGTTGTTTTGACCCAGTGTTAGCCAAAGAAAATTCAAGGTTTTACTTAAAATCCAATCCCCGAGCGATTGTTGTATTAAACTGTAAATCGTAGCTTGTTTCATGAGAATAAGCCCAAACTGCTGTATTGAGATGTATTGAACACCGGAAGTAATATGCAAGTGAATTATATGGTTTGGCAGATGAAGAAATTCAAATGTCACAGAGGCGTGCAAATATGCACACATTTTTTCTGTACTAAACTCTCTTTAACTTTGTTCTGCTTCACTTCATCAAAGTCAACCTTTGCAGAGAGAATGTTTACATTGAGTGCTATGATTTGGTTTAGAGTTTAGACCCTACAGCTGCATCATTTCAAAGAAATAATCATCCTGAAAGTGCTTTTTTTTCCCAGGCGGACCTGAAACCTTTTCATTTTTTACTCTTAACCAGTAACATATAGACTGATATAAATAAAATCTCACATGTAAATTATTCAAATAGCCCTAGTGGTTGCAGAGATACACTCTTTTCAGTTTGGGTATGCAATTTTCGAGGAAAGACCCTAAAAATAGGTTAATAGACTGTTTGCAACACTGGGTAATATCCGACAGTGGTACATTTACTCATTGTATTGTACTCAAGAACAAATATAAAGTATTTACTTTGTTATTCTATTGTATGCCACCGCGCAGCATATAAAGAAGATACAATTAGCTCCACCTTCACCAAGTGTAAGTGGTGTTTACACATATAAAATATATGTTATTCCAAAATAGGCCATTCTGTTTAATAATTTCCTTTTTGTAGTCAAATTGAAAGCAAGATTTCTGAGTACTTGCACACTTTGTTATTACTACTTTTGCGCCAGTAAAATGTCGGATTAGCTCTTCCACTCCAGCCCAACATTTAAAAAAAAATAAGATTCTAAACACCCCCTTTTGCCTTGCTGTTCTCCCCAGAGGTTCTGGGTCGAGTTAACTCACATGTTGACCAAGAGTATGTGATCTGTGGAGGCCGTGAGATTGTTTTATTTTGCTGCATCTTTACTGTACAGAAATGAATTGAAGCTCCAGCTTGTCTCTATGCTCTCACTCCTTCCAGCATGTCAGATGAGTCACGTTTCTGGTATAAATTTATCCTGTCAGATCTCTCACTGCAATTAGGATGCTCAGCCATTTGTCATAGATAAGGCTGCAGCTCGGCTCCTCTGGGCTCCACTTTACATTCTGCTCATTAGGAGAATTGATAATTACAGCGCAGTCAACGTTTTCCAGCACAGAGAAACGCTGTATTATATTTCAGACTTGAGTCTGCCTGATTTGTTCTTTCACTTGTTTGAAGTATGACCCCTTATAATTTAATATCCGGCTGTCAGCCAGCTTGTAGAAGATAAACATAATCACCTTCCATATCTCACACACAAACAGGGCGTAAAATCCTCTCTGGAGACTTGAATCGCAATGTGATACTTTTTTGTCCCATGAATGAATATTTTAACACATCTTGCTCCAATGTAAAACCACAACAACAAAATAGAGCACACTCTGATCAAACACAAGGATGCCCTGCAAACGGATGGAATTACATGTTTTGTGTTGTTATAGCTTCTCATGCTAATTTGGGGGAGTGGGGCTAATGACAATAAAGTTTGGAAACAATAACGTGTTTGATTTACAGCATGTTAACCACTGCACTCTTAACTTGTTGTCTACTTTTTCATTCACAAGCCAGAGTTTCAACATCTTTTCTCCAGATGAATAATGATTATATGCACTCAGAGTAGGTCAACTCATGCTGTTTCAGTTCGACAACCATCCAGTTTGGAGGTGCTGCGGTTTTGAGTTAGATCGCCTAATAATCAAGAAGGGAGCTGATTTCCTTATTCATGAACCCCTGCTGTGTTGAAAGAAAATATAATGTCTGTGATTTGTGTGATAAGTCAGGCTGAGAGATGATATTCAGGGGGAGCACATGTGACTTTCAAGGCATTAATTGATCATAAGACCTCCAAATGTTCTATATAGTGTTTCTATTCTATCTATCTTTCAGAATTGATTAAAAGAAAGATACTGCAATGTTGTTTGTTTGTTGTTGTTGTTTTTTGTTGTTGTTTGTCATAATTTATAGCCATTGATTGTTAAGATTGCACAGGTTAAAATAAACACTTTTAAAAAATTAGATCCCATCTGACACATTTATTTTATAGTTTTATGTAGGATCTTAAGATGCAATTTTTTGTTGAATCAATTTTTTTTGCAGGCAGTAAACAAACAGTTTATAAACCTTAGCATGTAGAAATGCAAGTAACAAAGTGAAATGAACAAAATACTTCATACATATACATTTACACAGTTTTACATAGTTATATATACAAAATAAAATAAATAGAATAAAAATAGCTGGGATGAAAGATACGTACAGCGTGTTAATTTAGGAAATTCAATGTAAACAGTAGAAAAGTGCAATGTAAAGTATGCATGTGCAAGTTTAAGTACACAAAAACGTGTACAGTGATTAATTAGTCTACAAAGGATCTGGCAAGAAATGATTTGTTGTTTAGTTTTATTGCCGAGGGCAGGAATGTCTTCCTGTCTCTGTATTATGTCTTTTACTACAAATGTGCTGTGATTTGTATTCAGTAACAATACATTTCAATATATTTCAGTATCCTGTTATTTGACACAGTTTGAAAAACTATGGTCTAACTGCAGTACCAGCAGGGGGCGCTGTCGGATCGTCACCACCCTCCCCCGTTGACTCTGTTCTCGCTCTCGCGGTAGCTCCGTGCTTCCACCGGCGGCGACATTCAGAGAGGAGATGGCGGCCAGAGGGGGGTTTCAGTCAGCACCGACAGCTGGTGGTGGTGGAGCAATGGGACCCGGACCACCAGTACCAGGCGCAGGACCAGGCATGGGACCCGGGACTCCCTCCGGAAGGATGATACCATCGTCGGCCGCGCAGAACCACATGTACCGCTCCCCGATGCCAGGGCCCGGGTACCCGGTGAGATATCACTCCATCTTTGCTGCTGACGCGCGAGCCAGTCCGCTAGAACAAAGCCTCTTACCGCGGCTTTGTCACGAGCGGCTAATGTTAACCGCCGACACCGGCTCGCGGTATCCCCGCCGTAAAGTTCCTCTACGTCAGATACGTTCACACCGTCAGCTCCGAGTGACCAGCGGCCGTTAGAGTCAGTTTGTTGTTTGAACTCGCAAACCCTCCCGCCCGCGAACGTTATTGTCAACTAACGTTAGCTAGTTAGTCACGGTAGCCAATTAGCTTAGCCTGCTAACAGCGCTAACGTTAGCTGGTAAGTGTGTTTCGCTGAGTTTACTCGTTAAAACATAATAGAAAAAGCTTTGTGTGGTTTATAAACGGTGCGCTCAAAGGGGCCTTTAATGATAAACGTCGAACTTTAGAAAGTTGATGCTTTGCTTGAATTAAAAAGTTGGCTTTTACAGTTCCCACGTCTGGTCCACTTTTGAATGAATTGGCTGCACGAAGCCGCAGTTTGTATCGTTGCAGATTCTCTTGTGTATCACAAGATCAAACCTGCAAACTGTGTGCTTAACCTTGGTTTGTTTGTTCCACCATACAGCGGCAACTTTGTGTCACCTGGCTGGTAAAGGTGTTACACAACAGAATAAGTGAACCCAGGTGTTTTCTGAAAACTCGCATCAAACGTGGCAACTTCCCCCCCCATGCATTGTGGTACAATGTTGACGATACAGCGTTAAGTCTGAATTTAAGATAATACAATGATAGTTAACCATGGAGGTTGTGGCCTAGAAACACAATGTTTAAATTATTTGAGGAACGTTTTTCTTGTTACTTATGTCTTATATTTGCTAGTCAAACAAAACGTGCAGCCAACAGTGATTTGACTTAACAATTAATCTGTTGATAGTTTGATCAATTAACTGTTAAGTTCATAAGAATGTACATATTTCTGGTAATTTATTGTGTTTTTTTGTATTTCAGTGTCTGTTGATATCAATTTAGGGTAGAGAGATGAGCATTAGTATAATATTTCTCACAAGAAAGTAGAAAATAATGAGGAATCAACTAATTCGATAACAGAATCAGGTCATATTTACTTAGCTTTGTTTGGCACACCAAACTTGCTCCCATATGGACAGACATTTTCGACTCATTAACATTTCTCAAAACGTATAGCAAGAGGTGATCTTTGAAAACAAGGTGGAATTGTTGTCTCCC
The DNA here is from genome assembly GCF_023055335.1 of Clinocottus analis. Lineage (NCBI taxonomy): Eukaryota > Metazoa > Chordata > Actinopteri > Perciformes > Cottidae > Clinocottus > Clinocottus analis. The sequence goes on from NW_027176042.1 coordinate 19,454,890, forward strand.
GGCCTTCGAGAATCCATTTGTCCGTCAGCGTTCCCATCATCAAAGCTGATTGTGTATGTGAGTGTCCTCTGTGCATCTGTTAATAATCAAGTCCCTTTGAGGAAGGATAGTTTGTTCATGCACCGGAAAATATTGTCTTAAAACATTAAAAACTAAAAGTCACATTGTTGGGTAATTCCAAAATAATGAATGAATATATAGTTTGTTAATCCCCAAGAGGAAATTTGTTAATAAATAAATGCAATTTCTCAGTCCGTCATATATTGTTGAATGCTTTTAGTATAAGGATATAGCCCACGGTGGTTGTGGTTTTAGTAAGAGATTATACACTATTTTGAATTATGGAGGCTTTATCTGATTGTTTCCAACTCGTGTGATCCAAACATTTCAAATATCTCCTGAATTTATTGAAAAACAGAATCATTTACAAAACCCACAAGATTTTATTATTTAACAAGATATTAGCCTAAATCCACATTTATTGGTGTTTAGCCTTTAAAAAAAACAGCTTGCTTCCCTCCTCCTGCCGCACACTGAGTCAAGCACCTGCATTAACAGAGGGCTCTTGCAGCAATCCAACTGAAAAATCACATTTACATAACCGCAACAGCAAAAACTCTGATGGTATAAAACTATCATTCAAAAACCTCAGTACAAGCTTTAAATGTAAAATAAATAGCTTGTGTTGTTATCCTTTCATGCATGCTGCTACTAATTGATTTTGAAGATTTGTGAATAGACCCTAGCACCTATCTGATCTTGATAATGTTGTATGGCCCAAAGAGACATTTACCATATATCCACGGTAGTTGAAGTGTGTGCTGCCTAGATACTGGCAACCTGAAACATAGTTTAGTGAAAGGATGTTACATTTTTTTTTTCTCTAGCGTCCTTGACTGCTTTCACTCACACAAGCAGCCTTTCTCTTCATAGTCGAAGCGGCTTCATTTTCTGAATACTGCAGAACTCCAGTTCTCCGGTAAACCAAGGTTGTACTGATTTGTAGTATAAAGAGCACTAAATTATCGACATGCGGTTCCCTTGCCCACACTGCGACTGTGTGGAAAAGGCAGAGCACATTCAACTAGCTTGTATTGTTGACAAGTCAATGTCCGTCAGCCTTCCAATCTTCCACCATATGCTGAAGCTGAGGAGAGTGTTTCGCCTTCGTCCCGCTCATTTGTTGAACGACTGCTGGAGGAAAAGCTGCAATCTGTGATTTGTCATTTATCTGCATTTCTCTCTTGCACTCATGCAGTCAAATACGCGAAGTCGCCTGTTTGAGTTCTTAGCTCTGGGCTTGGTGAGTTGGAGTTTGTTCTGTATTAACTTGTTTGAAGGACCCGTTGTGCAAATTGTTGCCATCTCTTCTTGTAGAATGAAAGTATGTGAATCTGATGATTTAATAAGCAGAGTTTGTTTCTTCAGTAAACAGTATAGAGCTGCGATTTGTTTTCTTGTACTCTAAAATGTCTAGTGCAATTTGTTTTGATTAGTTTTGAATGAATATGACTAGATTGACATCAGGGCGTAGCAGAATGTGTTACGGGTATTGCTGATGAGGAAGGTTTGTGGGATTAATGATTTCTCCGATGTGGATTTTTATAAGCATTGCAGTGTTATGTAGTGCTCTCATATTGAATAAATTAAACTGACTTTGATTATGGGAGACAACATATTGCTATAAACATTGCATTTTTCGGAGAAAAAAAAACAAAATTACAGATCGGATAGACTTTTAGATTTTAACCTTAATTTTGATATGGGACAGTGTCAAACAACATTATAAGAAGATGGCACTTCGTATCAAAACGTTTGCTCACGGCTGCATTAGACAATACCCAAAAAGGTGAAAGATGACAATATCGCAGACCTTGACACATTGACATTGGAAATGCGGTTTGCACATAATAAATATATGGTAGAAGCATTATTTATTTGTGACAGATTTCGCTTTTCTGAACCCCAGGAAGCGGGACGATGTCACTGAACTTTGTTTGATCTCAACATTCAGAGAAAAAGAAGAATAAATTATCCTTTATTTATCCCCTTGGGGAAATTATTCTCTGCAATTAATCCATCCTAAGTAATTAAGGAGCATTGTGCTGCAGTTAGGTGCCCGGGGAGCAACTGGGGAGTCTGTGTCTTGCTTAAGGACACTTCGACATGAGAACTATGAAGAGACTGCTTTGCTCCTCGAACTGCTCCTTGGAGCATTGTCGAGAACACCCCATCGTTAGTTGACTCTAGGGAAGTCTGTTTTTTACGTTGGTATATCTAGTAGCAAAAATAAACTGCAGTCAAATTACTGAAAAGGCCCGCTGTCTGTGGACAACATGCTTGACTCTGATGTCCCACGCCCAGTCGTGCACAGAGCTCGGTTGGCATCTTTATTCAAAGTTTATTGGTATTGATCATGTCACATGTCCAAATTGCAATGAACTTCAACAGTGCACATCCTTGGGTTCTCAGCAGTACACCTGCCAAGTGTGAAATCTATCAGATGAACTGTTTATGAAATATGCAAAAGACACCTACAGAGATTACATTTATTATTTTTGATGCTTTTCAACGTAGCTTACTTTGTTGCAGTGTTTCATTCAGTGAAACATAAATTGAGATGGAGTGCATTGTAGTTACAGCCACAGCACTAGATCTGTCGTAACAGCTGCAAAAAATTCAATTTGGGTTGTGTCAGGACTAAATAATTCTCACCTGCCATCAGAGAGACCAAGGGTGAAATCATTTTCATTAGCAGTTAAACTGACGATGGTTTTCTTGATTTATCGTTGCGTTAACAGTGAAAATGGCTCGGAATTTGCGATACCCTGTGTGCTGTCGTCAAATGACTTGTTTTGTCAGGCCACCAGTTCAAAGACCGAATGGATTCAATTTATAGTGTTATAGTGGAAGGCTAGGAAAAGCATATTTGGAAGAAGAAGAAAAATAACGCTCAATTATGAAAAATAATGTTCTCTATTTTCTATGCAGAGACCTGGCATGCCTCCATCCAACCGCATGACCCCGCAAGGACCAGCCATGGGCCCCCCGGGATATGGCAACAGCCCAGTGTCCCGTCCTGTGATGCCCGGCGTGATGGACCCGTCTCGTAAGAGGCCCGCACCCCAACAGATCCAACAGGTTCAGCAGCAGCACCGCAACCAGCAGTAAGTCGTCCCCACTCATACAGAAGATCAATATTTAGAGCTTAACTTTTATTATGGACTTTGTTGTAGTGAGTGGCATAGAAAATTGTGTTTTTTTAAATCTGAATAACAGCCTCCAAGCCCGGCAGCCTCCCGCTCCCTCGGTCACGCCGTCCTGCACTTGTTCCCTGACTTTACCGCTGTCGTCCAAAACTCTGATTCCTATTGGAAATCTGTCTTTACTATAATGGATTAAAAAAAGTGGACTTTTTAATGGAATAAAAGTTAATTTTATAAAAAAAAAATCCTATAGTAGAAGTGAGCTAACCTCATTTTATGTCTTTAAACTTAGGAAAATGTTTCAGCAGTTTTGAGATAAAATGATTAATTGAAATATGACTGAAATCTTTTGATTACTCTTTTGATTTAATCTCAATCTCTTGAGTAAAATGAAAAACATTCTGTGGCTTCAGCTAATCAAATATGAACGTTTTATATAACTGAACATTGAATGTATATTGGGTCTTGGCCTGTCGGTTTTGTCAAAATAAGCTATTTAAATACATTATCTTGGCTTCAGCTTGGTCAGTGATGCTGTGATGGAGCCTGGTCACTGTAAAGATGTGGGCACATCAGTTACTGACCTCCCTTTGCTGTGTTACACAAAAGTCCCATTTCATCCACCTTCTATAACTGCAACCAGACTTCAGACAGCCAGGACTAGGCTCGGTAATGCAGAAGCTTTAGGTCATGGCTGCCTTAGCCTAACTTCCATCTCGACTCTTACTTTAATCTAGCACTATTCCTCTTTGACTCGCATTCAAACTTATCTTGTTTAAAAAAAAAAATGTTTTTACAGCACAAAGAAGAAGAAGATGGCTGATAAAATTCTACCTCAGAGGGTGAGTAGTACATGGAAATTAATGAATTAATTAATCTTGGCCTTCATTGTGTTGGACAGATTACAATTGCTTGACCATTTACATTTTGATTGAGATGGCTGTGTGTAGAGTACTCAGAAGTGTGTTCCTCTGAAAGATCTCTGTTGTACACTCCCTGATTTGTTGTCGGTGATCATCGGTGTATTTTGTTGTATCCTAGATCAGGGAACTGGTCCCAGAGTCTCAGGCTTACATGGATCTCCTGGCTTTTGAGAGGAAGCTGGATCAAACCATCATGCGCAAGAGACTGGACATACAGGAGGCCCTCAAGAGGCCCATTAAAGTATGGATCAAATAAAGTCTTCACTCCTGGCATCCCACAGTCACTCGGTTTCAGACCTGAAATTAATTACAAAGCCATTCAGACCCCTCGAGGCATCCATTCATCCCCATAACTAGACATTTAAAAGTAATGTAATTCAGTAAAGGCTTGTAAAAATGTCCACAACACTATGAGGTCGGACATATCGCAGTCATATTTTAAAATATATGTATTTTGCTCTTCAAACGAGATTTAACTTGGAAAGATGTTGGGTTTTTTTTACGGACTGTTTTTGTGTGGCAGTGTATCAAACGATCAGTGCATTATTAGTCGGACAACGTGCCTAGCAGATATTTCTATAAGTCGATCGTCCTCTCTGTGTCTGTCTTCAGCAAATAATACATTGATTTAATCTGAAATCAAGTTGCAGCACAGCTATCTTATCTTTCCCCTGTTTGTTCACATGCGCCGATTATCAGTATAGATAAGAAGTTGGTGTTTAGTGAATAATAGCCTTTTAATTTAAAGTTTCTTTCGATTGATTGTTTTTCAGCAAAAGAGAAAGCTTCGGATCTTCATATCAAACACCTTTAACCCCGCAAAGCCAGATGCTGAGGATGGAGAGGGCACAGTGGCATCATGGGAGCTACGTGTTGAGGGGCGTCTGCTGGAAGATGTAAACTTCATTATTTAATTATATTGGTTTATATGAATTTTTTTCTGTGTGTTAACTGATTTAACAATAGTTTAAATGTATTCCAGAGCACAGCTTATATAACTACCCAAATTATAAATGTCTTGTTGGGTTACATTGAGCCAAAACTATGAAACCAAAAATCAGGTTTTATACAGAGATTATGATTTATTTTAAAATTCCCACTAACTGCACCATTTGCTTTGCAGACGGCTGTGTCCAAGTATGAAGCCACCAAACAGAAGCGGAAGTTCTCCTCTTTCTTCAAGTCTCTGGTGATCGAGTTGGACAAGGACTTGTATGGTCCAGATAATCACCTTGTGGAAGTAAGACTTTATTAAATGCATCTGATTATAAATACAGATATCTACCCCCTTTTTTTAATGTTTGTTTTGTCATTTTCTGCTTTTAAAATTGCATCTTTAAATTTGCAGCTAGCCTTAGAAGACATCTTAAGGCTTTTTTAATCAGACCAACAATCCAAAACCCAAAGATATTCTGTTAACTATCATATAAAACAGAAAAAACAGGAAATCTCACATTTTTCATCCTGAAACCATTTAAAATGTTGATCAATCTATTATCAATATAGTTGTTCTTCATTCAGCGCTGGTTAAATCCAGTAAATACTTGTGTGTATTTACATATGATACTTGAATACTTTAAAAAACAAAATTTTAATTCATTTTAGTGGCACAGGACCGCCACCACCCAGGAGACTGATGGTTTCCAGGTGAAGAGGCCCGGTGATGTGGGTGTTCGCTGCACTGTCCTGCTCATGCTCGACTACCAGGTAAATAAATGCTTGGGCGTTTACTCTTCCTCTCAGAATACCCTGTGATTTGATAATGTTGCCTTCAAGTGCTTTTCAAACACCAACCTTTCTGTCTGCCTAACAGCCCCCTCAGTTCAAGCTGGACCCCCGGTTGGCTCGTATGCTGGGTATCCACACCCAGACCAGACCTGTCATCATTCAGGCTCTGTGGCAGTACGTCAAAACCCACAAACTTCAAGACCCTCATGAGCGCGAGTTCATCAACTGTGACAAATACTTGCAGCAGGTGAGTCGAGTCCTTTTTGTAACATAAGGCACCTTAAAATGGTCATTGAACTTCAGTGATGCATTTTGCGATTTAGAAAGACACCAAATAATAAGTAAGACATTATTTGCATGAAGCTGGAATGAGCAACCTTCGAACAGTTCCCCCGGTTAATTTGTGGTCTTGATGTTGTGCAGTTCGTCTCTGTACTCTTCCTGCTGTCCTTGTATGGAGTCTCTTCTCTCTGGCGCACTGACTGGTTTCCCAGTGCTTTTCTTTCTACTGTGCCAAGATAAACAGAGGATTGTGGAAAGCTGATGTTAAATTCCTACAACGTGAGCATACAAAAAAATATTAGCTGGTTAGCTTAAAGTTTCTCGTAATTACAACAGTAATTTGAAATGCAGTAAACAAGAAAGAGACCCATGACTATAAAAATATCTACACATTAGTTTCTGAAACCTCATAGTTAAATTGTAAGTGATTAATAAAGATTAAGAACTGTATTTAGAATACAATGTCTTTGTTTCTTTTCAATACAAACGCAAGCATACATACTGAATGTGAGGCGAACACAAACCTGCCAAGGGACTCAAGCCCTTTGGCAAAATGGGACACATTTTAATTATATTGACATGAATTATTGTGTATTGGCCCTGATACAAAAAATAATGAATAAAGCAAAGTAACTCGCACAGTTTGTCTGAAACTGTCTCCATAATTTGATGACGTCATACACTTATTTTCTCATTGATTGATTCATTGTGCATATATTTGCATAAAGCTTCAAGGTTTTGATCACGTCTGTGAACTGCGATTCTGCAGCATTGGGAATGATTTATTTAAAGTAATGTTGTTGTTTTTTCCCTGATGGTCTGAACAAGGCCGCCAAATATATCTTGTTTGCTAATTTGCTAGTGTTCTGACAAAACGGGGTGTTGGTTTCATTTTTGCAGATCTTTGAGACTCAACGAATGAAGTTCTCTGAGATCCCGCAGCGCTTGCATGCCCTCCTGATGCCCCCAGAGCCAATCATCATCAACCATGTGATCAGGTAACTTCATTACAGTGATAATTAAGGTCCCCTATGTGACAAAGGTCACATGTTAAAGTTGTGTTTTCTTGATCTCCTGCTGGCTAATATGCCATATCCACATACAGCTCAAACTAAATATACTGTATTCTGTTATAGTGTTGACCCCAATGACCAAAAGAAGACTGCTTGCTATGACATCGACGTGGAGGTTGACGACACGCTGAAGACCCAGATGAACTCCTTCCTGCTCTCCACAGCCAGTCAGCAGGAAATAGCTGGACTGGACAACAAGGTACAACGGCGAGTTTTTAGACAGACACATCCCCTCCCTGTGTAATGAAATGGAGTTTAGTTTCTCTATTTCTCTGCTCTATTTCGCTACTTTTTTTTGTGGGATTTTGATCTATTACATTACTAAGACCTCACTCACTGTAGACCAACTTAAAATCTAAAAAAAAATGTCACACAAAGAGAGGAAGTATTTTTTTTGGTGCCGTAAGAAATGGCATTTAATTCTTTTTAACAACTCCAATTAGCCTTAGCTGTGTACATGCTAGTGTATTTCCTCTCATTTAGCCACTCTCCCAATTTATTGCTGGCTTCTTTCTCGCCCATTTTGAGGTCAGTCAAATCTTTTTGACCTCCTGCAAGCAGCCGTTACCTTTGCTGGGATGGCTGTAATCACATTGATAAGGCATGGAGCCATTCCCCTAAAAGACATTCTCCTGTGTCGTCTTTTGTTCTGAGTCAACGTTGTAAATAGAGAGAGCTCTAGGCGCCATTCATATTGTGGCTTTTGGGTTTGGTGACGATTACTGATATATACCCAGTTCCTGCCGGCCTCGTATCAGAAACTGCAGGATCAACGTGGCTTAGTTTTCTTTGTATGTATAGTGTCTCCTCATGAAATAAATCTGGTGCTGTGGTTTAAAAACGATTTCAAACTGCTGATCTCAGGAATTCTTGCTGTAAAAGTTATTAAGGAATTACACGTCTCACCGTTTTTCTATGTCAGCGATGTTCCATTTAATTAATACCTTATTAATTACTTTTAACATTGATGACTCATCTCTATATTCTCTTTAATTCTTTTCAGATCCATGAAACCATTGAGACCATTAACCAGCTGAAGACCCAGAGAGAGTTCATGCTGAATTTTGCAAGAGATCCTCAGGGCTTTATCAACGACTGGTTGCAGTCGCAGTGCAGAGACCTCAAGGTGAGTCTGTCCTCCTGGCACTGAAAAGGCATTTATCTGTGGTCTTGTATCTCTACTGATGGCATGTTGCCATTCAGAACTGTAAGCATATTGTCATGTTCAGCAGTTGTTCAGAGAGAAATCCTCATGGATAAAAAGAGGAGGCAGCATCAGTTTGTCCATTCAAATTACTTTTAAATGTTTTGAGTAAGCGTTTACTTAATGTTTTTATTGAGAATCTTTCCTTCTCTCTTCTTTTGCCGTTACTGTTGCTGCTGTTATTGCTCCATATACCTTCGTATTTTTAAGTTTCTTCATAGTGCAATTTCATTGTTATCTGAACACACTGGATGATGTAATGCATGTTTTCCTCATCCTAGAAGAAATGTGCCTTCTGCCAGTAGACTTATTCCTTATTTGATTCAAAGGTTTTAGGATAGAGGAAATGGGGATTTATAAATCCATTGAGGCAAATTCATGATTTGGGTTATTAAAATGGACTTTACAATCTGTAAAAACCCATTTCTTTTTCAACAAAACATTGAGAAATGTGGAAAAACATAAGCAGAATAAGAAAGTGGATACAAGAAAGAATTAACTTCTGCGGTGTGAAAAGTCACAGTTGCATCTTAACTACTAAGAGTATCTCAGAGTGAAAAGCTGAAACTACACACTGACACATTTAGGTCTAATGTCAAATAAAAAAGGAACGTCAAAACAACAATTCTAAACATAACCTCTGGTTTATCTGAGCTTGATTCATATTGAAGGTCAGTGAGTTCCTTGAGGTTAATAATATTTGCCCCTACAGAGGTTTACTGTCCAAAGAGAGGATTTTATTACATGGATGTTGTGAAATTTAACAAATTCAGTTTAGAGATCAACAGTCAACTTTGTTCTCTTGCGGTGAATTGTTTGTCTTAGCGGCAGTCGGCATGTGATTAACGTGTAAATGTGTCTTTCTCTATTTACAGACCATGACAGATGTGGTCGCAAACCCCGAAGAAGAGCGAAGAGCAGAGTTCTACTACCAGCCGTGGGCTCAGGAGGCTGTCTGTCGCTACTTCTACTCCAAGGTAATCCACTTTATTCCTCCTCCTATAATTTGTATTTCTTTATTTCTTCTTTGTTCCTAACTGAATCATCTCAATAACTTTATTATGAATTGGCATTAAAGTTGATGACTATCATCTTCCCAAGAGGCTGAATACTATAAACTTTAGTAAACCTATGACTTCTCTTGCGTCTTTGTGAGGTTGACATTTAGGTTTCCTGATATATCTCAACAGCTATTGGATAGATTGGCATGAAATTTGGTTCAGACATTAACAGTGCCCATAAGACGAATTTTAATGACTTTGGTGCTCCGCTGTACTCTGTGTTTTGCGCTAATTACGACTTAAACTAATCATTACTTTTATTGTTGAAAAATTGGCTGATTATTTTTGTCGATAAGAAATCAAACAAAAAACATAAAACTTGTTGGACTAGAAGAGATAATTTGCCACTTTTTTATTTTTTATGGAGTGTTGATGGTAAATGCAGTCCACTAAAAAATAAGTGTTTGCTGTATTGAACCGAGAAAGCTGATTTCTCCTCCTGCAGAGCCGTTAACCAGAATGCATTGCATGCGAGCAGCAGGTTTGCTCAGTCTCTAGGGGTTCCCCGCAGGCATAGTCCTCCTCGCTGTAGCCTCGGGCCGTTTCTCTTCGGCTGAACATCAGCATCGGCCTGAAAAGAAATCTCGTCAATGGCATCCTCAGGATTTTCATTGAGATGCCATTTTCCACTGTTGGAAAATCAAAACAAAGAGAACTAAGATGCTTTTCAGCGGCATTGGGCCCCACAGCTACCAAAGCTGAAGAAGCACTCTGTAGTTCTTCTTGCCTTCAACTTCAAAACGTAGAAGATCGGCAAGACATGCAGGTGTTTTCACGCTACATCCCCAACTGGATTGATATATCTGATCACGACTGACATCAGTAGTGATCACATAGCATCAGCTGGAGATGTTTTCATGTCGGTCACTTCTCAGGCTGAAGCTAAGAATTATTTTTGTAATTGTTTATTCTGCTGATTATTTTCTCGATTCATCTTTTTTAGTTTTCCTATAAAATGCTAGATAATAGTGATACATGCCCATTATTTTCAGAGTTAAGGTGACTGAAGCAATTGCTTATCATTTCCAGCTAAAAATTCCAAACCCAAACATATTAAATTTACTAACATATCACAAAAAAAGGAGCAAATACTTACCTATTGCGAAGCCGACGGTAAATTGAATTATCAAAATAGATAATTGTTCTGTTAATTAACTAGTTATTTAATCTTAAGCTAATCAGCAACTGTTTGCATGCTAATGCCCTAAACTAAGATGGAGAAAACAATCAAGAAAATTACCATCAGCATGTCGGCATGGCCAAAGACGTGGCGTTTTAATCATGGCCATTGTTGACCTCTCGTCATCGTATTTCTTTGTGTGTTTTCAGGTCCAGCAGAGGCGACAGGAGCTGGAGACGGCGCTCGGCATCAGGAACACCTAGAGATATTGTATCCACGTAGATGGGCTGTGTGGTCCCAGACGACCAATGTGTGTGGGATGTTCAAAATGAATTCCTCCAAGAGTTTTCTCATAAACTTGGAGACATAGATACTAGATGGCTTTACCGTTATATAGGATGTCCTTTTTTTTGTTTTCATTCACCCTGCAGCTCGACTACTGTTGCAGTTTGATCGCTACTTCCACTTTTCCACACCAGAGCTGCAATGTATTTTTCGCTTGCATGTCTAAGCCTTACCTGGAAGCATTCCTCTCATTTTGATACATGAAAGTTCAGAAAAAGCAGAGGGCAACTTTTAATGTGTTCTGTCCCTGAATCTAAAAATATCTTTGAATCAGCTGGAATGTGTTGATTCTGCCTTGACTCTTTGTTAGCCCCTTTTTTTTCCGGAAAGTAAACGTACATTTTACTCTCCTCCCAACTTGGCCCTCGGACTCTTGCCCGTTCAGTTCGATATTGCTTGTGTTCGTAGTCGATCGCGACTTGGTTGGCTTTTCATGTGTCACTTTGTCTTAAACTCTCGTTGGTTTGTTTTGACAGTTTGTGCCACAGTCTGGTGTACGAGAGAGAGAAAGCTCAATCATGGCAAGATATAAAATCTTTTGTTGAGGGTGCCATTTAGTATGAAGTTTTTCCCTTTTTTTCTTTTTTGTTATCAATGATTCTTGTTTTAAAAAATATGTATTATATCAGTACTTGTCTTGTTAGCTAGTACAGATTATCAAGGAAGTAGCTAGTATGAGTACCTCTAGTCTATATAGTTTTGTAAATACTGAGCAGAAAAAAAACTGAAGATGGATGTGAAGTATCTTATCCTGGCAGATGTTTTTCTTAACTTTTTTGTCTATGCTCAGATAGTTGAAGCAGTATTTATATTATTAATCAGCCCTCGCTGTCGCAGCACAGCGCTCTAGCTCTCCTCAACATAAAGATGTCACGTTGGACGAGCTGCTGCTCTGCGGGACAAAATGTACACAACATTCATGTCGCCTGCAAGCTGGGGAAAGTTAAATATTCTGCTTTTAGTTTTGTGTATTTTTGATTATGTGCAGAGAAGCCATAAACGGTTGAAGAAGATTTAAAGAGTTTCTTCATACGCTGGCTGAAGACTTCACACCGTGTTGATTTTAATGGTTGTTGTTTGCCTGTTGAAGGTAAAGATGAGTGTCCTGGCTGAAACTTTAGCGTACATTTAATTCACAAATTCCAAGAATACACTAATGTGGGTTTGGGCAGGTACATGATTTGAAGCAATTGGTGGGGGGAGGGAGGGAGGGAGGCGGGAAGGGAGGGGCTGTCGTACTATTTGAATCTGCAGACTTTTTCATGGACCAAACCTATTTTTATGTATGTTCTTATGTTATAATAAAGGATATGTAAAATGTACATGTCTGAATGTTTATTTTCTTTTCATTAACACTGCTTTAATATGTTGGTATCTGGTGATTAGTCTATAATTTAAGCTTTGTTTCATTTTTAAAAGTCCCAATTTGTGTCATGAGGGATTTTAAAGTAGAAGTGAAGTAGCCTTAGTTCAGTAGAAATACTGGAAAATGTAAGTTGATTACAGTACATTAATACTTAATTTCCACTACAGAATGTCATACTTGTAATGAAAAGGAAAACAACCTTGTTTGGTTACCCTAATTTTGTTGTTGATTTTAACTAATGTTTGAGCTTTAGTTTTGTTTGAGGGACCAATATTTACACTTCTAATACCACTTTCGTCACTTTCAGAGCAACATCAACATTTGAAGATAAAGTCAAAGCTGTTAATAAATGCCAAGTTAGTATAACTGTTAACTCGAAAGCTAACGTCACATCAACTCTTTAGTGCACTGCGACATTGCTGCATTATGGTGCGCTATGAATTTAAAAATGTGAGAAGAAAAAAAGTGACCTTTATAAGAGACATCCCTGTGAACTCTCCGTTATCTCCGTGTGGAGAATTTGTCCCCAAGCGGCCGCAGAGCTGTTTGGACACGCCCCCTCGGGTTGGCTGGGGGCGTGTCCAAACAGCTCTTGGCCACTTGTCCGGTATAAATACTCTCCGTCCCGCCGTAGACAGTCTTCGCACCGGCAGCAGCTCCGTCTGGAAGGTCAAATACACAATGGCAGCTCTGAAGAAAATCTGTGTGATCGGCTCTGGTAACTGGTGAGTGGAGGGTCTAAATAATAAAAGGTGTCTGAATGAACTCTAGTGCACTTTTGGATGTCTGAAGTCCAGTGTTTTTATCTGGAGCTGCCTGTCAGCCGTGATCTATTGTAAGGTTGTACTCATCATAACGGTATTTTTGTTCCCTGTATTATATTTCACTCAGTGGATGGCTTTGTGTGTGAGTGCATGTTTTTAAGTTGGCAAACTTGGAAGAAAGAAGGCAACGTTAACCTTTTAACTGAAGATAAATAGTTTATGAAGTTCATAAAGTGGATTTTGTCTTTTGCACAGTGGAGGTCTGCCGACACTGACCTTTGATGCTTTAAAGTCCTCTAAATCTTTATTAAAGAATCAGCTCTTTTATTATCCAGCAGTATTTGTGCTGAGCCGGCTGCTGACATGTTGACATCCCTCGGCCTGCATGACAATTAGTTCAGTCTGTGGCGGAGGAAGTATTCAGATACTACAAAACTAAAGATCCTTAAAGTAGTAGATGTATTAGTGAACAACCGGCATTCAAAATACACATTTGGGAAGTTTAATCTACAACAAATAATCATGTGTCATGAACTATAAAGTAGCATGCAATGGAAATACTTAAGACAAGTGCAAGTACCTTGAAACTGAAGCTCTTGACTGAGTTCTGATATGTAATCTTAAAAAAGGATTTCTCGCAGCTCATAGCGTGTTATGATGTTATGATGACATTCAACTGCGTGTTATGAAATGAGACAGTCCTCATGCCAAAACAAAGGTCCTCTGGTGTTATTCTGGAAAAAGCATCTGAAAATTGATGCACGTGACACAAAATATCTGAATTACAATGGTCTAGTGTCACAAGTCATTTTGATTTGCTCACTATTCGCTATTCGGAGATACACTACTACTGTACTTAGAGCAATAACTAATAATTTCCCTTTGGGGATCAATAAAGTAATTATCTATCTATCTATCTATCTGTCTGTCTGTCTGTCTGTCTGTCTATCTATCTATCTATCTATCTATCTATCTATCTATCTATATAATAAAGTAGAACATATATTTTCATGTATTTAAAAGTGTAAAAGTTGTATTTCTTACACACAGTGGTCAGTGTGCGACCTACTTAATATCAGTAATATTTGAAGCAAAGAACATTTTTCTATGTAGGAATACACAAATAAACGAAAAGTTGGTACCCGCCAGCAATATCAATGTAACTCAAGACATATATGACAACTGCTTCATCTTTTATTGATCTTGTACCACTTCAGCACCAGACCAGAGTATGGAATCCACTATAATCCATGTTCAAACTACGTATCACGAAAAAAAAAAACAGAGGACATTTAACTTTTTATTTGTGGGGGTAACAATAAGTTCAACCAGCTGCTGTCTCCAAACCCAGTAGGATCACTGTGTGCCTCCATGTCCACAGGGGCTCTGCCATTGCCAAGATTGTGGGCGCCAACGCAGCCAAGTATGACACGTTTGACACCACCGTGAACATGTGGGTGTTAGAGGAGACGGTGAACGGCCGTAAACTCACAGAAATAATCAACACGGAACATGAAAATGTGAAATATCTGCCCGGCCACAAGCTGCCCCCCAACGTGGTGAGCATGAGAACGACCCCTCCTTGACGGCTTCAGGGACCGCTCGGTGTTGTCACATGACTGAAGTTTCCTCCTCGTTTCCTCTCTCCTCGTCAGTTGGCCGTTGCAGACTTGGCCGAGTCTGTGAAAGGAGCCGACATCCTGATCTTCGTGGTGCCTCACCAGTTCATTGTGAGAGTGTGTGACTCCATTAAAGACCACATCAAGAAGGATGCCGTAGGGATGTCTCTCATAAAGGTCACTTTTTTTCCCATCCCTTCTTATGTTTTTGAATTCATATCGCACCATATTACAGGAATGTCACGGTGCACTCAAGAAGTAATGGCCTTGTGGTCTGCTCCAGGGCGTGGACGCGGGTCCGGAGGGTCTGAAGCTGATCTCTGAGGTCATCCGAGGGAAGCTGGGCATCACGATGAGCGTCCTCATGGGAGCGAACATCGCCAACGAGGTCGCCGAGGAGAAGTTTTGTGAAACAACAATCGGTAGGGGCGATGAAAAGACATTGGATGCCTCCAACTGCGGGGACGCAGTGACATTTGTCTTTTAAAAATGACTTGCTACCAAAGTAAAGTCATAAATGTAATGCTTACAGGATACAATCATAATTTGTATTTTTCCCAAACTAGATGTATACAGCAGTTTTGAGTTTGGCTCCAGTTGTAGTTAAGGAGGATGTGACTTCTGATATATCAATAATGATTGGTCAAAATGTATCTTTTATTGGTCTTTTCCATTTATTCAATTAAAGTGACTGGTCCTTTAAAATACATTATGATGTAAAGATAACATAAACACACATGTATACACAATTGAGTATTGGGTACTTTTGGACACAGGGTGCAGAGACATGGCTTTTGGGCCCATGCTGAAGGAGCTGATGCAGACCATTAACTTCCGTGTGACTGTGGTGGAGGAGTCTGACGTCGTGGAGATCTGCGGGGCGCTGAAGGTCGGCTTTTCTCTTCCTTCGAAACAAATGTACTCCTTTTATTTTCCCCGCCATCTGAGCGCGAGCAAAAATGTTCAATGTCGTGCCTGTGCTGCAGCTCGTAAGAATACACAAAAGATGTCATGAAGGGAAAAATGCGGCGCTGTCAAAGGAATTCCACTCACTAGTTTTTGTGGCTTAAGATATCTCGACATCTCCTGATATTTCTCTTTTAAATTCTCCACATGGTGAGACTTCGGTCATCAATTAAACATGTTTCTAACCGGCGCATTTATAAGCTTTTTAAGGAAAACATTAAGATACCTCATTAAAGAGAAACTCGCTCGTCTTGGAGATGCAGCATTGTTCCAAAATGCTTGAATTGCGCATATTATCACAAATTTTTTGTCGTTGATTGACATTGATATGATATTCAACAGGATGTGTGTCGTGAGCAGGGTCGGCCTTCAATCAGAGGGTCGGTGGTTTGATCCCTCACTCCACTTGTTCATGTAGGCAAGACACTTAACCCCAAATGGCTCTTTTAGGCCTACGAATATATGAATTAGAGTCCTGATGGTTCATCAGTGTGTGAATGGGTGAATGATGTAGCGTTAAAGCGCTTTGATTGGTTGGAAAACTAGAATAAGTTCTATTATGCAGTAAAGAGTCAAATCTAACATCATTAGCTGTCCGATGTAAAAACATATCTGTATGTGACCTCTGTGAAGGCACTGATTTCTCATCCAAACAGTGAGATTCCTCCAACGCATTGGTACCAACAGCCAGCGTGCAACCAATGCCACACGTTCACCGGCAGCATCTCTTCAGCGTCTCCTCCTTCTGTGTGCTGCAGAACATCGTAGCAGTGGGAGCCGGTTTCTGTGACGGCCTGGGGTTCGGCGACAACACCAAGGCGGCGGTGATTCGCCTCGGCCTGATGGAGATGATCGCCTTCGCCAAGGTCTTCTGCACAAACTGCCAAGTCTCCCCCGCCACCTTCCTGGAGAGCTGCGGCATCGCCGACCTCATCACGACGTGCTACGGCGGCCGCAACCGCAAGATCGGGGAGGCATTCGCCAAAACAGGCAAAGTACGAAGACGCCGATCGTTGTCCCTCTCTGTCACTGCCATCTCATGAAAGCCATGACAACTTAACGTCAAACACTGAAACGACATCGAAACATCTCTTTGTTTTAGACCATAGAGCAGTTAGAAAATGAGCTGTTGAACGGTCAGAAGCTTCAGGGTCCAGCGACTGCGTCCGAGGTCCATCAAATCTTGAAACATAAAAACATGGTGGAAAAGTAAGTTTACCTTCTGTTTTATTAAATGGAACTTAATTACACGATAGTTTGTTTCGCATTCCTGCATTTATTGATTTGACTGAGTCCATTTGGTTATGGTATCTTTCGCTGAATGTGTTAACTTCATGGTTTCCATCGTTGTCTCTGGCCTCTAGGTTTCCCCTTTTCACCGCCGTTCACCAGATCTGCTTCAAAGGTCACTCGGTCACAGATTTCATCAAGTGTTTGCAGGACCACCCAGAGCACATTTGAATGATTGGAGCCTGAAGAACAGCTGGAAGTTTGGGAAAGGACTCACTCTAGAGCTACTGCATAACCCAGCCAGGTGATTGTTGGGAGGAAGGTTAGGTGAAGACTGTACTGCCTGATCCTGAGTACTTTCATGTTTGAATCTTGACAACAACAAAACATAGAGTTGCCTTCTCTACTCCTCTTTTGCCTTCTGTTACAATACTGACAAAAGCACTGCCTTCCGTTCAGACTTATTAGAAACAAATTGTTGCATTAACTCTACCAAGTCTTGAAAGAAAAAATGTACACAATTTACACAATGCTCAAACCCCGACCTACATGTTGTGAAATGTTACAAAATTGTTTGGCTAAAAGCCTGAACGTGCCTTTTCACGGACACACTTGTTCTCCAATGTTTAACACTGCCACTGATGATTTATGATAATTTTTTGGGATTTTGGAATAAATTATTGAGCTTGTTGACTTTGTGCCTGTGTTTAATGTGTTGCTGGTATCTTCCTGCAGGATACACTCACACTTACTCTGCAGCCGCCTCGCTGTAACCTGACCTGAGCTCAGCCAAGCTGCCACTCTAAACTCTTCACCTTTACCATTTTCTAGAGCGTCTATTCAACCTTTCTTTTTAGGTTCACGCCCCGTCTCAGTCCACATAAGTGATGACTGTGTTAATCGGTATGGGTTATTGATAGTACTAAGGTTATTTCAGTAGGACTTATGAACGCTGTCCGAATTAAACAATCTTTACTTGTGTTTTTCAACACACAGAAACAAATTAGAAGATGTAATCTCTCTCTAAATTCTGTTTAAATGCAAGAAACCAATGTGTGTTCTTTCACAGCCATCTATCACATGACTATATAATGTTCAGTGCCTGTAAGTAACTGGATAAGAGTTTTAGCTAAAGGCAGCAAAAACTACTCCCCACCTATACGCGCTTTGATCCCACAAATGAGTTCATTTAATTTTTGTACCAGCTCTGTTGTTATGCTATGTTGTCGACCATAAAGTTACATCATTTGCCACTTGTATTGAATTGGATTCCCTTCCTGAAACCCCTCGCATAGTTTTTGAGTCAACTGGCCTTTGAGATTTCTAATAATAACACGCTCTAACGAGGAAAATGCCCATCTATAATTAGACATGGGAAGCACTGCAGCTGCCTCACCCATGCTTAACAACACAGATGGAGGGATGCCACCTTTTTGAAACACTACACCATTGTGATTCCGTCAAAATTCACGACGTGACTGTCATTCTTTCAGCCACATTTATAAAATGTATATATATGAAATGAAGAATCATACATTTCTATCATGCATTTCAGTGGGGTATACATGTATGTCTGAGCTTTTACAGAAATACAATACCTTGTATAGGTCAAGAAGGTTGCATACTATTCCAGAACAATTTATAGTTGTAGTACACCAATGAGCCACTTGGAGGCACCATCACATCGATCACAAGCCCATCTTTCCAGTCAGTTTTATCTTCCTTTCTTTCGGGACCTTTACATATAAACCGTCGAACGGATTTCTGAGCGGAAGCTATACAATCTCTTCAAGTGTAATACGTTTTAATAAACTAAATATTAAAGTTTTTGACAACAGTGTGGCTCTTCCAGGAAACCAGCAGGGATGGAGTCCTGGCACCCATCCCTTTCAGGGAGGAGAGACTCGCTTTACTTCCTCAATTCCAGTTCTCATCTTAGGGCGGCTGCTAAGGCTTGTCAAGCTGTTTGGTGACAAACATGAAATACAGGAAGCTGGGCCGCGTTGCCTTCAAAATAAACAAAGGAAAACGTGTGAGAAAATTAAAGGAAAAGCCAGTTTTTAAATCTTTTGACACCAGCAAGTCCAAAAGTGGAGTCTCAGGTCTTTGACACTGGACTTGCAATTAATGGCCTGAAGAGATCCGGCATCAGATATTTATTTATGCTGAATGGAAAAACAGCTTTGTGAATGCCAATGTCTAGCTGAATGTCAGAGTGTGGCATTTTGATGTTTCTATTTATTTATTTATTCGTTTCTAATCAAAGGTCGAGTCTTTGAGCATCTGGCCTTCTTGTCTTGGAAAAATAACCACAGTTCAACACGAGTCAATTCTTTAACTGTGAGAATACGTCCGAAAACAATATTGTAAAACCTCTAATTGAATAAAACAGTCCATACATTGAACGCAGTCATAAAATATAAAAGTATGGAAGCCCATTTTTGACAGTTAAAAATAGATCAAATTCATGATTGTGGGATAAGAAAGTCAAAATTATGAGACAGCAAGTCATAATTATGAGATGGAAAGTCAACATTATGAGGTAGAAAATCATAAATTATGAGATAAGAAGGTCGAAATTATGAGACAGAAAGTCAGAATTATGAGAAACAAAGTCGAAATTATGAGATATAAAGTGTGTGTGAGCTCATAAGTATGACTTTTTATCTCGGAATTTGTTTAGTAATTGCCTTCTATATATAGGTCACAAAGTTGAACATTGTGAATCTTATCTTATTTTGAAATTACGAAGCGGAAGTCGCTGGTTTTCCTCACACTCGTGCGGTAAAAGCCGTCGCGCAAAGTTGCCCGGGGGCAGGAGAGGCTTCCATCAAGTTTCACACATCCTCTTCTTTCAGATAATACACTCATTTAGGTCAACCGGCCTGGGTCTGGGACACCGTGAAACATGGCTGCCGTCTCAGCCTGGTTCTGGAACGAGAGGTTCTGGCTCCCACACAACGTCACCTGGGCGGATCTGGCAGACCCAGCTCCCGGGGTAGAGTACCCCAAAGCTGGACACTTGTTTGCTGCCTTCCCGCTGGCTTTGGGGATTTTCGCCGTCAGGATACTTTTCGAAAGGTTCGTAGTCGTTGCTTATGTCGGGTTTTTTTTTTTAATTTGAAAAGCGAGGGAGAAACTCCATGAAAGTACTTTCAACGGGAGGTTTCCTCACAACAACGGAGTGATGGGTTCGCTAGCAGTTGGTCGACCAACATCTTCTAATGTGTGAGAGGGGGTTTCTTTTGTCCAAACTACACCATCTCCTCACGTCTGCCTACCGAATAATGTTCAAAATATACCGATATTTATTTTCTCAACTACTCCAAAAGGCAAATGTGTGTTAGAAATGTCCTTTAAACGTCGTCTCGTGACGCTAGCGTCACGCGTGTCCGTTACAACTCAACCGGCCCTTTTTCTTCTCAAAAGTCCCCAAACTCTCGTTGTGGATGTTTTGGTAACTCCAGACCAGCCTGGTCTTCACTGACCGGTATTATCCAGTCTGTTCCTGTCTCTAGCTGCTTTCATAGGGAAAGATGCTGCTTCTGCATTGCTGTGAAACCCCCACAGCTACTTGTCACATGTAAAGGTGAAGGTATCCATCCGGTCCTTTTGCAAAGATGTAGCTGTGTGCAAAAGTGCAGAACAATGTAGTGAGTGCACCCACACACGCACGCGCTCACGCTCACACACACCTCGGGTTGGTGCACACTTGATGGGAGCCACTTTGCATAAGATGTCCTCCAGGCATTATTCTTTGGCAAACAAGAGCAGAGGATTTATGTAATGAGTTTGCTGGTTGTTGCCTGCAACTCTCTCTCATACACGGATAAGTGCGAGCTTACTTCTACAACATGAGGAATGGAATTACGCAGACATTTTCAGGTATTTAAAGTGATTGATGGAGGTCAGTCTGGGGTCACAAACAGGGCAGTGTCTTGTTCAGACTATTTGACTATTGATTTGGGAACACCAGATGAGACGGGAGTACTGAAGATCCACTTTGCCAAAACCCATGAGGTCCAGCTTATCAACAGCTGGCATGAAGAAAAGGCTGTGCTGAAAAGTTTCTTTTAATTTGCAGAAAGTATGACTCTATTTGGAGGATCTGAACCTTTTTTCTTATCCTATTTTGTGTGCAGACACTGACCGCAGGAACAGCAAAACCACATTTCCTCATTTGTTGACTGACACTTTGATGGATGGCTTGCCACAGTGGGTTTTATTATTTGTTTCGCCGCTCGCGTTGAGGAAGGTTGTGCCTGTTTTCTGCAGCTTCAAGATAAAAGTGCCAAAGGACTGTTGCTAGATTTGACTGGATTTGTCACTTGATGCTTTTCATTCTTCCACTGCTTCAGTAAACAACTGCTGTAGTATTTGGTTTGCTATGTTGAAGTCATTTCAAGGTCCGAAAGATACTCAATACAGAAAAAGTATTTGATCTGTATGGTCCTTCACCAGTTTTAGTGTGCCTGTGGCTAGACATGCTGCAAGTATCGTTGCGTGTAACGAGGAGACGGTACACTTCCATCGCCTCCTGGCAAGGTGCAGCCGTGCTTTCACAACCGCTCATTACCAACGTTTATATTGTACGCCAACTGCATGGCTGTAAAAACTGTTTTAATCTCAGTTCACATAATGATGAAGAGCTCAGTAATCATCATTAGCCAATTATTGTTATTTAACCTCTTTAAATGTCTTTCTTTAGTTGTCTGTCAACAAAGATAACCGCATGAGGACTGAACCTCCGCTGTAATACATTCATAATGATAAATAAGAACACGGGCCACAAGTTTCTGCTTCTTAACATTTACTTGAGTAAATATATGACCGAGTCCTGCAATCGGGTAGGTTGCAGAAGATGACTTGTTGTCTCTCCGGTACGTTTATTAGTCGACCACTATCGCTTCAAACACATCGTCAGGCTTCCTCCTTTTTTAATTTAGAAACGGTCAAGTGACTGTTAATAAGGAGCAACCGGATATCGGAGGCGTCTCCAGGGAGTCGTGGAGGTGTTGGATGAGAATCTCACGGAGCTGAGGCACCTGTCTCGGGTGTCGGAGCTCGACTGCGTGTCCCTCTCCAACACGAAGACGATATCCACAGCGATTGTTATCAGAGAGTGTTAAAGCTCTCACTGTCTGACACGGACTCACTCGCTCATTCATTTATTTTTCAGATATAAACATCACACCATGGCATGAGTTTGTACTTTGCAGAAGCTAAATGCAGGCTTTGTTGATAGTTCCTTGTATCTCATACACAAACACACACACAGTCAGAGACGTGATTGGGGAGTTCTCTCAGACTCATCCTCCAACAAACATGTTTCGGCTCATGGCTCCAGTTATGCTCTCCTTTTTTCTTCAAATGACAATGTCAATGCGTGTACGTTTAGCCTGCAATGATTGGTCAATCTACGAAAATGAATTGTCAATTATTTTGATGATCATTTTGTTAACTTCCCTGATTCCAGCATTTCAAATGTAAGAATTAGATGTGTTTTGTCATATGGGAAACCAAATATATGTTTCCTTGCGTTACCTCAGGATGTGAGCAATTATTACCTTTTTTCTTTCTGACATTTTCTCAAATAAACAAGTAATTGATTAAATGATTTTGAAAATAAATGTCAGGCCTGTGGCTTTGAACAACTCCCCTTTCTAAAAAAGCTTCCCCAACAAATTTGACTGTTAATACACCTTTTATTGAACTTCCATTTCAACTGCCTTCAGTATTTGTATTTCGACTGTCAATTCAACTACAATTTGAAACGTATGAAAAAGCAGCCTTTTCTCGTTCTAGTCTTGCTATCTTAGAAGCCACAAAACCTGCTAGTTTATCTTTCTCAATCTTTTGTCTTACAGTGTTATCTTTAACAACTGCACTCTGTCATAATGCCCAAAACATCATTCTTTTCTGACAGTCACAAGGAACAATTACTCATACGGTGGAAACCTAAGCGTATTGGATATCTTCTTCCTCAATGTTTCTTATCAACGTTTTTTCTTTTCCAGCCTCTTACCTCAGACATTCATTTCTGTTCTTGCACATATTCATCAAGTGTGTCTGCAGTATTTCCCCATCTACCTGATTAATACGGCGACTGTCCTCAAACAGCCCGAGCAGGCTCCGCCTCTTCCAGACCAGTTTGTACTTGTTTGATTAAGATCATCACTTTGCCGCTGGCTGTGACTTGATGGGGGCTGTCAGGCTGTTGTGTGTGTGTGTAACTCTTGGCCCTTCTAAGCCGTGTCACGGGTTGAACGTTGTTAAGACTACAAATTGGGATTATGAGTAACCATGCTTGCTATATAATCAGTAGCGACCCGTTTTGAATGTCTCCCTTTTAAGTAAAAACTAAGTATTCTCTCTGTCAAAAGGAAGTGAGGGGTGGACAGCAACCAATAATGTTAATGTGGTGCATCAAACATCCTCCTTACTCGGTTTTCTGTTGATTTTCCCCATAATATGGCATTGTCTTTCCCCAAAGTCATGAGCCGTGCTTGTGACCCGGTGTCTGGGAAGTTTTATCCCAGTGGCGAAGCATGCTTGTTGCTACCTGCGTTCGTGCATACACAAACCACACTGAGCGCGCCGCTTAGTAACATGCCGTGTGTGTTGTGTTCAGGATCTGAGGAACGAGGACGTTGGACATTAACTTTTATCTCTCGCCCTTTCGGTGGGCAGCAGCAGAAACACCGATCAGCACTGAAAGGGTCAGGCTTGCAGGGGGTTATATCTGCCCATTTGTAAAGGAATTGAAAGGCCCATGCTTACAAGTGAACCAAGACTGTTGTCGGTATCTGTGCCACATCAGCTCATGGTTTACCTTACCCATGTGAGTGGGCAACAGTTTCATAGAGAGATTTTTACCTCAAGCCCGACCACTGAGTACATTTAGGGTGAATGAGACCGGAAGCTGCATCAGCTTCAGAGCTCCTGTGTGCCAAACATTACGTGTTGCTCATTAAGTGTTTTATGTTCAATTTTTACCTACGTTGCAATGTAGATTACCCTCTGTAATCTTTCAACAACAATATGCCACATAAAACCAACGTATCCAGTCTAACGTCTGTGCACTGAGGTGTTGGACCAGTATGTGAAGTGAAACTGCTCTTTAAAGGTCATTTAAGAACCATGTCAAATACAACTTTGCTTTAAGACACATGCAGGTTTAAAAGTATTCAACCTTTAAGACACTTGCTAGATTGGATGGTATGATAATGATTTAATCCAGCCTGTTTGATCTGCAAACACATCATCGCTCTCAAGGTAACTTCAGGGCAAACAGAAAGTGCTTGGAGGTAAAGCCGCTTATTAGAGGGAGACGATAATAAAATGGGGAGGGCAAGAAGTGTGAGCGGTTTTATGTCGGACTCGAGGCATTGTTTTTTTCTTCTTACAATGGAACAGGCTATTTTGTGGTGAGCGTTAGATTCCTCACAACCAGCAACCATCACCGCTAAGACAGTTGAGGTTTCAACATTTCAAGGATTCCTTTCCGGTTCAATACTGGCTCAGTATTTGTTTAAAGAATGAATTAGCAGAAAACAGATTACATCTTGCTGATGTGATGATCGACTAGCTTAAAAAGTAGTTGAACGCTGACAATGAGAGGCTCAAGAATCAAAAATCATATAGTTGCAGAAATGGTTGGATAAACGTCTTAAAAAACAGCCTAAGAATGGACAATGTTAACATGGATTCACATTGTTTCCGGGTCTTGAAGTTTACATTTGTCATGTTTTCCTATTGCTGCTATTTAGAGCCTCCAGTCCACTAATTGTTTCACAATGGACTTTCTGGTCAACGTCAATGCTGTAAAATTATAGTCACATCTTTTTCTGCATTCTTCTGCAAAGGGACTAGAAACACAATTTCACAAAGTTTTTCATTCAAATCAACTGGATCATGAATCCTTATGACTGTGTGACTTTGATGAAGCATTTCTTAAGTGAAGGAAGGTTTCACTGTTTGTGGAAAACCAAGAACACACCCAGAGCTTCAGAGCATTTCATTAGACACTTCTGCATCTTGTTTATCAACCCATTGTGGATGTAAACAATAACAATAAAATAAGTCTCACTCACAGGATGTTGCTTGAATTTAACCTGTATTCTATGTTTGCTTTATTTGAGCTACACCTTTCTTCAAAATTTAAAGATCAATGGCTTCTCACAAAAGCATATACATATATATATCCATACGCCTACGTTGTATAAGTCATATTCATCCACCAGCACAAAGCACAACATGCCTGTAATAGTTAATACGCTATTCAGTGATGCAGGGGTCAGAGAAGGTCATAATGTTTTTCCTCATGAAGGAAGCATCCTCCTGGGGATTTTAAGAAGCTCTCACTCAGCATGGGCGTACTGTTTATTGCTCTTTATTAGACGGGAGCCAGCCAGGCTCATGCAGCACATTAACTACGCTCTCTGTCTGCGTTTGACTGCTGGAAACACGTGACGCGCACAGACACCCGGACTACTTGAGAGAGACGGAGACGAGAGAGGGAGCAAGTGTTTGTAAATAACATTTAAAAGTAACCAAACTGGACCCGAGCCTGAGGATTCAAACCGCTGATTGACGAGTGTTTGCTTTGTTGGGCGTTACAATACATAAAGGTGCTTTCTTGTAAACAAACAAGTTGTGTTTACGTTCAGTGTTTCTCACCATGATTAAGCAATGCATCAATGAGGTCTCGCAAACGTAATGAATGCATTTCCTCCTTCACAAATCATTTGCAAGGCCCGATTTTAAACCTGCTTTGTTTATAAACATGTTTAATAACACGTCTTCTTCTTTCCGCTGTGGATCAGTGGGATACCAATTGCAGGAATGTGTATTGCTCCACCTTTGTGCATGAAACAAACACAACAGTGACCCACTTAGTGAAAAATACCTCTTTAGTACTACTCGAGGTCTAAAACTCCTCGGGTTACATTTAACTTTACAACAAAGAAGCTGTAAGTCATTTTTGATTTGTTGACCAGTCTCTGGCCTCCCACTGATTTAAGAATCTCAAACCACATGTTCACAATGTTTCTCTTCTTTGTATGTGTGAAGGAACCCCGTTCATCCGCCTCATCGCAGATTGAACGCTATTTAAAGCTTGAGCCAAACACATCCTCCAGGTTTCCTTTTAGCTTGTTTTTAGCATTGTGTGACCATTCATCACTTTGCCGCAGGTTTATTGCCGGCCCCTGTGCCCGGAGTCTCCACATCCAGCAAGGCATTGGACGAAGAGCTCAGCCCAATGCTGTGCTGGAGAAAGTGTTTACATCCATCACCCAGGTTTGGTGGCTTCCTCCCTTTTTTTTTTTTCTTCTTTTTTTTTGAAGAAGAAGCATTTGTGTTCTCGTGTTTCAGTAACTGTTCAAATCATCTGACAACTCAAAGACGAATCTATGCTTACAGAGTGTTAAAACATATGCTGCCTCCACAATACAACTCTGGACTCAATTGGGTTTAGTTCCTCGGAGAAAATAGACGTTTAGGCTGGTGTGAGGCATCTGTTTTTGCTTGGTTTTAAGGCACCTCTGCATTATTAAATGCCAAGTCAGAGTTTTCTTTATTACAATTTAGATATTGACTTGAACTCTATAAGTCAGAAATGTGTACATATGACAGGTCTACTGAAACAACAGCTCAATAAACAACATAATAAAAGTAACATGGTCTTCGGAGGAAAAGATATATGTATGTATCAGCTTCATTAAAACAGTATTGGAGCCGTCCTGTCTCCAGTCACACTGTACATTGGTCATACCATTTTTTCTCTACTGTTTTCCTCTGAATCAATTTAATTTAGATTTAAATAAATTGAAATATCTCAGACATCATATAATAACATAGAGAGCGCGTGTACTGTAGTTTTGGGTAATTTTTGACTCTAAGGCCACTCTTCATCTCTCACGAAACTAAACGGTTGTGTGATTAAGTGGAGGCTAGATCCAGACAATGAAACATTTATGGAGATGTTTGTTGATGATTAAATTCCTCAAATTACTTCCACTGAAGGAACTGAACTGCAGTTCAGACACTTAGATTGTGCAACGGCACATTTCTTTCCCAAATAAAATGCTTCCTGATGCTTTTTTTTTGTCTTTGCTGAGTGTGTTCTCTTGAGAGATTAAAGCACACAATTACAATATGCTCGTACTGGTCACTGTATATGTAAAGTAATCGAGCTTCCTCTTCATTATTGTTGGTGCGCTTCAATCAAAGCCGAGTTGTCTTCTCTGCACAGGATCCAGACTCTCGCCATCTGAATGGCTTGTCCAAGCAGCTGGACTGGGATGCGCGAAAGGTCCAGCGCTGGTTCAGGCACCGCAGGAACCAAGATAAACCCAGCACGCACACCAAGTTCTGCGAGAGCATGTAGGTTAATCCCTATTGTGTTCCCCTTTCACCTCTCTGCAGGCTCAGGCACACACTGGTTGATTTCTGTGCAGGTGTAGTGTGATGTTTTCTGTGGATCTGTGCAGACTTTCAGTCCTTTCTTCTCCAAAGGCTTTTCATTGTTCGCACTTGAATATAGATTTTCAATAAGAATGCAGGTTATGTTAGAATAAGGATTGTGGCAGGTAGATGCATACCGTATATTATATTTAATATGTGCTGATTCTCTCTTAAACCAGCCCTATGTTCTGGACCATAATTCCTTCTTGTTTACTTGTAGGTGGAGGTTTACATTTTATGTGTTCATATTTACCTATGGGCTCCGGTTTCTGTGGCAGGTGAGCACATGATCAGATCAAGCTTGGATTGGCTTTGTGCATTGTTTGTTCTTTCATTGAGGATATTGTTTGATTGGCTGGGCATATTTCCAAAGATAAAAACCTCGAGGATTGTTTGCTGAAATAATATGTTTTGTTTTTTTTAGTCTCCTTGGATGTGGGATACACAACTTTGCTGGTATGGTTATCCTTATCAGGTATGATCCAGTTCTAATTGTTCTCTATATAATCTATGATGCAATCAAACTACGACCTCAACAAGTCCCTCTAAATACAATCAACAAAGTCAATACATTAACTTTTATTGCAGGGCTATTGGTTCGGATTGCATGACTTTGTACCTAATAAACTGGTTCATAGTTATCTATGGAAAACCGCACTGAGTCACTTCATACTTGAGTAAACGGGACAGTATGACAATAGAACTATTGTCATACTCTATATGCTTTTACATCACTTCCTTCTGCTGAATAAAAAGCTGTCTGACAAGTTAAATCATGTAATTGTCTTATTGCAGATATACTGGTATGAGTGTGTAATGTTGGCCAAATGTCTTTTTGCAGATTTCAGTCCCAGACAGGCCCACCGGTAACATTTCCATCATATACCAACTCAAGCTCATGTTCACGTTCAGATTGCAGCTAAACACAGTTAAAGACTGAAATGAGTGATTGTAGAGACTGAACCCAGTTTAAGACACAATTTAGACACGATTCACTGGACGGCATCTCCGGCTTTATCGATGAAGTAACTTTGGACATCACGGTGGTTCACTGAAAGGGATGTTGTGATGAGCACAGTGGTGGTCACACGTCATTCTTTCACTCTTAATGCTGTGTGTTAGACAATGCTTTTTAAAGGTGCTTTATTCCAAATTCAAAACATAAATATGATTGAGTGATTACCTCCATGTGCACGCACTAACATGGATCGACTATGTAAACAAAACTTGTATCAAAACACAGAGGTAGAGCGACTCCACTATATCTTTACAGCTGCTATATAAATGCTCTGAATTTCAAATTCAGCACCTTTTTTTAAAAATTTTTATATGAATAAATTTCTTATCTGAACTGACTCTCTAAACTTGCCCCACCTGTCTGTCTCTTCAGGTCATGACTCCGGGTCTTTACCACTACTATGTGACCGAACTGGCTTTCTACTGGTCTCTCATGTTCTCCCAATTCATCGACATAAAGAGGAAGGTGAGCGGGACAACGCTGTCTCTGTTAGATTAGACCACAATGGACCCACCGTGGTTTAACCACTCCTTGTGAAATAGCTGTTAATAGGTCTACTGTTCCTCTTTTGGCAGTGGCGTAACATGTGGTTATGTGTGACGCAAATATTTTCAAATGTATGCAGATAAAGGGCATCGAGATCGAGTTATGGAAGGTCACATGTTTTTGGGGCTCCGCTCCTTCTGTGAATGCTTTGTATTTTCAGCACGAGGGCATCCACTGGCATGTGATTTGCAGAATGGAGCAGGCCTAACTCTTTAAAAATTAGAGAAATTCCTCTGAATGCCAGCGTATTAGAGCTGGAGTTTGTGACAGATGTTTGCCTTTAATGTTTGAGATGTCTCAACCAGCGAATATCTGGAATAGGAAGTAGGAAAAGTGGGCCAGCGCCACATGATTGAATTAAGAGTCGAGCTGAACGCGAAGCGGCAGCTTGTCTGATTTCACATGTTGTGTAATATATGAATTCTGCATGATGTTCAGATGAGGCTAATGGAGCTCCTGCTCAGCAGATTGTTTCACTGGATTTGTGTTTATTAAGCTAAAAGAAATTCCTCAAAGCCTTTCTTGACATTTACCTTTTACTCTGCTCGGTTTCATTGTGATAACTTTACAGTTTGCTCCAAGCCACCAAGGTAGTGAGTAAATATGTGTGTTAAAAGGTGTCGCTAGACAAGCAAAAGAGCCAGTATTCATGCAAACAGAGGCGTAGTGTACATATTTGAACCGGTCAAATATGAGATTCTAGGAACATGGATGTTGCACTTCACTGGATTTACAACCTCTCAAAGTACTTCACTTTGTAATTTGAGTATTTAGCTAATACACCACGGTCTCGAGAAGTCAGCCTGAACTGTGAGAAAAATGTTGATCCCCAGAGGGTAAAATGCGGAAACGAGAAGAGAGAACATGAAGAGTCCAATCCCCTCATGAAGTCTGGCCTGCTGCTGTCAGCTCTGATGACTTCACTGTCAGACGAACAATGCTTCTGTCTTTGCTCTTAAATTCCTGCATGTGTCTTTGTCTTTTCGCACTATGGATCCCTCCCTTATATCGTCTCTCCGTCCGTCTGGCTGCATGAATCGAGCGCCGCCTGTTTCTGGTCTCTCTGAAACAGTGGAACTTTTCTAAGAAACAATGATGATGAAATTCAGAGCATATTTATCAGTGTTGTTCAAAACGTGACCCCGCGCGGTCACACTGGCCATACATCAAGCTTTTGTTGCAGCTTCGTGAACGTTTCGCTGTGAAGGTCATGGATGGGTAAGGGGGGAGCTGTTGCCAAGGACACAAAGTGCTAAAACACTGAGAGACGAGGACTACTTGCAGTGCAAAGAGCAATTACACACATCCACTCAAAGTGTCTCTAAAGTGTGTATGTGTTGTATATTAATATTTTGCCATACTGTTTCCTGGCCTTGTGATGGACAGGGATCTTGTGACAGGAATACACAGTTGTAGCATTAGTAACGGTGAGATGTGTGTGGCTGAATGAGGGCATGAAGCTACATTTCCCTTTTTTTTGTTAACAGCAAACATGTTTTTCTTTTTTTTTAAATTTAAACTGTTTTTTTTTCCAGCATTTAGCTCAGGCAGAATGCTGCAGCCAGACACTTACCATTCAACCATTCAGTTGTCTGGTGGTGTCAGCAAAGCTTTTTATGTCCACCAAACACACTTGATTAAGAGAAAAGATGGTGTCTGTTGTCATGGCTCCCACACAAAAAAACACCTTGTGTCCATTGTGACTTCTTTTGCATTTCCACTTAAGATATTTCCTTTATACATTTGCATCACCAACAAAGTTGCTGCCTTTTATTTTGCATTATCTGTTTTATTTCACATTGTAGCTACAGCTATTTATTCTGCGTAGTTGAGGAAAGCGTATGTCTGGACTGTGCTGTGTGTTATCCTGATTATTGTTACTTTGAGCAGAACTAAATGCTTTGTGTCTATGTTTTGGTAGGTTTCTTTTAGCCAGAATCA
This sequence comes from Clinocottus analis, assembly GCF_023055335.1. Taxonomy (NCBI): domain Eukaryota; kingdom Metazoa; phylum Chordata; class Actinopteri; order Perciformes; family Cottidae; genus Clinocottus; species Clinocottus analis. Next base: position 19,485,749 of record NW_027176042.1, read on the forward strand.
AACTGCGGGTGTTGTGGGGGGGGGGGTAAGGGGGCGGACATGTACGTGACGTGTATGGGGGTCTGCATCATGCATGGCCTCCTTGTTCATCGGGACGCAGAGTACTAGACCCCCGTACTTGTCAACTTTTAACCCTCAGTAGCATTTCCTTTGTAGCACAACAGTCAATGTCCTCAATGGCAAGACAAAGAAGTGGGATTTGTGCCAAAAATACACTCCACAACAACACAAGTAAACAACCTGTTTACTTGTATGCTAACTATTCCTCTTTCCCTCTCGCTCCCTTTTTATTTTTCAGGACTTCCTGATAATGTTCATCCATCACCTGGCGACAGTGAGCCTGATCAGCTTTTCTTACGTCAACAACATGACGCGAGTCGGGAGCCTCGTGATGTGCGTCCACGACGCCTCAGACTTCCTGCTAGAGGTCAGTCAGACACAGCGATGAATAGTACAGAAATTACGACACCGGTGAATGTTTTAAGCAACTGACTACAAATCACATATACTGTACTTGACTTTACTTCGGTAATAGACAAACTGTAACTGATCCTCTCCAGAGGAATATAATTATTCTCTGAGTCAAAAGGCGAAGGTTTACCTAATGAACTATCTACTTGAAAGTCAAAACACTGTTATTCGACAGAAGTGATTGCCAATATGCTGATGCATTTATACTGAAGATCAGGAACATGTGACTGCTGTTGACACAGTTAGTGTTTGGTTTCAGCTCTCACATTTACAACACTATAGTTTCCTCTTGGGATGTTGTTCACTAGCCTTTTGCTTCACATTGCTTCAGTTGTTTTTTTGCACAATGGAGATGAAATCTGATAATTATTTAGTTTTTCAGTCACTTCCTCTTGGTTGAGATCCAAATAGAGTTGATGGGGAGAAAAAAAAAAGATTATCTACATTAAAATTGTAATTAACTGTAACATCTGTTTTTTCTCTTCTTTTTCCAACAGGCAGGTAAAATGGCCAACTATGCCAAGTACCAGCGCTTGTGTGACTTCCTCTTCATTGTGTTTAGTGCAGCATTCTTCATCACAAGATTAGTTATTTATCCAGTATGGTGAGTTTTCAGTTACTATCAAAACTCAATATTATAACTACTCTGCCATAACATTTATGAATGTGTTGATGCACAGCACGGCATTGTTTTAATGAAATAATCTCATTCGCTGAGCTTAGGTGTCTAATGTGTGCATAACACTGTCTTTGAGCTTAGCTTGCACAGAAAACACTGTAATCCTATAATCTGTTTTAGATGTAGGGATGGCTAAACTCTATCAAGGCTGCAGGGTGTTATTGAAATAACAGTCCACATTTCTACATCTCTTATTAAAAAATGCTATTGAATTAAGTCACTTTTAATCCATCCATTATTATCATCTATGTATTGACTGTAGGACATTATTTATTGTAGGTAGATAGTTAATATTATCTTAGGAACATGAAGTTGACCACTATGTAGGTTTATCAAAACATTAAAGCTCAAATTAGCTGATGAAAGTACACAACCTGTACTTTACAAACATGGAGAAAACCACCATCAGCATCCTGCTTTAGAAACAATATGAAACAAAGTGACGCAACCATCACCAGATGGTTAATCAAAGGAGGCGCCTGACAGCTGACGGCTTTGTCGTCATTTTACTTCCTAAGCAGAGCACTACGGAGACGCGTGCTACGTCGCTTTGGATAGCAACTGTTCCTCGACTGAGACCTGTGTCTAAGCGAGTTCAACCTCCAGGGAGTCGAACAATAGGGAACCTATCATTGACGAAAGTAACCCGAGCAGCTAGATTCAGTGTCTTAGTGTGGATGAGTGATAAAGCTAGTGTTGCCGCTGCAGCTACCTGGACTGAAATCCATACCTCTGCTGGGGGAGCTGGGCCTGTTGATAGCCTTCTGTCACTCAGCCGGACTTAAAGGAAGACGTGACCTCACCGAACATTACGCTCGAGCTGTTTTACCCGCCTCATTGGTTGCCATTGGCATCCAAACAGGAATGACATTGTTTCCGTTTTTTTAATGGGCCTATTTACACATTAATAATGTGTAAAGTACAGCTCGACTACCTTCACATCCATTTGTCTTGTGTTTTTCCAGGGTCCTGAACTCTACTTTGTTTGAGAGCTGGGCCATAGTCGGGCCGTACCCGTCCTGGTGGCTCTTCAACTTCTTGCTGCTGGTCCTCCAAGTGCTGCACATCATCTGGTTCTACCTCATAGCCAGTATAGCTGTGAAAGCTATGCTGCGGGGCAAGGTGGGTCACAGAAGTACTGTAACGAAGAGCTGAAACAGGTTAACAATTAGTTGATCCTATCCTACCCCTACATGTAGACAATCGCCACTCGAATGTGAAGACGTGCTCCTTTTTGTTGTCTAAAATAGAAAATATGCCGTGGATATGTTTAGATATTAGACTTCTGGTTACACAAAACACATTTGAAGAACCTTAGGTTTCTCCAAAACTGTAGTGGGTTCAGTATTTGCTGACATTTTGTTGAAATGAGTCCTACGCATAAAGCTCTCCTTGCACAAGAGCAATTTTGTTTTCAGCTCCTAGAACATGCAAACACTCACTTGTTAAGTATACTGCAGCTCCAACTCTATCCAAAGGGGCCTAGATACACAACATTTCTTACAAATATATTTCCCACAATATTTATCACTCTTCTTTAATGTTTTTTTTGTCAGCAAAGATTAACAAAAAGGTCCCACAACAAGAACAAGGACTTGGACAACGAACAAATATATCTGTCTAGGACCAGAAGGTTAACTGAAATGTACAACACGACAAGCTATTTTTTGGTATTTCCTTGTTGTGTTGTACATTTACATGTACAGCGAATAGCTGTCCCTGACTCTGTCTCGTTCTCTCTGCAGACGCGGGTTGTTTCCTCTCCCTCTGGAAAGAGAGAGGGCGATGCCGTCTGTCTGTCTGTCTCCGCTACTCTCTCGCTTCTTCTCCATTTGCTTTGTCCACTTGAGACCTTTTCCTTCTCTGTTTCTGGCTGTAAGTTTCTGTCGACTCTCCTTCTGCTGTGATTTCTTTCACACATTTTAAGTTAATCTGCCCTTGGACAGCTGTTGCGGTTCACCAACACTCAGATTTAACGGCTTTCACAAAGGCGGCAGTGAGAGGAGTGTTGTAGATTATAAGAAATGCAGTAATAGTGTCATGAATGTCAGGTACTTCTAACGGTTACTCTTCAGGCAGTTGAGTGATGACATTGTCCGGCATCACCTCCGTGTGGTTATGATGAACACCAATGATTTGCATGCATAACAAGTTTGTGGGGCTTGAAGCTGCACGGTGAAATACGCCTGTCATTAGAACTGCATGCTTGGTAACCAATGATTTAGTCTGAGTTACTTTATACTTTAATGTTATGTTACTTCATACTTCACCATGTCAGCGGCAAACTTTTTATTTTCTAATTTTACAACATTTTTATGTCACTGTAGGTCATTTGCATATGAAGATTGTAAAAGGCTGCAATCAGCATGTAAATTAAACCAACAATATAATTGTTTAAATTGTGAAAATAGCTCGACAGCATCCAGCTCCAATATTAAAAGATATCTTATGTTACTGCATTAATACTAATTATTTAATATATATTATGTGTATATTATGATGTATACGGGCAGTAGTTGTTTTCTAGATTTTAAATGTTTTGAGTTTTACTTGCAACAAACAGTATTTGTATTTAGTTTTTAAAGTAAAATATGTTAATACTCTTCCGTCCAGTCAACAAACAAAAAGATGAGCTTCACAAATTCCACTCAAAGGGACTAACACTAAGTTCTCTTTTTATTTAGCTTGTGCATTATTTTGTCGAACCTCTGTCCTTATTTCTGTCCAAACAATAATATCCCGTTTCCTCCTCCATCTGCCTTCAAGGTGTGCAACGATGTACGCAGTGACATTGAGAGCAGCTCAGACGAAGAGCCCGACACGCCTAAAGAAGGCCCGAGGGCCTTTTCTCATTCACCTAAGGGAGAAAACGGCACCAGGAGCCACTGTGTTGCCGCCAAAGACGGAGTGCAGAACAGCTCTGGTGACTGGTAGCCCCCTGCAGTCCATCCCTCACAATGTCTCCGACCGCTTTTTGACATTCCCTTGACGTCCGAGGCACCCACAAACACATACACAGTCTGGTCACACTGACGAGTGGACACATGACGAGCCGACGGTGGATGAAAAAGACACCGACGTCTGCTTTGAAGAGCCCTGTACTGACTTGTACGACACAACTCGAGATGACGTGTGAAAGCTGGAATGATATGTGTTGAAGAAAGTTTTTTGTGTAGTCTTATTTCTTCAATGATGGGATTTCTTTTGTGCTGAGTTTGGCTGCAGTTGTTGATTTGTTTCAATGTTCTCTCCCAGTTTTATTGGTCAGATGAACTTGTATGTTTTTGTGTTAGTTTAATTCAAACTGGATCACAAAGGGTAGAAAACACTAGTCTCTGGAATGTTGTTGCATTTCTAATCTGATGTACAGTAGGTATTAGACATATTTAATTGTCGTAGCTGTGGTTTTATCAGCTCTTAAAGAAGGGCACCTGCTGTGTGTATGATGAGCAGAAGTACACACTTGAAAGTTGAACAACAGTTTCTGTCTTCAATGATTTACCATGGATTATTTCCTTTTAACATTGTTTGGCAACTTTGACTTAACTTTATTTCAGTTTCACTGTGTTTTTTACTACTTCCTCCGAGATTAAATGTTTTTGAATTGTTTGTCACTGCCTATAGAGGAATCCAGGTATGAGGGCTGTACTAAATGCTTGGTATCATGTTCTCACTTGAGTGCCTTGTAAAACAAATATATTTCCAAATATATTCTGTTGATAAGCGGCAGTTCATCTTGCAGTCCTGTTCATAAACACTACATTGCTTTGTGTGGTTAAAGGCATTTAATACAAGTACAGTCATCTTCACTCCTGATACTCATGGATCTTATGCTGGCCATCGGAGCAAATATGTTATTTTTGTATTTGCTTGGTGGAGTTTTTACAAACATCTGGGCACACCCTCACAATAAATCACTTGAATGTCCTGAGAAGACATTCACATCTTCATTGTTTTGCGACGACAAAAAAAAAAATGGAGGAATGGGAAATGTCCACATCTGTGCAAAAAACTAGAATACTCCCCCTCCTCCGATCAGTCGTTGATGACTTCAGGGTCCTGGTTCTCTGCTGCCAGCTTCAGCGCTTTCTGCTTCTGCACAAAACGGTATCCTCGCAATGCGCACAGGTAGCCTCCGTAGGCCGTCAGCAGCATCATCGAGGCGGAAAACGTCCGGTAGCCGATGTCAGCCAGGCGCTTTCCAGACACCATCATGATGATGAGGAGGAGGAGGATCCTAAAAAAGGGAACAGGGACAGACAGTCTGAGCAGGTTCAGCAGCAAAATACAGCAAGGCCGAGCTCCTTGTGGCACTCGCAAGTCTGTCTGTGGCACCCCTGACTACTGGTGGCAAGTCTGACTAGTCGTGGCACTCCTGTGGCAACTACAGGCGTGTATATCTTTAACTAGTAGTGGCACATCTCTAGTGGCGATAGTCAGTCCCCTAGTGGTGGCACATCTATGACCACTGGTGGCAAGTCTCTGACCAGTCGTGGCACTCCTGTGGCAACTATTGGCACTGGCTGCTCGTGGTACCTTTCGGAGAGAAGTGGCTCAGTTAACTCTAAAATCATGAATATGATTTACGGCAGCTGGACTGTCGTAACAACAACGGCTGTTCTCAGGAAATGTGAGTCCATCCACCGCATCACATTTGCTCAGCATGTAAATGTGCTGTGTTTATTTTATTGCAAAACTTGATTGTATATGACTTGCATTGATGATATGGGGCTGCATTGATTCACACACTGTTTAATTGTTGTTAATCCAGAATTTGAATGATTTTCTCGATGTAACTGTCGTTGGTAAATCCAATGTTAAGTCTCAGCAGCAGCTCGTTCACGCACTAATGTCTTCAACAGTCTCTAGTCTGTGTTACGTCTCAACGTTGACGTCCATAAAAATTTAGTTACTTTGTCTTTTTTTTCTGCAAGCACGCTAGCAGTCGGTCACCTGTCGTTACATACACAGTTTAGCACACTATTGTATCGACTTCTAAAACAGCTCACGTCTTTGTCACGTCTACTGTTGAAGCAAATACTTAAATCTGGGCTCACCTTTTTTTTTAAGAAGCGATAACAATAACACAGGTTATTGTAGCTGTCCTCAATGTCAGCACAACGACTGCTGAAGTTAAAACGCAAGCAAGCTAACCTTTCGTAAGGTACAGAAGCTCAGAGGGGACAAAACTGCGAGCAAAGTTTCACAGTGACACCTACTGACTGGGAGTACTCGGTATAGCTTCGCTAAAACTCTTAATTTAGGGGTTTTTTTTCAACCTGGTGACATTTGTTGGACATCTTGAATCTTAATGTCTTTTTATATTTTATATATATATATATATTTTATCTCAAAATTATGACTCACATATTATAGTTAATTTGATAGTGACAATACGTCTGTAACTTACATGTTTAATACGACAATGCGTAGCTAACATTTTAATCTGACTTTTTAAAAAAAAGAAAAAAAAACTAACATTTTTAAAAAAAGAAGAAAAAACTTCTTTTTTTTAATCTATTGATATAGAAAGGCCAATGCTGTTTATTTTTGCTAATGTTTATGGTAAATTGAAGAAAGAAAAAACAGTGTTTTTTTCGAATTGCCAGCCTCGGGGTTGGTTGCGGCATCGTCGTATTTACATCTATTGTGCACCAGATACACGTAGATACTGACGAGCACCCCTTGACTGACGCATCGCTCTAGGGACTTGTACCGCATTCAGCTAATGCAGCCGTACATCATACGGAAGTCACCAGAGTGTGTGGGAGGAAACCTGAGAAACCCACCTAGACACGAGGGCTAGTGCAAGCGCCAGACACCGGTTGCGAACCCGGGTCTTAGGTGTGCGGGTGCTAATCCTGGTATCGCCGTCTACCAGTCTAGCCCCCTACACCATCGTGATAGCCAATATGTTCAATGCATTACGTCCTATTTATCTAAGTTCTAAATTCTAAAGACATGACGCGTTACTCTTGTGCCACGTAACCAGGTTTGAAGTGAATTTATGTAGCGAGGGTTTATCTTGCGCTTAAACTTTACACCAATACTTTGGACAAGACTGCGCTTTAATTCATGTCACACACCACTAGAACCCCCCCCCCCCCCCCCCGCCCCCTTCTCTTCCTTTTCCTGAAAAAAAAAAGAAAACATCCTAAAATTACATTTTGTGACTGAGCAACAGTAGTATTCAGAGAATGTCAACTTTCAGTTGTGAGTTTTCTCATCAAGTACAGAGAAGATCGCATATTGAGAAACGGCCGCTGGAGACATCTTAACGCTGATTGGCCAAGACTCGACGCGTCACATCAAAGATGTTCTATTTATGAAGATGATAACATCGACGTTTCTCCGCGTCTCACAGTCCAACCTCAGAAACGCTGGCATGGTCGCGCGGCTCCAAAAAGGAGGACAAATACGCGTCCGGCTTGTTTCTGCGCCGGACGCCGGACAGGACATTGAAAATCCGGACGTCTGGTCACCCGAGGACTAATTGAACACAAGACATTATGAAAAGCCATTTTTAATACACATAGAAAATAATCACTTCTGAAATGGCAAAACTAACTAAAATATTGGACCAAAACTCTTTCTCTTTTTAAAAAGTACAGTATAAATGGTTAAAATAAATATTCATTTGACTGTTTATATCAACTGCTGATAGAAAAGCAGACTAATACAGAGAATAGAGATAAAGCAACAGTTCACACCACAGTGGCATTGGACCAATGGGGATGGCAGCTATTACAGTGCTGATTTTCCACGTCTCAGCTTTTCTCTCCAGGATATTGAGAAAACTATGTTCTGTACAAAGTGCTATAGTTATACTGCTTATACTGCTTATACTACAGTTCTATTGGCTCATGTCGAGACCCAGGGGGAACTGACGCGTTTTTCTTCTTTCTTGTGTTTGAAGTGAATTTATGTAGCGAGGGTTTATCTTGCGCTTAAACTTTGCACCAATACTTTGGACAAGACTGGAAGCGCTTTAATTCATGCCACACACCAGTAGAACCTCCATCTAATGTTGCTCTCCCTCTATTTATTAAAATCCAGCTACACGGACCTGGAACGCCGTCGTCCCGTGTTTCCACCCGGATATATTTTGGAGGCGCACACCTTACAATGGCAACATGTTCGTCAAGTATCGTAGCTGATGAAGAAATAAATGACCCGGGAGCTGCTCCCTACGGGAACTTCATAAACTATTACACCTTTAATCCTCCGGAAAACCGCCTGAGGCTGATCCCCTCAACATTACTCCAGGATTTAGGTCACAGCGACGGCCATGAAAGCACCCTGCTCCTGGACGTCGGCTGTAATTCAGGGGTATGTGGCTCAACTACCGATTAAGATGCATCTCTTTAACTGTTTGGAGTATTCTCCACTTGGTTAATACAACAACTTAGTTACGCTGTATTAATGTGCATTTAAGATGTGTATAAAGTACCGCCTTTACCAGCTGGAACATTATTAATGCTTACACATTGGCAATTATAATCCAATTATATATTAGTTTGAAATGGGCCATTTTAATTTACTTAAGATTTTTAATGTAGGGCTTTTACTTATACTATAAGTGTTTTTTACTATACACATTTGCCTGTGATACATATGGTGGTCAAGCATAGTTCATCCTCGAAACAAATTTTAGAATTTCAAATAGATTTGAAAGAAAGTTATTATGACACACATTATTTTGTTGTGAACGCTGTCCTCGCCTTTCTCCCTGTGAACACAGGACTTGAGTGTAGCCTTTTACAAGCATCTGGTTCAGGACCCTGTGAGCCGAGAGGAGTCGGATGAGAGGAAAGTTCATCTGCTGGGCTTTGACCTGGATGAGATCCTCATTCAAAGGGCTCAGAAGAACAACCCTCTGCCCGGCAGCATCTCCTTCATCCCCCTGGACATCACAAAAGACACCGACCAGCTCCAGGATTACCTCAACCAGCACGGCGGCTCCCACTTCCAGCTCTGTCTGTGCCTGGCCGTCACCATGTGGGTCCACCTGAACCACGGAGACGACGGCCTGCTGCAGCTGCTCTCTCGCCTGGCCTCCTTCAGCCAGCACCTTCTGCTGGAGGCGCAGCCCTGGAAGTGCTACCGCTCTGCAGCCCGGCGGCTGAGGAAGCTGGGCCGCTCAGACTTTGACCACTTTAAGACCCTGAAGGTCCGGGGGGACGTTGCCGAGCACGCCAGGGAGCACCTGGAGACAAACTGCGGCATGGAGCTCATCCAGAGCTTCGGCAGCACGACGTGGGATCGCAAACTGCTCCTTTTCAAAAGGAGATGAGACTGAGGGAGGAACGCCAAGAGTTGTCATCTGCAGCTGCGGACACACGATGAGGAAGACCAAAGAATTCAACATGAGGACGAGGAGAAAAGAGGGTTTTTTTTCAGATCAACATTAATTTACAATGACAATGTTATTAAAAAGGTAATTTTCAATAAAAACAAAACAAAAAAGCCCAGCTTGTTTCAGTTTTACAATTGATCTTCGGGTCCGGCAATTGCTGATCTGCATATTTTTACATTTCCTGACATTTTGTAGACAGATTAATCCATTTTTATAATTAGAGCAGCAATTTTCAAGTAATATACTTTGGTCCATGTGAAGAATGCCATCAGTTTCCAGATATTAAGCCTCTAAATATCTTGTTTTGTCCAACCACCAGTCAAAAAGCAAAAGATATCCAGTTTACAAAACATTTCTAAACTGTATGATACAAAACAGAAAAGCAGCAAATCCTTACACTTTCACATGATTATCAAAATGTAATACTAATTTGACTGGTTGTTGCACTTCTAGAGAAAAGGACAAGCGTCTGTGGGTAAAAACTTGAAAAACATTGGTTCTCTTTCAATATACAACACTGACATGTGTATGAATTCAAATGTTTAAAAAGATAACCAGCTATACAACAATGTACTTTGTTTACAGTCATTAACGTGGAAAACTACAAATCAAAACTAGAGCGCAATTCGTTCATTTTTCATCATTTTAATTACAGAATACTAAAAATAACATTACATAAAATGTCTTTTTAAAAGAAACCATTGAATATTACAAAGGTTGTAAATTTTGTAAAGTTAGGATATAAAATCTTTGAACAGTGGTGCATAATTGAAAAGAAAAATAATTTTCATAAAATGTATATATTAACTGTTCTACTACATAAAAAATGAGATGGACACAAATCGCAGACAGACGAGATGAGTAGACACCGCCATTACCGCAGTGAGCTCTCCTTTCGAAGGAAGAAAGACTTGAGATGCACAGCACACACCACAATCAGCTTAAGTTCTCAAGTTATGTCTATGTTCAAAAGAGAAAAAAAAGGGGGGTTACCATTTACAACAGGAGAGAACAAACAAGCTCGAGAGACTACAAAAAGTGACTTGGTGACTGCTCCCAATATTCACACATCTCGATGGGTAAAAACCCGACTAAAACTGGCCTTGGTTCCATAAACAAACCGTTTTCCACAGGTTTAAGCTGTACAAAAGAGTTGCAAAATGTCGAGAGACCTCGTACTTAAATTCATTCCACCAAGACAGGGAAGAAACGATCAGGTGTCTTTCAGGCTCGTCACACAGCCATTCCTATATCCTACTGTACAACTGGTCAGTCAGATCCACTGAAAGCTACCATGGTCACATAATTCAACATCAGGAGGTCAGGTAAGGAATCGGAACAGACTATACACAATAGGTGGGGGGGGGGGAGACACATGCATAATCCAACAGTGTGCTTGCTTTCTTCCTCTTTCTGAGATTTACGTCATCATGTGTTACTTCATCACGAGCCCTTGTTAAGATGTTTTAGCCGACCGAAGATTCGCCCATTGAGGCCAATCAGAGCCTGTTTGAACCGCCGATGTCCCTCGACACGAATGCCACACTGGCCAGTCGTTTCCAAACAGAGGTATTTTATTTGTCTCCTGCTGTTTTGGGAGACGTGCTGTGTCACATTTTTTGGTAAACAGACACAATGGGAAGAAGGGTTGGGGGGGGGGGGGGGTGAAATCAACAGATTATTACGGTGTTCTTTCAAAAACGCTGAGATATGGTTTTAATTAAGAGTTACGCTGAGTGGCAGAATCACTATTCCTTCTGTGCAGTAGTAGTGGTTTCGGTGGCCTATGAAGACCAGGTGGAGAAATGCAGAGAGTGAGGAAGGAAGAAGGGAAACGGACGACAACCCAGAGGACATCTCAGAAGACAAAGGACGTCTGAGACAACAGAGGCATTTTAGAGGAAATGAGGCAAGAGACACCAGCAGAGCTACTTGGTTTGGCTGGTTTTGTTGCGCAGACAGCTGGAGCTTTTTTTCTTCCTTTTTCTTTTTCGTTTCACAAGGGATCAAGGAGCTGCTGCTTATCGTGTAAGGTAATAATGCTGTTTAGGTTCAGATGAGTCCCCCTGAGTTAGTGCACACGTCAGAGTCAGGCAGGCCTCGCCCGCTTGTTCGTTAAGAAATCCACCAAAAAAAAGCATTAAGAAAAAAAAGAAAAAAAAATCAATTCATCAATTTTAAATCAAGCTTACAATTAGCTTTGGAGAAAGAGAGCCCGTCGTAGTTTTACAAGTCTGTGATCGGGGAAGGGTTGAGTCGATGTTAGTGTGGAAGAGGGAGGGGACAAAATCAGGCATGAATACGGCGGCTCCCACAAACGTGGTGCAGCAAACCTCTTGAGTCCTGCTCATTTTCTAAAAACTCTGAGAAGTATGCAACTTAAGTTGTGAATGCGATGTGCGCCATGTAGTGCCCAACCAGAGTCTGGGTTGTGTCGTTTGAACATGCTCATACTTTTGTATTGTAATCTGATCCTCTGACATGATTCCCCAAGTGGTCGTTGGTGCAGGTCTGCCCAGCAGGCGAGTGGTTGGGGATCTGGTCAGGTGCTGGTGTTGCAGGTTACGCCGACTGTGCGTCAGTCCGACAGACAGACAGACAGGTAGACAGGCAGGCGGGCTGTACTGGGTCTCAGGAGCGGAGGTTAAATCAAGGGAGCCGTGTCCATCAAGCCTTTGTTGGGGTCCAGGCTGGAAAAGAAGCGAACGTCCCGGTCCTTGTCGGACTGCAGCGCCATCACCGTCTCCTCCAGCTCGTCAGAGAAGGCACAGCCGGGCTCCTTGAAGTAAGCTGGACACAAAACACAGGACTCCGTTAGTCCGAGGAAAAACATGCCAGCAAAAAGCTATTTGATGTGCGTATTTTTTAACATGAAAAGGGAAAAAACACAGATTTGACAGAGAAGACTAGCTAGCATTGTTGACTTAATGTCCTGTTCCTCAGCTTTATTGTTGTCCCAAAACATTCCTACATTTTAGGTGATCATAGGCAATATACGAGATAAGAGCCAACAAATATGTTTAATTAACATTTGCCAAAAAAAAAAAAGAGGAAAAATGTAAGTTTAAATTTGTGACCCGTTACAAATAAGTGACACAAAGTTGGAAAAGTACTAATACACACCAAGACATTTTTGATTTATTAACACTAACAAAAATACAGAATCCCTTCAGCCTTATCTTTAAAAGACAACATCAATCATTATTCTTTTTCACAATACCTTTCTCCATGACACTCTGTCTTAGAGCCTTGGCCACCAGTACGCGGACATTGGCCACCGGGTCTGAGGAGAGGCTGAGCAGGCTGGGCAGAAGGTGCTGGCCAAACTGCTCCATGGGCATGCAGTCCTCCTCTACTATGGCCTGCAGACAATACGCAGAAAACACACAGAGACACTTAGACTGGCTGGTGTTGAAGACAGTTCATCAAACACCGAAAGAAGGGAGTCAAGAGTCACTCAGTGAGGATGAACCTCCTTTGTAGTATGACCGTGATACATAGCTGGAGTGAGACAACTTGATGACGGACAAACTTGAACGTTACGTCAATAACTATTTTTACCAACTCTAACCCAAGAAATATATATATTTCCTTTATTTTCGACAATTTTAGATTTAAAAACATTCAGAGTATGTTTTTCGTGATATATTAAAAAGGAGAAATCCCTTTGAAAAAACGTTCCAAAAAGAATAAATGGGATTATTGTTTTAATTTCTGTTTTCTCAGACAACCATCCGACAGGTACACAGCTGTTTATGGGAGGTGCTGATCCAGCATCTGGGTTACGTGATGCGAGATAAGGGTCGCACACCTGGCAGATGAAGGCAAAGGCCTGCCGCCCCACCCACTTGGGACAGTGGCAGAACCTGACGGTGAGCTCGTTGATGAAGTTCAAGCCCAGGTCATCGGCTCCACATGCATACAGCTTCTGGAGGATCTCCACAACCTGAGGACACGAGAGGAGATGACACAATTAAAAAACTTGGGATTTAAAATTGCAGTTCTTCAGTGAAAGAAAATTTGATTTGATGATTTTGAGTTAAGTTCAGAGGCAGACAATGGACAAATGAAAGAATAACAGAATATGAGCAAACACATGAAAAAGTGACGCTGTCTAAAGTAGCTATAACTATTGAAAATCTCACACTCCCATTTGCATTTTAACAAATGGTATAATATTAATATACTTATTTGCTTGCTTTCTTTCTTAGAGAAGATTGATACTGTCCTGTTCAATATGAAGCCAGTTAGCTTAGCAAAAAGTAAAGTGTTTCTCTTTTTCATGTTTCCAACACATTTCTTTTTCATGTTTCCAACACATTTCCTCTCACTGGATATTTTTTTCAACCAGCCCAAAGAAAACAAAACACGAAAAGCAAATAAATGTTGTACACTTACCAGCTTGTACGAGATCCACCTGACCTCTGAGACTTTGTCTGAGCAGAGTGTGAGTGCTATCTGTCTGAGGTAGTCATACACGTCGTAGTGGCTGTACAACTCAATGATTAAGATCAACTGCCTGGATGAAGAACAGAGAACAAGACTTCAGTCAGAAAAAAACATGTACACTTTCCCGGCAGTAGAAGTGCAACATAGCAAATGAGCAAAATTAATTTAACTGCAATTTTGAATGTCATGTTACAGATGAAACTGAGGAAATTAGCTGACACTAAATGTGTTGCAGGATTTAATCTACAGTGTTATACACTTTCATGAGAACAGACCTCGGCCCCTCCAGACTGTCTTTAAGCAAGACACTGATTGGAAGTCAAGTCTGTTAAAACCTAAGTGTAATTATGTCCTGCTTGGAAGAGGAGACGTACTCTGCCAGCTCATATCTGAATCTCCAGTTGCGGCTGTTGTCCGTCACCATAAACTCCTGCAGCTGGTAGAGATACTCTCTCCTCTTGTCTGCGTGCAGCAGCTGCAACGAGAAGACACACACGAAGCAGCTTAGTTATCTGGTACGAAAAGTTAAGCAAGTGGATCCAACTGTGGTTTACGTCGCCAACTGTCAACTAAAACTGTTCACTCAAATCCAAACAGTCTACGTAGGATTTCTCTGTCATCTCTTACACGAATATTATTGCTGACACGTAACATCTCGAACTCGAACATACAACGCCTCCCACGCTGTAAAGGTGCTTGCATATTCAGCACTATATATAAAACAAATAAATAATCTATAATCTCACCTTGAGGAAGTCGTAGAGGTGTTTGAGCACGCCAATGCGGACCTCGTCCAGGTCTTTGAGGAAGCCGTTGAAGATGGGCACCAGATCCGCTGCCGTCAGCTGGTCTCCCAGGATAACCGCCAGCTCGTGGATGGAGAAAGCCAGCGTACGCCGCACCTTCCACTGAGGATTGGGAAGTAGAGAGAAAAGAAACACAAAAGATTATAGCACAAGCCATTAACAAGTGTCTTGGGTAAAAAAATAATCATTTTAGGTTTAAAAAAAGAAAGAAAATAAACACTTGTTTTATTTAATATGCTAATAATGCAGGAACATTTTAAACAAATGTGTGACTGAGAAACTATCTGAACTCCTTCTGTGATTGGTCCGAGTCCAATGCTGCCATGCCGACAGTGACATTCAGTGCTGTGATGAAGCAATGAGCAACAGCATGACTGAGTGGTTGTCACGCCGTCCCTGCTGCAGTGAAGTGAAGCCCCGTTTCCCCTCGTACAGTTCCCGTTCTTTCATGCGTCAACAACCATGGCATCCGCACAACTGCTGCTTTGTTCCTCAAGTCAAAGCCAGGACGTCACTAAACTACGCCCGCATGGTGATAATGATAACATTGTTTGATATTGTTATGACTTTAAAGTTTAGCTTTACATTTACAGCTGTGTCAGCCGCGTCAGAACTGGATGAAAATGTAATATTTTAAACAGAACTATGCTACATGTTTATAGAGCAGCAGCAGTGTTTACAACAGCACCTACAAATCACAATATAAGCCCATAGATATCTCACAAATAATAAAAACCTTCCTGACATCAAACTACTGAATGAAGTTTATGAAGTCAGAATTAGTCATTCGTTCTGTCCCCTCTCTTCCTCCCCCTGCGGACCATCTGTCTGGCTGCATTGTCTTAGACAGCAAATGTGGTTCAACGAATTTAAAGAGACACAACTCAGCTCAATAGTTGAGAATACATGCGGGCAGCTTTTGTTTTGGCTGGTGTAACAGAAGGTTACTTTGCTCCCATACTTAATGAAGGTAATAAAATAAAAACAGATGATCCGTAGTCTGCGCCAACGCCATTACTCCAACCGCGACGCATCACTGCTTCCATTCCTTCTTTCCCAATAACCTCCCCAGTCACATACACTTGAACACGGCTGACTAAGGATAACATTAAGTCATTCAAAGCCTTCACTGAGAGGCCACTCAACTCTTGATTGTAACAATTGGCGATTAGCCGAGTTAGCTTGCTGTGCTTGTCTGCAAAAGCAGCGGTTCATAAGACAAAGCAAACTAGAATATCGCTTAGGGAAGTTTGTGATGTGACGGACAGACAATGCAAGACATGGCAACATGGCAGAGAAATTCTTGCAACAAATCACCCTTACTCAATTCATTACGTTAAAAAAAAAACTAAAATGCTTCTATACACTCACTTGGTATGCCAGCACTGGAGTTGATATAATAAAGCTGAAGAAAACATTGACTAAGTGGACACAGACTAGCTGCTGACGCAGGCAGACGCAAAGAAAACTTTGCTTTTCTCACGGTAATAGACAAGCCATTGATGCAGAGCTTCACTTCCTCACTTAAATGCACCCAATATTGCTGAAAAAAAAATTTAAAAAAAGAGAGAGATTGGTTTCTTCACAAAGCCAACATCATACGTCCAGAAACACTGCACCATACCAATCAGGAAAAAAATAGCAGTACAATCATTGTACGGTTTAAAATGTGTATTTGTTATTGTGTGATTATCCATTGTGTTTTCTTGTGCGAAATGTGATTATTTAATAATATGTAATTCAGCTTTGGCAACCATGTTACCTCAACATTCATGCCAAAAAAAGCCCATTTGAATTTACAGTAATTCATAAGATCATTGGTTTCCAAAGTCTGAGACTGTGGACACAGAGCTTGGAAAAACTCACCCCCTCTTAGATTGTGTTATTTGATCTCAGATCCACAACAATTGAGCCAAGACGTTCTAATATTGCTCTGTGACATAACTTCAGACTACACCGAATATATTAAAAAGGCATTCATTAGTAAAATTACTCTTCAGCCAAATCACAAACATTTCAGCTATTCTATGTGATCCTCTTTTGATAACTAATGTTATCCTCCCCTGAAACTTATTGTCACCCGTTCTCAAAACATTTACAATAGAGCGATCACAAAACAATAAAACTAAAGATCAAAAACCACAATCAACAATTTAAAATCCTACATATTCTTTAGAGCAATTTAAAGTTCCTTAAAGAATGTTTTAACTGCTAAAAGACATACTTTTCTATCATAAAAGCACTAACAACTGCTACCACAGCAAGTACATTATAAAATATTTATATAACAAAAATCAAGGATCAAAATTTAAAAAAAATCAATTAAGCTTTCCATTAAAGTCATACTTTGAAATTGTTTTCTGTAGAGTCTGAATACAGTCACGGAGGACATTCACATGGCTTAACTTTGGATTATTTATGTGTGGGGCCTTTGTGTTTATTTAAAACTGAAATATGTAACACAAAAACGGTTTAACTTCGAGAATAATTATGAATAGAGGCCAGTTTCTACTCAATACTAGTTTCGAGTATTGAGTAAAAACTGAATAAGTCACAACTTATTGCGGAAACGAAGGGTGTGCCACCAACTTCCGAGGAAATACACCGACTTTGGCTCAGTACCTCCTACAGCCCCCACTTCAAGAGTGCTTATATGCGCTCATGTGGTTAAGCACTCATTTTAGGATCAAACCGCAAATTTAACCCCACATAAATGACCCGTTTCTCTGCCTACCTGCACATCAGTAGCGAGGGTTTCATAGGTGTCCTTGAGGCAGTGCCAGTTCTGTCGGCCCAGAGTGAGCGCTACCCCCGGCAGGCTGAAGGCACAGTGTTTGGCTATTTCTGTATCCACCGTCTGAGCCCGGGCCGGGTCCGTCATGGAGAGGTACTGATCCAACAGCTGCTGGGGGATGACGTTCTGAAGACGGGACGAGAGATTGAAGAGTTTGATGATTTGAAGAGGACATGGGATGCACAGGTCGAAGTTATTTGAAAATCCAAGTCTGTGCCCGCTCTAATATTTACGGGAGGTAGGACCAAAGTGGTGACTGACCTGGATCTTGGGCTTTTCCTCAAACATTGGGCTGTGAGCAGAGTCTTCCTTTCCCTCTTCTTCTTCCTCCTCCTCCTCTTCCTCCTCCACACTCTCAATTAGTTCAGACTCCTGAGGAAAATATACACACATGCCCACATTAATGAACAAGTAAGCGCACCTCACATTAAAGTCTTACATTTCTCGTTACTCTTCAGAAAATCAATCCCACAGTCCAGATAATTCAGATTCGTTTTTACATCAAAACAATTCCTGTTAATTTTTCATTTTCAAACTTTCACTAATATATAGAAATACTTAAGATTTGAAACACATTTTTTAAAAAACAGGGTCCAATCAAATACAATAGATTTGTTGTGGTGGTCTCCAGCTGACCTATAAATCAAAACCTACACATGCATTGCTTGCAGCAATGTCATAAACCCTCTGCATCAACTATATATGCAGCATAAGCCCAGTATAAATGTTGGTTACTGAGCACATTTGGTCTGTTCAACATACAACAGCTAACTCTTAACATGCTGTAAAGATCTGAATAGTCTCGTACCAGAATAGGCGAGTCAGGAGGAGACTCTTCCTGGTCCTCCAGGGGCTCCGTCTGCGTCTCCTCGTCCCCTTGCTCCTGCACAGGGCTGGACTCTGAGGCTGGAGGAGGCTCCACCGTTTGCTCCCCTTCTGTGGGACTCTCTTCATTCTCAGACTGAACGTCCACAGATTTGCTCTCCACGGATGGGCTCTCGATGTCGTCCTCTCGCTGCTCTTCTGGCTCGGGTTCGGTCAGGCCGTCGTCCGCGGGCTCGTCGTCTTCCTGGCTGTCAAGGTGGGCTGCTTTCAGAGCCGCTGACAACACCTGGACTTGAGCTGGAGGTAAATTCAGACGCACGATTCAGTCGACATTTTTTACTTTTTGACTGTTCTTTTTATGTTTAAAAAAATACATTTTCTTAATTGTTTTTAAATCTCATTTTCTTCTGCATTAGGTTTGAATTATTTTAATGGTTTTCTGTCAAGCACTTTGAATGACCTTGTTTTTTAAATCTGCTATACAAATAAACTTGCCTTGCCTACATGCCAATTCATTGACAAAGATCTACAGCTAACCTTACATATTCTGACTCACCTTGTACATCAGGGTCATCAATGTGCGGTTGCAAACAGTCCAAGACCTTCTGGATCTGGTCACTGGTAGTTTTGCCAGGGCTGGACTTGGAATCAGGGAACTTGGGTTCCTCTTCCTCCTCTTTCTTTTCCTTCTGCTCTATCACCTCCTTTGATTCTCCACTATTTAACATTTCCAGTTCCCCACTTATATCTGGTAAAGGAGATCTCCAATAGTTGAAGGAATTAAAGTTCTCGTCCGTCTGCTCCGTGTCTTTTGTGTTCCTAGCATTGTTTGTCGTCGTAGGGCTGGCGTTGCTGTTTGAGAACGTGCGGGTGAAGCCGCCGCGCGTCTCTCTGGGAGCCGAAGTGTAGTTATCATCAAAGCTGTGCATTTGATCGCCGTCGGCTGTCGACACGTGCTCTGGGGACGGTGTGGCGCGGCCGTCCTGGTTGGGAGGCGTGTGAGCGATGGTTCTTCCTGCGTGGCAGACGCTAATCTCGGAGCAGTTCAGAGAGTTTAGGGAGCAGTCGCTGAAAATGGTGCAACAAAATGTATCAGAATACTCAGGTAGATCTGAATATCTAAAACAGAATAAAAGAAAGGATACACTGTATGTCTTGGTTAGCTTCTCCGTACATGTTAAGAATAAGTTTCACAACCCAAAGACTTAGTTACATTTTTCCAACTGTATCTGAGCTCATCAACCTTAAACTCTGGTTTGAAGTTGGTCAAGCATACTTAAAGTGTACATTTTAGCATTTATAAGGACATTTCAAAAAAAAAAAAAAAGTCTAACAAATTTAATGTATTCCTGTTTCTGAAAAAAAAACACCTCTAAACAAAAATAAAAAACCGGTCTGACCTGATCATAGGCAGTGACTATGAGTCATAGGGCCAATGATGTAACACAGAATAACTCTGTGAGCACAAAACAGACTCGTATTCATGCTGCATATTGTTTTAGTACTGTCTGATGATAAATTCACTAAAAGAAATAACACAATTTCTGGCAAAGTTTGAGCGAAAAAAGGATCCTTCATTGACAATTCCGTGGCGATGAAGGTTAGGTGGTCTTACCTGTCCAATGTACACCTGGCGACCTCTAGTAGGGAGCCATCCTCTCTGAAGTGGAGGCCGGAGGGATTGGCGAAGGTGGAGATGAAACGCCCCAGAGACTGAAAAGCAGCCTGTCGCACCTAAAAGTGGAGCAGAGGGGAATCTGTCAGTGTCAGCATGACAGAGTCTTTACATAACTCACAAGCCGGTCAGTTATCGTCGAACTCATTCATGAACAAGATTGTTTGCATGGGGAACTATTTTAGAGGTCGCATATGGTCCAAAAATAATAAACAGACAAGGACAATGGAACAGCATGCAGATCTGTTTATAGCACGCTGAGTGTCTGCATACACAGACAAGCTCCCACATGCCCATCGGCGTAAACTATCCGCGTGGTCATAAATTGACTCCACATGGACCGCCGTAAACACGTGTCTACGCCAAAATGTGCACGTGTCTTTTTAAATATCATGCAGACAATAATTCTGCGACACTTTTAAAGACCAAAACACTTTCAGGCCTTCAAGCCCCACTGATGACCACGTTTTGACCAAGTTTGAAAGTACGTCAAATTGCAGACAATTTCTTCCGTGTGTCTTACCCAGCGAGATTGGTCACTGATGAGGCTGATGAAGAGGGGGGACAATTTTGCACGTCGCACCTCTGGAGAGGTAGAATTGGAGACCATCATGAAGCACTCTGCACAGGCTTTCCTGATGCCCCACAGACTGTCCGAGCACAGATCGAAGAACTTGGGCATCTAAACACAAAACCAGTTAAAGTCAGTTAAACCTAAAAAAAAAAAATTAACAAACTGTGATGAGATTCATCTACAGCAAGGGTGCAAAGAAACTACTGAAATTCTGAAAGGACAGCTATGTTAAACTTCTATGTTACATAATGAAGTTATTAAAGTGGAGTTGTGGTTTCAGAGTTTTCAAATAAAATAAAAAAATAAAAGTCTTGGTGCTTCTCACCAGTAGTTTTTCTGTGGCCTCCTGACCAACAATAGAACAAAACTCTCCGAAATTTGCAGCACAGACCTGTAAAACACAACACAAACAATTTTGTCTTTTGTCCTTTGTCCTGCATCGTAGTAGCGACAGCGACAAGCCGACACCGGGGTGGAGGACGGTGTGATAAAAGTAGTGTAACGGTTCTGCTTTTTAGAATAGCTCAGTACAGTGACTGTGGTTTTTGAAGATAGACAGACAGACAGATCGATCACCGCCCATGCGCAACTATTTTGTGAGAGGTCTTAAGAGTGGTTTGCATTTTCTTTTTTTATTCATTACTTAAGTGACTAAGTGAGTTTAATTTCCATATTGAAAAAAGATGTTCTCGATACTCTGGCAGCTAATGTTTAATCAATCAAGCTAAAATAAACGTGCGTAAACAGTTAACTCATCGTATTTTCAACTTTGTTTTTCCAGTTCTACATAAAATGTTAATGTAAATGTAAATTTCGAGGATAACAATTTTAGATCAGCTTTCCTTTTGCGCATGATTCTAACATAAATCCACTTTAAGCATTCATTAATACAATAAACACAACTTATACAATATTTTTAACAGTACATTTTCAGATCAGTTAAATCATTTTGATGGACCATCCGTTTTGGCTGTACATACGTAAAGTTATATTCCTTTACATAAGTTCTAATCCTATTGGACAATTTTCACACACTGTATTTCTGAATTGTATAAAGAATTTGTATGCTTTATTGAGTTTGCAACCCTGTGTATTTAATGTTTAAGAACAAATCCTAAAGTTTGGTTTGGCTGTAGAGATAAGAAAAATAAACTACAACAGAAAGAAAGATTAAAATATAGATATATAAATACATGTTTTACCACCTTTGCAGCTTCTCTAACTAGAAACAGTTATGCCAGAAAACAACAGAGCAGTTTAGGCGGTGACGCACAAAACAGAATTAAGGCTGACTCAGTGTTATTGAATTTATTCTGATCCAATTAAACTCATTTTAAAATGACTGCTTTCTCAGCTGTGTCTTATTGGTTCATACTCATTACAAGCAATTTCAGAGACTGTGAAAAAAAAGTATCTTGACCTATGAGGTAGCAAAAATGATTTGTAGGTTGTTA
Organism: Clinocottus analis; assembly: GCF_023055335.1. Taxonomy (NCBI): domain Eukaryota; kingdom Metazoa; phylum Chordata; class Actinopteri; order Perciformes; family Cottidae; genus Clinocottus; species Clinocottus analis. The sequence goes on from NW_027176042.1 coordinate 19,507,832, forward strand.
CCTTGCGGACTTGAAAGAGTCTGGCGTCACTGCACAGGTCACAGAAGCGCGGCAGCAGTAGATGCTCCACTGTGTCTTTGCTCAACATGGTGACAACTTTACACATCATCTATGAGAAGAAAGAAAATGCTTCAATTACAAAACTATTTGGATCCGAAGATTTGAACTGAAAGCGTTACAGGAAGCTAAGAAATGGTCCACTGAGGGAAACAATGAGGGTATTAAGAGTAGAGGGAATGGGGAAAACTGTTTGTGTGTAGAGAAAGTTATGTGTGTTTCAGGGGCTGAACCTGATTTGAGAAAACTTTGGGTAAAAACTAATTTGTAAGTAGAATATTAATACGACAGAATATAAAAAGCCACAATCAACTTTGAGCATTCGATAAAATCAGAACACCGTAAAATACATTTTTTAATTAATTGATTCAACCCACATTATTTTTGTAAACTTTGACAATTCAATGACAAATTGCAGTTAATCTCTTTGATGGCATTAACCATGTGCCATCAAAAAAAATTTTTTTTTAGACTGGTGATCAGATAAAGGAATGGACTAACATAATGGACAATAAGGCATTAAAAGAAATCTTCTGTGCCTCTCTGCAGTTTATCTAATGCCATGTGGTTTTCAGCTAAAGTTCATTTCCTTAATAATAAACCACAGACCTTTTTATTTTTATAAAGTCTCTTTCAAAAAAACAAACAAAAAAAACATAAATAAATGAGGTTTCTTACAGAGACCGCCTCTATTTTGTAGTCATCATCACTGCTGGGTTCTGTGAGGTCCAGTAGAACTGGACAAACTTTGGTCTCCATATCAGCTTTAGAGATGAGGCCCTGCTCCAACAGAACAAGCAGCGCTGCCTGGCTGGTCTTCCGCACCTGGAAAAGATGGGAGGAAGTTCAAATCTATAAAACTCTTTCTGTGAATGAATTTAACCAGTGAACATATTTCTATAAAGCAGAGAAAATATCTCAAAAGACAAGTCGTGATTGCCATTTCAATTGTAAGATATGAGTTAGAAAAAGTGGTACATTTGAAACCCACCTGGTTATTTGGATCAGTGAGGTATCGGACTACAATGGGGACCAAGTATCTTGAGAAAGCTGCTGGGAAGTTGGGCCGACTCTCGTGCAAGAACATGGCAATGTTGGGCACCTGCTCCATCAGTTCGGCTCGCACTGTGGGCTCTGAGTACACACATTCAAATATAAGAGTTATGCGCAAATGGAAAAGGTGTGCATTAAGTGCAACAAGCACTATGAGCTTGCAACCAAGTGAAGATTAAATCCTGGAAGAGTTGCATTGAATAAAACAGAAAAAAAGACGACAACACAATCAAAAAGCGTATACAGAGACATGACAACTAAATTGATGAAAAGGAAAATTCATCTACCTCCATCTTCTGACATTCTGGCAACTGTCTCCATGACACTGATAAAGTCATTTTCATTGTCACTGAACTCTCGAAGCACATCAAGCAGGCCGCGAGCCACGATCTGCCTAGAAAGCAACGGGAGCGTCACGTTAGTAGACTGCCTGCCAATACCTACAAGTGCTAAATGCACACAGCGTAACACACCGCTCTAACAGAGCTGTCAAGTGCATTACACACAAACAAACACACGCACACACACACACACACACACACACACACACACACACACACACACACACACACACACGTATTGGTAAATGACAGGAGGGCTTGAACCCTGCAAAGCCAAGCATGAGAAGCATGAAGACGGGTAACCAGGTTTGTGTGGGGTTAAGAGTGCTGTTAAATGTTTGCACAGGATTTAAAATACACCGGGCAGCCTTTTACCATGCTGAATGTAACACATTAAAAGAAACATTAAAAGAAATATACAAATATAGATCAAATCTAAACGTGTCAACATTATTAACCTACAACAAAAGGCTACTATTGTAAACCTATTGCCATGTTTCAGACAGACACCATCTAACCAGAAATCAACTTTAAGTCTTTCACATTCCTGTACTAGAGTTGAAGCTTGTATGTGATTAGTAAATACACAGGAATGCACCATCCTTCAGAAAACTATGAAAAAACATGTCTGGAGATCACTTGAGTTTGGATGACATGCTTATCTCACATTCACATTTTCTGATGTGAGGTTTATGATACGTTTTAGACACGATTCAATACAAACACACTAAATATGAAGAATTATTCTATTACTTATTAGAGACATAAAACCTTTCAGCAATAATTTTAAAATGTATACAGTGCAACAGTGCAAATAATACAATTTAAATCAAACGCAATATATGAACTGACCCTAAATTAGGTGCAAAGGTTAATGCTGAACCGCTTTCTGGGAAGAGTTTAGAACATCTGATAAAGAGAACTTCTGAATATCAGGCCACAACTTTATCACTTTGTCTACAAGAAATAACATTGGCCAGATGTTTCATTGATACAAAGTCCCACTAGGTTGCAGATGTTTCCTTGTTGCTGAGACTCACGCAAGGTAATGCTCACAAAAGAAATCCCAAATATTAGGACATGTCTACACAAGCGCAGATTTGTCCATTTTCATCACAGAGAAACATTTTCACCAATTTTTTGAGTGTGTGCGTGTATGTATATATACACACACACATACCAAAATCTGTTTCAAAGACAAATATACATGAGCAACCAACACAAAATAAAAGTAAGCTGCATTTAAAATGTATTGATCTGGAAAATTGCAGCTGGATGAAAACATGATTAGGTTTTTTTGTAATGTGTAACTGTACATTTGCAACTTTTACAATCCAAGCTGTGTAGACATTATTTTACTTTTAACCTTAGGTGCAGCAACTGTACTATTTTCATGATTTTATGTCTGAAAGCACTTCCATGTTATGTCTGAACTGGGCTTTAGCAGACAAAATGTTTACTGGCGCATTTCACTGCGAGTTTACGATGTACTATGTAGTTTCAAAATGCATCCTCACAACCCAAAAACTACAACAATAGATTGTCTGTCTGATGATTTGCGCCGAAATTCCACTTACCTGTTGAAGACATTCTCGCTGAAGGCATACTTTTCTAGCCTCCCAAGAGGAGTTAGGTTGTCTTGTCCTGCATCAAGGAAGGCTGTGATGCGGATGCCGTCACACTCTGAACCATAGTCATCAAATCCAACTGTGATATAGAAAGAAATATTATTTTGTAGGCAAACAAAGTGGAACCATCTCTGAAGCACAGAGCTGATAACCAACAAGAGACAAACTTAGAGCTAACAGATGCACCACAGTAATCACAGTGCCTTGTTGAAAATACTGAGTCTGGCTAAATGTCAGGAATGACGATCCTTCAATCTGTGAATAAAGTAGAAAGCTTGAGGTCTTACTAATAAATCCATTTAATGGACCATAAATACACACTGGCTTTGCAGTTAGATCCAGACGCTGCTTTATCACCCTCGCTAATGCAGACAACAGAGACTGTTGGCCTGTATGTCAGCTAATAATAGCGAGGCGTAAAACCTTGAAATACTATTGACAGCTTTATATTTCACATGGGTGAATGTGGTTGCCCAGAAAGATGACACTTGCATATACCTCCCTGCAGAAGGGATGGAAAACAAAGTTCCACATGAATCCATTAAGGCAGCTGCTGTTTAATGTGGTTTTGTTAACAAATTAAAATCACAAGTACTTACAATCATCCAGATCGTCATGGCCATCTTCAAAGTATAAAGATAGACCTGCAAGGAGAAGGCAGTTAGAGGGAGAGTCCAACATGTCATGACAAACATGTCATCAACATACCATCACTTTATACACCACCACCTCTGCAAAATGAAAGGTCCTCTGGGTTGGCAGGTTTACAGGCTGACATTTACTAAGGTGCAAAGTCTCCTTCAATAAGATTGACAGTAAATTGAAGTGGTTTTGCTGATTAATCACTTTGCAAAACTGAAATTATGACATTGTGAGTGCAGTGACGCGGAATAGGAAGAAATCAAAACAAGTCAGTAAATACAAACATATTTTTCATGGGCTGTGAAACTATTGTCTTGGTTGATTTTCTTTTACACATGAGATTCCTCATCAATAAATCTGAAAAAATCTAAACGTGTCAAGTGCATATAATTGAAGTGATAAAGTGAATATGGTTTCACTGGTCTTTTCAGTGCATCCACCTTTGAAGACACGCAGGTCAAAACGCTGCCAATATAAACTTAAGGGAACCTCTGATTTCAGAGGTTCTGTTCTATTGTTTATTTATGCATCATCCCTAATCTTTCTGCAAATAGTATTGAGTAACGTTATCTTGTATCATGGGTCATCTTCAGAATAACAGTTGCTCATAACGTCGATGTCTTTTTATTTGCTAATCTATACTATGCATTTGTCCTTGCATTTCTATTAGTTGGATCACTTGGGCAACTGTACTGCCTGCAAGAGTCGGAACATACATGTACCCATTTATTCTCTTACAAATACAGCACAAAACTACAAATCAGGTACTTCCCATCAGCACGCAGTCCAAATGGATCAACACGTCCTACCCATGTAAAGACCTTATGTATAAAGTATTAACAAACTACATGTTTGTGTGATAACGGCCGATAATGCAAAAACACTTGTAATACCATCCCTATATTGATTTAGCACACAATAACCTCAGAGTAGTGTGGTTAAAAGAAGGGAATCCCGGAAGAAGAAGCATGTGCTGGGACGGCTAATGCCAGTGTTTACAGCTGGGCATGCAGGGGAATGTGCTCCAAATATAAAAACAACTCCCATCTCGAAAAGACACATGAAACGTGGTGTTTTGCGTGCGTAGTAAATAACGTGACGGCTGGTTTAACAACACCCCACAAAACATGTTGGCAGAGAGCTACATCTCCCCTTTGTTGTGGTATAAAGGAGGATTTGATCAGCTTATGGCTGAAAATGACTTTAGCAACTCAGCTAACGTTAAGCTAGGTCGACTCGCTAGCCTTTGCTATGACAACGTTTCGGGAATAAAAAAAGACGGCTTAAAGCACATGGTGCCGTCCGACTACAGAGGAGAGTGGTGACTGCGAGATATTCTACCTCTGCTGGGCAGGTATATGTTCAAGTGTGGCCTAAAAGTCACACATTTCGATACCCACGAATAGCTTTCGTTAGCTAGCTGACTAGCAGTGCTAGGTCTGCTAACAAGGCTCATCCAGCCCTTTCGCTTGACTCGGCTCGCCTTTGCTCGCACTTTGCCTGCGAACACCGCGAACGCAGTTAAAATGGGAGCCGCCGTTTCAAATGCCTACACTATGAAGACAACAATGCAGCTTCACGAGTGCACACACAGCGTCAAAGTATGAGAGAAAACACTATTTTAAAAAGTGCCATTACCTGCCATCTTGAGTCTCGGCTCGGCTCTGCCGTCCCGTGTGGGCTGTCACCGCCGCACAGCTGTCACTCAAACGCGGCAGGAAACTACTTCCTGAAGCCACTTCCTGACGCTGGGATTCACCTGGGAGATTATATTTTTAACAACTCCAAACGTGTAACCGTTTCTCAGCTACGCGCTCAAACTCGACATAACTAAGCGGAATTGTAAATAAAAAGAAGCCTGTGGGCTTTGTGTGTTTCTCCAAACAAAAAAGAGCCGATGCAGTCACGTGACCGCGGTCCGGAGTTCAAGATGGAGACAGCGATCCAGCGGCTTCGCTGTTAGCTCGTTTACAATAATCACAATATGGCTAATACGACGCACTGCTGGACGTTTTAAACGCCGATAGAGAGAGGTACAACTTAACCCGAGATGCGCGTTTCGTCAAGATGAAGTGAAGTTGTTTGTAAACATACAACACTTGGGGAGTATCCCAGATTAAAAGGGAAGCAGAAGAGAAAAATTGCCAATGGTCATCATCACAAACTAATTTGGAGTGCGAGGAGATCGATATGGCGCTGAGGGAGTTAAAAGTTTGTCTCCTGGGGGTAAGTTGGTATGCAATTTGTATCTGTCGCCTTCACAGTATATGTTACTGTAACTGCGGCATCAAATGATCCACCCATCAGGTTACACACCGTACTGATAGACAGACGTGTTTAAAAGAGTTAAATGTGTTAAATCAGTCTCACCAACAACATTGTAGCATGTCTAAACTGTATAAAACAGCATAAACCTATATTTTTGCGAGCAGCATCCCATTAAACCATCCCTGAAATGACATCACATCTCCCCCTCATTATCTACTATTAATAAGCTTAGACTAGAGTTGAAACAGTGGTTTAGCTGATCAGTAGAGTATTAATAAGCAACTATGGTTTGAATATATGCTGGTTTCTATCATTTGTTTGTCATATTTGGAGGTGTCACCTTGGGCCACATTGTATAACCTTTTGTTTAACAATTAATCCGTATAAAGCGTTTAATTAATATCATTACTGGTCTCTGCTGTTTGAAAATAAGTCACAGGAATAATATGTATTAAAGTACAGACAACATGAGGCATCCTTTACTTTACCAGCATCCCATTGATACGATACTGCAGTAGCATCCGTCCTCACATCTCCTCTTCATCACTCACTTATTAGATTTAAATAGATCTAAAACAATTAGTCCATTTATTAAGCAATCAGTGACAATATTTTAGAAATCTTTTTTTCAAGAAAAAAACTAAAATGCTTCTCTGGTTCCACCTTCTCTAATGTAAAGATTTGATATGCTGTATTTTTTTTTCTTTCCTCTAAATTAAGTTTATTTTGGCTTTAGACTGTTTGTCAGACAAAAACATTTGAGTTGAGTCTTTGGACTCTCGGACTATTTTCGTTTTTAAGTATTCGTGGTTTTTCCAAAGAATGACAATTAGACTGATGGATGATGTAAATATTCATTAGTTACAACCCTAATGTTAACTGGGACATTTTATATAATATTTTCCTAAATGAATACCGGTACTGTTTTTTGCTGCATAAGATAGTTATAAATCATTCCCAGGAACAACATTCATCCATGTCTATACCGCATATACCAACAGCAGAAGTAACATTTCCTCTTCTTTCTCAACAAACAAGAGTAAACAATGTAAGCGTCCTGTTTAACCATCTCAAAGTTACAGGCCTACAAGTGGAACAGGAAGGAAGAAGATACCATGAAAAAGCAATAATGTCTGGGCATGTGGCCAGAGAATGTGTTTTTTCTAGTTGTGATTACACTTCTAGTAATTGTTTTAGACCATGTTTAGTAAGCATCCTCCTTATTTTGTCTCTGCAGGACACTGGCGTTGGAAAGTCGAGTATTGTTTGGAGATTTGTGGAAGACAGCTTTGACCCAAACATCAACCCAACAATTGGGTAAGTTCCTGCTGTCTCCCACAAAATAAGTTATTCTGTCTTTATTTGCTTTGTGTGTAGGGTTGTTGGAAAACATAATCGTGTAATCAGTTCATCTATGTCTTTTTAATAATCACTTCTAATAAGAGCTGAAAAGAATGGAACATTAGTCAGCAGCAATTCTGACAATCAATTGATTGTTGCAAAATGCCAAAGGTTTTTCCGTTTTTTGGGTTGCAAGCAATTTAAATGTACATGGGAACATACATATTTACGTATTTGTTGACCATTTTCTCAAAAACTATAAATCAAGCAAACTAATTGGAATATTATTCAGAATTAAAAGACTAGTTTGTTTCAGATCTGATTCAAAATAGAATAATTAGACATTTTCTTTATTTAGCAAATAAAGATCCACAATATTTGCTGGTTTTTCTTTCACAAATACAAAACAAGTTATTCGATTTTCTCTATAAATTAAATGCTTTGTTTTTTTTGCTGTGCGTCAAAGTATGTAAGCAATATTTAGGCTTTGACATTTTGTCCACAACACAATCAGAGCTCGACCGATACATATAGTCATTGCCAATATCATTTACCAATTTTAGCTTGTCCCAGATATATTTGTGTCAGCATTTATCAGCTGATAAATGACCAGAAAATGCTGATATTGTTATTGGCCTCAAGAGTACGATATTGGTCGGACTCTAATTGATATAATATAAGTCCCATTAAATGTTTATTTGGGATGTCATAATTCACTAAAAGCCTGAAATTAATTTAAATTTAATTTATATTAAACCAACTGATAGAAATGCAGATGTGTTTTTTTTTCATCATCTCAGATGCTTGAAAATGCTTTAGTTAAATAGTTTTTAGTTTAATTTCTTTTATCGTAAAAACTAGTCATAGTGTTTTTGTGATATCACTTTTTTTTCACCAGGGCGTCCTTCATGACCAAGACAGTGCAATACCAAAACGAACTGCACAAGTTCCTGATCTGGGACACGGCCGGACAGGAGCGGGTCAGTAATATCTACTGAGGTTTTGGCCTCGACATTCTTTTAAAAATGGACTGGTGGATAATAAACCAGAAGCAAGATTCAAATGTTTAAGCTTTTTCACAGCCAGACCACAACAGTTTTGATTTTGTAATCGATCAGTTTGACTTGGCGTACTCAAAAGTCTACTTATTCCTCCCTGGTGGTTCTCAAAGGAAGTGAGAAAGCTACCTACATGTGTGTGACTACCACTCCCTTAACCGAGAGAAAGTGCAGTTCTTCATTACCTCAGATAGGGGGCAACATTTACCTTCCTATAGGTGGAGTCATGCCTGCTAACCAGTGCTCTTAGTTTAGGACCACTCTTTTAAATGAAACTTGCGATCTAACGAATCTGCATTGTTTCGATCAGTGAGTGGCATGTTTGGATTATTAGAAACATCAGTAAGTCTGTCACTATTTGTCATTTCTGACATCTTTAATCTTCGTCCTGCCTCTCACTTCCTTGTTACGTTCAGACCTTCAGAGACACAAATAAAGGAGTGCCATTGTTTTCCTTTTGTTCTGTTTTGTTATCTTTCACGCACGTCTGAGACTTATTCGTCAACAGCCATCATGTCCAGATGCCATTTATTACGTGATCTTCACTCGTGTGTGTCCACGGCAGCAATATTTGAAATGCCACATCACCCACACAAAGTTTAGTATTAAAACCACATGAAATATTGCATGATGAACAGCATACATCTTGGTGTTTGAGTACAAGCAAGTAAGTCTGTCTGAACATCACCAAGCCCCAGACAGTGATAGCGTGAGGAACTACTTTCTCTTCTGACTCGTACCCTGCATCCCACATTTCTCTGCAGTAGTTTTCCTCATCACTTCCCCTTTTTCTGTGCATGCCCTTCTCTTTTTTTCTCATGCACAATCCTCTGTTATTGTAATGTCTTACCCTTGCTGCTGTCCTCTCCAGAGAGGTGAGATAAGATTCCCCATGTCTTTTATCCTACTTTTCCCCTGGGGGCTTCGGCTTCTTTGTGGCCTTGAGGGGACATCAATGCCGCCTCGTTTAAGATAAGATGAGTGGATGAAACCCAAGCCCTGTGAGCCCACTGCCGTGTGCTGCCACTGTGTTTTATCCAAGAGACATCTAAGGGTCCTCCTTCTCCCTCTTTTGTGTTTTTACTTGTGAAATGTTTCTTTTCTTTTCTTTTCTTGGCAACAATCTATCGCCTCTGCGATTCTATTGTGTTCTCCACCACTTTCTCCACCTTTTTCATTCCCACAAATACACTTTTTTACTCCCATCTGGCCTCTCGGCTTCCCAACTGGTTCACAAACGTGTGTGAAAAAGTAGCAACATTCCTTTTGTAGGTTTTTGTGTGTCTGTGTGTGTGTGTGTGTGTGTGTGTGTGTGTGTGTGTGTTCATACAAAGCTGCTGTGGTATTTTAAAGCTTTTTGTGGCTTGTTTTCTAACTTTTGTGGCGCTTTAGCCTATCAAAGTCTGTTGAGTTGAGAACGGGGATCACAAAGCGAGCCAATGCACATGGAAGGAGAGACCGAGGCAAAAAAAAGAAAGCTCTGTGATTTCCAATCCATCCAACAATCCATATCTCGAGACCAGATGAGCCCAGCTGTCAACAGCTCGTCAAGTCCTCCCCCTCGCAAGGAATCTTGCGTCCTACCAGTACAGGAAGGTTTCTTTCATTATGTATAAAACTTGTGGTTTTAGAAATTAATCAGCACTCGCAAGGCATCACAGGGGCTGTTTACTGGGCCGCTGTGTGGCCAGACGTCTGGCCTCGCTGTGATTGCTCTTCGGGTTGAGGCTGAGATAGACCACACAGGACTGGTGGTGGTGCAGCCCAACGCTCGCCGATGAAACAGACAGCACTCTCCTCAGTGCCTCTGCCAAATATCCCAAGTTGGATTCCCGTTGGTGGACTTGAGGCCAATAACAACTATAATTATGTGGAATGTGTGCTTTCCTGAGGTAACAGTGTCACTCCAAGATGGATAGTTTATTCCATCGTATTGTAAAGGAAAATGAAATTGGCGGGAAGGCAGGGTCATTTAAAGTGAAGGTCGTTTTCAGACAAGGGTTGGTCTTTTAAAATAAATATCCCTAGTTAATACATGACACATGGTTTTATTAATCTGTTGAAACCCCAGTCCAGCAGGGTATTTTGCAAGAAGGCATACAAAAACAGAGACCTTCATGTTTTTAAATATACTGTAGCTTTGCTTAGCTAACAAAAGCTTATGAAAACCGTTACAATTTCAAAATCCTGTGGATTTCTAGCATTGCACATTTTAAGAATGGAGATCAAGATTTCATTTTTTTTTTACAGCATGCCTTCAGACTTGCTTCTATGATCTTTATAAAGTATGGTTAATGGATTATTGGTGTTCTTTGGAAAAGAGGCAGAGAAGACCACCTGCCTGAATTGAAAAATGGGCCTAAAAAAAGATGGCCATGTCAGTGGCTTTGCGAGGCTGTGCAAATGATTAGCAAATTAGCACTAAACAGAAACTACAGCCGAGGCTGACGGGAATACTTTGCAGATATTTGGGCATCAGCCAAAGTATTGGAGTTGGAGGAAAGTCGGGGATCATCAAAGTCAGTAAGTGTAATCCTTTAGTCACAATGAATACTTCTACCACATTTCTTGGCCGTCCATCCAGTAGTTGTTGAGATATTTCGGTGTGGACCGAATGACAAACTGCAATGTTGCTAAAAATAACGGCATTTTATGACAGAAGGCTAATTGTTGAAGCCTGGTTTCAATGAGCATTGGAAAGTATTTTACCAGAAAAATACCAAAAGCAGGCGAAAAGAAGAGACTAGGCTCCCAGACAGCTATGGATTAAAAAAAATGCACACGTTGTCTTGGTTATGCAGGACTTTGTGATTTTTTTTAGGATCAAATGTATAGTTTTCCATAAATATCAACCAGCTAACAGCCTTTGACACATTCTGCCCATCTTTCTCTTGATGGCTACCACATGTGTGAAGTCTTGGTGGAAAGACTTGCTATACTCCCATTTTAAGTAAAGCCTCTTGGCTTATGGGCTCAGAACACTTGGCCTCCGGTTTAGTAAAATGGTACTCAAATCTTGTTTTTTTTAAATGCATTTGTATACTCTGTTTTGAGTTTGTCACAGTCAGTGGTGCTATGGAGTCTTACGAAATCACGAGTGCCTATGTAACGGATTATCCATAGTCTATGAAAAGCCAAGGCACTGTTTCTTGAGCTACACAGTGTGAAATATATAATTGTGTTATACTGCACTTGATATTCGTAGTGCCCTTTTTATATGCATTGAAGACAAATTGGAGGGAAATCAAGGTAAACTGTCTTCAAAGATTAGTCTGAATACGACTATTTTTGACTTGATCTATAATCTGATCATCATGTTCAGTTTCAAAGCTATATGATATATTATATAATGTAGTTTAGACAGAGGTGAAGGTCATTTACAGGCTTTTGACACATCGGCCTCCTCCCTGTCCAGCATCACTCATCATCGCTTGCTTTCTCTCTCTTCTCATAGTTTCGGGCTCTTGCACCAATGTACTACAGAGGGTCAGCGGCAGCCATCATTGTTTATGACATCACGAAAGAGGTATTATTTACATTTCCTCCTCAACCACTTATCCACAAAGTTAAGTATTGGAAAGTTTCATTAATTTTGTAATTTTGTATTCATTATGTGTATTAAAGGAATATTTTATTTGGGATATATACTCATTTGTGTCTTGCTAAGCGTTAGCTGACACGATTAATTACACACTTATTTTATTCAGTTCATATGAAGCCACAACCAACCCTTAGTTTAGCATGAATACTTGAAACGGGGAAACAGCCAGCCTGGCTCTGTCTAAAGGTAATGAAATCTGCCTTCTCACAACTCTAAAGCTCACGTATTATTAACACCTTTATATCTTGTTTGTTTAATCCGTATATAAAAATACAAGTGTAAAAACAACAATTTACCCTTTTTAAGAAGGTTATGTCGGATTATTTTTTGGCTGGGAGCAGCTGGCAGGCAACCGGCAGAGACTACAAGAAGTCTGCGCTGACCCCTGTGAAATAGAACATTTTTGCATTTTCAAACAACAAGGATATCGTCATTTGTGAGCTTTAGACGTGTAAAGGATTGTGTTACCATTTGTCAGAGCTTCCAGTCTTTATGCTAAACCAAAATAAGTGTCCGCTGGCTCCAGTTTGTCTTAAAGACGTTAGGGGATATCTGTCTTTTAATCTAACAAAAGCAAATAATCATATTTCCCAAAATGTCGCTCTAATCCTTTAAACCTTCCTGGGAGGCACTATGTGTTTGTCTCGAACGGTTCGGTTTCACATGTTTTTTGTCATCAGGAATCCTTCCAAACACTGAAGAACTGGGTGAAGGAGCTGCGCCAGCACGGTCCTCCTAATATAGTGGTCGCCATCGCCGGCAACAAATGTGACCTGTCAGATGCCAGGTGAAGCTGAATTAGAGATAATTCTGCATGTGTCAGTATGATGATGCCTCCTCATTGAAAGTGATGATGGGATTTTAGATTACTGGCGCAGAAGGAAAAAATTCTTGTCAGGAAATGTTATTACCTGTTTTAGTATTGGAATAAGATTTAATGTTTGGCTTTGAAATATCATAGGAATTTGCCGTGTCTGGAGCTGCAGTGGATTCTGCTCTGCAAGGGGGAATGTAGGCTCTCGTACTGAAGTATTTGAAGATATTACTGTTGTTTTTCTGTATCTTCGAGAAAATCTCCCCTGACTCGGACACATATGCTTTTGATAATATTATCCATGAAATTGGGAAATCTTCCACATAATAGCTGTGGACATACATGTTGATGGTTATCAAGTAATGCATGAAATTGGAGAATCTGTTGCAGATTGCAACATAATAATGTTGAAATGCCTCTTGTATTTACAGGGAAGTGCCAGAGAAGGATGCCAAGGACTATGCGGACTCCATCCATGCCATCTTTGTAGAAACCAGTGCCAAGAATGCCATTAACATCAACGAGGTGTTTATAGAGATAAGTGAGTTTGTTTCTAGAGCGCCTAGTGCCATTCTACATCTCCAGGTTATTATTGAGCTGTGAAAAAGTGAAGCATTAAGATTATTATTCCCTTTGTGTTTAAAGCAGATAGACTATATATGAGCTAGTTTGGAATAAGCAACAGATAATGTCAAAGCAGAAAGCAGATTCACTCAATCGTGTCGACATGTCCACATTTCACTTTGAAGCAAACGTTTGCAGAGACGAGGGTGCGTGGGAGCAGTTGATTCAGTTCTGAGAAGCAGCTGATAATCACAAAAGAGACTGGCTCACTAGTTGTGCCCCTAGTCCAAAATATTCATTGTAGGTTGCTTTTGAGAATATATATGTTAGAGTATGTTAAAATGAGAGAAATTAAGGATGTGTATATATACTGTATGTATCCCCCTTACCCGGGACTATCTAATTCGCCAGCTCTCCATCCAGTGGGTCCGAGATCAAAGATGTCTATATTCAATACTTGCTTGGAATCAGTGAGCTGGAGGGAACTGGAGCACAGCTACTGTCCGTTAATTGGCATGAAATGCTACGATAAAAACCGTGTGTATTTAATGTATATATGAAAAATCAGGGTTTTACACAAAATGTGTGTGTTTGTCTCCTCAAAGGTAAGCGCATCCCTGTTGCCGACGCAGCAGGAGGAACTTCAGGGAAAGCTTTCAAACTGGGACGTCAGGCGTCAGAGTCTCGCAGGACGTGCTGCTGATGCGACGGCCCCCACGTGAACTGTGACCTGACCTTTGCTTAACCTCCTTGGCTTGTTTTAGCTTTCGACCGCCACACTCCCTCAATACCCTGCCGACACTGATCCTGGGATGCAGAAGTGCCACTCTGATGACAATAGCAAATGCATTTTAGCGGCACTCCACAACAAAACATCGTCATTTGTCGTCTGACAGTTGCTGGCTGGAGAAAAACTTCCCGTTTTCTAAGCACTGCCTGCATTAAATCATTGATGATGTGTAAGTGAAAAAAAAAACCAATACTTTCACATTTACTGGCTTCTATCATGGACATCACCCTCTGTTTGATGTATTATAGCCCTGGGTTTATGAGAGGAACTTTATAGCTCCAGATTTATGTATTCTGAAATCATTTGTGTTTTGTACATTTGTAAAAACCGACCTTTCAACCAAGACATGGACTGAAAACGGTAAAGTTTCACCAAATTATTTTGACGACACTGAAGTTATCGCTTTTTGCTTCATGGGAGCTCTCTTCCCAAATTATTTTGTGAAGGATCTATCGATACAGTTACCTTGCATAATCACTAATTTATTATTGATGAAAAAGGTTAAGAGCATTCATCAGTGTTTATACCAATCATTATTCTGATTTATTTTGTTGGAAGGAAGGATATTTGGAGAGATGTTGGGGATTCTGTCAAGCAAGACATATTGTGCATGCCTTATATCAATTTTATTCTGCAATAGAGGTTTTCAACAAGATGCATTTTAAAGGCAAAATACCAAGTGGGTCTTTTGAAGTTAATTGAAGTTAATGAAGCTGTAGCTAGCAGCCAGTTAGCTTAGCTTAGCATAACGACTGAAAACACAGGGCTCTGGCAAAGGTAACAAAATCGAACTAAAGCTCACTAACTAACATGTTATATCTGACAGAGCCAGGTGTTTACCCCTGTTTTTAGAGTGTATGCTAAGCTAACCAGCTGTTAGCTGTTGCCCGATATAATTAATAGACAGATATAAGATTGGTATCTTCTAACTCTGCCAGAAAGTAAACAGGCGTATTCCCTAAAACAAACTATTCCTTATGAACCATGCACGCCATTGAGATTTTTAACAAATTGCTGTAAAATCTCACAATGATTGTGCTTTAATCTCTTGAAGAGATAGAAGCACCATAAATGTATTATAAGAACAGTTATGGCTGCCGGTCTGTACCCCATACTTCCACTTGTTATTACTGCAAAGGTAATAACTGAAACCTAAGTATGACGTTTACTGTTCTACACGCGGTATAATTCTTTCACGATATCACTTCAGCTTTATTTTTCTCTAATCTCACTTTAACTGGCTAGCCTGCCTGTCCTCAATCCATTGCTGCTCCTTCACAGTTTTACAGATTTTTGTGAGGTCTTGCCAATTTCTGTAATTGTCCCATAAACATTTTACATTTTTCATTTTTTTTGCACATAATCAGCTGCGACTCGCGCATGCAATGTTGTTTTACGACCTGGCCGGAGATGAAAACAGTGAGATCTGGAAACTAGACCTCGTTCAGAGGAAACTTGGAGGTCATAGGTGCAGAATCAGACGTGGCGCTGCGTCGACATGCTGACCCCTTAATGAACCTTCGTCTCCATTCTGCTCTGAATTACTGTATGTGCTTTGTTCCAAAGTCTGCCTTCTGATTTTCCTTTCTCCCAACTTATTTTGCCTCATTCCTCTAAATTACAGGCACTTACTGTGGATCTAGCTTTCATTTTGTTTCAAACAAATGTGGGTCACCATTTAAGAGCTTTCCCAGAGCTTTATCATCATCTCTTACATTCATTACTACGCTGTGATCCTTCGTGCTATGTTACAGTAGTTTAATTTACCTCCTATAGTGTCCTAATTAAGCTTCAGTTGACTCATGAGCCACAGACCTAATTTTGTGTAATTCCATGCTTGTCTGTATCTCTTGAGCCCTTTTAGTCCCAAAAGCACTTTTCAGTTGCCAAAAAATAGAGATGCTGGCTTAATTAGACCGCATCTCCTGGTTTAGAAATTTGGATTGCGTGCTCTTCTGTCAGCGAAAGCCACTTAATTCGCCTTTAAGCATCTTAAATGTAGCTGTTATTGATGAATCGTGTGGGAAGCAGCGCTGCCTATATCTTCAGGATTTTCTTATGGAGTGCAATAGTTGTTGTTATGGGTTGTTTTTTTTAAGGTATAAATGTGACCTAAACCAAGAAAACAAGTTGCAGAGGGATGATGTTCACACAGGACAGCACACACTTGTGCAAAAAATGTGATCTCATTCCAGCAGTATCAAACAAATAATGACAGGTTTATATTTACCTCATTTAATGCTGTTTTACTCAGACATAGTTGCCCAAATCCCTCGGAAACCAGAGTGGTTTTCCAGGTCAAAACCCAAACTAAAAGGGAATCACTCTGGTACTTTGAAAACTGCACTTTGACTTGACTGTTTGTAATTGGTCCTTATTACTAACTTTCAATCTGTCCTCTGGTATTATCTGCGTGAAATCACTTGATGAAAGATTCTTGTAACGGTGTCTAACTTCTTAACGCTCCTCAATGTTGTTTTAGGTTTTGACTGTTTGCTCAGTTCTTATTGCTTCAAAGAAATGGTGCCAAATAATGTTAATGCCATTTTACTACACCACACATGATTAACCTTTTTTTTTAATAATTATTATTATTGTCAATGTAATATCATGATTTAAAGTGCTTAACACAATAATGCTTAATGATATTTGAAGTTTGATAATGACTAATGTTTCCCCCTTATTTGGAAACAGGAGGCATAGAAATGGTGTGCCAGTTTTGCATTAAAAAATATCAATAGTCTTGGGCTGGCCCTGGGAATGTGATTAATCTATATTATGTATATTTTCAGTGTAGATATATACCATCCAATTGCACATAAATCAGTGACTATATTAAACTCTTAGTTATGTGACCATGATAGACTTGTACACGATTTGAAGTCAGCATTGTAGTTACCATATATAGCTTTTTACTATGTTTCATATTGATTGTAACAAAATGCCTGAAAAAACTTGTTCGCAGTGTATTCACAAAAGTGTAAAAAAGGGAATTGTCAATTTGTTTACTAATAAAAGATTGACAAAAAGCTTTCTTCCCGTCCTGTTTTGTGTGATAAATTAGGTCCTTTAAGTGTCTCATTTCCTTATGTTGAGTCCAAGAGAGATGTCAGCGATAAACTTGTTTCTTGGAGATACAGTGACAATGTTGTTAGTGATTGGTTCAGTTTGCAGTTGGCAGACAGCCGCCTGGCTATATATATATAAATATGACACTTGAGATGTGCGTTTGACTGGCAGAGGGATTTTCACTGCACTTTGAATAGTGCTGAGAGGGCAGAAAGCGCATTCGACGTCCTCCTAATTCCCCGTTAAACCACTTTCTTTAAAAAGCATGTTTAAAAACGAATGGAAAATGTGAAAAGAAATGTCTGTAAACTATTAAACCTATAATAGTGAAGGGCTCATCAGGTGTCAATATTATAATAAATTATTACGTGGCAGTGTGAGAATAACATTGGAGCTCAAAAAAATTAAGATAGCTTGACAGGTAAAAATACATTGATTTATGAAATTAATTAAAGGTACATTGACAGACACAGTGGTACAGTGTGACATCAAGCTGCTTTCCATCCAGAGAAACATATAAGTGTTTCACAAGGTCTAACTGTACTGCTGCTTTAAAACACATGTGTAACTATAATAACATTAATAATGGCTGCATAAGCAGTGAGATGCACACATCTGCCAGGGTCCTTGCTTTGTACATACTGATTCATTGATCCACTTAATTGGAATGGAGCCATCATTAATGTTATTGCTTACAACTATGTTTTTTTTTTCTACTTCAAGATTTAAAGAATCTTCACAGTGAGATGAGTTATAAACCAAAAAGCTATTTTACTGTGTTTAATGTAAATTTAAATGTAAGAACATTACATTAATTAGAATATGCTCAGAGTTCAAATTCACAGTCTGCTAGGGTACCTAACAGTTTATTTTCCCCAAATTAATCTAAAAAATGCACTGTTGTTGTCATTGACTGAATCAATTATGGCATCCACTTTTTTGATAGGTTTAAAATAAACATTATGTTAATAAGATAATGTTTAGTTAAAAGTCTTTGTCCATTTGCAAGTTCTATTTTGCGATAACATGTGGTATTGTCATCACCTCCTGTTTAAAAATACTTCTTATGGGTGTATTGTTACTTTGGAGAGTTGAGGAAAAAACTAACGTGCACTGGACTAAGATGGGATGTTGTATTTTATTTTAACGTGTGTGTTATCTATTGTCTTAGTTGGTTACTGATTAGTTGTCTGTTGTAAATTGGACTTAAATTATCTTTAACCTACATTTAGATACTGGACTTTATGGGCTGAAATAAAATCATAAATTAAAAAAACAACAACAGTCGTATCTATGTCCTTCGACTCCACGCACACTGGTTGAAGTGGGGGACCCACCGTCCCTGTGGGTGCACCCTGGCGTCACCCATCGCCACCCTCCCCGCTGGGTGGCTATGCAGAGGCAGTGACGTCACCGGGCTGTCTCTCGCTCCCTTCCTGCTGCATCACAACAGCCGTTAGTAGCCCGAGTAGTACTGGTTGACCGGGGGGGGCAGGATATCCACAGACAAATCATTGATAAAACAACTCTATTGACGGTTGCAGCGCCCTACAACATCCTAACACGGGGGTAACGGACAGGAACCGGTTGCAGTGCGATAACCCCGCTCCAGCTGTTGGGACATGGCCAGGCCGGAACAGGTTCTGCTCTTGGAGCCTCAGCACGAACTAAAATTCAGAGGTAAGAGGGGAGGGCCCGGCTTGGACGGGAGGGGGGAGGCCAGCGGGGTTAGAAAGGGAGGGGAGGGAGGCCAGTGTTACGCTATCAGACCCGGGGGAAGCTATAGACTTCACATTTTGACCACATTACTCTCGAGAAGAGAACGAACGAAAGGACGGCAGGTCAACTGACAGCTAGTTAGCTAGCTGGATTAGCTTCCCATGGCTAACCAGGCTAGCCGGGCCCTGTCATACATTTTCTGCTGTAGAAACTGCCCTTAACGCGGTTTACAACTGCAACACACAACCCGCATGTCCGCTGGGAAGTAGCAATCGTAGTAAAACAATAGTTACAACATAATTTGGCGACTAAATGTGTAACATTTCCTTGCACATAAGCTACAACATCCTTAGCAGGTGCAGCTAGTTCACGTTGGCTCGCTCTCTGATTGGCTGTCTCGCTCTGTTGGCAGCCAGCTGTCATTTAATAACCTGACAGCTCACAGGACAAAATATCCGGGCCAACCTCTGCTATTTGATATGTGTTAACTACGGGTCATCAACGTGACTACCGTTCTTATCGTTTTGGCTTTACAATCGAGAATTGACATTTCAGAGAAGCTTATTGGCTGCAAATGGCACGTTGATTTAGGCCTAAATAATGTTACATAAACATATACATGGTACTGTGTATCTGTTTTGCAAAAGACCAACTTACATATATTCTGCCACAAAAAGTGCTTTATAAATACAGTTTATTCTGTTGTTATTATTATTAATATTATTATTACCTTGACATTTGGAGAGATCAGCTGTTGGTCTCCCAAATACAATGTGGCCTGTGGTGTTTGTTGTAAGCGCCCCAAAGATTACACTTAAAAGAACCATCAGCAAAAGATTACACTTAAAAGAACCATCAGCACCAAAAAATATATTCTACTGAAGCTACTGAGCTCAAGTGTGGTTTGGTGAGCTACGGTAACTTGCATGAAAAGATAGATTGTACTATGGCTATGATAGATCATACTTTGGCTAAGATGACTAGTTGGTTTTATTGTATTTTTATGCAAACGGTTATGAACTGAACTAATGTTCAAATGTGCAGCGAAGGTGTAACTAACTGCCGTTTTTTATTTTAATTGCATTACAAATGTATTTAACACCTTATAGTGTATACAGTAATGAAGTGTCTGAGTTGTATAAGGCTCACAGCGAGCCTGTAAATTGCATTGGCAATAATATAAAATGAAGTGCCCTGATATATGGACATAATGGACAAAGCAGAAGTGACTAATGCCAGTACAGTTTCCTACATCAAGTTTGTTATTTTCTCTTCTCTTCAACCGCTGCAAGACATCTCAAAGTCTAATGTACGAATGGAATAATTAGAAAAGCTGTGTTGTCGTTGCTTGTAAATCTGTTTAATCAGTGAGAATTTAGGAATAACAAACACGGGTGTTCTTCTACTTTTTTTTAATATCTTCTACAAATGCCATGAAAGGACCCAAAAAGAACGTAACAGTCCATCTCTAATTACATTGTTAACTTCCCTGCCTTGTCCCCACCCCTGAAGTATTATTTCACATGCATTCTGTGGACCTTTGAGTATATTTACAGCACCAAGACAATATAGGATTGGCTCAAAATTGTCAAACTAATTGTAATTGAGGAACACGCCGAGCCGTTTAAGATGCATATGTATATATATATATTTTTGTATAGTTTTTAGGGGCGATTAGGCTATACTACGCAGACACAAGCAATAATTTTTAATAGGATCAATTTATTGGGGGTTTTGGTATTCTTATTAGATTTGTCGACTATTAGAAAAAATTTCTGCTTTATCCTTTAACCGTGAGCTTAGCATGAAGCACAAGCACTGTTTTTATAGTTGACCTGTAATGTAATATACTTTGCTCACTGACAACGATGGTGAAACAATTAGCTGTAAGTGTGTTGGTTTCCATCATATGACTTAAGTGGACACATACGAGCCATTCAGAAATGAGCAACACACACAAAGTATATATCAAGTGTTTAATTGAATTTGTTGATGCACTGGTGTTAACCAGACAGAATGAACTGTGTATTCTCAGTATAAAAGACAAATCATGTCAATACTTAGGCCCCAAGTTTTATGTAGGGAGGCATTGTGAAATGGAGAGGTCTTTTAGTAGCAGCTTGTTAGGCTTAGGCTCACACCATTTGTGGGCCAAATACTACTTTAGTGCTATTTGGGACTGGAGTTTTTCATTTGTATTGAATTTCATCTTTGTCAGGGTAATATTAACAAACCTTAACAAAAAACTCACTGCTCCTCACTTTTTTTCTTCAACATATAAAATCTAACCTTGAAAGACGACAGCTGCAAATATTAGTTCCTTATAGTAGTTTTTAAGGTCCGTTTGTGGTTTTTGTGAGTTGGACATTTTCCGGAGAAACTTTCAGGAAGTAGTATATCAGGTGTACAGTAGTCGGTGGCGTGAGTCCCTTTCATTAAAAGCCTTTAGAAGTCAAGCCAAGCTTGTGAGGGTCTGAGTTTCCTCTCTGTCTTTGCTCAAAGGAGAAGGGAAGTGTCAGTTGCTCTGGATGTTTGCTGAACTGAAACTTTATCTTGAATCTGGTGTATGTGCTAATTCTAAAACAGCTCCATGTTTTCATGCACAGTTCGTGGGCCTCTCTCAACCGCAAAAGGTTTTGCTCACAATAATAGCCACTGTAGTGGCCTAATTTGTTATTGTGTTAGAAAACTATACTTGATAAGAAAATCCTATCTGGTAGTATTTTGGACGTACGAGTCGCGTAAAATGACGAGAGATCCAAATGTTATTTGGATAACCAGAATTTGGTAAACAAATTAATTCACTGTCAACGCTAAAAATAAGTAAGGATTTCATTTCACAAGGAAATCACGAGAAAAACGTCTCAAAAAACAAATTCACCAATATAGTAGATTGAAGCGCTTCAATAACTCATCATATTTACGATATTAGGAGATTTTTAATATGCAGCAGTAAGGTGACAAAAAATGTTGATAATAATATAACTTTTTCAAGATACTGTAAAGTTCCAAAATTAAAACGTAGTTTCCGTAAGTCTGTCTGATGTAACGTGTGTGGTATTTGGCTCTTTATCCGCTAAGTTTGCGGAGTCATACGCAAATTCGTCATGGCCTTTCACTTGACTATGAATTAGCTTTGCTCTCACTTGAGGTCCTGAAAAAAACACAGGAGTGACTAACGGCTGCCAGTTAGCTTTCTGGATACATTTCGCTGTGCAGTTTCTGGAGTGACCTGTCAATAAAGAAACTTTTGCCAGAAATAACAGAAAATAAATTAAGGGACATGTAATACTGTGGATTTGAGAGGGAGCACTTGGGTAATACATATACTGAGATTTGTTGGAATTTACACGCCCTCCAACATGTGCTGATAATATCAAAGAAGACTCATTAGACTCTTGGCTTTCTCCAGGGTCAATGCATTAGCCAGATTAGGTTTTAGTACTTTTTTCCTTTTTATGGTGTACATTCAACAGATTTGACTTCTCTGTTAATGTCATTACCACTGAAGTGAAAAGAAAACCTCACACAACAGTGGAGATTGCTTGCTGTCGTGGCAGGTATTCAATGAGTGTGATAATTATACCTTTGATTGATCTAGTGCCTCTGAACCTCTGCTCTCCTTTTATATATCTGTATTATTTGTATATATCCGTTCAGATAGGTAGGTCTGGTGTTTAAACAGCCGAATCAATCGGGTCTTTAGATAAGAACAAGGACACTATCTTTCTGTGCCAACGACAGAGAAAGGAAACAAATACCCCAAAACAAAGTTACTGCTGATTAGTTTGAGTAAAATAACAATTACTCCCAAACAGAAAAGGGCACATTAACACAATGTCGGACTAAATTTGTTATAAGTTCCTTCTGAATTCACCTGTTTTGAAAAACAACTACAAATATGATGCAACTGATTCATTCAGTCCACTGCCAGCGTGATGTTTACACTGAATGGTCAACATGCAACCTTCTGTATTTCCTTGTCATTTGATGTTTTTCATTTAGGGAGGATTTCATTTACACAGATTGGTGACTGATGTTATTATCTGCTCTAGAGTTAACACAACTGCTGTTGATATTGAGATGTTTTTGCAAAGAAATTAGTTGTATAAAAATAATAGTTGCCTCCTGTATTATTTCAAATATAATCTACAATCTTCCTTCAGGTTTTTCTTGTATCAAGTAAACTTAGACATGATCCATGTAACAATATATACACTTAAAGAAATAAAAAAGAAACTATTCATTTATGACATAATGTAACCCATTTTTAACATTGTGGGATAGACAGTACATCACCAAACAAATATGTATTTCCTAGTTATCTTACATTGTCCTAGTTTAAGAATGTCTGCAGTGTATTATAGTCATGAACAGCAGGGCTAAATGGGTTGATTTCACACAGCTATGTGAACCTGCTGGTTTTTCCAATGCCTCCTCTACCTTTCCCCTCCTTTGTGTCCAAAATGTCTCTTCATTCCTTTAACCTCAGATTGAACTCAAGATTGAGCATAGTCTGTCTAACTCTAACTATCTAACTCTATCTAAAATTTGACAATGTATTTAATATTTAAATCACAATTAGGTAAAACATGTCAAAGGAAGAACGGAAACAATATATGTATTTTTTTTTATATAGCTTTTTTAGAATTAAAATAAAAAGAATAATGCCCCATCAAAAAAACATTGACAATCTAGTGCTGCAGTCTTTATATAAACTCACTTCACCTTCGCTCACCTTTTTAGTTTTGGCACACATTTGCATTTTGCTGTGTCTTTCTTTTGTTGTGAGGGTTTTCTGCATTATTGACAAATCTGTGCGGCTTAATGCATCCGGCCTTGTGAGCGCTTTAGAGATGTGTGGCCTGCATCAACAATGATAGCTGTGATTAGTTGTAGCCAAACTGCATCAGCTATTCGGATCATGGTAGCGCTAGTGCCGTAGCAGAGGCCTGTGATTTATAGATCTGTACACACAGTTTACTCTTTAAAGATGTTGGTAAATTGATACGAGAACAGTTTTTTTGGTAATCGGAAGGACAGAATAGACGTGTTGTCAACATCAATCGAGAGTGCAATGTAAAACGAAAAAGCAGATGTATTTACAATAATCCAGTTCTCACCAGGTTGTGTTACTGAGATAAAATGTTTTGGGTTTCAATTTGAGAAACAGACTGGAATTATTTATCCTGAGAACAACTTGGAGTCAAATGTAAAGAAACCCTACATTAGTTGAATTGGCGGTAAAATCCTGTTTATCTAAAATGTCAGGTCAAATAAAGAATATGTGCAGCAGGAAGTCAAATTGTGTGCAGTAAATTTAAACTGTTGTAATTGAATTCACATCCATTCAGGCTTTGATAGACCACAATTAAATTTTTTATTTAATTTTACCTTCTCAATTTCAGTCATTTAATTTATTTTTGATAAAGCTTAAATCAGTCAGTTTCTGCCGTGTATAGCAGGGTTTTTTTTAGGTAGAATCTCTGTTTAATATTTGGCGAACTTTCCTGAAATTTAGTTCTCTATTGTGACAAAGGTCTTCAATAGTAATTGTACCATATATTACAACATAATGATTACAATTTCCATACGTTTTCTGAATACAAATGAATCCCGCCCACTCCACTTTCTTCCTTGAAATGTCAGTGTAAAGACATATGTAAAACAGTGGCAGTTTTATTCTTAATTTTCTCCAACCATGAGGCACTCAAACAATTTCAGGGATGTCAAGTCATCAGCCTTTGATTACTTTTTTGCTCTTGTTGAAATAAGGATTGGGATAATTTAAGAGTTCACTCTCTGGAGGGCATTGAATAGTTTTAACTAAGAGAACTCAAACATGTTTTCCTGAACCTAAAAGTGTTTATCATATCTTTCCTCTTCACAGGTCCATTCTCAGACGTGGTCACCACAAATCTCAAGCTCTCCAACCCTACAGACAGGAATGTGTGTTTCAAGGTGAAGACGACAGCGCCGCGCCGGTACTGCGTGCGGCCCAACAGTGGAATCATCGATGCGGGCACCTCAATCCACGTCTCAGGTATTGATTGGGACAGTGAGCACTTAACGTTATTATTATTATTATTATTAATATTAACTTACAGGCTAATTTAACATGTAGCTGCTGCTGTGGCTTAAACTATTAGTTAATCACAAGAAAAATCATTTAATTGCTGGTTACACCTTCTCAAATATGAGGATTGTGCTGTTTTTTTCTATATAGACATTGTTTTTTTTGTCTCTTGGTTAGAAAAAGTTAACAACTTGAATGTAGAATTCCTAGTAACAATTTTTACTAGGAATTGTTCTCGATGATTGAAAATGATTATTTATATATAAAACAAATCTTTAATGAACCGCGGTACAGGTAACCTTAGGAGTTGAGAACCAAACTAAGATAATAAGAATTAAAATATAAATTAAAGTAAAACACTGAGCAGCTATTATCGCTCTGGTATCCTGATTGGCTTTGCTCTTTCTTATAAACGCACACTCCACTCCTCTCTTGTTACTCCGTATTCCCCCGTCCTCTTGCCCAAGCCCCGCCTGGTAGGCCTCATTCCCCGTCGTGCTCTCTGAGGGAGACAGGTACAGGCTTGTGTTTCCACACTGGGCCACCTCTGCCATTTACAGCCACGGACTCATTTTACAACTTCACCCATCTGGTGTCAAAAACTGCAAACTATGTTACTGGGGCTTACAGTCAGCAGTGGGCGACAAATCAGCACAATCCTCTCTGTCAGTTGTCTCCATTTTTCACCCATATTAGGTTGAGAAAGTTCAGAGGTTTGAGTCCCAGAAGGAGATTATTTTTCAGACAATGTAATCATTAAATGTAAACATATAGGCATGGTCTGTAACCTCTTCTTGTCCAGTTTGTCTTCAGGGAAAACTCAAAAAGTGGTGTACTTAACAAGATAACAAGCTGGTCTGGTTTCTCATCTTGCAGACATAGTGTTTTCATTTTAAATTGAACACACATTAAGTTACTTTGATGTAAAACCCAGGTTCATTAAAAGCCATGCCACCCATTATCTGCTGTAAGCTTTGGGTGAAAAAAATCCAATTGTGTGTTCTCTACATTTCAATTCAACATGTAAAACGACACATGCTGCTTATGTCATCTAGAATTGAGAGCCCTGTAAACAAAATACCATGTGTACCAATATCATCTTAAACTATGTTGACTAACAAAACTAAATGCAGCTCAGCTATTTCTTGCATTTCTACATGGTAGCAGATACAGAAAAGGCTACATTAATTGTATTAATTTTATACTATTTGTAGAATTAGATACCTGTGGTGTGTGTATAGCATTGTCTCAGATTCATTTGATCCAAACATTTTCGATAACTCTAGAGTAGTATAGACCAAAAGAAAAAATATTTACAACATATTTTAATCCAACAGAATACTCTGGTTGAATCTATATTTGTTGGCGTTTAGCCGTTCACAAACTACATTTTCACTGTAGTAATAAAAAACAGTTTGGTTTCCCGCTTCCCAAACACGAATGGAAATACGCACCTATATTAACAGGGCGGTCTAGCAGCGATCTAACAGCACCGTAAATTACATTTATACTACCGCAATAACAAAAAAAATGTTTTTTCCATTTGAAGGGTTTATTAGCAAACCTCAATAGAAGCTTTGATTGTCAAAAAGAAAAAAAGAAAGACATTGGCTACAACTTCAGTAAAGATACTATTCTGTCCAAATATCCTTAAAAGCTGCCGAGATGACTATTAGGTTAGCATATATCTTTTTTTACAGATTGATTATTAGCTTTAAGAGATTTAATGTCATACCTGCAACCTTGTATGCTGCCTACACTCTATTTAACTAGAGTGCAGTCATATTGGACTATGCAACTGTGCAGAAAGAAATGCATGAGTATGTGCAATGTCTTTTGTGTAACACTGAATATAAGTGTGAATTTTGTTTGTTTACAGAGAAACTCCACTGGGCACTTTTAAGTATTCTTTCTTCCCGGTCTTAAAAGCTATAATATGTATAAGTGGTCAAATAAACAATACTTGGTTGGTTGTCAAACCATTATTACTAATAACAAATATTCTTCTGTAAAAATATTATGGTAAATATTGTGGTATTACATTGTTTTCCCATCTAAGAAGATTGCATTGGATCTGTAACTCTCTGGCTTTTAATATTTACCAAAAACTACAATCCTGTTCACTTGCATCGAGGCGAAAGGGAACAGTCGGCCACAGGATACCTACAAACCCTGAGATGTGTCATTTGCTGGCTCAGCTGAGAATACACACAGGGCTTTTGAAGCTCAACCCAGCTGTAACTGTATATGTTCAACGTAGCCATGACCACAGGAATGTTGTTGAGGTTGATTGGTGTTATGTAGCAGCATCCAGTGGAAAAATATGTGGCGTGAATGTTTCAAAAATCCTTGTATCCACAAATATTGAGCTTCTTCTGGGAATATGTCAGAAGTCTGTCCGACATGCTCAAACTTGTTATCATTTCAAGAGAGGTAGAGAACAAATAAATAACGTACGTCAATAAAAAATAATTCTTTTGTTGCCATTATTTGAATTATCATCATTAGCGTGCCCTTATACTCATTTATAGTGTGTATTTTGTTATGACAGGGCAAGAAAAGCATTCCCTTATCTTCATTGACATCCATATTCATAAAGCATGTCTGCTAATAGGACAGTTGATTGAATACTGTTAAGTGCTGAGTTATTTCCCACCTTGGGAGCGCTGGTTGACTTTTCTCTCTCCTCCTCATTCCCACGCTATATTGTCTCGGTGGGTTTGCTGATCTTTGACCATGTTTTTGGTGTTGAACAAAGTAGAGGGAGCTCACTTTTCTTTCTTTTTAGTTACAAGTGAGCCTTCTTTGAAAACGTGTCTAAAGGTTACTGCTATTAGATGTGAGGTATAACAAAGAGTTACATGGTGTCATGTGTCATATCTCATTTTGTGTCACATTGGGTCAAAATGCTCGTAATGTGACCTTGTATCTAGTTTGGATGAGTTCATTGTTTTGGTCATTTAACTGAAACTTAATCTTTGTATTAATTATTACTTACTAATATGACTTTGGGTCAACTGCTTGCATACATCGTTGTTTTTTTTTTTTGAGTTTGAATTAAGTTTTGGACGGTATGTTTGACTAAAAGCTAACGTTAACTACCAGTACACACACTTCTTTACCGCTCCGAAACTCAGCCGCTGCTTTGCGGGCGGACACCTTGGTGCATTTGTTATTGGCAAGATTGGATGAAATGTATTATACAACGACTTCAAGCATTCGACCGCATACATCGGCGCTTGTTTTTGAGTTAATTGTGTTTTTACGGCGCCTTACAGACCATTGTTGTCTAGCCGGGGTTAACCAA
The DNA here is from genome assembly GCF_023055335.1 of Clinocottus analis. Classification (NCBI taxonomy): domain Eukaryota; kingdom Metazoa; phylum Chordata; class Actinopteri; order Perciformes; family Cottidae; genus Clinocottus; species Clinocottus analis. The sequence goes on from NW_027176042.1 coordinate 19,536,160, forward strand.
TTGTGGGCTGTATTCATTAACACACATTACATCAGTTGTCGTTGCAGACACACCTGGTGGAGATCAAGTTTGAAGTATGTGTTGTTGTTTTTCTATTTTTGTTATATTTTGTCAAATACAGTTTTTGTTTTCGACCATTCTGTGGAAAATTCACATTGAGCAAGTCAGGAAATGCCGTGGTCTCAAGTTTTTGTACTAGTATTGAAAGTGAGTGAGCTAAAACTTTCAAAATGGAAATGTGAGGTACATTCTTGTGTTAATGTTTCTATCGAGGACATATCACATCATGATACCGTGCTTCTGTTTGGGATTGAGCAATGAATTTTGTCAAACACAAAACTGTCGAAGAGCTGAAACAAGTGGTTTATTAACCAACTAATCAGTTAGTCAATTGATTGGTTTATCATTAAGTTTTTTAATGTTGGTCGGAAAATACATTCATTTTCACCATTTATTGATATTTCATCTAATTGATTTGTCGAGAAAACAGCTTCTTTTAATTAAATGATAGTAGTAAACCTGATTAGCTGAGTCCCTAGAATAGCGAATCTTGTGCAGACCCTGTATTAATTATACTCCGGAGACCTCTGTAAGCAATTAGTAGTTACTCTGTTGTGAGCATCTTGTCTCATGGGACACAATTAATTTCTGACTGGTAAGGAAAGTTTTCTTACCTCTCTCCCTCACCCCTTTAATGTTTCCATTCATCATCAACAAGCAGGCAGGCGATTACATCCTGCTTGACCATGTTAAACACAATTAGCCTCTGTGAGTTTCATAAATTATGGCCCAGCGTGAAGCAAAAATAATAAATCACGCCATTAGCAGAAGTAGCTTTTTTTAAAAGGTGTGTTCAAAGGTCTGTCGATCAAAGATTATTTAAATGACTGTTCCCCTCTCGTGGCTGTGCTTTTTCCATCACAGGCTTTGGCTCAGGACCCTTTTCATGTGTTTCACTGTTGCTCAAAGAACTTGCATGCCTTCCTGCGTCCATTCTCTGGTATTGTCCCCTTGGACTTGAGGTAGATGGGTGTGCAAATTGGGTCTGACTGAAACAGGACGTTCTCAATCTGTTCATGCCGTCTGTTTCTGGTTTGCGATATTGAACTGCCCTGATTGCTGTAATGGTGCACTGCATCTCCGAGGTCTCCCACTCGAGGGAGAATTGGCATGTGCCATATATGAAAACCATCCTGATAGCCACACCGGCTTTGAAATCAGGAGGTCATTTGGCTAGTGCAAGCCAAAGAATCACGTAGGCATTGTAGACATAGTTGGCACTGACGTAAAAATATGCCTTTCAATTACACCCTCATTTAAAAGGTGAAAGGAGTAAAAGATCACCCATCAATAGCCATTTTCATTCCGTCTGCACTTCCACCCTTAACTTGAATACTGACATCAGAAAGTGATCATTGTAAATCATCATTACAGCTTTAAAATACCTTCTCAGTCGTTGGAATGACATCAAATAACACACCACTGACTGGGAGGACTGATGTGGTGATGGGCTAAAGTCATATTCCAACCCAACACCTGCTTTTTGTTAGAGCGATATGTAATGTTAAAGGAGAAAAAGAAAAAGACATGGTTGGAAGCTGTTAGAAAAATTACCCCCAGGGGTAATTGTAGATCTGTCAGTGTTTTGTAGTCATGGTAATACAAACTTAGAAATATATCATATCCATCACTTTTTCCAAGCAGCAGGGGCAAGCTCCAGAGCCTTGAAGCCCGAGTTTACTGTTTGACAAGCACACAATTTTTGATTCTCACTCTACTCACTAATTCCTATTTAATCCGAGGAGTGGACACAAAGTTGAGGAAGGGAGAGAGATGGAAAAGATTAATTGCTGGAGTTTGTTTTTTTATTTGGGGCAGAAGATTTTTTTTACCTACAAATCATATTATTTTCCTGCCTGTCTGCCACAGTTTGAATATTACTAACAAGAAACTTTGCTTGACACGTTCTCCTGAGTCTCCTGAGGATGAGGTTTAAAAAAACCCCAAAAGGAATGAAACTGAGAGGACTTTCTGTTCACTACTGCAACTTGTTTATCAGCCCCAATTCTCTCCTGTTTACCTTGAGTTGTTATCAGAAGGGTAAGAAATAATCTATAAACATGTTGCTATGTAAAGTCTGTTAAAATCCGTCGTGACTAATATATATTAGTTGTGCCACACATGACCTCGACCGTCATTTTGTATTTCAGTTATGCTGCAGCCTTTTGACTACGACCCCAATGAGAAGAGCAAACACAAGTTCATGGTCCAGTCTGTGCTAGCACCTCCTGACATGACTGACATGGAGGGAGTGGTGAGTGTATCATCTTCCTAATATCAGTTTTCGCCATCAATATGTTTTAGTGTTTGCCAGCGTTTAAAAAAATTGGAGAGAGGCAGCGGTGATCCTCGTTCAGTCAGTTGACATTCTAGACATCACATCTAAAAAGTCTAAAAGTCTTTGTCATACTCGATTTACAATACTCTTGAGTCCAGAATATATATATATATATATATATATATATATATATATATATATATATATATATATATATATATATAGTGATGATGATTCTAAAAACAAATGTTGGACATTGACAGAATATATTATCATGAGGAGGTCAGTTAGGAATACATTGATCTCATCGAGAGAAAAGCGTGTTTTGTTTTAATGTATTTATTTGAGCCAGGCAGTGAAGAAACATGTGACCTAAATACCTAAATCAATGCTGAATCCTAAATCCAGACACTATGTTTGAATATGTTTACTATGTCAGCTTTTACACAGCCAGCTATTAATAAAGTAGACAGCAGAAGGGCTATCTGAGCTTGTCCTGTTGCAAATGGTCCCCTTTGCCTTGATATAAATAATAGACATAATTTGTTGATCCTTTTTTCTTTATTTTTGGTCCACTCCTCCAGTGGAAGGAGGCGAAGCCAGACGAGCTGATGGATTCCAAGCTAAGGTGTGTTTTTGACATGCCAGTGGAGAACGAGAAAACGGTAAGCACATGCGGTTACTCCATTTCCTCCTCACCTCGTGTCAGTTTTCTTTGTCCCTACAGATCGGATATCAGAAACCCTACATGACATTATGTGTAAAAGAGATATAATTGGTCTGCGCAGCTGTTCCGTAATGTATTTTTGATTATTCGTATGTCAGTAATAATGTATCACGCTGCTTGTTTTTGCAAAAATAAAACAAGGCTTTTTTTTATTGCCTCTTCCCAACAGTTCTTAGTCTGCATTAGTCATGGGGCGATGATGTTCATTGTGGTTTTCCAGCTCCCGACCTCTTTCCTGCTCTGCTGTATCGCCCTTCTCTGTCTCGACCCTGTCCCATATCAGTCTTTATCTCTGCACATTTCTTTTTACTGTTACGATCAAGCCACACTGTCCACACAAAGCAGAGTGTGTGCGTTGCAGAACCTGTAAATCATCTTTTGACAGTATGTTGACATCATAGCAGCAATATCACGACAGTTTTTATGTCTATATCTGTAGAACATGTTACAGGCAAGGACACAAGTTAATATTCATTTTCAACTGAATAGTTCCTTTTTCTCTTTGAAAAATAAAAGCCCTCTAGCATCTTTCTGGAGACAGAATCATTTGGTAACAAAAGGCTTTCATTCTGAAATATTGTCAACACACTGGTGTGGAAAATAGTTTTAGTTGTGGATTGTTATTGACAAATGTGCACACCCTTTTTAACCTATTTCTGTCTAAAATAAATATGAATTACATTTACAATGAAAGGAAACATTTTGGACACTATGAAAAGCAAACAGTGGAGAAAGAAAGGCTGGAAGCAGCAGCTCAGCAGCGCTGTCTGTGAGACAGAAGGTCAGTGTGGCTCGGGTGCAACACTGTCCTAACTTCTGTCAATCCCCCCTTAGTGTTTTTCATTGTCACTTTTCCATCTTGTTTGTGTTGTATTTCACTTTTAAGCATTTATCTTCATCTCTTTCCTCCATCTCTGCCATTATTATCTCATTGGAGCTTATCTTATTTTGTTCAATCTCACTTGCAGTTTATTGTTGTGATTCTTCTCAGACCCCACACAACTTTAGAGACATTATCTCGTCGTGATATGAACCCAGTCTACTGGTTCCATGACCAGAAGGAGGGAAAAAGGACCCTTAGTGGTTGTTTTCAATTCATTTTTATCCTGTGCGTTACACACACGACACCCAGTCAGCACCACAGGGTCCGTTAAATGGAGATGATGCTGATAGAAACCAGCTTGATCCACTTATGAAAGGCACTCCTGGGTGAACTCTCTCACAACCATGGAGATAGGCAGCTTGAAAGGAGGCTTTGTTCGTGTATATAAAAATCTGCAAGTCTACGAATAGAAACATTGCAGCGTGTGCCGGGTGTCAGCCAAGTCATGGGTCAGAATTGCCATGGAAACATTGTGTCAGCAAACACACAACTTATTGCGTTATAACTTGTCGCCCTGTTAACTTACTTACAGCATGACATGGAGTCCAACAAGATGATGTCGTCTAGCTTGCTGAAGTCAGACTCTTCCACGCTGCCTCCGAAGTCAATGAGCTCCACCCTTGATGACGGGGAGGTAAAGAAGATCATGGAGGAGTGTAAGAGGCTGCAGATGGAGGCTCAGAGGCTACGGGAAGAAAACAAACAGATCAGGGTGAGTGGGATGACTTGAGGACTTCAGTCAGCCAGTTAATAACATTTTTTTCCAGAGCAGTAAAGGCACAGGCGTCACCGTTGTCTCACTCACACGGCTACACTGTTTGCCTGAGCTAGTAAAACACTGCTTGTTTCCCTAAAGTGTATGAAGCGTAGTATTTTACTTTATAAAATTGATAGATTTATTGTATTTTATTGAAATGAGTAACAAAAAAACAACCACCATGGAATATATGTATTGGGCATATTAGCATACAGTGGAAATTACTGGATATAAGTTACTGTATAAATATACAGTAACATACTAACAATAACTTATGTAGTTATTGTCAGCATGTACAATAACTACAACTTTCAATTACCTTTAATATTAATACATGTGATGATTTTTTTTGGATTAATCACTTATTGTTTGGTCTATAAAATACAAGAAACTCGTAAAAATACTTACTGTAGTGTTGCAAAGAAGCTGGCATATCTAAATCTGGTTTTATTTAAACCAACCGTGCAAAAATATATTTAATCTACACAATGTTCACACATCAGAGGTTAAAACTAGTTTACTTCCAGAACTTTTGCTTTAAAAAAGAAAAAGATAAATTACATTTTGTAGCTGATTGATTGATTAGTTTGGACAGAAAATTAATCAACTATTTGTTTCACCTCTAATGCAATCTGCATTCAGTCTTGTTACACAAGGAATCATTATTTCAACCAATCTATCTTCAGGCTCAAATGAAATGCAGAGAGCTGTGTGAGCAATCACCAAAATTAGCAGATGACTTCACTGAACATGCAGAGTCACATTTGGTTATTTCTTTTGTACTGATTGATGTTCACAATCAAGATAAGCAAATTAAGTGGAAATTTGATTCAAAGTGCTGGTTCCAAATGACATTGCGGTGTCCCTCCGACCTTTGCTGTATTGCTTTGAATGGAGACAGTAATTCAAGACTGAGGTTTGCATTAAGTGCAAGTGCTCAAATCCATAATCAGTGGCAGACCTCGGCGGTCATAGCTCGTCAGGCAATTTAGCAAATCAATGAGTTCGCCATTAATCACAGAGATCAGTGAAGTGAGGTTAAATTGGGTCTTGTTCAAGTTGGGTTGGAAATGAGTCCCATGCACACACAACACAAACTGCTTCGAGAAAAGTCAAACACCACCGCCACCTCCTCTACTTTAAGTTTTTGCCAGAGGCAGAACGGCTGTTGGCTGCTCCTGCGGCTGAGATTAAACTAACAGAGACCCCCCACACCCTCTCCCGCTGCTGGGAAATGAAGTGTGCTAAAAACCTGGCGCCTTCTGCGGTCTTCTGAGGATTAGGTCAGATGAAGATTTAAGCAGATCCTATTTCCTTGAGCTTGTAAATAAATAGATTTATCTCATTGACTGATTGACAAGCTGATCGTCTCTTCTTCATGTCATCTTTTTCTCTTCGTCGTCCCCTTTATTTCACTCACCTCTCCCTCCCACCTCCCCACCCCATTTTTTTTCTTCCCAAACGCTTGCTTTCTTTAATCATTTGTCAATTATTTCTTTTACCCTGCTTTTCTAACACTACCGTCTTCTCTCTCCCACGTTTCAGGAGGACGATGGTCTGCGGATGAGGAAGAGTAACGTGATGTCATCTCAACACACCTCAATGGGCATGAAGAAAGACGAGGGGTTGAGCGCCCGCACGATGGCCCTCATCGTGCTCTTCTTTGTGGTGGGCGTCATCGTGGGCAAGTTGGTCTTATAGATGGCAGCGCAGTTCGGTCAGGCCGCAGCATGCTTTTCAGGGGGATGAAAACAAGCACGGGATCCGGGATTTTGGATCAGAAATGCCATATCCGCTGGGTGGGGGGTGGTACTCGCTTTGATTCAGTCTCATTTATGTAAAAATAAAGGTAATGTATGAGAAAGTAAACGAAGAAAAAAAAACGATTTGTCATTACAGGTCTTGCCTCTCTACATAATCGTCACATAATCATTCTGGCCCTTTTTCCCAAAGTTTTATGTAAAGAGATGACTGGTTGGGAGGTGGGGGGAAGGGGTGATAACTGAAACACAATTTGATGCTAGTGATCCAGACCAATTTTATAACACCAGCGAGGTAGTGTTGGTGCAACTGAGTCAGTTTGCAATTGTGTGAATGTCATTTTAGTGTGTATTGTTGTTTCTTTTTCTAAATGACGGAGGCCAGAGCCTATTTTTATGTATAGGTAATCCCCCCCACACTCCACTGTACAGTATAACCAGGTGTTCCTTCCAGCTAAACCCCCTTTTAAGGAAGGAATTTACCAGAGTGACGATCCACACAGTCGGGGTTACACACACAGGGCTACAAAACTGACTTCTGCAATCAGAGGCTTTGTAAAATCGGATTGTCTTTGATTGTAGAACAACCTTGATCAGTGTATAAAACACGATACCATCGGTATTTTCTTTCCTTGTGCCGTTTTTATTTTCACTCTCCCTTATCCCCGTCACCTGTCACTCAGTGCTCACGGCATCCCCAGTTGTCAGAGGGAAATGTTTGATTGCATGCGTTCACACACAGATTGTTTGAATCTAATTTAATTGCTTTTATAATGGTGATAATATTATATCATTTGGCTGTAGGTTTGCACAACTACGTTTTCAGTTTTCTTTTGTTGCGTTTTTTGGATTTTGAGTAATTTTCTTTTCTGTTCTAGGGTTGAAGCATTTAAGAATATTGCAGCTACAAGAAATGAGCTCCAGATTTGTAGGATTAGATCATTTCTGTAAATGTTATCCAGATGAAAGGCTTGCCTTGTGAACTTTTTGGGCAAGTTATTCTCAGGCCAAGATGGATATATATATATATATATATATATATATATATATATATATATATATATATATATATATATATATAAAGAAACGTGCACACACAGAAAGAATGCATACATGTAGAGAGAAAGTGGACAGGAGATGCACGTAGAGGCCGGTTATGCGTCTCCCTTACAACATTAACAGCAACACTAAGGTCCCGTGACCGTGTCCTCACAAATGGATCTCGGCCTTTTCCAGTTCTTTTTGTTTTCTCATAATTTCCTACTGAGCCATACATTTGTTGACGTTCTGTTTTGTTTGGGGCAAATGTATGTCGGAGATCTAACGAGTGTTTCAAGCGGCCTGCTCCAGCTCTCCACTGCTGGTGATTCATGGTTTGTTTTTTCCCACTCTACTGCAGGCCCGTGTTCAGTTTTTTGGTGTTTGTTCAGCATTTATCCGTTGCTTATTAATGTTAAATCCTCACTGCATTTGAAGTCGTGTTCATTTTGAATGCACCAGGATTAAGCGTGTCACTCCTTTGATCTTACTGCAGCGTACAAGGTTTTTTTCTCATGCAAGAGAGGGGGCATGGGGGTAAAAAGCATACAGACTAGTTTATATCTTTGAGGGGGACCACATGACGACGTTGTCCTGTTCCAGAGCCAATTGTTGTTTTTTTGGTCTAAAATAAACAAAAACATAACCTCAAATTGTTTCATCTCCAAATTTGCATGAGGGGTAGAATAGCAGTGGAGAGTATCATTCTGCTTTGCAATATTTTAAGGAAAAATAGCAGTTCATGTTTTTATCCCATAAGATGCAGGACTCCATTATCCATTGTTAAACTGAAAGAAAAATTAAATTCAACCCTCATTTCATATTAAGTGGAGAGGAAGATGATAGATATGACTCGCGGGTGAGAGATTAAAATATACATGAGCTTGTGTTTCTACTGTATCTCTGTAAAGTTATTGGGTTGAGGATGACTTGCTGCTTAGAGGGAGGGCAGAGCTGAGCTACAGTCCCATCTTGGGTTATCAGACCTGGGTCATATAGTACTCGCAGGAGATTGTTCTTGTTCAATGAATCCTGATTGGAGAGTCGGAGCATTTTTACATGAAAGAAATATTCCAAATTATTAGAATATACTGAATAATAATTTACCGCAGTCCTAATGTGGTACTCCAAGCAGGATTAAACAAACAATAACATTTACATTGGAATACTAACTGATCCAGGCCCGGTTGTAAAACACACTACACTGACTATCACCGTGATCAATGTAAGCAGTCAGCAAACTGTTTTGTATGTATATAAATAAATAAATAAGTCTATCTGAGAAGAAGATTCATATTCCTAGTTCAAGTAGTCTCTCTGGTGTATAAAAGCAACCCAACCTGGTTGGACTATGTAGCATCTTAATAAATTAAATGAATAAAGCCCCTACCAAACTGTGTGAAGTCATTTCCTGTTATACATACAGGCAACAATGTGCACATTTACATATATACACTGTGTATATCATATAACATGTTTTTATTGTTTAAAAGAAAGGTGACCTTAAGAATTGTGGGAGAAAAACAAGATCTCTTTTCTGAGTGAAAGAAAGTATTCTCCTATTGATATGAAAGGTGCAGCCCTGCTGATAGTTCAGGTTGATTGTTGCTCTTAAATGTGTGATGAATGTGTAGTTTGAATGTGTAGCAAAGGCTCCCTGCTGGCTAAGCTCACTGCATGTTCTCCCGCGAGCTTAATATTCATATTCATAATCATAGTCCCACAAATCTTTGGCGAGTATCTCCACCCGTGGCGTTGCCAGCACATGCGTCAAAAGATTCCAGATGGCATAAGAAAAAAGGACAGATGGAATAAATAATTTGTATAAAAAGTACTTGAATACACTTAAAGTGAATATTGATCTACTTACAATTTTCAGGTGCATCACAAGATGCCATGGTGACTTTTTTTTTGCTGCAAAATGCTCTAATAGCTGGAACCAGTTATTTCTCTGCCTCTGTTCATGTGAATGAGTCAAGAACCAGGAGGCTGGGAGGCGGGGTTAAAGAAAACATGTGCTTCATTTTCAATCTTCATCTTCTACATCTACAGTCCCAACTGACATTACTTGACCCAGACTTTTCACATTTAGGACTTCATCACATATGAAGTAGTACTCACTTAAGCAATCTTTTGACACATTATCACTCCTCAATAACATGAAAAGGTGATTTATTGAGCGAGGTTTTGGTGCATGCAGCTATTAAAGGCTGAATCACATCTTGGCAGTGGCTGCTGTTTAAGGACATATGAGCCACCCAAGCACACACACACACACGTTAAATGACCTGTTGAAGCCCCTATCCAGCAAAGCCACAGTTGTGCCTCAAATATATTGATGTTACACTGAAGTAACAGAGGTAAGCATCAGTTTTCACACAGACAGAAGACGCAGCGATGTTCGGAAAAAAACCCAAGAAGGTCTTTTAACAACACGTAACGCTGTTCTGAAGGTATTTCCAGAGTCATCAAAGGCTCTTCCAAGCTGGCTTGTTAGTTGTTCCCACTCTGCTTGATTTGGCCCTACCACAACTTGCAGTGGGATAAATATGTTTAAATATATAGCTGCGAGGGAATTAATTACGGCTTGGCTTTCTACTGCTGCAGCCGTATAGTGTCAACGAGGAAAATAAAATCCTGGTGATTCATTGGGTGTTATTGTATCAGTAACAACCAGACAGTGTTTCTGTCTGCACCTCGTGGCCGGAGGCAGCAGAGCGGAGTTTGTTTCAGGAAACCCCCCGGCGTGCACCTGGGCCCGGTAGCTCCTCAGCTGTTTGGCTTGGCCGACGCCAGACACAGCTGCGAACTTAATGGTGGAAACTAACCAATATTAATTTACTTTTCTACATTCTGTTGGGAAATAATCTATTTCCAAGCTAAATCACACAGGAAGGAACATTTCAAAATACTGGAAAGATGAACATTGGAAGAGGTCCTGAGGTCTGCTGCTCACTTGTAGAGGACAACAAGGCGGCAATTACATTTTTTGACTTTTGCCGGGCAACCGGCAGGAAGTCACTGCTCCTGGCCAAGAAAAAGTCTGGTTCAAATCTTCCCCGATAAAACCACAACTTGTTTGAACTTTTCTCGTTTTGTGTGGATTAAACAATAAAAATATAACGTGTTAATTAATAAGTTGAAGAGGTTCTCGTCGACAAATGTGGACTTCCTGTTTTCAGTCCTGATGCTAACAGTAAGCTAACCAGCTGCTGGCTGTGCCCTTATATGTCCTCTCATGAGAATGCGATCATCTTCTAATATAAAGCTCAGCAAGAAAGGGAATATTTTTAGCATAGTTTTTTAATATGATGTCAATAATGTAAACTGCACCTCAGACTGATGTTTTGCCCCATTTATTTTTACGTTTTCCCCCTTTGTTGTGTGCTGTATGTGCAATATGAATACTCGTAGAATAGGTCCTAATATTTGAGCTTTTCTTCTGATCTTATTAAAACCCACTTTGTAGAAAAGTACTGAAGTGATTACCTCTGCCTTTGTTACAATGACTAAAGGTTAACTCCACCGAAATGGCCATGAAGCATTATTACATCAAATAAGGATAAGGTTGAAATTTCAGAGATGCTCGAACAAATATATATTCTGTTTGTTTGATTTGGGGTCAATTAAACCTCACAAGGGGTCTAACTTGCTTTTAAATCTCACGAGTACAAACTACTACACACAATAATCAAAATAGATAATAATACTCCTAATTGTATATTGTAATATAGATCATAAATATATATTTTTTTATCCATGTTTTACGGCTGCAGTCAGAGACTCAAAATGGAAATTTCAAAAACTTTCATCAGTTCGAAACCAAGTTTTTCACAATTCTCCCAACAAAAATCTCAAGCTGAAAAGTATTTCTACATGTTTGAGCGGATCTCTTGTGCTGTAAGACATCTTTTTAAGTCAAGTCCAACATCAAAACACATACATTTCACATCTTATCAATCATAGCAAAGACAATGCAATGATCAAAGCTAAAACTAATGAGACGAGACACTCCACAAGTTCCTACCCTGCGATACAAGGTATTGATGTCCTAATTGACCTTTCCTTGACTTTATACTGAACAGGTGGTTCTTATTATTTATATCTACCACAAGTAAACCACATCAGTCACTGATCTCTGACCCTTGCTCTGGATTTCTTTTATCGGCCACAGATTGTTTCGATCCTCCATCCAGATACTTTGACTGATCTTTAACCGCTCCGCCTCACTCCCGCCCTGTTTCTGGGAATCTGGTGTTCAGTCAGGTCTGCACAATAAACCTGATGTCTGGCTCTTCAACGTTGGAAAACATATAAAAGATCTAATTATGCATCAGCCTGACACTCTCCTTCTCTTGGTGTTTACTTTGTGCAATAATTACTTTTGGCAACGCGATGAGTATTGTTTTACGCTGTAGTGGAATACACTGAGAAATGAATCCATCTCCTGCTTCATCAACAGGTTTTACATATTTGGCACGTTTAATATACATACCCTTAATTCATTTTCCAATGAAACAAAATACTCTGCACTCTGGCATAGCTGTTTGGCACACCAATAAGTCAAATTTCATGCAAATTTTCTACATACAAGAGGTCCCTGTACGGGTTTTTCGGGCCATAACTGTTTGAAAAAGGACTTGCAGCTTGCCAGAGCGGTTGGAGGCTGGACAACTGGCAGCCGAGGGGTGCAGTCTGGAAGAGTCAGCCCCGTGGCAGATCTCTCCAGCAAAAACCTTTTCAATCATTTGTGTGATTGTAACCTCGGAACAGAAACATGACCTGGTTTAACAAGCCACCAGATCTGACAGATAGCTCTTAGGGGAACACTTCTGTCCAAATAAGTCCAAAAGGCAACAAATATGTTAAAGAGGTTGTCTCATATTGGATGATGGAAGTTCCTGTTCATCTGTTATGGTGTGGCAAATTGTGGCAAAATAAACCGTTTCGGGGCTCTATAGTGTCCTGCAACTGTGTACTCAGTACATTTACTAAGTGTTATACAAATATTTCACTTATGTATTATGTAACTTTAAAAAAAAAAACATTTTTCTCCACTACGTTTATTTGACAGTAATAATAGCTGGTTACATTTCAGAATAAGAGTTTACATTAAAAAGAAAGAAGAAGAAAAAAACACGGGAAAAGATGCATGTACATTGTTAAAAATGAAACCAGCGGGTCTTAGAGGTGAATCATTAAAACATTGGGGTGTCTCTTAGGGGTCCGTCGTCACATCCAGAGGTCTATGTGCTGTTAACAGTTGCACAAAATTACAGTTTGAGGACCAAATAAGTAAATGAACCAATATTTTACAATACAAAGGTTGGAGAAAAGTCAAAAGAATGAAAACTAATTTGTATTTATTTTCTTTCTGTCATTAATTATATTAATTAACTGTTTCCACCCTGATAAAGGTACGTCATATCTAAAAAACTACAAAAATCAAATTCCAAACTATCTATCAGCAGCCCAAACAGGAAAGAGACGCCACTGAGTGAAAGAATCAGGCAATTCACATAATTCAAATGATCAGGAAATGAATGAATGTATTTTCATATAAAAAGACATCTTGGCATTTGTAATTTGAATGACATTTTATAAGCCTAAAAAATAGGTTGTTTTTTAAGAGGTTGAAGCTATTAAACTGGTCATCATTCCCTCTTTTAATATGTATATTATATTTCTGTGAAAACACAAAATCTCAAGTTTACAAGATTGCATTTGAACACATCTTTTATAGCATCATAGTGTGTGAATGGTGCTTGAAGGCCTCTGGTAACGTTAGCTGTTAGCTGTTAGCTGTTAGCCTAAAAAAGGGTTTTTAAGAAATTGAGGGTGACAACGGAAATTATGCCCTTTCATCATCATCCTCATCCTCCTCCTTATAAAAAACATAATAATATGTCTGTTACGAGCCATTTTTCTGAAAACCAATTACTTTTTTTAAAAATTACGGGCTGTTGGACGGCCGGGATCCGTTCAGTAGTGAATGTAGAAGTACATGAGCATGAGGTCATGACGGAAAGGAGGAAAGTGCAGTCGCTGAAGTTCTGCGGGTAAAACACAACGCTCTGTTCATTTGTCTCGGCGCCAAGAGGACAAAGTTCTCAATAGAAACTCATTTGTTTCAACTGAGCCCGCCAACTTAAGTCTGATGTTATCTTTTATGGGGCAGCTGCATCTCATATTCTCATAGAAATAATGGGATTTTCTTAACAGAGCCTGAAATCTGAATGAGCGAGAGAGGTTGGAAGTCACCCCCGTACTACTGCAGTGATGTCACCTCAATGATGTGTGTGTGCATTAACTGCTTTTTATGGAGAGGTAGAAGATGGGACCTCTGCTGTATTTTCTATCCAAAAGCAGCACTGTGTCTTTCTTTTACCAGAACATTTGTCAGACTAAACCACCAAATTGTTTGTGGTTTGGAAACTTGGTTTAACTGAAAGGAAACTCTTTTGGGCTTGTTTTGTTTTCCTTTTTTTTTTTTTTTAAGATTTTCTTTTTACTGTATATAGGAACATTCTTCCCAAAGTCATATGCAGAGGTTGGATCTTTTATGGTGGTAGTTTAGAAAAGACTACACAAAGTAGTTCCCTCATTAAATTTGACTAACAACTTGTTCAATGAAGACATTTTGATATTCTATGACACCCGGTCTCCCTTAATTTCTTGTTAAAATAGCACAAGTGAGGAATTAGCACAGCATATTTTTGTCCAAGTTTGACATTTTGGGAAACACACTGACCTGCCACACGTAATCCAGTTACTACACTACTCGCCACAGGAGGAAAGCAATATTAATTGGGCAGTAATGCGTGACTGGATATATCATTTTTATTATTTAATTTGTATTTTTTACATGTTTCTATATTTTAGCATCTACTGTTCTTCTCTTTTGTATTTTCTCTTGTATAAATGTGTTTGTTTTTTTAAACCAGCTTCAACTTTGAACATTACTCTATAAATAAATAATTAATATTCTTCTACTTGATCAGATATTGCTCAAGTTTCAGTTGTAAAGAAATAAAAGATTCACCATAGACTTTCTTCTACTCCTAATTTGCTGCACTCTTCCCCGCTGTGTTGTCCTCGCCTCCGACACCTTTCAAAAGGATCACTCATTCAATGCTAGTCGGCAGGAGTTCAAGAGCTCTATATTTTAGGTATGGACTGTTAACCTGGTGTAAACACAAACAAACCCATCCGGAATTCAATGCTAATCCTTTACTTTAGTTTCAGAAATGCAGTTTTTCACATATGCCTGTTTTTTTGTTGAATGGATGCATTCAATAAGCCACCAGGCCTGATTGCTAACAGGTTGGCCCTGCACTCCTCCGGGCCTTGACAGTCTCTCTACTTTATGGCGCGCTCCAGAGACCGCAAACAGACTCTGAAAAAACTGCGCCCTCCTCTTCAGTTATCGCCGCCTCCCAGCACACAACAACCTGAGTGAATCCGAGCGGTTGCTGCTGGATTCTCTGGTTCTCCATTTAATGAAAGGTTCTGCACTACATTATACAGATAAATGCCACTCTTCCACACTCGGTTATTCTTTGTATCAGCCTGTGTTCATTTTCTGTTGGCTTGAGGAGGTTACAGATCTATATTCTCCATCCAAGCCTGAATTATGACCTCATGGGGCTAACAGCTGCCATCACCATTCTCACAGGAGTTAATAGGAACAGTATGTAGCCTCTGGAAAGGACTACTTCCCCCTCTTTCTTTCTCTTTCTGTCACCACTATTTGAATTTTGGAGAGCCAACTAAACTTATTTTGTCCTCATTATTCATTTGTGTATTTATTTAATTTGATTTATTTACTCATATTAAAGCTGCAGCACAGATGGCAGCCTTCAACGCTCAATTCTGTAATTGTATACTCGCAGTCCCTGAAAATCTTTCAGCAACTATAATCAATATTTGTTTATACTGTTTAACATTCAGATAATTATTAGTGTTTTGTTTCAGTCTCTCCGCTCTCATCGCGCTGCCATGCAGCACCAAATGGCAAAGAAACAGGTGGCAACCTTTAGTTCTGAAAAGTGACGACAATGCGGAAGTGCAACTGGCCAACTGGTTGCAAAAAAAGGTCAGGAAGTCTATGAGAGAATATCCTTAATTCTGACTTGATTTATTACCTCAGTAAACTCTGTAAACAATTTATTGTGTCAGTCGCTAGTTTTTATTTACCTTCAAAGTCTAAAAAAAAACATGTATGCTTTAGAGCGTGGCTACCTTGTGATTGACAGGTTGCTACAAGAACAGTATATTGCATCTCTACCACTGTGTTGCTTCTCTATTGTCTAAATATGGTCACTTTTGTTTTTGTTTTTTTGCTCTGTGTCTGCTGTATTTGTGAATTAATAAGCAACTTTTTGCTAATAATCCGGACTGTGAGGGTGTGGTTGGATAAGATTGGATTCCCAGTTAGCAAATAACCCATCAGATTTTGATCTGTCTCCACGCCGACAAGGTTCTTCAGGGCCTTTCAAACCTTTTGTTTTCTGATATCTTTTTTTATAGAAAAAATAGAAGTAACGAGGATTCGTTCGTTTTCCTCACTGGTTAAAAACTACAGATCATTTCCATGTGCATTCTAAATATTGGAATACAGCTGACTGAAGTTGAGTTGAACTGCCTGTAGTAATATTTTCTTTAGAAGCCGTTGTCCATCTCATCGCTTCACTTGCTTCAGTCATAACGTTGGAAATCTGGAGCTATATTGCTCTGCGGTCTCCGAACTGCTGCGCTTCTCTAATATTTATTGTCAGAGCGGCGGCGAATTCAAATTTCTTGGCCGAGTGCTGTTCACTCTCATGAAACACGGAGCACAATCTGATATCCGTCTGTGTGCTTTCAGGACCTGCACTGGAATGTTGTGTAATGTGTGAACCATATGACAGTTATTTATCAAACGTCAGTACGCTCACCCACCCACTATCTGGGCTTTGAATCAGACCACATTCAACGCTACAGTCCCACTTTTCTGTTTGATTTCTGAAATAAAACAGCAGCTTTTGTGACAGTTGAAACTTTCACTTTTACTTGTGCAGGTCCGTCCACCACTTCGGTCCAGACGGAAATATCTCAGCAGCTTTTGGAATGATTTCCATAAACCTTTGTGCAGATTTTCATGGTTCCCAGAGGATGATTTCTACTGGTGATTCCCTAACTTTCATTAGCACCACCATGAGGTTGACTGTTTGTGGATTTGACTGACATGTCTCAAGTACTATTTTAGGGGCTTCTATAAATTTTGCTGCAGACTTTCATATCCCTCTCAGGATGAATTATAATAACTTTTCATTCCTTAACTTTTCATCGAGGCTCATCATCATTTTTCCACATCTTTGGTTTCAGACTTATACCTGCAAAAGTCAGTTTTAACTATGCTACGTTAGCTGATTAGCACATTTTAGCATGCTAACACTCAAAACTAAATAGATGAGCATGCTAAGGGTCACACCTGCTGACCGCCAGCGTGTTCACTTTGTCATTGAAAGCATGTTAGCATACCGATGTCTAAGTACAGCCTCAGAAAACTGTTAGCATGACTGTGGACTAATTAGGGTGACCATACCCACAACACCAAAAAGGAGGACACAGTGATATTTATAAAAAAATCACATAGGACGTTTTTTAACCATTTTTAACCGTTTTTTAACCATATTATATATATATATATATATATATATATATATATATATATATATATATATATATATATATATATATATATATATATATTATTTTCTTAATATGTATTTAACAATTAATGAACAGTTAGTTAATATGTATGTTTTTCCTGTATGTATATATATATACTTGTATATATATATATATATATATATATATATATATATATATATATATATACTCATATATTTATATAGATACATACATACACATATAATTGTCAAAAGTAAAAAGACACTGCTGTAGTTCAAAATAAAAAATAATAATCTTAAATTACGAAAGTCAAACTGATTTAATGTTACTGTGAATAAATAATAAAAATTGCTCGTTAGATCCTCACACCCAAATTATATGTCATGTTAGATATATGTTATTTAAAAAATGTTATTGTTTTAAAAATGTTATTGTTTTCATATATATATATATATATTAATATATGTTGTTTTAGATTATTGATATAGATTTATTTTTGCTGATCATTTAATTAAAAAAAAAAAAAACAGTGTTTTTTTCGAATTGCCAGCCTCGGGGTTGGTTGCGGCATCGTCGTATTTACATCTATTGTGCACCAGATACACGTAGATACTGACGAGCACCCCTTGACTGACGCATCGCTCTAGGGACTTGTACCGCATTCAGCTAATGCAGCCGTACAGCATACGGAAGTCACCAGAGTGTGTGGGAGGAAACTCAGGAAACCCACCTAGACACGAGGGCTAGTGCAAGCGCCAGACACCGGTTGCGAACCCGGGTCTTAGGTGTGCGGGTGCTAATCCTGGTATCGCCGTCTACCAGTCTAGCCCCCTACACCATCGTGATAGCCAATATGTTCAATGCATTACGTCCTATTTATCTAAGTTCTAAAGACATGGTCTGAAGTGAATTTATGTAGCGCTTAAACTTTACACCAATACTTTGGACAAGACTGCGCTTTAATTCATGTCACACACCACTAGAACCTCCCCCCCCGCCCCCCCCCTGACTTCCTTTTCCTGAAAAAAAAAAAAAAAAACCATCCTAAAATTACATTTTGTGACTGAGCAACAGTAGTATTCAGAGAATGTCAACTTTCAGTTGTGAGTTTTCTCATCAAGTACAGAGAAGATCGCACATTGAGAAACGGCCGCTGGAGACATCTTAACGCTGATTGGCCAAGACTCGACGCGTCACATCAAAGATGTTCTATTTATGAAGATGATAACATCGACGTTTCTCCGCGTCTCACAGTCCAACCTCAGAAACGCTGGCATGGTCGCGCGGCTCCAAAAAGGAGGACAAATGCGCGTCCGGCTTGTTTCTGCGCCGGACGCCGGACAGGACATTGAAAATCCGGACGTCTGGTCACCCGAGGACTAATTGAACACAAGACATTATGAAAAGCCATTTTTAATACACATAGAAAATAATCACTTCTGAAATGGCAAAACTAACTAAAATATTGGACCAAAACTCTTTCTCTTTTTAAAAAGTACAGTATAAATGGTTAAAATAAATATTCATTTGACTGTTTATATCAACTGCTGATAGAAAAGCAGACTAATACAGAGAATAGAGATAAAGCAACAGTTCACACCACAGTGGCATTGGACCAATGGGGATGGCAGCTATTACAGTGCTGATTTTCCACGTCTCAGCTTTTCTCTCCAGGATATTGAGAAAACTATGTTCTGTACAAAGTGCTATAGTTATACTGCATCTGGGATGGAAGTTAGCTCTGGTGTGAAGTCTGCTGAAAAGTTTATGGCTTTGAGTTTGGTGTGGAAATAACCGATCAACATTTCAACACTGTGATCCTGCTTTGTAGTAATCATGTGACAAGAAATTAAGCTGTGACGTGAGAACATCTGATCCTTATAGAAAAAGAAGACGTATAAAAGAATATATCTTTACATACTGAAATGATGACATTTGTATATACTGGTGGTTTATATACAGATTAGTTTTAGGTAGAAATGCAGCTGTAGTTTAGAGTCATTAAAGTGAACCTACAGGCAGCATCTGAACGCCAGATATCAAAATGTATTCAGCTCTCCCGAGTGTCTCATGATTTTTCTTGACCATCACACATGTTGGTCATCATCATATGGAGGAAGAGTGAAAGAAATCTGCCAGAAAACATTGTCCATCAATGACTTCAGCTGCGAAACAGACTTGATTCGTGAACAGCGTCCCTAATAAACACAGAACCAGCTGCACAGCGCAGATCCTAGCACTAGTAACACCAGCTGAGCCAGTCTCGCTGTCCCACTGGCTGCTAACTGGACTTGCTTGCTGTTAAAACCTGAGCCATAGCGACGTGAAGGCTGAGTCTCCCCCGCACTGCAGAGCTCCATGGGAGCCTGAAAGGAAGTGGGCCTCCTCTGTGGTCGGTCGGGACTGGACCCGTCGGTCGGCCTCTCTCCGATGAACAGCAGTGGGTGTTTCCTGTGATCCAGCTCCGTCTTGAAGAGCTCGAACTCCTTATGTGGCAGCTTGATGCCCAGCAGGGTGCACCCATCTGTCATGGCCAAGTCCTGCTCCACACCGATCTCCCAACCTCCTGCTCGACCACACTTTCCGGCCCTCGTCCCATTCAGTAACTTTGCTGTGGACTCCTCCAGAGCCGTGACTCTCACCGTGGTGACCTTGAAGACGAACTCAGTGGCTCCCGAGACCTTGGCGGAGGGGTTTCCCTGAGCGTAGTGGCCCGAGGCTCGCAGGGTGAAGGTGGGCAGAGAGCAGACGGGGTCCGAGTAGTGTCGGTAGACACCTCGCCATGCGTGCTGCTCGGGGTCGAAGGTGAAGTCTCGGGTGAGGAAGAGGACATTGGGACGGGTTTCGCAGCGGTGGCTGACCCAGCGGCCAATCAAAGACAATGGAGCTGCCGCGCTGTGGTGCAACACCGGGGGGCGCTGCTCTGAAGAGCGGTACACCAGAGCACACACAGGGCAGGGGTGCTTATGATGCTGCAAGGAGACAAGAAGAGAAGAGACCAGCTTATTTAGCATCCAGTCAACCAGTCCCATGTAAAATGTGAAATTTGTGATACAAACAAATGTGAAATGTAGATGTTTGCTCAGGGAAAAGTCTAACCAAAAGGCTCACCATGGCGTTCTGCAGAGGCTGTTGGTACCCTGTTGGTCTGTACTGAGTCCTCTGTGTCCAGTCAGTGTGAATGTCCCCCAAGAGCAGCTCCTGGACCTTCCCTCCATGTTTGTGGTGCTGCGTCTCCACCCGTATCACTCCCATCTCCATCATTGAGAAGCCCAGCGCTTCTAGACACCCCCTCCCTGCCCGGGTGTTGTACAGCTCGTGTGGCTTCCCTGGCACAACTCTCCCCAGGGTCAGACCCACGCAGGTCGGAGGCAGCATGGAGGCCAGCCTCTGCTTGGCCGCCAGGCTGTGGACCACGATGCCCACCTTGCTGAGGTGGTGTTCAGCTTCGGTGGCCCCGCGGGTGATCCAGGAGGCCTGGCGCAGGCGAAGCTTGCCCCTGATCATCAGGGAGTAGGCCGGGTCCTCGCAGCTGCTGTCTGTGTAGTAGTGCTGCAGGGCCTGGAAGTGACGGCTGGGATGGAAGGTGTACGAGCGGGTGAGGAACTCTGGACCGGGCCGAACTTCACACCTGAACACAGGGGGATGAAATAGTTGAATGAACAATTAAGTAAGATGAGGGATTAATTGTGTCGTGAAAAGCTGATTCCAGTTGACTTCAGGCAAAAGCGGTCGTTAGAACAAAGCTACACATTTTAACATTTCACTTTCAAAGCTGGTAAACTTATCAAAATCTAAATTATTTTCCCATGATTTTGTGGGCCAGCAGAAACATGTTAAGCCCATCACTGACATGTCATCTTAAAGGGTTCATATGGCAAATGTATGAGCAAAGAGTTGCTTATTTACACATCCAATAATTAACATAAACATGATCATTCAGTTGGAGTCGTGTCTCTGACAAAGTGAGTGCGTCATTCACTCTCTTGCAGCTCCGCTTTTGGTCTCCACCAACTCCGGAGGGAAATATCCTGCTATTTAATTGCCAGATGCTCCGCTCTATTCACCGGCTACAGTCTCTAACTGTACCTGCCTGTCGTTTGATGCTAAACGGATGGTGTACCGCAGCCATTTAGAGCCGAAAACTGTTTCCTGCTGCTGCTGCTGGGAAGGAACACAGATGAAAGCTGTGAGAGTGAACCCAAAAAATGAAGTTGTGGGCCAGTATAACTTCATAGTGGTGATTGTGGGTTTTTTTTTGGCACTATGAGGGACATCTTTCAGACAAGTAGGCATGTGATCTATTATTAATATAATTATATTTTTATAGAACATTTAACCAGGTCCTGAAAACCAGTCCCAAGTCTGCATTTTTGTGATTCCAGTCTGACTGAAAGCCACATCTCAGGTCTACATCTGCTTCAATTCAAATTCTGAAAGACAATGGTATGTTTGTTTTTTAACTACAAATACTAATAATCCAACCCTTGCTTGGGCACTTCATGGCTACAACAACTTAGCTTAAAACTCACCTTGTTGACACCCACGTGCCGTCCAGTCTTGGGGGGACGTCCGCTGTGATTCTCACCCGGTCCTGTAGGTGGCGGTACTGACAGTCCGGCTCCCACCGGCTCTCACTGAGGTTGGAGGAGGAAGTGAAGGAGGCTGTGGGCACCTCCCAGAGTTTACTCCCTGTCCCAGCCACAAACACAACTACAGAGAACAGGAAAGTCAGAAAACAGTGAGTAAACAGTGTCCAATCCGATAAACACGGAGGCGCCATTGCACCAGAATGATTCAGCTAAGAGATTATTAACGGCCTCCTTCATCAGAAATTGAAGGAAATGGATAACAGCCATGAGGGAATATTCAGATCTTCTCCCTAAACACTCTTCTGGTTGACTGCATGCTGATCCAGGGCTGTAATTTTGGTAAATGTTCCATGTAATGAGTGGTGAGCGGGTGCTATAGAAACCATACATAGCTGTGGATCTGGACGTTGGCCACGATGCAGACAGTTTAAACTTGTCACTCCAATCAGCCGGCAGCTGCAACACACAGGCCTCGTTTTGGGGGTTTGCTCGGAGGCAGAATGTGTGTGAGTGAGTGTGTTTGCAGAAGTGCATGCTCTATTGGTATATGTACATATATATATGCAGTTCTATCAGTGAGATAAACCAAACGCTGGGTCTCTGACAGCTCTAATAGCCGAGCCAAACACATCTATTGATAATATGAATCAAAAAACACTTATTATGATGAACGTTCTCGCTTTAGTTGTGCCATACACTGACAGTTAATTTAATTTAAATGAAAGCATTATTCATATTCATCATTTTATAACGTTTATTGATATGGCACGGTCACGTCTGCATTCAGTCTGCTTGTCGTTGGGTCATCACGACTGCACTCTTGGCTTTTGTTGTTGCACAGAGACGTGTGTGTGTGTGTGTGTGTGTGTGTGTGTGTGTCTGTGTGTGTGTGATGTCGACGCGGCAGGGCTGCGATCTGGTTTCAGTTGAGACAAAGAGGATTTTTCTGATTGTACCCTCATGTCCGCAACGCCAGGAAACCCACTGGGGTTCGTCGCTGCAATGTGTGTGAAATTATGGCTTCAGTTTCATTCTCCCAAAACAACAGTCAAAAGGCGAAGGAGGATGAGTTCTCACAGACGCCGCCGTCTCCTGTTGTCTTTCTGACCTCCTGTTTTTCATTTCACACGCCTCCACTCACTTTTATTCTTCAGGGTGAATTCGTACTTTTGGTACAGATTCAACAAATGACATGCAACATGTTAAATAGTGAGCTTGAGAGGTGCTGCGAGGCAGATTTGTTACCTTTGGACAGAGGTCACAAATCTCTAAAGCTGGCTGTCTCCCTCTGTTTTTAGGCTTTACGTTCAGATAAGCTAACAAGCGGCTGACTCCCGCCTTATATTTAACAGACAAATATGAGAGCGCTATCAATCTTCTCATCCATAAGAGTAATTGTGAAAGTCAGTATATTCAGCTTGCTTTTTCCCCATGTTTCTTCTCTCCTGCTCCCCGTTATCCTCATAGCTCTGGCATTCTTGCTCTCACTTTCTCAACTTTCCTCAAGGTCATCTGTGGCAGACAGCTTTACGGGTGTAATCTCACTCCGCTTCGCTCACATTTGACTTTAGACGCGCTCGGGGAGAACATCACCTGTCGAGCCTCCAGTTGCGCTGGGAGCTAGTTGTTGAGCCTCAGATCAGTTTGTTCTCTTTGAATGGAAAGTGTCTGACGTTTTACTTTTTTTTTTCTTCTTCCGTTAAAGGCTGCAAGATGGCGGACGGACTGATCGGCGTTCATAAACCTTGTTAGTGTCAGAGGGAGGATATTTTTTTGTTCCCCTCACTCCTGGAATGCTTCCCATATGCTGACCACAACCACAGACATGTGTGCAGCACAGTCATTTCCTTGCCTTCCACCTGACACACACACACAGACACACACACACATGCTCACACAGAAATGGACACACATGCTCACACAGACATGGACACACACTCATATGCAGAATTTGGATGGAACTATAAAGTCACAAACCACAAAAACAGATTAAAGCTCAAGGCACATTTCTCCTGTCAATTTGCTGATATGATTAATACTTCTTTTTCCCGTCACAGGCACTGAAACATGTTTGCAATTTTCCCCATGCGCTGATGTGTTTGTTTATGCTCCATGTCACTGCAGCTGGCGAGGGAACCCGCTCGGTCGGACCCAGCTGCGCTCCCACGGGGGAGCTCGGAGCAGAAATACTAATAAGGATTAATACAATTTCCACTGATCCTTGCAAGTCATCCAGTCGGCCTGTTTTGGGTTATCCACTCTTGGTAGCGGCATGCAACATGTCGCCGAAGCGGTTGCTCTTCTACGGTGCAATGAACGGACAGAGGCGAGACTCGCAGTGTGTGATGTGGAGTCATTTGGTGTGTCTGTTTTTGCCAAAACATTTCTATAGTCTTTCTTAAGGTCACTTGTCATCCAGCCCCGCTCCCTCGCTTGGATCTTATTCCAGTTGGACATATGGTTGCATTTACTAAAAGAGTACTCATAAAGGCACAGCTTAGTAAAACAAAATTGCTGATCGTGGGTTGTTTTTTTTTAAAGTATTCCTCTACAAAAGAGCCTATTCCAACCACAAGTGAGGCGATGTTGTAATACATATGATAATATCCAACCCCGAACTCACTTTGGAGGAGACGGGGACTGTTTTAGTTCATTCACTTCCTACATGGGCAGTCAGATATTATTAGTTTTACCCGTGGATGGATCCCACTGATTTATTGCACACAAGGGCCCATGAAACCTCCCTATTGATGCAGTCTGCACCTCCCTGTCACAAAATTGTACATCTTTCAGAGACAGATTTGATGTATTTTTACCGATAACATTTACTGTAAAACTGATAAATCTGACGTAAGCCAATAGTTACATTTTGAATGAAAGGCTCACACGGCAGTTTATTAGACACGCCTAGTATAAACTGAGCTTCATGATACAACAGTACATGCTTTAAATGAAATAGCACATTAGTATACAAATGTAAAACGTAGGTGTGCCTTGGAAAAAATGTAACAAAATGCTGTTTTACAACAACGAGCTTCCTACGTCGTCGTAACTAAAACACAACACATGCAGAACTGATGAAGTGCAACGCCAAACGTTTCCTTAAATTACTCCAGGCTGAGGTTTTACTCAATTAAGTCAAAGCATTTCACTGGCCTCCATGGATTCATAGGGTAAAATGTCAAGAAGTGTGTTTAGTTCACCAAAGCCTTATGGTCAATGATTAGCTGAAATCTTTTACACAAAAAGGAAACTTTGTACTAAAATAAGACTCCCTTGAATGAATGATTCTCTTCCCACATTAAAGTGTACTCTGTCCTGAAGCAATGCTTATGAACATTATGCAAACACAATTGTTTCTCTGAAGCTAATGTGTGGCTCTAGATGTAAAAGTTATTCAAATCAAATGGTCATTTTGAAGGGAAACGCTGTTCGGGAGGCACAAAAAGGGAACTCCTAAAAACAGACTCACTTGAATTACTTAACTCGGACTGAAGCCTTGGGATACATTTATGCAGAGACCGAAGACTGTGGATTGTGTTCCCCTTCACTTACATTGGGAGCTCCTACGGGATCTCTTACTGGTGAGTATTAACACACTGTTTAAATGCTCACATGGGCCCCTGCCTGTTGTTTTATGTGGACCTCACCGCTAAAGAGAACGGGACACAACCTTTGATGCGCACATGCCGCTTGGGTTGCCTCAACAACACACATAGAGAGAGAGAGAGGCGAAGGCCGCTTGTGATGCATCGTCTCGCTCACGTGGGCCAGGGCTGTTAATATGTTGATTGACAGCAAAATAGACCCATCTGTTTGTGTGCAAGCCTGATTTATATACGCGGGGAAGTTTTACAGCCAAATTTTCTCTCCGTCTCTCTGCCTTTCTGCGCTGCTGCAGTAATCCTGATGTCATCGTGGGGAGCAGCTGAACAACACACTTCAAATCTTGAATTACATAGGAAGGCAACGACAACGCTCAAGCCCCTCCCCCTCCCTCACCCCCCACCTCATCACGCAGTATCACGACTCTCCCACAAGGGGTCAGCGCAGCGGCCCGTGACCTGCGTGTGGTCTGGACGGTCAGTCTGTCGTCACCACCGGCCCACGACGCCGTCGACTGATGAGCGGCCAAAGTAATCAACCTGTCTTTGAGCTCCCATATTCATCCTGTCTCACACACACACACACACACACGCGCGCGCGCACACACACTGCACACATTGATTTGCAGCACACACTGCAGAAGGGACACCATTTATAAAAAGACCTCCAGGCTGCACTCTGTTTGTTTGTTTGCGTTTGTGATTACGGTTTGGCGGCCTTCGCTCTCCTCTCTCGCGTCTCACGTCTCATCCACAGCGCCAAAGTCCAAATACAGTTTTATGGACTTCTTTATTTGGAGCTCTCCTGGAAAAAACAAGAAAACCAGGTCCCAGATTCGGGGCTCGCAGCAGGAATCAAGTGCTTGACGTTTAAGTCAACCCTGTGCCTCGTTCATTAGAGAGAGAGAGAGAGAGACACCTCTGTCTGCGGCATAGCTGCTTCTATCGAGGCTTTTATTGAACCTGCCCAAGTGGAGGCAGTGATGGTGAAAGAAACATTTTTCTTGGTGAATGAAAACGATGGCACAACAGTGCCAATTACTCCATGTTCCAGTATTTTATTGGTTTCCTCCTCTTTTTTTCTTTTTTTTTTTACTCCATCCTCATCTCATTTCTTGCAGCGTGGTAACCCCCCCTGTGTCATCTCTCTTTGCCTCAGTGCTGCCGGACAAAAACCCTCCAAAACTGTCCCCAAAGTGCTCGTTGCCCTCCTGGCCCCGCCTCCCCCTCCACGGATTACCGCTGCCCCTTCCCCATGATGAAAAAAGCCGTGATGTTTACGGCTCATTTCTCCCGGATGGATTTCAGATTCCGCCCTTCTCTCTTTTTTTCTTCTTCTCGTCTTTGTCTCACTTTTTTTCTTTTCTTCTCTGTGTGACTGTCAGTGGTTGATGAGGTGCATGAAGTTGGTCAGGAGGTTGAGGGGGTTTGGAGGGAGGGACGGAGGGAGGGGTGAGGCTTCTTCATGAGCTGTGATGACAAGATTAGTGAGGTGCATGTGTTTTTGCTGTGTGTGATGCTGCAGTAGCTGAGAGATCCTGCTTCCACATACTTATGTGACTGCTGCACATTATTCACTGTTCACAGCTGCTTATTCAGTCGCAGAGCTTTCCTCCAGATTGTGGGGTCTTGGTGCTATAAGACAGTGATTCCCAACTTTATTTGGCTTGCGACCCGTTACAAGGGATGTCTGCAGTCCACTCGACACAAGATGTCGTGTGTTGTTGGATTTGTTTTCACCTGGACAAAGTGACATTACTCTTGACTTTTGTCGCTAAACCAGCTCTGTCAAAAGTGCCTTCAAATGTCACACATTCTACATTTAACACGTATAGAAGTAGAAAACATTGTGGTTGCACACGCAGCCAGCTGACTGCTTTACTGGCCTTCATCAGCTCGAGAGAAGTCTTCTTCTCAACTAAATACTATAGTTTCAGGGGAAAACATCCACAAGCACACACATCCAAACCAAAAAAGCGTTTCAAGCGTAAAGCGTTTGCTGCGGTGCCATGCTTCTCTCTGACTCCCACCCCTCCTTCCTGGTCGCCAAAGTCAGCCGGAGGTCAGGTTGATTTCGAAGTCTTTCAAAGAACATGAGGTCCGTTGTGTTATTCTAACCCTGAGTCCCCCTTTCTATTTTTCCGGGCTTGAACCCTCATGCATCTCGCAGGCCGGTCTCCCGGACCAGGAGTCTCCCTCTTGTTCCCGGGGCAGCTCGCTCGTGGTCGGCCTTCTGTTGTCTTTTCATCACAGCGTAAGCTGGTTAATCCAGCGGCCTCGTTTATTTAGAGAAGGGATCTACAGAGGTTTTGCCCAGCGGACGCTGCTGCCAGTTCCACTGTGGTTAGCGAACTCTGGCTCCTGTTTGCAAAGCAATAACACACACACACACACACACACACACACACACACACACACACATCGTCATGCTGCATCTCACACCTTAACCATGAGTACAACAGCTGCCACATAAAGCCAACACATCCACCATTTTCTCAGCTGTTTTTTTTTGTGCTGCACCAGGATTCCTGATTATATTAGCTCTTGACGCGCATCGCGTGTATCTCGTCTTGACGGACAGCCGAGGCAGTCGAGATGCAGATATTTGACGGAGAGAAGTTGATGGTTTGTTGATGCCTGTGCGCTGACATTTCTTCAGTTTCACCGCCATCCAAAAGCTCGGTTTGGAGATGTTCTGGGAGATCTGGTCTGTTTCAAGCACTGCATCCAAGGTTGGATTTGTATGTTTATGATCAAGGGTTTTTTGGGGGGAAAACAAAGTTGTGATAGTGGGATCACAACATGTTCCCATCCAGTCCAGTTTATTTCATACTTTCACTGTCCCATGACAGGAAATTCGTTTGTCCAAGAAATCCACCAGACCTCATCCAAACATTCACTGTGGTCTATTCCATGTGGCCACTTTTATCTTTCTCACTTCATCAAGTGAGGCAGAACTGAGTGTTTGTAGCTTCAAAGATAAAAGTTTGGGTTCAAAGTACGCTGCTTCTGGAAGCTTTTTCCCCTCAGGGAAATGACATCACACCTGTCAAAAAATTCTCCTGAATTAAAAACAATTCCACTTTTCCACGCTCCTGAAATTAACTCCTTATTAATTCCCTGCTCCGTTCGGGGTGAATAACTGCTCCGCTCCCTCTGACATCTGGTCAGGGCCACGCCAGCTCAACCTCGCCTGTCTCCTCTCGACTTGAGCGGGGAAGGAAAAAAAAAACAAAAAAACAATCCTGCAGATACCAGTCCACCAGTCCACCACTGAAGCGGCTCGGGATGGATGGAGGGAGGGACGAGGGAGGCGGGTTTCTCCGTGATAACTGGGCAGATGCCTCCTCCCGCCCACGCTCATCACCTTAACCAGCCCTGATGGGCAAAACGCTGCGATTCTGCCTTTGAGGCCGCGCCGGCTGGACAATCAGCTCCGCACAGCAGCCCGAGGTGAAGTCAGTAATGGCTGTGTCCTGTTATTCTAGCCATTAACGTAATGGCAACATTAGTTCCAGGGCCACGCTCCTCTGCTCCGAGGGAACCATTGTTTAAAGGCACCGGCCAGAGCTCTTCTTTAAAGACTCCTCCGACTGTCGCTTTGAAGACTCACAGATGAGGAGGGAACACAGGCCGCTATTCATAAGTGTAACGTCAGCGTAGGCCGTGTTTTTGGTTTTCAAAGCGCTGATCCACATATTGAACTCTGCAAATCATTTGAATTGTGACAAATGACATAATAACCTGCTTGTAATTGTAATCTCTTCCCATTTTTTTGTGTGTCTCTGTGTCCTGCCATGTGTTCCTCAAACTAAATCTGCAAGTGTTCAGCTGATTTCTCACATGAGAGAGCGTTTATCTTGGTTTTTTCTTTTCATAGCGGAGAAGCTTTGGATTACAGGGCGAAAATCTGCTGCAATCTTTTAAGACGACTAACTCTAACTATAAGGTTAGTTAGAGTTAGTCGTATACTAAGGGATACAACCTTTTTTTTTTTTGGGAGTCATAGACCATGTGATTATGAAACACCAGCATCAGTTTAAGCTTCTTCAAAAAAAATATTTGAAATGCTGTAATCTTTATCAAACTTTTGCACAAATTCACTGGACGGAAATCCGTGCAATTTATGGACCTAAATTCAGGCAAATTATAGATTCAAAAAGCTGTTTAAAGAGCTGGAGTAACACACACGTCATCCACATCACCAGACAGTGCCTGAACTCACCTTGCCACAGCCAAAGCATCCAGACTCCCCTCAACAGGTGACTGAAACGTCCGTTCAACATGTTTCCTGCGTCCGTCACACACTTCATTCACGCGCTCCTCGGCTCAGTAAACAAAGTTTGATCGTTGGGAACTCCAGGACACAGACTCCTTCACGTCAGCAAGAGACGGTCATGCAGGATATCACCATGACACGAGCACTTGTGAGAAGAGTCCAGTAATCCCTCAGAGCGCCGGTGTCCTTCAGCCAGCTGGGAGTTTCTTTTTCTTTGTCTTGTTCTTCTTCTACCTCCACTTCTTGGCGACCATGGTTTGATATAAAAGTCCAGTTGGAAACACACGCTTCATGCAACTTCTCCACACTGCTGCTGTCCTCAAGTGGGGAGAGAGGGAGAGTAAATGCTCTCTCTCTCTCTCTCTCTCTCTCTCTCTCTCCACTCCCCTTTCTCCCTCTCTCAATCACACACCGTTGCCTCACTACTGTGCGGCTCTGTGGATCTGTTCCACTCGATGCGTGTGCAGCGAGTGTGTGTGTGTGAGGAGTATTTTGTCTGTGTGCACTCCTGTCTGGCTGAGAGAGCGAGAGAGAGAGAGAGAGAGAGAGAGAGAGAGAGAGAGAGAGAGAGAGAGAGAGAGAGAGAGAGAGAGGGAGAGAGAGAGAGAGAGATGGAGGGAGGGGGGGCAGAGATAGAGAAAGTTTCTGTGTGTGTGTGTGTGTGTGTGTGTGTGTGCGCGTGTGTGTGTGTGTGTGTGTGTGTGTGTGTGTGTGTGTGTGCGCGTGTGTGTGTGTGTGTGTGTGTGTGTGTGCGTGTGTGTGTGTGTGTGTGTGTGTGTGTGGAGAGGGTGTTTGAGCTTCAAACTTCCAAAAGCAAACGGTGGAGCTTTTAGAGCAAGGTGCAAAAGGGCAGTTGCTAAAAAGGAGTTGCTCCACCCGAATTACAGTACAACAACCCAAAAGATAACAACATATTTTCTTACCTACCGTAGCTCTTTTGTGGTTTTTAGCCATCAAGATAATTTATGGTTTTGAGATAATCATCTCTGAGGTTCCTGCCTCCGCCCCAATAAAGTTGAAGAATTGCGATAAGTTAATAACGATAAGTTAGAAGTGGTGTAAGGGATGGCAATTTGAAATGCAGTGATTACATTACAATTCCCATATCCACAGTAATGCTCCATTACTTCAACAGACAACTTGTGGGGTTTGTTCTCTCTGCTCTTATTTATATTTTGTGTGTTCTTATCTCGACGTTATCCTGATAATTCAGGAATCACCTGGATTTGAACAGTAAACACGATTTAATCTTATTACGTCTTGTTTTCTACTTCTACATGTGTTAATATCACGTGTTGACACTTATAACTAATACATTGTAATAATTAAATGTTTGCTTTTGCTGATTATGTAGTTAGTTGAATATTTACTGGTTCAATAAGTAATGCATGGAGGAATTTATGTATTTTTAAAGCAACTTGTTTGTTAACCCTTAAACATCCGGTTTCTTTGTATTTCCTTGTTGATATCATGTGATAGTATCAAATATAATATTTAGCAGTTTACACCTCTTTGTTGAAGCCATACAATGTTCACATAACAATCTAAATATTGAAACCCAATACATTTAATCATATGACATTTCTTTTTGAATGTCTTGTGCATCACTTTCTCCGAAGTTCAGCCCACAACAATATTTGCTCTTCGGACACTATATCCTCTCAAATTTATGATAAAGTTCCGTCGGGTTGAACAATATTTGGTTACACAGCATGAGTTTGTAATTGGATAAAATTATTTAATTTTGAGTTCGAAAAAAAGTCCGCAGCAACGTCTCTTATTGTCCCGGTTCGTCTGCATGAGTGTTTTCATTGGAACTCGCTTCGACCAAAGAAATAGTCCCAATGAAAACTGTGGACAGTGAGGCCTGTGGTTTATTGAGCGTAATGGGAACGCCGTTTCTGGGAAAACGCCATGTTTTAATGTCGGCGAACCACAAATGAAATTCCATTCACCTCCATTTTATTGGGATGGAGGCAGAAATCTGCGAGGCCAATATTTTCAAAACTTTTGCACAGGGCAAGACGCCACCGAGTGTGAAAAATGGGTGAAGTGGCCCTTTAATTCAGTCAAACTCAAACCTGCAGCAGCTGCTCACACCCCGTTTGCACAAACCCATATCGCATCCTATTAGAGAGGTTCATGCACACACAAGCGCTCCAGTCACACGGATTCATATGCTCTGCGTACACATGTGGTCTGACGGAGCTGTTGACATTGTTGACCACCGCAGAGGTTAAAAAAAAAAATTTAAAAAAAAAGATTTCAAAGTGCCTGCCAAGTGAAAGTTGGCAGCACATTGACGACGGGTGGGCTGACCAGAGCACTGGCACATACTGTCAGGGGTGCGCGCACTCCAGACATGATCACACACACACACACACACACACACACACACTCAGTCAATAGCCAATGCAGTAGGGCTGAGTCATTTTACCACCGGTGCCGTGTTTTATATGGAAGATGTGTAATGCATCATCTTGCTTATATTAACAATCCTTTGCCAACTGTAAGTCCGCCGAAATCTCTTCTTCCCTGGAAGCTGTATGTTGAAAGGTTTCTCACAGTCTCGTGCCACGTTCTCAAGGTCATGAAACACCACATGGATGGGTATTACGCAAGCGATGATGATCCGGTTTCATTTTATTTTACGATCTGGTCGTTTATTCTTTTACTTTTTGCCGTCATCCCTCGCCGTGATTTATATTTTGACATCTTGCAGACCGACCTCCGGTGCAATGGAGAAATTGGGGGGCACTTACCTTCAGTTTTACTTTCAAAGAAAGTGGTTTTGATCAGTGGATACCAACATGGGTGCCTTAAGAACAAACTAAAATTGCTGCAAGATTTGTCCATTTCCATTTTCTCTATTGTACCTTTCCGATAATGTTTTACCAACGTCTCCAACAGAGAGTAGACATTATCATTTGTTTCCCCAGATACGTTGTGGGAAGAAGCGTCACTGCTTTCCTGTATTATGTTCATCGGCAACGTATCCTTGAGTGAAAGAAGTGCAACACTATTGCACCTCACAGGAACTGGAGGTGGACAGCGTACAAAGTGTCGGACTCTGACAAGTTTCAAAGTCTCATCCTGAGTCCATGTGTCTTCATTCCTGTTTAGGGAAATATCGGGGGTTTTATAAAACGTTGTTTCATGTTTTAAAAAAGACATAAGAGTGAAACCATCATATTAACTCTAACGCTGTAACCAAGAATAGAGTTGTGACGGTACAATATTATTAGTAGTAGTTGTATTATCATAACTATTATGCTACTGCTGAAAATAAAAAACGACAGCACTCTTTCTTTGGCCTCTACTTCTGTGGACGGTCCAATCCTCTCCGCCAGTGGTCACAGCTATTATTTGGGGAGAGCCTAATCTAATTGTTGATCAGTGCCTTTGGCCGAGTGCTAACTTGCTGTGACGGACCCCACAGAGAGCGAAGAGGCGGGAGGACGGACGCCGCTGATCTCTGATCCCAGATCTGACAGCTGGCTCCCTCAGGAGGACACTGCCTGGGGTGGCAGCGGCTTTGATCCACTCAGGACCCTCACAGGAATGCACACACACGCACACGCACACGCACACAGACGCACACACACACACACACTGGCCTCTGCCTGTTGGCACACACATACAGGAGCTGGCACCCGTTGCCTAAGAACACACAGTCGGTGCTTTTTTATAATCAAATAATTTCTCAAACCTGTAACTAATACTCCTCCACCGAGCGCAAGCTATCGTCCACGGTGGGCTGTGTGTGTGGTGTGTGTATGTGTGTGTGTGTGTGTGTGTGTGTTTGGTTGGGCACATATCCTGCACATCAACACACACACACACACACGCGCACACACTTGAATAATCACGTCTCCATACACATGGACTGCACACTCCCACAGAACTTCAGACCGGGTTTATTCACGGTGGTCATTCTGTGGTCTGGTTGTTTGGATCGAGCCGCTTTCTGGTCACTCCACGAGCCGATGGCGCCTCCAGTGGCTGAAAGTCCATCTGCATCAAACAAATACATCACGACTATTTATTCCTGATGACACGTTCTCACTTGCATTCCTGTTCCTCTCTTCTTCTAACTTTGAAAACAATCATATCCCACAGTGCAACATGCCTTCTGCTTCCTCTGTTGTTCAATGGTGGTTCAGTGTCTCTCTCTTTCTGTGTGTGTGTGTGTGTGTGTGTGTGTGTGTGACTGTGTGGTTAACAAACAGGATATGCGCTCGCCTTCTCGACACACCGCCTCACACACGCTAAGCCTGCTGTTGATAGGCCTCTGCTCTTTAATCATCACACATTCACATCCTCTTATCTGCACGATGCATAACTCCAAACATACGGCCAGAGAAAGAAAGACACCCACATCATTTGCACATTATTCTTCACCCTTTGTCCGTACAATCTCACTCTGCTGAAGAAACCTAACCAGAGGGTCACTGGTGTCCTGGTTTGTTGAACAGTGTGTAGCTCACGTTGTTGACAGTGCTGGGTGGCGTAATCAGGAGAGGTCTGAGTTTCTGGGATGTTTTGATGTTTCCTCAATGTGCTGATGAAAAGATAGCCACCGTGTTTGAGACGTCGTAATCCCACCCGGCTGCAGATGTCCAAACACGTTACAGTGCAATCGAGAGGAGGAATGCCATCGTGTCTGCCATCGTTACTTCGACTTGGGTTCAAATATTCCAAAGGGCAGAGCTGTTACCATCTACTATCGTAGTGCTGTCGGTTTTCAAGCAGTCATCATTGGTTAGAAAGATGTGTTTACATCTGTGACACATCTGTTCCCTTAAACGATTATTACAACTCCAGTGTTATTTCTCGAGCCTGTGGCTTCGAGAGTGCATAGACATGTGCAGCGGTTTCTCCATTGTTACGTCTTGCCCCTTTCTTTTTCAGCAGGCTTTTCACCCCTCATTTTGTCTTTTTGCCTTCAGACGTAGTGGCACACCATACGCGTTTAATTATTTTTAAAACCGTCTTTCTTATGATAAGTTGGTTGACTTACTGTTGGATCCCCGATCACATGAATTACAAAAACATAGTTTCAGATAAAAAGGGTTTGAGTATTTGCGGAACTGGTGGAAGTTATGTGACAAATAAGTCAACATTGAACACCGAACACCAACAATGCTTTTCTGCGATTACAACAATTACATTCAAATGTATTTTGTGGGATCAATAATTATATTACTTTTCTTAGATAAAGCTAGAGTTTGAGATCAGCCTGCGGTATCAAAGGGCTTGATTAACTATTTTATCTCGAGCCAACCTTTGTGTCTGAACGTCTGACTGCTGGTGTTTCTAAAGAGGATGCTGTCTTCTCAGAGCTCAAACTATGATAAAACATCTCGATTATCAGAAGCCTGAGTTCCCCCTTATGTACTGTTTTAATTTGAAGAAGAGCTCTGTATTATTTTCTCAGCAGCATGTGTGAATTTACATCCACGTCTCTTGACATTATGCTATATATAGCTTTTTTTTTCAATCACTCTGCAAGACATCAAAAGAGTGAACTAAGACATTTCCCTGCACAAAACCCACCTTTACAGACTTTACATGAAGTATATTGGAGTTGTTTTGACATAATAGATGTTTGTGTGCAGTCTTTTGGCTCAGAGTTGTCTAAGAACTGAAGCAAAGAAAATCCTTGATTGTTTTTAAAATCGCAGCGACAGAACAACTAGAATCAGCCAAACAGTCCGGGTCTGTATTTCAAGTGTTTCGCCACAAACGATGAGCTAACGTTGTAACACTTACGGACAATGAGAGGCTAATGAAGCAGTTATGCAGCTGCTGACAGAAGTTTTGAGGCAGAGTTGTTCTTCGTGCTACTGTGCTGCTTTCGCAAACAATCGCCCACACAAGTACCACACAAGTACCCTCCAGCGAGGCTCCAGAGGTTGGCATGTGGAGCAGCTGTGAGAGCTGTGTGCTGGTTTTACACACTGAGCTGTCACCAAATACATTTATAGGTCCCAGTTGACCGAACTGACCGGCTAACTGGATTCCACGGGAAGGTTCATCTCCAATAGTTGTCGTCCTTATGTTGTACATAAACAAAATCCGACGTGCGCATGAATAAAGGACAGTTCACCCGCGCATACACAACAGTGATTCAGAGCAACACAGGCAGCTGAGGCACAGATAGGCCGGTTAAGCGTCTGAATGTGAGAGCAAAGTGTCTCATGACACTGACGGTGTGAGCCAGATGGAGCGTCTCTGGCAGATATTTACGCTCGAGGAAAAGTTGGAGCAGAAATTCAGAAGCACTGATCGCTAACAGATGTTAATCAGCCACAGGCGTATTTATTCCCAGGCTGCAGGTTGCCACAACTGCTTCACTGTCACTCCAATTCTGAAAAAGTCTCCGTCTCCATTTAGTCAAAAATGTTTTTTGTACTTTTTTTTTTGCACGTCGAGAGAAAAAAAAAACACTTGAACTGTTGAACCGCCGAGCGATCGAAACTCCTCCCCCAAACAGAAAATGTTGTGTACGGGGCTCGGATAAGGGTGATGCTATTTTTTTTTGTATTTAAACTATGTGAGGTAAAAGTAAGCCCCTCCCTCCAGCCCTTCCTTCAAAGACACTCCCTCAAAACGCATGAAGACGCACTGCCTGACAGGGTGGGGTCATATTAAGGTCTGTGTCCACGGGGTCAACAAAATATGGCTCCCTGCTGTTTATACAACAACAATATCTTGACAACATTATCTCTACTCTTTCTTTTCATTACCTATTTGGGGCACGTTTGTATTTTTTTCCACGATGAATGTGGATATTGTGTCTTCAGAGATGAACTTGTCACCTTTCAGGCACGCGCTAGAGCTCAACCTTTCTGTTTTAGTTTTAGTTCAGTTATGGTTTTTTGGCTTTATTTCTTAAATTGTGTTCCATGCAAATAAAATGGATTTTGCATAATCGTTCAAAATACAAAACAGAAGCTACAAGTGGACTGTGTGTATTCTGACACATGTGGGTTGCCGTTTCTTTTTTACCAACTATTTGTTGCCACATGGTTGAATTTGCTCTTGTAGTGTCAGATGATACCAAAAACAAGTTGATCTTCCATTTTCGATGTAAATAAAAAGAAATGAAAAAAACTAATATTAGTTTAGTCACCACCAACTAAACAGGCAGCCTGAGAGAAGTTCATTACTTTCATCAACAGCAGAACATATTTGCCGTTTAGAGTCGGTCAAATCAAGTTACCAACTTTTAAAAGTGTCATGTTTTAAAGATATATGTACACTACAGGACCGTTGCATACATGTACAGTGTGAATATCTTTGGCTGTTCAGTCTCCTTCTTCTCAGTTGACTGTATATAGATGTGAATATATACAACAGCATGTAATGCTGTATAGAGAGGACTAGGAGGTGGAAACTTTACACCTCACTTGTTCTATCGCTATCTTTACTTCTTAAGAGTTGGATCACATCACGGCATGTGACATATCTCTGGCTTTACTCGTATCTTCTCAGTTGAAAGAGAGATTATAGATAGCAAAAGCCACCTCTTGTTCAAGAATGTGCTACCTACAAGAAAAAAAGAAGTGACCACCCGTCTTCTAACCGTTCTCTGCAGAGCCTCCAATGTTGATGTTCTTCACCATATAATCATCATATCTCAAGTTGCATTAAGCCCCTGTGAAATAGCTCAGATCCATTATCATGTGTGCAGCGCTCGGTAACTGAATACAAGTGTTTCTTGTTAGTTTAATGTTTAAATGAGCCCGTGTCTGCATTGAACATGTGTTTCAATTTATGCTTGGTGAGGTTTTCTTGATTTATGCTGCTTTGCACCCACACTTTGCAACGTCATCGTCCCCCCACCAAAAAAAAAAGAGGAAAAAAATCAAGTCAACTTTTCACGAACACTTTTGATGATGCGCGTCTAAGCTCATGAGAATTTACTGTGCGATTCGCAATTTTTAGGGACTTGTTTGGCAGGGGACTGTGAAGGTGAAGAATGATTATATGAGTACGATGTGAGTGGTTAAATATTCCCATCTATTACAGCTAAATTGGCAATCTTATTTTAAAACCCACCTCAGCTAAGTAAGGGACTAAAATCTGGACCGAACCAAACCCCGGTGAGGTTGAGGGGTCACGGGCTGTGACAGATGTTGGCAGGAGTCACATCTGGTTGGTATAGCGTACAAAACGGAGCTAATGGGGTGAGAGGGTGAGGGTTTTGAGGCTGGCAGATGTCAGCGGAGGCCGCGGCTGTTATTGACATAGCTGCCATCTTAGGTCTTCTTTTCATCCGTCAGCCGGAATTGACCGAAGATCCCCACTGCTTTGTAATCTGACCCAGATGATGGATCTCCTGCTACCACTACGGGGAATGTGCGGGCATGCGCACACGGACACGTGTAAAGGAAACACTTGAACAAACACACATCTCTCTCATTGGACACACGCACAAACACACACATTAGCGTGGAGCTCTGTTGCCGCTGTCATCCGCCATTTGGATCCGTATCAGTTCCCCTCCCCAAAATCTGCCCACATATTATTTTACTCGACCTCAGCTGGCAGAAGAGATTTGGTCCCGGGCTGCAAATGGGATCCTGACATTCAAAAGTCATGTCGGATTAAATCCACAGACCTGGGGCGAGACTTTTTTTTACAGCTTAACATGAGACGCTGACACAACCCACCCACTGCCGCTGATGATTTATGAGGGATGTAACGCGTATTCATCACCTCCTATGAAATAGCAGATCGTGTAATGTGTGCAGCACATTTTTGAATATCAAAAATGGGCATATTCCTGCATTGAACATGTGTTTCGATTCATGGCATGTGACGTTTGCTTGATTTATCCCGCCTGGCACACAGACCTTTCCAGTTGTACCTTGTGTGGTAAATCAAACACACCTTGAGTAATTCAAGTGACCCGGGTCAGCTACTATTGTGTCTCATATCCTTCGGTTTATAGCTTCAAGGTCCGTGCATGAAGGAGGGGGGGGAACAGAGCAGGAGGGAGCGATGCAGCAGTGGCGGACTCATGACTTGTCACATTCCAGCGGAGGTCTCTGCTGGTCCCAGTATGGGAGATTAGAGAGAGACATGAGGAGGGCCGGCTGAGGTGAGAGCTGATCCCGACCACAGATAGCACCTCCGGGGGCAGTTTCACTACCTACGATGGTGGTCTGTTGGGAAGCTTCCCTCAAGGTTTTCTGTCCCTAAATCATCGGTGTTCATTGAGCGCGTCGTCATCAAAAAAAAAAAAAAAAAAAAAAGGGGTGAGGAATTGAAGGAATAAATCAGTATGGGGAGTGTTTCATTAAAGCAGCGCTAATGAATATTTTTATATGGACGACGGTTCAAATGACTGTGTGTTTTTGTGAAAGGAGTCACTCGTAAAGAAGAACCCACAGAAAATTATCACCTATTTTTGGGGGGTCATATGGTGACAACTTTGCTGTTTTGTGTCACTCACACCCAGCTCTTGAATTAAACTGCGGCTTTTGGGCGGGTCTCTTTCCTCATTGTGGGTCTTTAAAACAACATACAAACAAAAAGAGCTATACATACCAAAGAAAAGCTCAAATATAACATTTTATTCATATATAGTTACGCTTCTTCCATGTTAAGATCAGGCATCTAGTTTTAACTCATCTATTAGATCCATGGATCCATAAAACAGTAAAAAAAAAAAAAAATTCTCATGATGGAAATGACTGAACTGTGATGACTGAAACCTTAATATGAAACCGGTAGTTTATGAATTGCATACTAGTTCCAGTAAAATAGTATTGTGTGCACACATTGGACACGATGACTGCAATTGTGTCCCACAATGCAATGCGGGGGTGACAACAATGTGCTTAACATACAACGGCGGACAGCTCTATTACGTCAGTGATGCATTAGTTTTAAGCTCAAGTGTAAAATTTCTTGTGAGTATTTTAATACTCACAAGAGGTTGGCACAGGTTACCTTTATGTGTGAAGTGAATGTCTTGTTATCTTTACATTTTGTAGTTTTATTTGATTTCATGTGTCTCTGAATGAGCGCGTGTCGAGCAGTGCGTGTTGCCGTGCAGCTCGTGGCGTTAGCGTGAACTGTGGTCCACTTTGGCTCATCGGGAGCATTTTTGACGTAGCGCATTCATGCAAGAAAGACCTTATGAATGCTTTGTTTCTCCGTGATTGCAGGGAGGTTGTGATGTTGCAATGTTACGTTCCAACAAAGTACTGAAGGACAGTTCTGGGAAGTGTGGTCGAATCCATCACAGTTAAATCATTCTGGGAGTGGACTAGCATAATCTTCAAAACACATCAATTCCAACAAGAAAGTTATTGAACAATCGATCAAATACAATATCCAGCGAAGCATGGATTTCCCCATATCTTGAAAATCAGCGATGGATAGAGAAAATGTGGCTTTAATTTGTGTAAACATCAGAAACTGTCAAACATGAGAAATAAACCTTGATATGTTTAGATTTGTCTAAACACTGGCAGTGCTCCATCTCCATACTAACACAGACAAGTTGTGCTCCGGGAGGTTCATATCCGTTCCCACTGATACAATTTATTTTCAAATTTGGTCTGCAGCTTCTTCTCTCCTTCAGCTGCGACCAGCGGTAATTCTTCCTTTGACCGACAAATCCTCTCCATCCTCTGGCTTTTCTTCATGCTAAGCAGGTGATAAGGAGCTGAAGAAAACGTTGAATTGAGCGTGAACAACCGACTGGTTTTCAGGAGAGACGGTTATTCTTTCTTTTCAAGGAAAAAGGAGAAAGAGGGAGCGTGTTTGGTTTCAAGCACCTCTGAATTGTAGATCCTCTTGTCTGATTGTAATCATCATTGCCTCCATTTTGCAACCACTCCAAGTCTGTAAGTTGGTTTGAGTTATGGACGCTGACAGATGTGGTGAGAGCAGATAAGGATGGGGGGAGATAAGAGGAGGCAAGGATGAGGACAGGCAGGTGAGACCAGTGGAGACATTGTGTGCAGGCAAATACCCTGAATGTCTTTCTCTCTAATTTCATACCTGCAGACAGGTGCTTGGCAGGCCACACCATGCATGGGAGAGGTGGAGGAGGCGGGCGGAGGGAGGGAGGGTGGGAATGAGGAAGACCTTCAGAGGGGATCAAAGAAGGTCACGCTATTCCTCCCGCTGCCCCTCGCTCCCCTCCTCGCACTCGCCCTCCTCCACTGATCTGGAAACGATAGATTTCATTCCTGCTTTCACTCCTGAAGAGGGGAAGTGGTGTCGGGTTACCAGGGTGGGGTCCGAGGATGTGATGTGGAACTAAGACCGAGATGCAGGATTTGTTTGAATCGTCACAAATTTAGAAGCGAGCAAAGTCAAGTCTGCAAACCAGGAGGAGGATTCAGTTTGGATCAATAGTTCCTCGACTACAACGGTTATCGACGTTTCTCAGAACTCAAAGATGTCTCTTCTTTTTGCATACAAATATACATATAAGTAAATCAGGGACATATTTTCTTTCTCGTCATCTTTGCTTGTGTCAATTATTTAAAAAAATACAGGGAGAATATGTGGAAGGAAAGACGTTGCTTCATTTAGGAGGAGTTCGGTCAATCGGTCAGTTCGCTTTGGTAAAATGTAAAATATCTCAACAGCTATTTGATGGATAGCAATGAAATTTTTTGCACAGATGTTCATGCTCCCTTTAGGATAATAACGTTGGTGAACCTTTGACTTTTCATCTCGTGTTCAAACCTTTGGTTTATGACCAAATTCTTGCAAAAAAAACGAATGGCTCATCAACCTCAGCTGTGCTTTGTGTTGCACATGTTAGCGTACAAATGCACACAACTAAGATAGCTAACATGGTCCACATTCTACCGCGGGCTAGCATTGCCATTGAGTAAAGCATTAAGTAAAGCTTTAGCATGGCCCCAAAATCATATTCTTGTCCATTCACGGCTTGATTTCCTTAAACGTGTGTCCTCAAAAGCCGTCTGTATCTACTTACGTAAAATGTTTTTGTCAAGGGAACCCTTCTGAATGAACTACTTTAGCATAGCGGGTGTCAGATAGTGATCAGATTGTAAAACCGTATTGCAAAAAATTTGTGATTTGGGGCTCTAAAAACAAAATTGAGGAGCATTTATGTGTATTTAACATTCAGCCAATGTAACTTATTGATTAGCATTCATCATTAGTGTCCAGGGTGAGTGTTGCACTTTTAATTATCTCCCAAAGTTTCCACTTTATCTTTTTTTCGGGCTACCTGAGAGGATTTCTTCTGCTTTGTCCACTAACTCTGTTTTCCCCAAATCAGTTCTTTCTAGTCCAAACTCGATTGTTTTCTCGCTTTTCTTCTGCACAATGTTACTTCACTATAACAATAAGCATCCTATTCCAAGGCGCCTTTGCCGTATTCAATTTATGCAGACGCCTCTGCAC
Organism: Clinocottus analis; assembly: GCF_023055335.1. NCBI lineage: Eukaryota > Metazoa > Chordata > Actinopteri > Perciformes > Cottidae > Clinocottus > Clinocottus analis. The sequence goes on from NW_027176042.1 coordinate 19,578,222, forward strand.
GGCCATAATTCCCATCTGTGGAGTATTTATAGAGCCGTTGGACGATGTATATTTATGACTGCAGCCCCTCTATGATTTCTCTACTGTAAAGGAATAACAGCCTGGCAAGTAGAGGTGCAGCCCCAGGCCATTATTTACTGTGGCGTTGTACCTCGGAGACGTGCAGGCATGATACGGGACAGGAGGCACGCAGGAATTAAATTACAGCAGAAATTTAGTGATCCTTCAAAAGAATGGGCTCCCTTGTTGGATAGGTTTACCTATGTTTCGGCAACAGAGTCCCCCCCCCTCCTCCCCTTTTGGAAACGTCTGCAGGAGCAAATGGCAAAAACAGGTCGGAGGGAGCAAGTGAAAAATTCCAAATTAAGTGTTGAGGTGGTTTGCGGGTGCAGCGCGCGGTTGACATGCTGGCTCCTGCGTTTCGGGCTCCAAAAAGGCCGTGCTGTATGTTCGGTTAGAGAGGGAACGGCTGATGTCTAATTACCTGTTGAGATGTGGTTTGGATTGAAGCAGCTCTTGTGACAGAATGTCTTTCTTCTTGATGAGGAAATTACAGACTACAGCGTGGGCTCACATTCTCATCTCGAGGTCTTCACCTGCTCCCATGCTTTTTTCTATGCGTTTGAATTATGCGCTGGAAGAAATTCCCCCTCATCAGAAGTGATGTGGGTTTATTTTCTCTGCTGCCTGGAGGAGGTGGAGGTCTCTGAACCTCAAATTCACACATGAGACGTATTTTGATTTGCGTTTTGATAATGACACCCAGCAATAGAAATAGATCACAAAAGCAGACAGACTGCAAAGATAATCATGTTTTATCATCTGCTGTGTGTTTGCGGGGCTGAGTTATGGAGATATTTTGTGCATTTTGTGTCAAGGAGTAAACCGGTGACGTGAGATCAAACATCAGCGTGTGTGTGTGTGTGTGTGTGTGTGTGTGTTTGAATGAGGCAAAGAGGGCAGATACAGGGCAGCGGGAATTATCAGACTGCCCTTGATAACACACAGGTGGCTGATCTTGGGGCTTAGGGTCTGACGCTGTTCCTCAATCCACCACTTCCTACTTTATACACACACACACACACACACACACACACACACACACACACACACACACACACACACACACACAGCTAAAAAAACACAACTCCTGTCCGGGGAGTTGCAATATCATGGCAGAGCTCAGGTTACGGTCCGGGTGCTCCGCTCTGGCTTGTGGAGAGTTAAGAATGGGATGAAATAGATAGTCAATGTAATATTCGGCCAGTTCGTGCAGAGGTGAGGGGTTATTGATGGAGGCTTTGTTGTTTGAGCGATACGTCGGACTGCCTCAGGATCCCCGTTTGATTTACAATTTAACGGCCTGCTGCTGGAGGAATGAACAAAGCCATTACAGAAGAAAAAGTTGAGAAAAGATTTTTTATTGCACAAACAAAATAAGCAATCACTCTCTCCACCTCTCTGCTGCGCATTCTTAAGTGACGACAATTCATCTTCAATTTCACACCAGAGTTTTTCCCATGTAAGACCCCCGTAAAGTGCTGGGGCGGACTAAAGCGCTCCATGGTTGCTGTTGGTGTTAGCGGTGGGGGCTAGAGGGAAGGGGGTTGACATTTATGGATGAGGTTTTCCACCATCTCTACTATCGGGTTTTAAGAGCTGTTGCTAGCAAGGAGCCCCTCTGCGCGCAGCGTCGAGGGCCGCAGCGCGGGGACTCAGCTGACAGGACCTGGGGTGGCTGCACTGTATTCACCGAGGCTTTGTAAACTGCGGCTGTGATGTGCACATCCATCACGGCCCGGCGGCATGCTGGGCTTCAGGATGGGGGTGCATTCGTTATAGTGACTCGGCCCGGAGAAAGCGGGGGAGGGGCGGGGGGGCGCTGGGGTCAAGATTAGGGTGTTGGGGTAGAGTGGACGGTGTAGATGTGGTGGGGGTGTGTGCTGGTTGAAGATAAGGAGATTGTTGCAGGGCTTTAAAGGGGATAAAGCTCCATGGCAGCGGTCTAGCCGCTTAAGAAATCTCACTTGTTCTTTTACAAGTCTTTGGATTATTACAAGGGGATTTGGGGAATAAAGGGTTTCTGTGGAATTTCATTAACAAAACAACTTTCAGGGGGAGACTTAATTAGGAAAACACTTTGGGACTTTTAGGTTACAAGAACATGACTGCAAATATTAAGCTCAATGCCATTTAGCTGCATCCATTCACCATTTATAAATCGTACGATTCGGGTTGTATCCCTTTCGGTTGGTTTTAACTTGGCACTACTGTTTCTCTTTCAAGAGAAGTTGTTTGCGTTGTCTCAGACCGCTGTCTGTTTATTTATTTTTACAGATGCACCTGTGTGTTGGCGACAGATGTTTCAGCAATAAACTTTTCACATCATTTTCTGTCCTACTACCGAATCTGTGCTCAACTAGTGACTCTCACTTCAAAGCTGTGCACACCACCTGCTCAAAGTCAAAGTGTTTAAAAGGAACTATTTCTTCAGTAGAAAGAGAAGAACGATCTCAAAGTGTTCGGCGGGTCATCCAGAGAGTAAACAGGAGATTGCGCTTGTGAAGAGATGGTAATGTGATGGGCATGGCGGCAGAAATCTCAGAAATGGATTTCTCAAAATCAGACAGATCTTCCAGGCTTTGTTTTCATTTTTATTTGGGTGAACCAACCAACTTCAAACACATAAAAACACCATTTTCATGCGACAACAATGGAAAAATTACTGTTTTGTGTGGCTGCTTCCCTCCAGCACCCTGTAATCTGGACTAACAAGGGTGTCTGGTGTTGGGGGACGGAGGGATGAGAGGAGAGGGAGGGGGGGGCACGGGCGAGTGATGCTGACAAGGAACATCAAAGCAAAAAGGGGGGAGGAGATGAGGAGCGAGGGGAGACAGAGATTAGTTTGAGGGAGGGGAGTGAGAGAAAGTATAGGTCAGGAGCAGGGCCGCATGGAAAGCATGACAAGAAAACAACAAGTCTGAGATAATGATCTTGTTTTCAGACCTTATCAGACCTCTGGCATGTCACCGTTACTGTCTGCACGATGGGAATCTTCGGTGCGAACGCAAGGCATCGTTGCATTTAGGATAAATACAGATACATATCAGCCAAATACAATATTGAAAGCTAACAGCGGTCCAGGCTGATGAAGAGAGGCCTGATGAAGAGAGGCCGTTTTAATCCCCGGGGTCGATGGCTTTATCACAAATTCCATCTGAGAGCCGGTGGTATTCCAGAGGGTCAGTGACAGAGACGCTCTGGCTATTTCTGCTGCAGCCAAACCCTCCAATCACACATAATGATTTCCATTTGCTAGCTGCAGGCAGTGCGAGCGTTTCTGAACACCGAACAACTTAAACGCTCAATTCTATGATAAGTGGCCTCAAACTTCCTTTCTTTTTTGCTGTTGTTGCTCTAAACAATTAATGAAAGGTTTGTAGTCGAGTTACAACCCAGAAATGTGATAATATGTGGTTGTTTTAGCAAGGATAGAAAATTGTGCACCACAAATAAGATTATTGGGAATACGTGAGACGTCTAACTTCAGCAGCCACGAATGGAGGAGGAGGAGGAAAGAAAGAAAGAAAAGGAAGGAGAGGAAATGGAGAAGAGGATCAAGAGTAGAGACGATGGAAGGACAAAGAGGAAAAGGGAGATGAGGAGGCGAGAGAGCGAAAGGAGGACAAAGAAATCCAAAATCAAATAAGGGGAGAGGACAGGAAGAGGAGAGTGAAAGAGGAGGAAGACGAGGAAGAGGAGGAGATAGGGAGTGCTAGATGTAAATCCCATTGAGACCTTTCTGTTTCACACCCCACTGCAGCTGAAACCAAACGTCCACAGCCGAACATCTGTTGTGTTTGGCCGTGTCTGCCGTCCCTCCTCTCCTCCTCTCTCCTCTCTTCAGCCGACCTCTCTGACAAACCACTTGGCTCTCGCGCCCACGAAACTGTTTTATCCATCTTTTACATTTAGCAGATCCTTGACCTGGGTGGAGGATGAAGAGGAGGCCTGGGGGGGGGTGGCTGAAGACAAAGAGGAGGTTAGAAGCTTCTCTGAGAAGAGGCCGCCCTGCGGAAACGAGAGCATCGGCTCGACAGAAAGTCGTCCAAACACAACAGCGTCTGGCTGTAATATGTGGTTATTATGGATCATGGCTTTGCTGATTCAGTGATGAGCTCATGCTCCTCTGGCAGGAGATTATCTTCAAGTCGTCCTAAACAGCATCTCAAATTCTTGTTTTTCTGGACACATGAAGCGCAGAAAAAATTAACTTTGTGTCCAGAGAAAACACGTTTTTAAAGTGCATTTAAATAGGGCTTTTATGAAAATACTTTCTGGTGGGATGTTAAATGACTGTGGTTGGGTTAATTGACTGACTGCTTAGTCTGATCTGCCCCGCGAAGTCAAACATTTCTATAAATTTTAAAGATCCGTGCTGCGTTCTTGTTGAACTTTTTGATAGCTGTGGTGAAGAAATGGTAAAACCAAAAAGCACTGACAAAAACATGAAGAAAATTAAGTTAATATTTTCTAAATAGACACTCCAAATGTGAAATATTGTAGTAAAAATGTATCAAATCAAAAATATAAATGTGCACGTCAATAAATAGTGAGCAATATTCGTTGAATATTACACGTGAAAAAAAAAATTATAAAGCTTTACCATCTCCTTTACCACAAATTGATAATATGAATTAAAACTGGATCACGCTCTTTAGTTTATTTATTTATTGCTCATTTCATTGGTCAGTTTCCGTTTTGTACTCCTATTAGGACTCCTATTCCGTTTTGGACTCTATTCTACTATATGTTATATATATATATATATATATATATATATATATATATATATATATATATATATATATATATATTGTTTATCCTATTACGTTTACTTACTTTTACTTTAAAATGTAGGACTTTCGGCTCTCTCCTGCTCACTTTTACTCAAGTAAAACTAACTATATTAAATGTGTAAAGTTGTCTGGCAATAGTCTCCATTTTGTCAATTATTGTGCTCTAGTTTTGTCGTAGCAGGTTGTGCTTAATACAGATTATGTCACTTTGGTTGGTAGTCCCTTCTCTATTTATGTTTGTGTCGCATATATATTCACGTTTTCTTCTTCTCTCTGTGTGCTATGGATCATATCGTCAAAGGAGCTTCCCGTCCTCTGTCTCCAGCACCTTGCATATCGACCTCACAGTCACTGTGTGCGTCTCATCCTAACCCCCCACCCCACTCCCCTTTGCTGCTGCTGCCGGAGTCCTGGCAGGCATGTGGTCCAATAATAGCCCGGCCAGGTAGCTCAGCCATGTGGAATTTGACATAATGTCCCAGGGCACGTCGGGCCCCCGATGGGAGAGTGTGAGTGGACGGGAGACAGCCAGTGTCAGAGTTTTCCGGAGTGAGTTACACGGTCTTTGGTGCATTTTATCAAGAGTATCTGCAGATAGTTTAGAGGATTGGCCTGGCATTGTGACACATATAAATCATTATCTTAAACAGCTCCTTTAGTTATCCTAAACTAGCCTGTCATGAAGCAGTAAATCAGAAAGAAGAAGAAAAAAAACATAAATCTAAATCTGAAGCGGAATAAGAGAAAGTTGCATTGCTATTACTATTTACATTAATACTTTTCTCATCATGTTTACTACTATATACATTGCTGCTGTTATTATTGGTGACTATTACGCATTATATGAATAACTCATGTCATATGCATTGAATGTGTAGTACCTCTGTTCATTCTGTTCCCATGACATCTAATGTACTTCTGTCCATCCTGATGGAGGAATCCTCCTCTATTGCTCTCCCTGAGGTTTCTTCCCTTTTTCTCCTCGTTAAAGGATTTTTTGGGGGTGGGGGTGGGGGGAGGGGGGTTGGGGGGGGGGAGTTTTTCCTTTTCCGATGTGAGGGTCCCAGGACACAGGATGTCGTAAGTGTACAGATTGTTGAACTCTCTGAGGCAAATTTGTGATTTGTGATTTCAGGCTGTGTGAAATAAATTGAATTTAACTTCAAATGGAAAATGTAAGGAAATAGTAATACTGTAACAGCCAGCTGCAGTTTATCTGTTGTCCAGAACTACAGTAAATACATTTACTCATGCTAAGCACTTAATTCAACATTGTACTTTTATATGTATACAAAATAGTACAACATTTTATCCAGTTCAAACAACTACAGCAGTAAAATGCAATCAATTCATATTATAGAGGAGCCTATTCTGCTTTAAGTACATTTTCCTGGTTATACTAACACACTTATATATATATGCAGGACTTCTATTTGTAAATGTATTTTTATATTGTGGTTTACTACTTTTACTTGCAGTAAAGGATCTGAATAAAGCTCCAACCATACAATGTGCATGTGATCACATCGTTCTTTCTTTATTCCCTCATAGACGGACTTTTCCTATAATAAAGTCCAAACATTAAGCAGTGAGCCTACACTCATACAAGCAGATAGCACACATAGTGTGCATACATAAAGCATTTACACTCGACATACTTCAGCCTCCTACACTTCTCCTCAATCGCCCTCCCATCTCTCCTCATCTCTCTCCAAGGGCCGGTGGCTGCAGAGGTGGGGGCAGAGTGATTCACGAGCGGGGCCAAAGGAATGTGTATGAGCACCACATGTCCTTTCTGTTGCGTGCTTTACACACACGCACACGCACAGGCGACAGGTGCGGCGTTGCGGGAGAGTACGTGGCACTGAAGGAGGCCCTCATTATCGTTGGCACCAGCCACCAGACTCTCAGCTGTGCCCTGTCGCACCACCGGACGCTGTGTGGTCACAGGCTGATGAATGGGCTGCCGCATAGCAGCAGACGCGCCATGACATTCAGTCATTATAGAGTAACGGTGCAGGAGCGAGCACAGCTCGCATGTTCAAGTGTTAAAAGAAAGCACTGACCCCGATATGTCAACCATCTTCATAATATTCAAACTGATAGTTTTCAAAGTGGACATGATTTTTAGTTTCTCTCTCTTTCTCTCCAGGATTAAGATGTTTGAGCTTTTTGCTTCCTCCCATAACTTGGATTATCTCAAGCAACAAGTTACACTGTTTCTGGACACTGTTGCTGCTCAATAAAGTTTCTATTGCTGTGAGCAACTCAACAATATTCATAGGGACTAGATTTTTCAGTACAAAAAAATATTCACAGCGCCATCTGGGGATTCTCAAAAATAAGAGGGGGACGTGGGCATTTTTATAAAAAGATGTTCAATTTTAAAATATTATCATCAACAGAATAAATCATCCATTTACTATTTCATCGAATGAAGCAACGACTTAAATACTGAAAGTTCATTCTTGGCCTTGGAGGCAATCAAATTGCACAATCTCCTTCCACAGAATGAACCAACAGGTTGGCACTTTTTTGGACAAAAAGTCCTTAAAGTGCTGAGAAAAAAAGGAAATCATATTCTAATTACGTAATCTGTTGCAGAAGATTATGTGATACGATCAAAAGCATCAGAATGTTAGGTTGTACGTCCCCATACACGACGCAAGTGAGAATATGCTTTCTTGTAATTTGCGTAAATCAACACCTTGAATTCAAAGACATCACCAAGAGTTGAGACTGTGTAAATATTAATAGTTCAGTCATGAAGTTGACAGCTGTGGCCCCATTTGGTAATCACAGTAACATATCACTTAACGTTGGGGTGAAGGAAAGGTTGTGTGCAGAGGAAAAAGTTTTAGCTTCACGTCCAAACATTTAAAAATAATTTAATTGGTTCCGAAAAGGTTTAATAAACCCGGGAGTTCATTAAAAGCATTTACGCAACCTTCAGGGACGACCAGCTTTAACTGAAGGTACCTAATAAAACTTTTCAAAATGAGTTCATGTGGAGGTTAGAAACGTTTAAGTGGTGATGATGTGAAGCCCAATTTCCAGAATGACGTATGTGTTGATATTTCTGTCGGTCCTTCGTTCTTGCTTCCTGGGGGGCCAGAAGGTTCAGCTGGTGAGACCGAGGAGAGGACAGAGACTGTCAAAAGAGCCAGCTTGACAGAGACTCTGGACAGCTGCCACCTGCGAGAGTGGCGGTGGTAATAGATGCAAATAACATTGTTCACAATTTAATTAATATCACCTGGAGGTATGAGGGCAGTTTACATTCATGGCCACGTGTTTGTAGCATGTTAAACGGGGTTGGGTTGGAGATTGTTGGAAGAGAAGTCCTGTCCACCTCCTCTCATAGTGCCAGTTGTCCTCTGTGTGTGTGTGTGTGTGTGTGTGTGTACGTTGTACTCATATTGTGGGGACATAAATCTGAACACTGTCACATTTCGGGACCCCTCCTTTTCGGGGGACAGCATGATGATAAACTGCACATGTCAACCATTACATTTCAACGTGAAGACGATGTTAAAGGATACGGTGAGGGTGCTAGCGGTTATGGTTATGGTATGTCTTCAGGAAATGAATGCAAGTCACTGTAATGTCCCAAAAAAGTCATGAAAACACAACTGTGTGTGTGCGTGTCCTCAAAAAGACCCTAAACCCCTGTATATGTGCCAGTGTGCGTGTGTTTTGTGTTTGGTCTCAGCATGTGAAAACATTTATGTGCAACCAGAGGAATGCAGCTGTGCCTCATTCAGAGCTCTGTCTTTATGTCCATGTCAGAATAATGTGTGTGTGTGTGTGTGTGTGTGTGTGTGTGTGTGTGTGTGTGTGTGTGTGTGTGTGTGTGTGTGTGTGTGATTTGATGGTTTCCAGTGAGGATGATACTGAAACAGTAGCTTCTATACTACAACTTCTCTGGAGGCATTATGAGTGTAGTAATGATATACGATAAATTTAGATGGAAAATAATACACAGCTATTGCAAGAGTTATTAATATTATTTTATTTCCTTTTTCGTGTTCCCAGCTCAGTTCACTTTTGTTTTCACTTTTCTTTTCTTCATTCTTGTCAAGCACTTTGTCAATTGTGTTCTACAAGAGGCGCTTCACTAAATAAAATAGTATTATTGTTAATGTTATTATTATTCATGTCTCTCCTGCATTACCGTATCTTGACATTTGAGTCTGAACCATTTTTGTTGTCCTGTGATACCTATCACCACTTCATCTGGTCTTTTTCAACACTGCGTAAAATAAAATTGACCTGGATTTTGAGGTGTTCTGTGATCATTATTATTTTAACAGATGCCTGGCAGCCAATCGCTGGTGTTTTTTGGCAGCATAGTATAAATACAGATGCATTCACACCACCCAGTGTTACACTCACATTCATGTTGACTTCAGGGAAATACATGGAAGGTTGTGATCTGACAAAGTCATCAGCCACGTATCACACATGAAAGCCTGAAAACAGGTTCTGCAGTGTCGACGTGTGTTTCACAGTTGTGGTTTTCTTTATCGGACTATTATTTCAAAAACATTAACTACTTTATAATTGACTCCATCATAGGAGTTTTACCTCTAAGGAAAATTCCCAAGGACAGGTACTGCACAGTTTCAAGTGCCGTGCAACATTATGGACCAAACTCTGAGCCTATGCATTCCTGGGCCTGTGTGCTGGTCGCTGGTTGCTGTCTGCAGCTGCAGTACGGCTATAGCTGGTTGAAAAATGAACCAATAATGTCTTGGCTACGTGATGAATGGACCAATAGAGGATGATGAATAACAGCCAAAAGGCTGTTGAGGCCCGAAACATGAATGTAGCAGCAAGATGTTAAAATCAAGAAAAGCAGAGGAGGGAAAAGATAAAGGAAGACAGAGGAGACAGGTACTGGGAGAGAGAGTGTGCACAGTGATAAGTGATGGGAAAAGGAGTGAAAGAGGGGATGAGCATGTGACAAACTGTTACCAAGGGGAGGAGAGCTGACAGAGGAAAGGAGGATTTATGAGTGGACAGAGAAAGAGAAAGCTTCGAAAATAAATAAATAAAGAAACAAGATGAGCTGAACGTCATGCTCACAATGACAACGCTACAATGCTGATGTTTGATGCGTTCACCTTCTTAGTTTAGTGTGTTAGCATGCTAACAATTGCTAATTAGCCATGAACCCAGAGTGCAGCTGAGGCTGATGGGAATGTCACTTTTGTGACTATACATTAAAGCAACTTTAAAAAAAAAAAATGAAGGGTTTCGTTGCATGGATCTAAAAAAAAGGAAGAAAAACATGACATTATGACATTATGATGCATTGAGCACATCACTTGTCTTATTTATTGAAGTGGGTGTGGATATAAATCCATCTCCTGTGTGATAACCACAAACGTGCGGCAAAGAATTGCATGTAATAAAACACCTTTGCTTGGCAACCCATGCAAACAGATTAAAAACAAAAAGACTATTTGTTTTCATTTCATCCAGGACCACAACCCTCTAAAAACAAACCAATGAAAGGCAGTGGAAAGGTGTGCGATAACTCCACTATAAATCCTCCTCTCGCTTTTACAACATCAAAACAGTGGAATATTTTCCATTAGGGGGATATTTTCCGGTCTCTTGGTGACGTGTGCCCAGGTTTTCATGCGTATCAAAACTATCTCGACGCAGTTCTCGCTGGCAAGTCAGAACCCAGCCGCAGGCGCGATTTCTCCCGCCAGAGCAACCGATATCAGAAAAAGCTGCACGGTCCAAGTTCGAACTCCCGCGGCAACTTGGCAGGTAGCTTTCAAAGCCGTCATGCGGGTTGGTCTCCAAGCGGCTCTGTCAACACAGCGCAGCGCCTCACAACAAAGGAAGACTGATTAAAGGTTAGGGAGGCGTCGTCTGCACACCTGTTCATACTCTGATATCAAAAAGAATCTCTTGTTTCTATTCACAGGCTGCGCGCCGTAAACATCTTTCACAGCCTGCGAGAGGCATTGGGGGCAGGCGGTGCACGGAGCGAACCGGCGGGATTGTTCGTACACGCAGCCAAGTGATCTTCCCTGGTGTTTGAAGTCAATTGATGATGGAGAACATGTGGGTCAGTCTCCAGCTCCTGGAGTAAGTCCTACCTTCAAACAGAACATCTAAGTGTACAAAGAGAGACAGAGAAGAAGAAAGAGGAAGGAAGTTAATTATAACAAAAAACAGATGACATGTTACAATTAAAAATGAATGAGGAGGTAAACAGATGGTAATGGTATAGCAATCTTGTTCATATCCGTTGGCCCAGCCAGACGGTGTCGCATGTTTGACCAGATGAAGGTACGTTTACAGAGCTACTTCTCAGCACTGTTTATATTGTAGCAGAGACACTGAGCCGCTTATCCAACAAGTGTAGACTGAGCCTTCAGTCTTGATGTGAGATGCTCTTAAAACTAATGTAACACTGAGTCCAAGAGTTTTAAAAGTGAACAGTGGTGTTATTGAAACCATCAGATAATCTGTGTTTAGTAGAAAAGTTGCTCTATTCAATTAAAATGTACAATGCATTACAGTATGTGGATGTTTTGTCTGACTAGTGCCTTATTTTTCTGCCAGTTATTTAGCATTTTATTATATTTTCTAATTTGAATATCTTCTACATTATTCATGTCGCATTTTCACAAAAGTACTGTTCCATTAACACTTCAACATTATTATTATAACTTCCTTTTTTCCTGCGAGAATGTTATGATAAAAACAGTGAATACAAAGATGGACATTAAAAAGTGTGCCCAACCTTTTCAAAGAAAGTTAGACCAAAAGCTAGAAAAAGGCTACTGAAGCACTTAAGAGCAACAAGTGACATTTATTTATTGAAAGATGATAGCAAATCCTAATATTACAGAAATTGAATAAAATATGGCGTCAGGGTCTCAAAGAGGAACAAATAACAAACAAAAGAAGCCAAATTAATTTTTTTTAAATGCATTACGCTAGTTACTCAAAGTAATCGCATCAGAAACACAAATCTGCAGAGAAGGGGAAGCTAAATAAGTAGAAGAGAAACTGTAAGGCTTCTTTAATAAGGTCCCCCAGACAAATAAAGCGATGTGTCAAAATGCTGTCAAAGAAAACAGTTTCACATTCACGCATGACAGTTGTGTAAGAAGACACTGGGCTCCACCGATTGTTGAATGAGATTCAGGTGTAGACTTGATATAAGAAGTAGGCATAATCACTGTGTTGTGGATTTGGGTTTTGATGCCGTCGCCATCTTGTTTTTTTGCTACTAGAAATGACAAATGTGTAGAGCTAAGTACAGACGAATGCCGAATAAGACATTTTTAGGTAACCCAACTGTTACAATTAACTTTTCTAAACTGAGAACACGCTGCAAAAGTATTAAAGTTCTGAGACAAAAATACAAGTAACTCTCGGTCTATACAACGCAGCGGTCTCGATCTGTCAATCACATAGTAACATTTTCTTATAGACTTCTAGACTTCAAACTTAGTTTTGCAAACCCGGATGCAATGCATTGTGTGGCAGCAAAATATGTGCAGTAAGCTCACATGTCATACTCACTTAGTCCTGCTGGATACATACAGTTACACAAAATCTGCATAATATGAAATGTGACCACAGGACATTCTCCTGTTTTCTTTGCACTTTTTGAACACAGCCACAAGAGAGACATCTCTCTTCCAAAAAAGAGGCCGGAGGAAGACTCAGTGGACCTAACAGAGCGTCCGATGATTGATATCACTGTAATGTATCGTCTTGCAAGAAAGGGCTTTGATATCTTCATGTACACTACATGTATGCAGACACACCAGGCATCAAAGGAGAAGAGAAGAGGCAACCTGGACCATTAGTAGTGGAAAAAACACCACTATTATCCAGCTTCTCTCAGGGGTTGCGATGCTCCCGTCACTGTAATGAGATGAAAACAAATAGTAACTGTAGCCCTGTGTGTGTGTGTGTGTGTGTGTGTGTGTGTGTGTGTGTGTGTGTGTGTGTGTGTGTGTGTGTGTGTGTGTGAGCAGACATTCTATATCCTTGTGTGTATCCGCAGTCCTGTGTTGTCTGGTATCGATGGCAGTCACTTAGAGAGTGTGAGTCAGTGTGTTTACTGTTTTCACAGATGGAGCTCTGACACTGTCTGGATAACTGAGATAAATGACTCGCACTACGGCTCAGCAGATGGGAAAAACAACAGCCACACACACACACACACACACAAGCACACACACACAAGTTTACTATATGCTAGAAATTAAGCAACTAACTGATGTATGTTTGCTTCTATCCACAGCGGGAAAGGAAAGTATAGCTGCTCATTAGTGGGTAAACATCAGCTGCTGATTGGATCAACGTGCCGTTAATTCAAGCCAATATAAGGAGAGCTCATCTGTAATCAATTAACAGCTGCATTTAGTTTCGGGGGATATAAAGCATATGAGAGAGAAAATGTGAGGCAATAAGGGCTCCGTGTATAAGCTATATTGCCTTAAGAGGTTTGGTAAAAATGTGTCACGTGCCGTCTGTAAATGAACCACAAAGGTTATTGTTGTTTAGTGGAAACCACCTGCAGCAGGTGTGTTACAATGCGCTGCTGATGATCTGCAGTGTGTCCTCCTGCTTCTCGTCCACTGAGTGTCCTTGATACTCCTGACAACTACTGCCCCCGTGTGGACAAAAACACATCCAGCACGTACTGAAGTGTATGTGCCGAAATGCAGTTTGAGCTTCTCATTTTTCAGTTTTGACTGCTATTGTCTTGACGTATATGCATTTGCTCTGGCACTAACTTCCACTTCCAGGTCAATTTATGGCCAAAACTTGGATTGACGTTTCGTCTCCATTTAGAACATAACTCTGCATTTACACCCAATTTAATGTACTCAGTTTTTACACTCAACCTTGACTTCTTTCTGCACTTCAATTTCAACAGCTAAAAGATGAAATGCAGCTTGTCTCAGTTTCGTTGTTTTGTTTTTTTTTAACTGCCGTGACGAACTATTTTAAAATGAACATTTTCCACAGCACATGTAATCTCATGCTCACTTCTCTAAACGTTCGGCGTGTGCAGCATGCTCATCACTTCATTGAGGAGTCACTCAGTCACACCCCGAGCACAAGCAGCACAATATTTATACATAGGTCAAAGGACAGCACACACACCAGCACACACTCTTATCAAAGCACATTTGAAATATAATTTATTGCACATTAAAGATCAACATAAAGTGGCACAATACCCATTTCAATCCTGTTACATCAGAAACAAAAAAAGACAAAAAGAAGTCCTTACAAAATGCTCACGCTTTCTTATTTCTGATCCTTGTTTTTGACTTTAGAACAAAATAACCATGAAGTTGCAGGAATGCCAGGTTGTTGGAACCGAAACTGCATAGATTCATAAAAAAAAAGAAAAGACACTTCTTTAATATGGCACAAAAACTCCAATCAGACCTTTTTATTACTCATATTCGTCATGAGCCCATCAACTTCCACATTGTCCCAGTGACTTAGGCAGTTCAATGAGTCAGAACAAAACAGGGGATTTCCAGTTCATAAAGAGGAAAATACTGATAAAATGTTCTCAGAAATACATATCTATATCTATATATAGATCTATATCTATAGATATAGATCTATATATATCTATAGATATATACACATGTTCCAATTTTCAATTGTCTTTTGCAGAAATAAGTCCAATATTAAAAAAGAAAACATTCCTTCAGCCCCATTTACAGTAGCATGTTATTAAAACATTTTGGGAGCAGGCGACACTTTAAAAACCTCAACGTGGAGATGCAATTAAAGAAAAACTATACAAAAACAAATTACATGATAGTCACAGTCATTTGTTTAAGATACTATGTACATCTTTGACCTCATTGTTCATGTCATATCACAACCCGGACTCCATTTTTAAACGTCAGAATTGTCCACTTCATTGATTAAATTAGCCGTCATGATTCATAATCAGCGCAATAATAATTGAATGGTTTTAGAGGGCACAGACCTTCTCTTATTGCTGCATGGCTCATATTTTGTGAACTGGTTTCATCACGTTTGTTGAGAACAATCTATAACTTTATATCTACTCTTGCTGCATTGACTAAGTCATAAACTAAACCACTGTGAAATGTGTGACACCCAACATAAATACCTGCCATCTGAAAGTGGCTTACATGATACAAAACCAACCCTAAGAGCTACAGTATGTACAGAATGACAGTGAGAACTGGCAGCAGTGGGTAAGATATATAGATATAATTTTAAAAAAAAAGAATTATAGGTTGATGGCACAAATGTTCAAACGTCTGTTTATGTTCCCGTCGCCTCACCTGAACCGTGAGTAAAGTAAACATACACATGATGTACAGTACAGCATCAATACAAACCCAGCCAATGGTCAAGAGAAGAACGGCACAAAAGCATGCTAACTGGTTTTTAAAATCAACTCTCATAGTAAAGTCATAAGCACAGTTTTATTAGAGTTACCTGATCAAAGTGTTAGTTTCATTAGGGCCGCCTGGTTGCATATTTTTATGGTCACAACAGCTGTGAAGTGAATGAAAACCATTTGAATCCTTGACAGGCTTATCTGTAAGGTTCACTCACTGACGTGACTTTCACTGGGGAAACGGTGCAATAAAGAGTTTCATTGTAAAATGTAAGGAAACAGTTTCCTGTTTAAGAACTAACCCCCCGGCCCCTCGATGAGAAAACATTATATACATGATAGCAGTAAAGAAATGTGATTTGTTTGGCACACTTTTACTCTCTGGGGTCTTCCCATCTTGGGTCGAGTTGAATATTAAAACAGTAATATGATTGGTTGCCATATCAGCTTCTCAGTAGGCCACATACATGTTTCATGAAATTCACCCCATTTATGCCTCTGTGGAAGCCACCACAACAGTGATGATTATTGTCAATGCAACTGTCCAGTTAAATCAAGGTAAAACAACAAGCATTCAAACACTACCTGCATCAAAATCATTTTTAATTGTTGAGATTGGATCCAGCCGGCCGCTGCGGCCGTTTCAGCGCATGTCAAGAAACACAGCGAGAAAACAGACAAACTCGATTGACCGAACTTTCAGTGTTACAGAACCTGCCTGTCGAGTACATCTACCATGGAAACTGTTTGCCACCGAACGAAAACCTTAAACCACAGGACGCATATTGTCCAAGTAAACATAAATAAAGATGCAAAGTAGAGCTCCAGAGCTGGGTTATTCGGAAACACTTTGAAGAAGCAGCACTTGAGAAAACTGGAGGGAGATACTGAAAGTCAGACGGAAATAGAGAAAGAGACGAGGGAGGCGAGAAGGGAGATAAAAGGACGTTGAGAGAGACAGACTTCCCTTTGGCACCTGAGCCACAGTGGCAGTGCTCTTCTGTGGGCGGGAAAAAAATGTACCAGACGAGGGTAAAGAGACATGACAGAAGAGGGAAAGAGGGAGGTTTTCGCAAAACAGCTGATGCTCGGAATATCCTCCCTTGACCTTCTCTCTTCGGCAAAAGGTTTATTCTTTTTTTTTTTGTCTTCCCCTCGCTCCGTCTGCAGATCCTGATTCGGTTCCTCCCACATCAGTCGCACCTCTCAAAAACACGTCAAATCAGAGCCAGAGTCTGTGTTCTCCTTGACAGCCTTGAACCTCACTTCGGCTGGGACGCCGTCCGTAAACAGGGAGTGAGCTTGCAGAAAGCGGGTTCTTCGGGTTCTCCTGGAACAGTTCCTTTTATGGCACATGATGGGACTTCTGCAGGTTTCTCGCTTGGTTTTCGTTTCCACAGAAGAATCTCAAGTTTCTCCCAGTTGAGTTTCACAGGCGCTCCTCTGAGGTCGGTTAGTGCAGGTCGTTCTGTGTTGAGGTTCTCGCCCCACCGGGTTCGGTTCAGTGTGCGGTTCTATAGGTTCTCCCCGGGCTGATACTGGGGTTCTGTTGAGGTGAAGTAGTCCTCTAGGAAGCCCTGCAGGTACTCGAACGTAGGCCTCTCTTCCGGGTCCTTCCTCCAGCACGAGAGCATGAGCTCGTGCAAAGAGATGGGGCACTCGGCGGGGCAGGGCATCCTGTAGCCGCGCTCCACCTGGTCCAGCACCTCGCGGTTCACCATACCTGCCCAGAGACGCCGTTAAGAGTTGGGGAACAGACAGACCTTCTTCTTCAAGATAGAATCGGTCATTTTAATAAAGTAGATCTGTCAAATTGAAATTAGCAAAACACGACAATTCCGCGTGTTGTTTCAGAGCATTATATTCATCATTGAAATTCCTAAAATATGAACTAATCTTTATTCTAGTAATACCATTTTAAGGCCTGCAGATCATGATTATCCTGATTATTCTGATCATCCTTGATGTCGATCACAGTATCGCAGGTGACAAGACGTCTTCCGAAAGCTACAGCTGGCATCGACTTAAACAATCACTCAACTATCAAAAGCTGTTGCTGATTCAATTTCTGTTGATTGCCCGATCAATATATTGACTAATTGGTCAAGCTCCCATCACCCAGCATGATTTCTGTCCAGCCCTTGTTCGGGTGGAGAGTCGTTCAGGTGCTGAGTCGTTACCTGGATAAGGGACTCTGCCTTTAGTTGCCAGCTCCGTGAGCAGCACACCGAAAGACCAGACGTCTGACTTGATGGTGAAACGACCGTACAGTGCTGCCTCCGGGGCCGTCCATTTGATTGGGAACTTAGCTCCTGAGGAACCCATGGGGAATAAAAAAAAAAACAGTTACGCATGGGTCAAATATCAAATGTTGTAGATGAAAAGCAGTAGATTTTAGTACAAGTTTAGTCCCAATTCTTATAGTTATCACTTTTCAGAAGGAAACAAACCTTTACTTCTCTCTGTATCTTAACAGAAATGAAAGACTATTGTGGACTCACCCTGTCTCGCAGTGTACTCGTTGTCTTCAATGAGTCTTGCCAAACCAAAGTCAGCTACTTTACACACCAGGTTGTCTCCCACCAGGATGTTGGCAGCGCGCAGGTCTCTGTGGACGTAGTTCATCCTCTCCACGTAGGCCATGCCAGCTGCAATCTGGAGGAGGGTGACGCAGAGAGGACAGGGATTGCGTTATAAATATATATATTGTGTAGGTTGGTTTTTTTGTCCTTCCGTGTGGTTGATCCCAAACTTATTTTACCTGAGCAGACATGTCTACTAGCTGAGGCAGACGAAGCATCTTTCCTGCGTCTCCTTTTAGGAAGTCCAGTAAGCTGCCTGCGAGTGCAAGATAAAGAGAAATGGAACAGTTGTAATGACAGATTGTTCATTGTATGTGTAAAACACGAGCCATCAACTCAATGCGTTTGTAAGCAGTAGTAGGATTGTGATGTCAGACATGTTTTGAGAAGTATAAACCAGCCTTCAGAAGCATTTCAGGTTCAGTACCCGATCAGGTTTGATCATCGCGTGTCACAGAGTGCATCCTGCGTTACCTTGGCTCATGTATTCGGTCACAATGTAGATGGGTTCCTCAGACACAACAGCGTACAGCTGGACCAGCTTCTCGTGCCTGAGCTTCTTCATGACTTGGGCTTCCTGAAGAAAGGCCTCTGGAGACATGGTGCCGGGCTTCAGGGTCTTAATGGCTACCCGTGTTGTCCCGTTCCATGTGCCTGTCCATGCAACAACATCACTGTGTGACTCATTTGAGAAAGCGTTTGACATTTTGGAAAAGACACTTTTCCCCTTTCTTGCAGAGGAAGCTCAGTGCCACTCTTTATACAATTAGCAGCCTGTTAGCTTAGCCCACATACTGTAAAGCTCACTAATGTACACATTCATCCTCATTTGTTTACTTTGTACCAAAACCAAAGTGTAAAAACAAACACTTTGCCTTTCATTGTGAAGTTATGTACCAGACTGTGATCTTAGAGGTGCTGGCTACTGTTTCCAGTATTTATGCTAAGCTAAGTAACTACTACATGTAGCCTTAAATCATTTCATCTCTCTGCCAGAAAGCAAAAAATATGTCTCTCAAAATGCCAAAACATTCCTTGGATGAGAAATAAATGAGCTAGAACAGCTTTTACCGGGATTAACGTCATCATCATTGCGCATTTAATGCGCAAATGCAACACATAACCTGTCTATCTGCCATGGTGGAAGAGGAATTCAATCAACCATAGGAAAAGTGGCGTGTCATCCTTACCCATCCAGACCTCGCCAAAGCAGCCCTGTCCCAGTTTAAGGTCGAGGCGGAGGGACTCTCGGGGGATCTCCCAGGCGTCCCTGGCCAGTCCCTGGGTCTGAGGTTTGGCCACAGGACACACGTCCGATAAAGCGTGGCACAGCCCATCAGAGTGCTCTGAACGGGGGGGCAAGAGAAGGCAGAGTGAGCGGGGCAGTTCAGAGGCAAATGGTGTTGCGACAGGTTCACGGTCAGAGAGAGGATGTGAGGACGCACTGCGGTAGTGGAAGACTAGCTGCTGGAGGCTGCTGAACTGGGTGCGGGAGGTGATGTAGAAACCTCCGCTATCCAGCTTCCTGATCTTGTAATGTTTAACATTCAGGCCTTTGGTGTTGTCATAATCCAGCACCGACAGGCAATATGCCCCTGTGAACAAGACAAACAGAGACAGGTTAGAACAATGAAATCACGTGTGTGTGCGTGTGTGTGCGTGTGTGTGTGTGTGTGTGTGTGTGTGTGTGTGTGACAGCTGCTCTGTGGAGTTTCCCAGCAGCTGTGCTGAGCAAGTCCCTGAAGGCCCCTTCAAGGGCCCCAGAAATTTAACCAAGCCTTTTTCTCCTTGCCCAGGACCCATGTTTGATCTTTAAAATAGTGATAATTATTGACTTGTTTTGTGCAGCCACCTTTCGGCAAAAGACTTATTGAGAGACAATTGCAAACCATTAAAACATTCAAATCAATATTAGGTCAAAAAATGATGATAGCAATACAATTTTTAAAAAAGTGTGACAGGAATCAAACTTGTAAAAAGGTGTTTCAAGAACAGACTTAACGACAAAAACCTAACCACCTCAACAAGGAGAGTACAAATTTAAATCAACTCTTGGATCTGGTGTTCACTCTTCATCCCTCAGTCACAGAGAAAAGCTACAGCAGTAAAGACGCACTTCAGCAATAACTGAACTGGCAGTTTATGGATCCAAAGTGCCTGATCGTCACAATACTATCCCACCAGTTGAACCAGAGCTTAACATCTAATCTCTGTGAGACATTACTGGCTAAACTAAATATACAGACAGTGAACTCAATTATTTCCTGTTTTTAAATCGAACTGTGTGCACAATATAAGGCCTCCACATAACTACAACCATCTAGCTAATTTTACATCAATATCTCCACTCATATAGGTCAGATCCGAGGCACGCACATCGCTAACAAGACGATGGTTTTTCATCTCCCGTGATTTAAAGTGTCTTCAAACCTTAGAATGATGAGATGTGTCACGACCAATCGGACACAATTTAAGCTTCATTCAACATGCACTGCTCATCTGTGTCACACCACGAGCCTCACATGTGACATCTAGTACAGAACACACCCAGAGGCCTCCACACCTCCTGCCAGAGCTCCTCCTACTCGCCCCGGTCCGCCCCCCTGTCCCCCCAAGTCTCCCCCCTTTTCATGCCTCTCCTCCCCTCACTCAGTGTGTGCATGTTGGGAGAACAGAGACTTATAGCCAGGAGGAAATCGAGCACCCTCCTAGCTTGACCTAGTTCTGGCAGAATGATTCACCCCTATCCATTCACAAGGCCCACCCCACTCCTCTGCGCTCTTTTCCTCCTCCCCACCTCCAAAACAACCCCCTGAAGAGCCCACTGACGTCACCAGGACAACATCCGACTGCAGAGTTTCAGAGAAAGATGCAAAACTCGAAAGAACAAAGCTACAGAGCCACCGGCCCGCGTGACAGTTAACAAATGACTTAATTAAGAGGTTCTGTCTCTTTTAAATTGAGTCCCTAAAGATCTAGTTATTTCAAAGTAAGATCACATCTTCTCTGTGAAGTAAACTCCAGGGACCGGTAAAGAATTATCACGTCCCCTTTTCACACGTTTTAGAAATTAGAAAGCTCAGGTATCATGAAACGTGTTTAAATTGGATTTTTGCATTTCCTGTCTGTCGTTAGAGCTCCGTCTCTGAAAACGTGTGTCTTTCAAAATGGCTGCAAAAAAAGATTTTCATTGAAAGCTTCATGTAAAGAGCCTTATAATATCTGACCATTTATCTAAAATACACAATTTCATAGCTTTACTTTTATTATTTCTTGAAGCAACTGCCATGTGGAGAAATAAGGTATATGTGCAGGTTTACTGCAACCAATGATTATTTTCATTATGAATTAATCTCCCAATTATTCGCACAAATCGATGAAAAGTTCAGTGTATGAAATGTCATGAAACACCTGTGAAATGTTCCTAAAGGTACAGTTGAATTGCTCTACGTTGCTTTAGAGAGAAACCGTTTCAACACATTTATCATCACAAGCAGACGAGCTAGTTTGTCCGTCTTGATAACGAGCGTCGCCTCCCGAGTGTCTGCTCTCTCACCTTTAGTGGTCTCGCTCTCCCTCACCAGGAAGGTTCCTCGTCTGTTCTGCAAGTTCAAAAGGAGCCTCTCGGAGTCGCGCCGAGTGATCTTCCCAAAATACCACCTGCCACGGAGAAAGGGATCAGAAAGAAATACGACGACTGAGCGTCTGGTGCGTGCGGGCAGAAATGTGTTTTGACTGGAAACACAGAGGACCATTACTAGCTATGGGGAATATCCTCTCAATACGCTTTGCATTAGCTTAAAGGAGTGGATTTATAGCAGAGAATAAAACTACAACCAGGGTTTGAACTTAGAAAAATGCTTTAGATTAAGACGAGTGAAACAAAGGGAGGATAATTTACTCTTCTGCTTGGATGGAGTCGGACGGAGCCACATAGTTGCTGGGGATGTAACCGCTCTCTCCTGTCGTCAGGGAGCGAGCGAGCCACCAGTCCCCTTCTCTGAGACAGAGAGAGAGAGAGAGAGAGAGAGACACAGAGTCAACAATAAACAGGAAACCGACAAAAAATAATAACAGTGTTGGTCAACAATGTTTCTTTTGGTCAACAAATGTCATGAAAAGCTCAAACCAACAATGCAACCTCTGTGCGTCTCAGCCTGGAGCCGCTCGGTTCCCACTGAGGAAGTGTCACATGCAGAGTTATCTTTTTAAAAGCCTCAATGAATTCCTTTAAACGGCTCGACACTGTTGTTTCTTAGCGAATAGAAACCCATTTCACAGTCGTTAGAGACTATTTTGAGAGGTGGATGAATAGATTCTGTTTGCTCCAACGTATTTATGGCCCAAGGAAGGTACATGTGGGATTGACTCAAAATAAACTACATTGCCCACGTTTGTCACAATAAAAAAGGAACATATACGCCAGTGCAACAGAGTGGCTCATTTGTGTGTCTGTGTGTAGTTTTTGGAGAACAACACGGTCTATGTGGCACAGAGGATTAAGATCAATCCGGCTTTTGAGTTGGAGAACTTGTGTTTTGGTCTTTTCATGAGATGTGTTGCCAATTAGTAAAAAGATGGATCCATTGAATATCACAGTGTCTGCAGCACAGGCTGCTTCAGATTGTGTCCTCAGGTTATGCCTTTTAAAGAAAGGAAGTCCGCTTCTAAAACGTCCACAGTGTTTGACTGACAACCCATGATGTGACTTACAAAAGCACAGACACACCTTTGATTTAAAAAGAGTCCAAAATAAAACGGCACATCTCATCCCACACTTAAATGCGGAAAGTGAAGAAAAGTAAATTGTTAAAAAGAGGAAACGGACAGACGTGCAACCTTTTGTTCACCTTTCCTCGGTTTACACTTTAAAACCTCAAACTGTTGCTCAGAGAGACGTTCAGTATGTTACCTACCGGCCGAGTCAGAGGACCGAATCCCTCTACAGCACATCTCTAATATTTACTAATTCATTGCCGTTACGCGTCGAGCTCGATCACACAAAATCCGCGCAGCAGCAAGGGGACAGTGAACAAAAGGTTGCGTGAGAGTAGTTTTATTGCATGAAGTATTACTGACCTGAAGCTGTACTTTTTCCTAAGAGGAATCATGAAGCATGAGAGAGAAGGAGAGAGGGAGAGATAACAGACACAGCAGACACATCAAAAACACGGCAAGGGGACACGGCAAGGCAAGCAGCACAGACAGAGAAGAGCCGGCGTTGCTGTAGGACGAGACAGTGAGGTCAAACGGGCTGCGGCGTTTTGAACAAAAGTTGAAAAGTTCCACTTCGCAGTCGACTTAGTCAGAGTTTTAATAGTTCCAGAAGAGAGGAATGCAGAAACACATCTCCATTTATTATCCATGAACGATCACTTCCAGATACCATGTGGGATTTCTGGGGTTCGCTTTGTCGTCTCACTGCATATTGAATTCAAACCGTGTACAGAAGCTCCCCTGCACCGAATGCTTTTCTTCTGTAAACTAGATATTCAAACTGTAATATTAATGTTTAGTGTGATTTCATTCCGTTTCTCAGCCCGACTCTGTAGTGCCAGACTGTAGCGTAAGAACAGCAGACCAGACTTATGACAGGAAATCATAGACGGAGCTCAGCGGAAGAGAAAACAAGGAAAAAAAAACACTGTTCCGATTGTAAACACCCACGGAGGAGTTTTGCTCCAGTTCCTTTTAAATACACGCGTCCAGTCTCACTTCCTGCGACTCAAATCACACTGAAATAACACCGCAACGCAGAAACTTTAACATGTGCCGATGTGCAACAGGTAAACACATTAATTAAGGCGTTAGGAAAGACGTGCGAGGGTAGAGACCCTGATATGAAAAGCTCTCTACAAAGAGTCTTAAAGATGAGGATGCCCAGAAGTAGTCCAAGGGGAACAGGATGCGTTAGTAAGGAGCCGTTCTGCTCGGTCTCAGTCAACAGATGGAGAGGATCAGACTCGGCTGTCTGGATCGCTCCGCAGTCACCAGCTCTGACTTTGTTCATTCACTTTTACACATTAGTTCACGCTTCATTGGGATTTTTTTTTGTCTTGAAGTTGTGGCACAAGAAAGAGAGAGAGAGAGAGAGAGAGAGGCGGTTGATTCTTACGTGTTGTTGACAATCTGCAGCCTGTCCCCTTTCCTAAAGGTCAGATCCGACGCCGTCCGTGACTCATAGTCATACAGCGCCACAAATGTAGTGACACCTCCTGCAAGAAAGTACACGCACAGAAAATGCGCATTTAGGGGAAGAACCTCATTAAAGACAACAACAACAAAAAAAGGTACTTTCCGCTAATAACTGTTCCCATTCCCTTCACTTCCATAATCTTACTTCAATAATACAGATATTGCTCTTTCCACTGCACAGCTGGTATATTGTGCCTCTGCTCTGTCGCCGTATGAGACAATTCACCAAGGCTTAATGAGAAGTATCGACATTCAGATCGCTTGCGGCCGATCGGCCGTGAAGGGCGCCGTCATACCGATGGTCCTCCATGTTCTGTGGAGCTTTCTACCGCTTCCTTTTAATGAACCTGTGATCTAAAGCCAGGAGCTCCTCCAGCCAATCATTGATTGGCTCATTAGACGCACAGGCGGCGGCGGCGGCCAGCAGATACACCAGCAGCCCTCCTCGCTCTGGGTGGATCAACATTAACCTAACCATCTGGCCGGTCTAGACACATTACAGCTTAATGTCACGTGAAATCTGGACAGTTTGGTGCGACAGGCTTCAAAGTCAAGCAGAAGGTTTGAAGTCTGTTTGGCGGCTGATGGCGGGAAGAGGACAATGTTTTTCTGTGGAAATGTGACTCACTGTGAATCATTTTTTAAGATATTCTTCTCTGGACTTTTGGTATCTGAAGTCAAGTCAGGACTGAGTGGGCCGACTCATCAGATCTTATTCAGTCTGCTTCCATTCACACACACACACACATAATCTCTAGTCTTTAGGCATGCATTACTTTTAATTGAACCGTTACTTGGAAACGCATTTATTTGCTTTCTTGCCAGAAGTTTAATAAAAAAAGATCGATATCACTCTCATTCCTGTTTGTAGGAAGCTGGAACCAGGAAAAAGCACAAAAGACTGTAAACCACTAAATCTGCCAACCAGCTCCCATCTAACGCTCCCTAATTACACGGGAGGTTGTTATGTGCAGGATTATTTCTTTGGCTGGCCACAGTGGCTTCCCGGAGTCTTGTCACAGTCAGATTTCCAGGTAACCGGCAATTTTGTATGAATTAAACAAATGAGAAATAATGTTGTAGTTGGTGAGCTTAATTAAGAGGTGCTGTCAAGCTGGTAGAGAATCAGGTTTGCCGTTTCCCCCCCTGGTTTCTATACTGTAAGCTAAGCTAAGCTAACCAGTGGCTGAATACAGCGTAGATCAGTAACAGATCTTCTCATCTATTTCTAGTTCTTCCATTTTGAATAACCATCACCATCATCACCCCCCTTCAATATTCCTTTCTTTGCAACACTTCACAACCACCTTCAAGAATGAAAGATTAAACTTTTAGTCGCACCTATAAGCCAAGTGAACGTTGTCCTGGACCATTTAGCAATATTTGCACAACTCACTCCCGTCTCAAGACCTTTCCTACCTCTATGTGGCGAGGTGATGGTGCCCGTGTGGTCCACCCCTCCAAACAGAGCCAGCTCAGGGGTGTTTGTCGGGGCGAGCTGGTGCTGTCCTTGGTGCCCGCGCCTGCCCGTCCCGACGGCGGGGCTCCTGTTGGGCGTTTGAGTCTGCTGGGCCGGTCCCAGGTGGTGGAAGTGCCCGCTGTCGGAGCCGGTGCCGATCGTGCCGTCGAGGCTCATGGAGCGCTGGCCCGGCTCCTTGGGCTTGCTCTTGCCCGCCCCCATATGAAAACCTGGGAAGAGAGCCAATGATGAGTAAGTATAAAGCACTTTAAGAAGAGTACAATTGTGAGGGTTTGCTGCTACAAGACTTTTTTTTGTGCCATTTTCTAGACTAAACAATTCATTAATTAATCATAAAAGCAGCTTTGATGCCAAGTTGAGGCTTCTTGTAAATTTGACAGTGATCAACTTCATACTGAATTGATTTCTTCTCGTAAAATGTGGTTCATTATTCTGAGAAAACTCTGCCATCATAAACTCCGGCGCACTTTCATCCTGGCAGCAGCAACATGACTCAGAGGAGGGCATATGGATGTCAGGTAACTTTGGTAAGATTTCAATCAAGACGCGCATCCTTTTCCATCAGGAAGCTTCATGTCAAACCCACAAAAACAGTCTTGATGGCATTGAAGTGGAACATTTGAGAAGAAAAGCTGTAAACACATTGATATAAGATGCGAGCTGTTGAGTGAAAAGAAACAAAAACACTCAGTTGCCATTCAAAGCGTTCTCAAACAAAAACTAAATCCTCGCTGCAGTGCGTGTCACATTCATCTCCGCTCAACACAGAGTATCCTTGGAGCCGCTCCAGGTTCAGTTAGAACCGTTTAGCGTGCAAATACTCAGAGAACAGGACACCTTCAAACAGCCAACACACATACATTTAAGGTCATCCCTATCTGTTGATTCAGTCGGTTCAGAATCAATACGCATCCACAGGGAAAACAAACACAGGACGGAAACAGTTTCACCTCCTGCAGGTAATTATAACGCCGCTTCTCCTCGCCACAGAAACACATCTACTGTGGCCCGATGAAAGCAACAAAAGTCATCGTGAGCCCTGGCGAAGACAAAACATGCTCAGACAGTCAAGTGCGCCCACAGAAAGTTGTGGTGCCGTGTTCAAACACCAAGTCCGCCCCTCGAGGCATCGCGGGTGTGATTCACTGTGAGACCGGCTATTTCAGGCCGGCTGAAACAGAGACAGTCACACACACATGAAACAGCCCTGTTCCTTTGTGAATAGAGGCCCTCTCGGATCCACACAGAGTCTATGTGTGTGTGTGTGTGTGAGCAGCTGTTCCTTGGTTCCTCTGGGAAACGAGGATCTATCGCACACCAACGCCCGACCACGGCCGCATCTCACATCCTTTTTCCAACCAGTGCATGCAACCGTGTGAGTGTCTCCCAGCACACAGTGTGACAGACAGGACAGAGAGGGTTATTAACAGACAAGGAGGAAGGAACCGGCGGTGGCTGTAAAAAGAACGTGGAGGTGGTTGTTGTGTACCGCACAGGACAGCTGAGGCTTAGTGGGTGTTTTAAGTGCAACGTGTGTGCATAACATAATTACACAGGTACGGGGGAACCTCAAAGATATGGAAGGACCTCACTGTGGAGCTGTGGGGGCACTCGCGGGAGCGACTTTTCGAGCGCACACGTACGGTCACGCAGGCTTTGATTTAACTGCTGCCAGGATGTAATCTGGCGCACTGGGGGGGTTGAGGTCTCCCGCGGTGCAACACTGAGTCACACACACAGACGGGTGCATCGGCCTGCAGGAGGACAGGGCTGTGTGTGAATTGTGCGAAAGAATAAACCGCTCGATTGAGCCAACTGCTCTGGATATCGGTGATGGACTTTGTGGCCTGAAACATCGAACACTGGGGGTCAGAAACAAGCCGAAGCACAAAACAAAAGCGTAATGATCACAAGGCTGTTATGATTTAACGGTAAACGGAGTCAATATATGCAAACAAGCATACAATCTATGCAAGACCATATTTTCTTTCCATAAGTTCGTCGCTTCACCGGCGTCCACTGAAAATCACTTGTACCCTGTTGCTTTGTCGCTCATTGTGTGAACACAGCTTAAGCTTCAAATGGCAACAATGGCGTCACTCCGGTTCACGTCGCTTACGATGTGAAATGGCTTCAGTTTGTCCCTCAGTGACCTCAGAAGAGAGGCCTTGCAGAAGGTTTCTCAAGCTCCCACTGACTGCTGTCATGAGATGATGGACCACAGCCCGTAGAAGCACGACGCTCGAGGAGAGGCGTTGAAGGCAGAGCTGACGGTAAGACACGGCAGCTAACAAAAGAGGTTTGTAACTTATTTTCTGACGGCTCGTTGCGGGAGCCGATGTAAAGATAGTGGGATGCTCCAGTTGATCTGGTACAAGCGAGTTGGAGAATGAAACCCAATGAGCTGGTGGGAGATTCACCATCTAAAAATGACAATTTCTCTGAATTGATGGAAATTCTACAAAGTTAAAGTTTGCAGGAGGCACACTTACGACGCATGAGTTGACATTCAATTAGGAAAACTGACTAATCATTAAGATTAAACACACACGAATAAAGTGAGGTAATGATCCTCATCAGCACTGCAAACGTATCCCAGAGCGGTGATGGCAGAAGACTCGTCCGATGGGACCTCACGTTCCCCTGGTTCTCTCCAGGACGCTGCAAACACCGGAGTGCCCTTGAAAGCCTCACAGCCTGCGTATGTAAACAATAGAGCGAGCACTGTGGCTGAGCCTTTAATAGTCACTGTGCCCTAACATTAACAAGGTGCAAACATGTGACTACCTCCAACCTGTGATTTAACACGGAAGAGGGAAGATGACGGAGAGACAAAAGCATATTGTACGAAAGAACCAAACATGATATGAAGAGAAATGCAAAAAAAATACAGAAAAGATGATGAGAAACTGGAAATTAGGAGGTATTTCCATCAGATTTAAGTTTCCAAAAGAAACTCTTGTCGCTTCCCAATGACGTTCACCATTAATATTTTTGAAACACTTTTCTTATTTAAAAACAACACAACATTTTGTACTTTGTTTTACTATTACATGTCGATGTTAAAGTGTATGTTTTATTATATTGGACTTCAAAGCAGCACAAGCTTCCTTTCCAGTATGACTGGTTTGATAATATCAGAAAAGAGACAATAAACGCATCGTTGTGTGAATATAAAGTTGGGCCTGGCTGTGGTGAGGGAAGGGAGATTTGAGGGATTAGATGTGAATCAAGGCAAATAGAGGCTTCCTTCAAGGGCGGCCCCTGAGGGGCATTTACCTCGGAACAATGATTGAGTTCAAAAGCACTTCATTTTCCGCAGTACGTTCATCACCGGCCTGCGTCTCTCTCACAGTCTCAGTGTTGACCGAGTTTCACAAAATCTATAACAAAAGTAGAAGAAAAAAAGTGGGAGCGATTCGATGCCGACAACGTAACCAAGTTGATAAAGCAGACAGGTCCAGTAAGTCACATGACATTGGGGCTGACACAGACAGTATTTTCAATATGAAAGCCCACTTCAACCCCACGCTGTCGTTTCAAGTCTGACTCTTTGATTCAAAAAGGCTATAGAAGGTTCACAAGTCCGTTTTTGAAACAACACTCACAAGCATACGTGTGCGTTGAAACTGTTTTTGGTTCATTGTTCTTCCCACAAGAGATTGTACGTGATTCCGCTAGATCAAAAATATCTCATGAGTCACAGACGATGAATCCTACCGACTGAAATATCTCGACAACTAACTAGCAGATGGATCGTCATAAAATATGGTTCAGCCATTGAAGTTCCCCCTCAGGATTAAGGGTAAGAACTTTGGCGATCCCTCTGACTTTTCATCAAGTAAAGGGTTTTAAATTGCCCGATACTTTGGTTCATGAGCAAATATTGCAAAAGCGATATGATCATGAGCTGTACTTTGTTTACCTCTGCAGCAACTATCAAATATGAGATACACAGCAATTAAAACACGCGCAAACAGACTACGAAACAGCTCCAGAGGCTGTCAAATGTATAGAACCCAACTACGATTGGTGAGCACCATAAACATGAAACCAGCTTGCATGGCTGCCGTGAGAAGTTTAGTTTGCCAATGTTGGCGTAGCAGCGAGCGCGTCTGTAGACTCGTAGTCCCTCTTTGCCCATAAAGACCCTCCTCCAGAGCTTCACAAGGAAGCATTGTATCCATACAATGAAGGAATTTGGTCCTGGAATGACTAACTTTGGATGCCCTCTCAGATTAGACTAACTGGGACTGCCGAGGCCTCGTGTTGGCTTAAGACAAACTAAAGGGAGACTGTGGATGTCGTCTCTGACATTGAATTTGGAGCGACCAAAAGGTTAATGTTAGCCTGCGAGGGTCGCATTAAATATGAATCCCTCGCTCATCCTCGTCCTTCATGGCTCAATGCCTCCAAATCATCTGTTGATGAACCAGAAGTTGCTGGTTTCTAACGTCAAATTGAATTAGAACGTAGCGTGGCTGCTTCAGTTCCAAATTATCAATGCAGTAATTTGTCCGAGAAGAACAGCTTTCTAATCATCGTTCGTGACCCTCCGTGTGAGGCCGAGCACACAAAGCTGCACGTTCCTGGTCGGGCACATGAGCACATTTGGCCGCGACAAACCTCACTGAGTCACAACAGACGGTAGCAGTTGCCACTGTGCTGCAGAGAGCCGAGGAGCTCGAGCCAATGTTTCAGCCGAATGGGAAAATTACAGTTTGCCCTGGGGAGGAGCAGGGAGGGGAGAGGGGGGGAGGGGGAGGGCAATGATGGCTCCTCAAGATCAAAACAAGCGGAAATGTGCATATCAGCGTTAATGTCCCGTCCTGCTATATGCTGGCCAATAACCTGACACAGTTCAGTCCACATACATGATACACAGATTATCTATATATAGCCGGAGCTATAGTAAGCGGCGTTAATTAAACAAGGCGAAAGAAAGGCCAATGAAGTCACATAACTATCAAGGACCGCCCCATTTCAGTCCCCAGGATGCCTCGATCAGATAGTCTTCGTTATCTCCCCCCCCCAACAAAAACTATTTAGCTGACCCCACGGCTAGCTATCCCATCTCCCTTAGGGACAAACACACAGAGGAGGAGGAAAAAGAGGGGAGGGGTATTGTGGAAATAAAAAAACAGCACAATACTTCTGTTTTCTACCTCTCTTCAATGAGAGGCTCTGGCTGCAAGTGATCCCAGCTGTGAGGAATGGCTTCTACTGCATGGCTGACTAAAACGAGGGGGAAAAGGTGGGAAGGAGGACGTGGAGGCTGCTTCGGTACGGAGGTGCCACTCTTTTAGCAGGTCATTAACTCTACAAATACAGATAACTTTCATTAACGACTGCCTGTAATTTCAAAATGAATGTACCGACAGCCTCCCTTTGCGACTCACAGGGTATTAAAAAGAAACTCAGGCTAATAATAATAATCTCCACCTACAAAAAGTAGTATTTTCACACGTTTAGGAGTCTGTTTGACAGTTCATCAATTAGTCTCTAGTGGATCAACAGACAAATAATGAGCAAAACTAATTCCAGCTCCTCATATGGGAACATTTTCTGGTTTCCTTTGTTTTTCGTGACAGCACGTCAAATGTGTTTGTTTTGAATCGTTGACCACAACAAACAAGACATGCACAGATTAACCTTGGGCTCTGGAAATATTTTTCAAATATATATTAAAATGAAAAAGCCAAACGATAAGCCAAGAAAACACCTAAGTTGATTAATCAATAATGAAAATATTCTTCAGTCAACAGCTCAACAAGTCCAAACCAGCATCCCCTGTCTGGCTGCCTTGAGAGGGAACATGATGTATTTTTGACTCATTGTACGTTTCCTCATCTTAAAAAAAACATTTTTGGAGAGAAAGTCATTCAACAATCCAAACAGGTGTTATTTCTCAAACCATAGCAGCCTCGTGTTGACCAGACTGACATATCACAGCCTCTTCTCAATGTGCCCAGTGTTAAAATCACATGTTGACCTTTTCCGATGTTTCATTTTTACAAAACAAACCGGAATGTACTGCCTGACGGACATTAGCTGGAACTTGTCCAAAAGCTCCAAAAACAGACTGTAAATAGATTAGCCACATAATTAAAACTCCATTTCCACGGGATTAAACACCAGTTGTCGGCAAAGCTGCTTCCAGAGAACCAAGGGGTGGGGTAGTATAGCTGCCTGCGGGAGTAGCAGCTGTCAGAATGATAACGTCTTCGCAATGGTGAGGGAATTACAACAACAAATAATTAATTAAAAAGAAAAAAAAAACGTTAAAACAATCCGTGTTTCCCAAACGGATCCGCATTAGCACGTAAACAGGGGATTTGTGAATGAAAACGGGGATAGAAGGCGACAACGCTGGCTGCTGTGGTCGGCTCCAGCTCACACACACAGCGCGCATATGCGGCCTGATGAATCAAAACAGGTGCTGTTACAGCTCCATTTTGAATTTCGATGGATTGTTGACTCTTGTTTCCTGCACGCAGACCGTTTACTGCGTCTTCTGTGAGCGCGTGTTTTGGGTCGTGAGAAAGTCCGAATTAAGACATTTACGCAGACGGTGCGCATTTTGTCTGGGAAGGAAGGGAGGAAGAGGAGGACGAGGAGGAGGGGGGGGGGGGGGGTTATCGTCAACAACGGAGCCCTGGCACACACTGAGTGGCACTGACCAAAATGTGCGAGTAGCACTGACTTGAATGGCCTGTAAAACAATGAAATACGAGGCAGTGTGAGAGAAGGGCATCAGACGCCGAGTGTGAAACATCAGCACGGGCGCATAAGCAGCAACAAACCAGAACCTCTGGATGTAATTCCGACATAAATGACATTTTTTTTTCCACATCCAAATAGAATACCACGAGCTCTTAATTAACTCACCTTTGACGAGTCTGAAGATTCAGCCTCTCTCTCCCCTATAATATATATATTTTTTTAAAATGTAAAAAAAAAAAAAAATCAAATACGCTCAGCGAGCAACGGAGTTAAATCCCGATGGCTGTCCTCATTAGAGAAATAATGGAAGCGGATGGCCAGTTGCGGTGGAAACCTCGAGCTGGCCACGAATCCCATTTAGCGAATATCGGCAGAATGGCAAGAAGGGGAGGTCATGACGGGGGGACTGGCTGCGGGAGCAGAGGGCACACCTGCCGGGGCGGCTGCGGTGGGCCGGACCAACACCGCGGCGGTGCACTACGGTGGAGGAGCCCGTTTCGCTGGAGGAGAGTCGACGGCGCGGTGAATTCATGCGCGGAGGCAGGAGCGGTGTGGGGAAGACATGCCTCGCATGTGGGGAGGGTGGGGGGGGGGGGGGGGGGTGGAGGAGGAGGAAGGGGGAGTGGAGTGGAGTGGAGGGGAGGGGGTGTGGGGGGGTGGCACGGGATAGCGCATCACCGACGGAACACGCGAGCGCACAAATATGATGAGTCTGGATTTTACGCTTTGTACGCAGCGACGGATTCACGTCGTGCTGCGTAACTCGACGCCCTGACAGTTGGATTCACAGAGGCGTTGGCAGCGTGACAACACCCCCGTTTGGCTTTTTATGAAAGAAAAATACTAATAAAATAATAACCTTAAAATTGACGCCCCAAATTGTTGAAGTTTCTGTATATCATATTTTTTTTATGTCCATATCTCTATTTGAGAGTTTAAAAATACTCAATACTATGCCTGTATATTAGCTGATAACCTGTTTTAACACATAAAGGTCTTCAATGAGGAGTCCTTAAATACAACTATGCCCTATATTCATTTGGGTTGATCTTCCCTTGTTACATAACTTTATTTTAATTTTATTAAATATACTGTACCTGCTGAAAACAGCCACACAACTGCAGCTCTATAAGTGAGTCATGATTATTCACAAAAGAAGTGAATATAATGACCCAACATGATCTCAATCTGACAAATGACTAGATGATATATTTATTATAAAGTTGAAATCCAAACGCAATTCAATCAGGGATATCCAATTTATGAAAGATGATAAATGCACAACAAAAATCTGGGTAAATACATAGCTGCATAATAAAATTCAACATACAATATTACAATTTATGACAATTTGCTTTTTGTAATATTCTATTGAATGTGGAGGACACGTGGTTTGCAGTCAGTCTCAAGAGTCTGAAATGAAATGCACATAATTTTTATTTGTCGTAATAGGACATTAGTGTTTTCAATAGTGATACTTGTATTGGTAACTGCCAACGATTCACATGCATTCACACGCGCACACACACACAAACCGACACACACACACACACACACACACACACACACACACACAGCACTATCGCTTCTTTTTGCTCTCCTTCTTTGGTTTCTGTCGGATCTGCGGTGCGAGGCCTTTCGGCTTCTTCATCTGTTCAGTGGCCTTCCCATCAGTGAACTCAGTCTCCTCCTGGAGAGCAAACAAAGGAAGCATTAAGCACCCTGTAATTTCAAAATAAAATCATCTGAGTCACACTCACACAGACAGTTTTTGCCAAGGTATTATTTTCCAAGAAATTCTCAACACACAATCTGCGTTTTATGCAAAATACTGTGCATAGGGGATAGCGATTAGTGAAAACAAGCGATATACATTGTGGTCATGCAGTTTTTTATCCCTCCAGGTAGTTTAGACTTTGCTTAGCCTTATCTCAATTATATGGACGGTGGAAGGAAAATTCCCTGAGGTTTTGAAAGCACATATGGACACACAAAGCAAACAAAAGAAATGCAGATGTCTTTCAGCAATGTCCCTCTGGCAGCACCGTTTCTGTCTTTGTATGGAGACACAGAGCTACAGCAGGCTGCTATAAAAGTACGGAACGGTGCCATACTGTGGAGAGCTATCAGTGCATCTGATGACAGTGTCTGGAAATAGAATAATTAGGCGGTGGATTTAATTGCTCTTGTCTATAAATAATCTCTCCTGACAGTTGTTAGTATGGAGATTGTGGAAGTAGCGCTCCGTGGTTTGCTCCTCATGGACATTCAAAAATGAGATTTTCTGCACTAAACTAACTGATATCTGGTGTCTATGTGTTTCAGAAATCAGTGTTTTGGCAGAAACAGATCTGTCAAGCAAACTATTAATCAAAGCATTGTCTTAGTTAAACTATCAGCAGCTGTGCCACACTGCAAAAGTTTCCGATCCTACTATTTTGATATCAGACAGAGCCACCAGAGAGGGTATTGTGCGGAAGCACTTCTTGAGTGCTACCAAGTCACTCATTTGAGCAAATGACAGACACGAAACGCCTTCCAGAAATGATCGCTGCACACATCTAGATGCAAAGATTCAAATATAAAAATGTGTCGGTTTTATTACTGCCTTGTGTTGTGTAGAAGTTTGTTTACACTGAACCCAAAACCCTCTCCGCCCCGAGTCATAGCAGTCCAGGAAATACTATTTCTAAAAAAAAGAGCAAGACAGACTTAGACCTGCTCCCCTGGGCGTCTACCCACCTGTTCATGTGACTTGGATGTGGGGAAGATGACAGCCAGGATACAGATGAGCTGGAAGATGGCTCCCAGAAACAGCCCATAGCGCAGCAGGCTTTCTAGAAAGGTGGGTTCAGGGACCTCTGGAGGGGACAGGTCCACTTCTGCAGACATGATGCTGCTGATCGGCTGTTTCGTCTGTTACTCTTCAGCGCAGCAGTCTGTGAAAACACCACGTCTAGCAGGAAAATAAAAAGAACGTACAAAAATATATTTCATTTTAAAACAATGTATAAACCAAATAAAGGACGGCTTAATCATTCCACTTGCTACAGATATGTTACAGATGAATTTTAATTATCCATCTAAAAATATGAGGAAGGTAAAAAGTCAGAATGTCATTAAACTAAATTGATAACTAATTTTCGTTCTGTCTAACTTACACAGAGCATAATACAACACGTGGGCTCTAATACTTCATCTGTAATATTACAACAACACAGTTAAACTGGTACAAGGGACTGCTTCATATGTCAACCTTTACAAATATTAAGTAAAGTAAAGCAATTTCAGAGATGCTGAAAAGTGGTGTGTGATGAGTTCATCTCGATAAACAGTTTAATAATCACAAAATACAAACGTGGAAGTGTGAATCAAATGATGTATTGTGCTCTCACATAGGCATGCTGATTAAAAAAACAACACACTAATAAACCACACCAATAGATACTAATAAACATATTGTACATGTTTATTGTAAGCAGACCAGGGTGAGACCCGGGCCGACCAAGGTTAGACCCGGATCAGGGTTAGACCCCGGACCAGATCATTTCGTTACCACGATAGCTTTAAGCTTGCGCTCTGCATGCATTTTCATAAACGTAGAAGAAGAAGCTCACCCGTGCCGGAGGTACTTCACGCTTCACTTATCGTTGAAGTAGTTTTCTTAATTTTTTTACATCAAAATCAGGGCTAAAAAAATAATTAACAAAGCGGTGAAACACAAAAAATGCTAATTAAGCTCACAAAGGGAGAAAACAACATCCGCTAACCGGAAGTGACGCGAGAAGTTTGTGCTCAACTTCCGAATCGGTGAACGGCTGTTTGGAAAATGTCGCCCTCTAACGTTTAGAATAGGTACATTAGATATTACTTTATTACCGATAGTCCCGCAGTGGGGAAATTTCCAGGATTACAGCAGCAAAAAGGTTTAATATACCTTTATAATAATTTTTAAGGCTTAAAAAAAATGGAAAACTATATACTTTCAGTCCCACTACTAGGAAAGTGTTCAACACATGAAAATAATAATATGTATTTTACAATTAATTTCAATGTTGCTTTATTGGCATTGAAGTTTAACACAACAAAGCTGCCAAAACATCAAAATAAAAATAAAAATATTATTATGAAAAGCTGTGTTGGCCTGATTTTACTCAAATACCATACCTTTCAATTTCAGTTACTTTAGTTGGGAATTTCCAACTCCGCTATATCTCAAAGGTATTTTTTTCTTCGCCACATTTGGCAGCTTTAGTTTGTTTGTCACTGAGAAGATTCTTCAGTGTCAGTTTCTCAGTGAGTAATTTTAATATTTACCTTTTTGTGATACAGTAAGTATTTAGACTTTTTTTGTTTTACTGTTGTCCTGGTATCAGTGAGTTAATCATCATTAGACTCCTAGCACAGAAGATATATCATAGTAACTTAATAATGGTGGCTGAAGTATGACTTCATGTCCAGAAAAGTAATTTTAAAGACAAAGAGAGATGTTAATTGAGAATAGTTGAATTTCTCTTGAGTCCTATTCCTGATTGTAATGCAAACACACTGACTCATATAAACAGACTCTATTTAATATAACACATTTTATACATGGTTACAAAGCGTAATTGTACAAATGAATGAACAAAGATAAATCAAACAGATTAAAATAAAGACACAATAGATACACAATATACGGCATGACACATGTTGTCTACTATCATTACTGAGGCTAAAAAGTCTAAAGTCATAATATAGGCCTATGTTCTTTATTGCAACTCCTACAAGCTTCCTCCAAGACATTCAAGATTATATATTTTACACATTATGCTTGATTTGATCGACATCAGGCCTCCAGGATCACTTCCCATTGTGGCCTTTCATGTCTCTTCTTATGATGTCATTCACTGTAAAACATCACAAACATGGTAAGCAATTTTAGTATTCACACCATGTTTATTTTGCGTAACTTTTTAAAGTAGTTAATCTTGTATTATTTATGTTACATATTGCTGTTAAAACCAAACATACTTGACAAAAAACATCTCTGATTTGAAACCCACATGTGTAGATTATTTCAATTATAATGGCGTCTACAACAGTGTTTTAGTTTTAATACCAGCAGGTGTCGCCAAAGTCAATTATTTGGGGGACATATTTGATTTTATTAGCGAGCGAAGGGAAGAGGTGACAGGAAACGAGAGAGGTGGGTATCAAAGGTCCTCACTTGGACTTGTGGTTTGTGGTCAAAGCCGCCAGTCAGTCCCCAGAAATATTTTGGAGATACATAGATTTTCTGATACTGTTTTTCGACGAATCAACTAATCAAAATTGCTGCATGTGAATCCTTTGAAATAAATAATTGAACTATTTCCAATGGTAGACTTCATCTCAAGGAGCAACAACAAGTAATATCCAACACAATAGTGTGTTTTGTTTGCTATGCTTTCACTATTACCCCAGGCTGTATCGCAGACCAGCACAAAGAGCAATGCTGTTGCTTTTCCAAACCACAGGTGTGGCTGCATGTATTTGTGTACAGAGCAAACTTCCTGTTTCTGTCTTCCATCACAGGGGTGTAAACAGAAACTTTGCCCCGCAGAAAACAAGGTTGAGGTACATCACTTGTTCTCTCACTTCATGGTGTTGCTTCTTTCTCCTCCATCATGCTCAAATACATCAAGAGTCCTAATGAAGTTGTCTTAAATTAATGTGAAATGAGACTGTGGTATGCAGAAGTGTGGTGAGTTGTGTGAGTGAGAGTGAGACTGAAAGAGGCAGAAAAGTCCAACACAAACCACAATGCAGGATTTGCAAGCATACAGTTGCAATGTGCTTGTGTGCATTTGCAAACTGGACCACAATCCCTCAGACAAATGTGCATGTTTTTTTGCATAGTATTTTTACATTGAAATTATTTTGGTGAAGCAATTCATGCAGACTTTTTAATTAACTGAGTTTAACACTACAGCGATCTGTTGGCATGTAAAGGAAACCCCAAAAAGCTGATGCAGAAATAGAAACTAGCATCACTCAAACCGAGGTACTGACAAATGTTTGTGTCGCTAGTTTTCAGACACATAATTTTACACAATGAAATACAGAACACACAGACTCACTGATACAACCTGTGGTCTGAACATTTGAGCATTTCAGAGCAGCCACACTCAAAGGCAGCTCAAAAAGCTTGCCCTCATAGCGGAGCGCGAGATGTAGTAATCGTTCACTTGGGGATATAACAACATACACTTTTGATCAGTCTTTTCCCAAAGACAAACCAAAGTAATCATGGAAGAGAGTTTAAACCCTGCGAAGATGTGAGAATGGGAGGTCGAGGGGGGATTAAGAAAACAGCATGTAAAAGAATTACTCACCATCCTCCAGGTAGGCATAGCGGAGATTCTCTTGTTTGACCGTGACCCCCTCTGGAGCTCGCTCCTCGTGGTTTCCTCTACCGGAGCCAATCTGGGTCAGAGGCTCCACTCGGCTTCCAGCCTTTCCTTGAGCTTGACCTTGGATGTATCTTGAAGGCGGAGACTTTCCCAGTGGCAGCGCTGTCTGCATATAACTCTGATGTCTTGACACCACACAGGCCTTGAGTAAATCACCGACTTGAGGACCGTCGGCCAGTTTGCCTACAGGGGTTCTGACACTGACACACGGGCTGGGAGCGGAGTTAGGGTGGGAAGCCATCGGGGAACCGTGCGGGGCGGCGCCACAGTTGCCGTAACGCTGGTTGGCAGTGTGGTAAAGCACGGGGTTGTTGATCAGAGTGCTGGCTCTGTGCTGGTAATAAACTGGCTGGTCATCCAGTGGATCGGGGATTAAGACGTGGGCTCGGGGGTCCACAGTGGTTAGATGGTACATTACTGGAGAAGCATTCAAAGATTGAAGGTTGCTCTCCTGATCCAGCTGATGGTAAAGCGACTTCATCGACAGGCCAGACAGGGACTGGTTGTCTGAGTAGATGTATGAATTCAACTGGTAGTCATCCAGTGGTTCTGCTTTGATGGCTAAAATTAAAAGAATAAGATGTTGAGATAACTCAATGGCGGTCTACCATTAGCTCACTGACAAGAGTACAGGGGACAGAAATAAGAATAAGAGTATAAAGCCACACAGCAAAATGGTACTTCGAGCTACATGCTAACATAAGCGTGTGAACATCCTCACAATGGTATCGCTAACATGGTGACTTTTTTTAGCTTGTGTTTTTTTACCAGGTTCACCATTGTAGTTTAACCTAGAGGTTCTCAACCTTTCATAACTTAAGGGCCACTTCTAATTGTAAAAAAAATCTGTGGACTTCTTTCCAAAATACGCCTATCAAATGATACCTTTAAAAAACATTTTCTGGTTACCATCACCCATCAATGGCTACTATTATGAATCTAAGTGTAATGCAGTCAGGGTCATATTTCCTCACCACATACTTTGGAGATTTTACTGAAGCAGGTTTGTCTCTCAAAAAGATAATAATTTCATATAACTTAGTCCCAGACAACGTTAGCTAGTTTTTCTCTACCGGATGATGTGTCATACTTGATGTTGTGATTTTTAAACGGAACTGAGGTTACGCATTTTATTTTGACATTTTTTAAATTTCTGTAAAATGTTATCACATTTCGATAAAATATAAATAATAAAAAACAATTCCACAGTACCACCATGGTTCACTAGATGGCGCTCTCAGACCCACCGGTCGGTCCAACGGTTACGAATAGCTGGTTTATCCTGTTAGCATGCTAATATTTAATGATCACTAAAACCAAATTGCAACTGAGGATGTGTGCTAGATCAAGTCCCATAGAAGGAGGTTTGTGCTGATTTTCCCAGCTGACCCTACTGTGAACACGGATGGCCTTCTTGCCATTGCACCATTCTCAAACATTCAAGATTCAAGTTAGCCCGCATCTTTCTTAGCTCAGCGCTGTCATGGCTGACAGATGCATACCTATCATAGGGGTGTAGATGAAGTGCTGAGGCTGACTGTGTTTCTTCTTCCCGTTGACGACGTAGAAGTTGACTTTGGCTGGGTGGGAAATGGTCCGGTTTCGATACGGAGGGACCTCAACAAAGAGCATGTTCTAGACGGGGATTGCGACACAACAGACAAAAAGATCCCGCTTCACACAAACAGTCATGTTGAAACAGAGAGGCGTAGGCTGCTCCAGATCTCACACTTGTATGTTTCGAATCAAAAATCAGCATCAGAAATAAAACTCTTTGAAAGTGATACACGTGGTAGCTTGTGTGTGTGTGTGCGTTTGTGTGTGTGTGTGTGTGTGTGTGTGTGTGTGTGTGTGTGTGTGTGGTCTAAGGTTTTGTGTTTAACTTTCTGTTCATGTGAATTTGTAACAGACAATGATGATGGGATGATCAAATATGTTTCCACAAAAAGTAGCTAATTGGTAATGTAAAACTATGCTAGTACCTCAATCCATGTGTCACGACAGGTACGTGTAAGTTAACTCACAGATTGTGTTTTGTCTCTGTCAACAGTGGCCTCCACCTCCCAGATTTGCTCTCCATCTGTAAAACGTAGAGAACAAAGTGTGTTGACGCATTAAAGCCAGTTTAAAGCAGTAGTTCGACATTTTGAGCAATACGCTGTCTTGACGAGAGACTGATGAGAAGGTTGAAACCACAAGAAACAGCTGCCGATAGCAGCCAGTTAGCTTAGCCTGGCTTAGCATACAGTTAAAACAGTGATACAGTTAGAAAACAGTGTTAAAATGTCGGTTTTACTTCTGGTTCTTGGGTTTAGAGGCGTTTGTGTGCAGATTTTGTGACCCTCTGTTTCCAGTTTTTGTGCTAAGCTAACTGGCTGCTGGCTAAAGGCTTATTATTGCCCGAAAGATGTACAAGTGGAACTGATTTTCTCATCAAATTCACAGATGAACGCAAATAAGTAAATAATAGTTAAACTATTATTGTTACTGATGTAGTATATACAAATAAATGGATTTTTAAGAAATCTGAAGATTCTTTTATTACACTTAGCTATTTGAGCCCAGTTATAGACAGATAGTCGGAAACAGGCTCTTTCTGTCTGTTTTTTTTTGTTTCATTCCCACCTTAGTTTTAACCCACTGTTTCAATTTTCTACCCACGCTTTGAAAAAAAATAAAACAGACAAAGTCTTTGCTCCGGGTCTGAATCTTTATCAGTCTGTCTAACCACATCCTGTTGCATAAAACCCCACGCACAGCAACAGGGAGGCTTTATATGCAGTCAACTGTACCCATCCTGCTCTCAAACCATGTAAAGTGATGTAAAATCTTGTGTGGGCAGTCGGAGAAATAATGAGGTGAAACATTTCCATGTAGAAATCAATAAAAGGTGTCATCAAACAGTAAAAGTTCAAAGTAATGGCTCATTTGATCAGAGTTAACAGTGTGGGCTGAAGGAAGATGTGCGTCACTAAAAGTTGATGTTGCCCGGGCAAAATGCAAATAATCTGAAAAACAAATACTATATGAGTAGGTGCATACGCTGAAGCAGCGTTTTGGGAGTACACAAACGGATGTTGCACAAAACATTAGTTTATTTTAATCATAGAAATCTGGTTGGAGTCAAAATATACACACCCAACAATCAGAGATCAACATAACAGAACACACCAGTGTGTGAGTGTTCATAATAACTCGAGGGACAGAGTAACGTATTGAAGGAATAGCTCAATATTTTGGGACCTTATTTGCTTTTTTGTGAACCAGACAGTGAAACTAGAGATTTCGTCTCACCTTGTGTCTTCTCTGAGAATATCACTTTGGAGTCAGTTGTAAAGTTCTGTCCTGTGAGGACCATTTGTTGACCACCAAGCACTGAGCATCGGTCCAGGTCCTGCCTCTCGACTGCAGGGAGCTCCTGAGCTGAGCGCTGGGCTGAGGAGGAGACACAGTTGTATGAAAGACCACACTGAGGTCAGAAAACATCTGACGGCTTCTCCGACTGACTAACACGAGTTAAGTTAGTGAACTTGTTAACAACACGGAAATAGCATCCGACATGAATCTCCAGTTTCATTTGTTGTAAGAAGGTGAATACACATTGTAGGAATTTGAAAGGTAAAACATACAGATACAAACAGTGCACATAAATAAAAGCAAACACTCCTTACAGCATTCGATAGGCTGAGAGGCAGCTTGAAGAGACACCAGTTGGCCTCCAGGTTGAGGAATGTGGACACGAAACACCAAACGCACACGTGTGTTTTTTCGCCCAATGTCCGTCTCTCCGTTCCTCAGTTCGATGTCGGCATTTCTCAACTTCAGGATTCCTACACAGTCAATCCTACGAAGTGCAGAAAAGACAGATAAGATGAAGATAAGTGCGCTGAAATTAGGCCAAAGTGTTCGTGACACGTGCAAAGATTCTCAAACTATAGTCCACTGATTTAATCTGTGTCCATTATAACCTAGTTTTCTTTCGGAAAAGTAGTGGTCTGTGAGATTTTGATAATAAATAACTTTTCCAGTTATTCTTCGTATGTCAAATTCATCAAAGCAGGGGTTTTTTTGGTTGCTGTTGTGAACAGCCAGTGTGTGTTAGATTTTCTTGGAAAAACTGTCAGACAGGAAGTGATGCATTCTGTGTTGCCGCCACTCGCTGGTAGCAAAAAATGACAAAAATCTGTTGGCTTGCAAGATCGGCACTATCCATCATGAGTGAGGATGAATAGAAATCAGCAATGAACACAAAAACTCTAAACTTTATGAATAGAAAATCCAAAGAAAACCCATAGCCTCGTACTTGAAACTCGATCAAATGCATCTGTGTGTCTCGAAATCTGGGAGAGAGATCGCCCAAACCCCACAAAAGTG
The DNA here is from genome assembly GCF_023055335.1 of Clinocottus analis. Taxonomy (NCBI): domain Eukaryota; kingdom Metazoa; phylum Chordata; class Actinopteri; order Perciformes; family Cottidae; genus Clinocottus; species Clinocottus analis. The sequence goes on from NW_027176042.1 coordinate 19,621,259, forward strand.
ACTGTGGATATTGTTTAACACGCTACTGACATCACTCTCATGTGGTTCTTTGGCTCAAGAGGGATCTCCAACACTTTGGTCCCGTTCATCATCCTCTCCATGCTGGGTGTGGTCACGGTCTTCCCGGTGATGCGGTGGACTTGGTAGAAGGCGTGGGGCTTCAGGATCCTCTCGTCGGCCGTCCCTATGAAGACCTGCAGCCCCAGCGAAGCCGAGCCTTGGTAGCCGCGGAGCTAAGGGCAACAACAAGGCGATTAATTGCATGCTTCACGGTGAATTACATTTACTATAATACCATTAACGTCCTTGGCTGCAGAGAAGACATTTACACTGCACAATACATCTCTTTCCCTGTGGGGAGGATTTCACAGGTCACTGCCTAACTGGCTGATTTGCATAGTCTGTTAGTGCCTCAGTGCCCGGAAAACCAACAGTAACAGCGTTTTCAATGAACTCATCAGAGCAGTAAATAAAACAGACCCATGAACCAATACTTGTATTGACACACACAATGTGTAACTATTTGGCGATCTTTGAAACAGGGAATTTCCTTTTAATTTGCCCTTCCATTCATTTGCGATATGGCTGTTGGCTTTACATAATCGCATCACCCAGGAAATACCACCCGATATTTACAATCTCTCCTGCTTTTTCTTTTACAGAACTTGCAGCGAGCCAGAAGGGAAGCGAGCGCAATCTTTTTTTTTTTTTTTGCTCGCATTTCCTTCGCTGCACACCCCCACAAAAAAAAGCACCTGAACTTCCGGATGCCCTCCGTTAGGTGTCTTCACAGCCCCGCGGCTGCCCTCTGTCTCATAGTGAGCCCTGTGGTGAGATCTGGGCTCCTGCTGGATGAGGAGCTCGTACTGGCCAGACTGGCTGGGCAGCGGCCACTCCAAAGACGGAAGTGGAGCCACCGAGAGTCCACTGGGCAAAAGACACAAAAGGGAGCCAAAGATAAAACATTGCATTCCAAAAATACTGTTACAGTTGAGCAGAAAGACATACAAAAAAGTCTCCGTATTAGAAAGGACAAGCAACACACCTGAGTGCCCTGTGGTGGACTGGATGAGGAGGCGGCCACACAGCTGGGAGCATATAGAAGGTTTCGGACTTGACCTCGGCTCCTGCCCTGCTCATCCTCTCCTGCTCCATGACCCGGTCGTACCCCTCTCCGTACACACAGTCCTGTCTCGGGGCCTGCCCGTGTGCATCTCGCACCACCGCGTAAGGTATGGGCAGACTGGAGCTGAGGCCGCTTAGCAACTCCTCCAGGCCCGGGGAGGAGGTCTGAGTTTGGGTCGGGAACTCCGCTGGCGCCTGGTATTGTTGGATGTAGTAGGACCCTTGTTGCTCATGGAGTGAGGGGATAGGGCTGGGGCTCCGGGAGCGCTGCTTGACTGGCGTGGCCCCCTGACAGGTGTGTGTCGGGTCATAGGAGCGCTTCCCGTGCGGCGAGGCGGAGCGGGAGCGTCGGTGGGGGAGCGTTGAGGCGCTGTGTCGGTGCTGGGGCAGGAGATAGGTCTCGTCCGTGACGCTGTCGCGAGGCGAGGCCCCTGGGGAGGAGTGGGTAGAGGTTGTGTGGATGCCCTGGAGGCCCGGGCAGAGGTCTAAACTGGACAAGCCCATGCCTCCATTAGACGGGGAGACGCAGGGTGAAGCCAAAGGAGAGTACCCCTCTACAGGCCAGCCCGTGGAGGAGTTACTGCTGGCAGGGCTCACACACTCCCTGTACGCCCCGAGAGCCTTTGTGCCAGGGCTCAACTCCAGGGTTTGGGAGCTGAGAGAGTCCCCCGACGGAGTGATCTCAATCCTGGGGCTGGGAGCGGGGATGGTCCCCGGTCTTGAAGCCAGCCCCATGGTGTCAAACACAGCCCCGGACAGGTTTGCGGTGGTCGGGCTGTGAGATGAGGCGTCCTGTCTGGAGGCTGGCCGGTCGGAGCTGGAGGTGTACACGGTGTGATGGTCCACCACCAGTAGAGGAGGCTGGAGGTCGCTCTGAAGAAGAGCGCCTGAGTCATCTGTCCACAACAAAAGTAGAATAAATTTGTGTAGACATGTAGTATACTATCCTGAGATAACATATATACCCTATGTTTTAAGACAGGAAGTAATAATAAGATGTGTCTGATATGTTGTTTTTTTTGCACAAAAACATTCAATTATCTAATTTGAAAATCTTAAAATGACATCAACGCCTCCATACATCTTTCAAACATTTTTGAGAGAATTGAAACCACATAATCTGTCATAAAGACAGTTCATTCCTCTGTTTCTATATAGTTTCCTGAAACAGAAAGAAGACTTGTGGATTCCCCCTTTCTCAATGACAGTGAAAGAGGAGCATTACAAAGAAACATCAATAACTGGCAGCTAATTCTCACTGATAAATATCCCAAAGCCACTTTACTTTACTTCACTGCTAAAAAATAAAACACTCTAGACAAAGCCAGCATCTTTCAAATGACGAAGAAAAGAACACCATGCAATTGGAAAAGTCGATATTATGTTAACTTTCGGTAATAACTACTGCACACACACCTTTATCACAACCGACAGGAAAGTCCTCCCCAGGTGGGTTATACAGAAACAGGTCGGAGAAGTCCAACTCCTCCTGGCTGATGTCTTGACTCAGGTCCTCGGTGAAGCCCACATCTGCAGAACTCATCTCCAGCTCTCAATGTGTAAATTTTCCTTCGACAAGTGTTTCTATTAGAATAACATTCAAACTCGCCCACTAACGCAAGCTGTACTGCACGGGCGAATTAATGAAAGAAAACCCAACTGACAATTATCCAGATGTTCCTCTTGTAAGATTTAGGTGTGAAGCATGTGGCAGCTGCTCAAATACAACATGAAGAAAAAGAGCGCCGACAGACGCTTCCTGTCACCGATGATGATGACAAGCAGCAGGAGGTGTGGACCTGCGTGCGTGCATGCGTGTGTGTCTGTGTGCACCTCAAACAGGCCTCATTTCCTCCTGTTTGAGGCAGGAGAGCCACACTATAAAATGTGAGGGGAGGCTAAACACACAGTGCATGATTAGAATATCAAAAAGGTCACATGGTCATTATTATTTACAATAGTTGTAACCTATAGCTATGTGCTTGAGTTTTGGGATTAGAGGTGTTTTTACTTTTTGACTGGACCTGAATTCCCTATACACCCACAAATCAAGACACACGTGTCTAGAGATGGGTTTGATATATAATAATAATTTTATAATAATACGAGCATGTCAACGAATCTTGATAAGAACAATGTATAGTAACAATTACAGTAGGCTAAATCACACAAATAATGATATTCTAATGTTTCAAATGGTAAAACTTAGTATTTGATCTATACATTGTTATAGAAACAAAATAAAGACGTACACTAAAGCCAACGGTAAACTCCTACAATCATGAATTGTATGCTCAATAAAATAAGTCTCTGTGTTTACAGCTTGATTTTGCATCAACATCTCACATTAATAAGCTTACTTACATGAATGTTGCTATGAAAACAAGTGACAAAGTGACAGCTGATATTCATATTTTAGTTCAAATTCATCTTAAAATTACAATCCGTCATGTTTAACCAAAATCAACAACGCATGTGTCATATTTCTTAAACCCTTTAGCTAATATTTTGTCAACAGTTTTTATTAAAACTTTGTTTAAATTATATATTTTTTTAATTTAAAAAAAATCATAGTTGATCCCAAACACAACACGAGAAACCCATGATTTATTCAGGGTACACTACTTCAGAAATATGAAGGCGCTAATGATAATAACCAATGAAAGAATAAACAAAATTGAGGTGAGTGAGGTCTGGCTTTACTGATGAATTAGCTTGAAGAGCAGCACAGCCGATCTTGTGCTTTTAAAAAATACAATATGAATGCTTGAAATACCTCTGTGCCACATTTACCACAAATCACACAAAACATAACAAGTCATTGAACGCAGCTTTTGCCCACTGAGTGGCAATATTGTACAATTTTCATCCACACACAAGCTCTGTTGCTTCATGTTTTAAAAATAATGCATAAACTTTGTACATGTTCTTCTCACTACGTCTGGGAAGCAGCCGTGCAGAAACTAAAAGTTGTTATGAGATATCTGTCACTAAGATCTCTGCCTCAACCCTTTTAGACGCTCTCAATACTTTATATTTCAGCAAAGTCATTCAATGGGTTCAACAGATATTTACATCACCTTCCATGTGCAATTTCTAAAACCGGTCTTTTATAATCACTGCGTCTTTATTCAAGCAGCTCGCTCATCTTTTATCTTTGACCGCTCTCCAATCTTGAAATGTGAGGCCAGTGAGGAAGCGCCTTAAACTTACACCTTCTCTTCTGGCCCTCTGGGGGCGACTCCTCTGGTTCCCAAAAGAAGTCTGATTATATGAAAGTCTATGAGAAAATGACCCTGAAAGTCCTCACCGATGCTAACAGGTCCCTGATAGTTAAGCTAAAGACGTTTGTTTCATGTGGGACTAAGTTGAAGTGTATTGCTGCAGCGTAATGAGCTGCATTAAAGTCAGTAAAACTAGAACTTCAAGTATTCATTTGATGTGTTTTCAGGGTGAGTGTATGATATAACTTACATATTAATACTTTGCCGGTGGCTCAAGCGGCTCGTGTGGCAAAATCCGGCACATTAACGCGATGAACCTAATTAATGTGCTTTTTTCAAACAGATTACCTTCAGGTGGTTATTCAAGAATGAAGCAATGGTTGATGAACATGGAAACAACTGGACCCCATGTGACGAGTGTTTTAATTGTAAAAATGTAAGTTCTGTTTGGTGTTTGGTGATAAAAAAATTATATATCTCACATAATCATCGTGTTCAGTTTGTATTTCAGCTCTACAGCACTAAGCTTTGGTACATTGGAAATGTACTGTATAATTAGTCCATAAAAATGTACAAGTCACCTTCTTATCTGTGAAGTAGCGTCACTCACTTTGAGGAGGATCAAGTCTTCACAGAAAGGAAGGTGACTTGTACTTTTTGTTTTTCCAGTACATTTTCAAAAGTACCAATCTCCCTAACACTAAACATTCACAGGACTTAAATATATTTCTTCTCAATGTAAAACAGGGTTGGTAACACACACACACACACACACACACACACACACACACACACACACACACACACACACACACACACACACACACACACACACACGAAAGCCAGCCATTCTATTGAATGGAGCGAGCAACACTGTTTCTGTTTTTTCTTTAAGAGCATTTGATTTATTGATTGTTGTCAGGATTTAATGAGAATTTCAGCAAAAATATTTCATATTTTTTAAGATTACCAGCTCTGTCTTGTGTCAGTTCTAGGGTGTCAGAAATGACCCTCTTGAGACTGAGACCAGCTGTTGAACATGTGGCTCTGGAGCTCAGTGGTTCGAGCACTGGTCTTGTAAACCATGGGGTCGTGAGTCAAGCCTCACTGGGGCCTACTTCTCATTAAATTGTATAATGAATTCAGCTTTGAAGGTGGAGTCAATGCCTTTGTACGTTTTTATTCTAACTCTTAATAATTACACAAAGTAACATTACTGTTTTTCTTTACTTATTTAAATTGAAAATATCTTAGATATTTAAATCTTGGGGATGATTTAACCTCTTCTGCTCGATAATGTGTTGATGTGCACCTGAGGTCACATGTGAGGCTGTAGCCTCCCGGCAGTCATGCGATTCACAGTAATCAAAGTTTAAAGTGCTGGGAAACTGCCGGAGACGATATGTGGCCGATATATGTGACAATATATGTGACGATATATGGACACCAGATTTGAGAAAAGTGGTGTTATCTTTCAGGATGTTAAAAACTAGTGGTGGTGGAGAAGTATTCAGATCCTTATACAAAGTTTGGCATGAAGGAGCGCACATGAATCCACAAGTACTGTATGTTCCTCTTTTTACGTCGTCTTTTATTACCATATCAGGAAGTTCAATATAATTCCCCTGAGGATGAGTAAAGTTGAAGTTACTGGCAGGATCAGCAGGATTAATCTTAAGAATATTTGTCTTGTAACCAATTGATTTGAATTAGAAAAGGCTTTAAATTGTCATTATACCTTGGATTTATGGAGAATCCTTAGAATTTAGTAACTTACTTAATATAAGAAAAGACATTACAGTGTAGAAAGACAGAATAATCCGCCATCATCCGTTTTTTCTTTCCAGTATTTGCTGTCTCCTTTAAATTAAACAGTTGGAGAAAAAAAAATCGAATTTATGTCCAAACTGAGAGCAGAATTTATCACGAGAATCACAAGCAGACGTCTACTCATTTTAAGAAGTCACAAGACAATAGAGCTCGGGATCTACACTCTACATTATTCCAAAAACACGACTCAACTTTGTTTTAAAGTATTTCATCAAAAGCTTTTCTTCATCTGGAAAGGATTTAGATTTATTTCATGTCAAAATGTACAGATTAGTTAGCATTTTCCTGTGATAATTCTAATCCAATGTTGGACCAAGATCTGAAGAAAATCGCTTGTTTAATAAAGAAAAGAGAAACATTCATTCATACTTCCCCATACTACTTTACTAAGCTTTTTAAATATTTATTTAGCTCTGTTACTTAAGCTGTAAAGACTCCAAATCACCCAAAGAATTTAATACCAATTCTTGTTTTTCAAAAAGAAAGACAGACATGGCCTACATCTATGAATGTATTTATTTCAGTGAATAAAATATGTCTCTACATAAAACAATGTACAATATTATAATGGCACTTTATATACACAATGACAAATAGACATATGCATGAATATATATATATATAAGTATTAAACAAGGACAAGAAGTAGTTATACATTTACATACACAGCTGCCTTGGTACAACATTCAATTTGTACATGACAACTAGTATTTTGGTCAGTCATTATAAGTCATCAGTAATAGTTTTAAATAAGTTTGAGGTATTTGTGGCATGATTACATGTATAATAACGTCTATATATGTGTTCTATTTACAGAGCAGCAATACAGGGAGTCACTGGACCATCAGGGCCTCGGCAACAGAAGTATCATCTTTCTGTCACTACGTCCACAAGAGTTGAATATGGAGCCTGAGAGCTGAGGAACAGAATAAATAATAAATTAGTGTGAATGCTACAGTGTTGAGAAAGTCACATTAAATAACATCAGTCTTAAAGTTTGAGTTTGACATTTTGGATGATACATGGATTCACATTCAAGTGGAGAGTGATATAAGAACATTTATACCACTCATATCTGTCAAAGCTACTGCCAGTTAGCTTAGCTTAACACAAAGACTTGAAACAGCTAGCCTGGCTGTGTTCAATACCGTAGCTCACTAATCAACACATTATATATCGTGTAAAAACAATGCTTTACTGTTTTACAGGGCGTTATACTTTTATTTGCTCGCTTACCGGAGTCTCTGTTGGTTGAAAACCAGTAAAAATGTTTTAATTTGTGAGCTTTGTGCTGCACAGACCCAGGCTACTGGTTTCTACATGTTTCCAGTCTCTCTGCTAAGCTAAGCTAACACGCTTAAGCTTCATATTTAATGGACAGATGAGAGTTGTATTAATCTTCTCGTCTAACTCCCTTCTTTTTTTTTTTTTTTTAACATTTTAAAGCAAACCTTTTAGATCTAAGTCGACAGACCTGCTTACCTCATCTCTTAATGAATGCTACTGGAAGTTCTCCCTTGGGGACCAAAAGTCCTGAATGGACTACGTCGAGCGGCTCATTATCTGTTGCCACGATCTCATAATCTCTCACCAACTGTAAGAAACACAAGCAGAGTTGGATTTGATAAGTCGATTTAAAGCTTCGAGAACAATCCGCCGGATTGTCTATGAACCGAACTGAACTTTGTGTGATCTTACCCAGCACATGGCCAGCTGTAGCTGCAGCTCCGCCAGCCGGCGGCCGATGCACATCCTCTTTCCGATGCCGAAGGGAACGTAGGTGAAGGGGTTGATGGTGTTGTTCTTCCGCAGCCAGCGCTCAGGTTTGAACCGCTTGCTATCGTCAAAGAATTCCTCGTTGGAGCCCAGTGCATTGCTGTTTATCATTACAACAGTCTGCAAATGAAGGAAAACTCCAATTAAAGCATTGGTACGTTATTCCTAGGATTTTCAGTTGCTTGCAAAAGATAAATGAAATAGTAAAAGAGTCAAGAGTCTGAATAAAGACCAGTGAGAGTGGAAATCTGATCCTGCCATGCACTTTGCAAAGTTGCACCGACTTAAACATTTGCTGCATTTCGGCTTCGTACAGTATGTGAGCATCTTTTTTTTGTAACACGCTTTATCAGTCAAATGTTAATTAATACAAGAATGTAATCTGCTCATGTTAGGTGTATGTTCACAAGAACTAAGCCACTTACCCCTTTGGGAATGGCATAATCTCCCAACACAGTGTCTTTGTCCAAAGTCCTGCTGGTGAAAGGTACTGATGGCGATAACCTGTAAGAATTTGAAAGAAAAGAAGAAAAAAAAAACGCATGAGAATACGGCCTCAGTGAAGCTATGTAAAAGCATGACACACATATCTAAGCTGTTTATCTGGAGTTAAACATACTCCTGATGTTTTTCACAGTGTAAAAGGATGTGAGATATAATCTCCCCTCAGGGGTCATATACATTCCCGGTGTGACGTGGTCACGCCGTTAGCCTTGAATAACATGTTTGACAACTTGGGACCGCACGAGAAGAACTGTATAGAAACCCGTGTGAAGGGTTATATAATGACTTGAACGTGGCCGCGGGGTTTAAGCTGGGACCACACTGGTCGTCGCCAGACACGCCTGTGTATCCCATGTTGTTGAGGCAGTCATGGGTGTGATGTTTGCGCCATAATCTCTGTGAGCCACTGAGTGAAATCATGACGCAGCCAGTGAGTCTGATAGGAAATTAATCGGTGGATGTCATAACATGTTACTTTGGTAAATGTACTGACCAGTGGACAATGTTTTTACGCATTACTGTACTTATAGTGTGTTGCTTCCTGCTGCCTTCTGTCTTCAGAAGGCTCATTTTGTTGCCTTTGCTGTTTTTATGGCGTCTTGTGTCTGAATAATGTGTAATTTTCTTATAAATACATAAATAAAAATAGTGGGACGTATACAGCCTATGGAAGCCACTGCAGTGCTTTGCCTGCTTATCATTTCTCATCATGTGATTGTAGTAGCAGCCAGGAGCTTTTACTAGCAGCCCTCGTTGTACTGTACCTCATGGACTCCTTGAGGCAGGCCTTGAGGTAGGGCATGCTCTTGATGTGCTCTCCACATGGGTCCTGGCCGGGAGGAACCACCTCTTTAATCTCCTCCAGCAACTTCCTCTGGGCGTCAGGGTTACGGGACAGGTTGAAAATAACCCACAGCATACTGTTGGCGGTCTGAGAAAAGAGAAAAAAAAGAGGGAGAAGGAGAGAGAGAGAGAGAGGGGAGATGTCACTTATTGAGGCAGCTACTCTTTGTACATTCCTCACTGGGGTCCTAAAGGGAACTGAGGAATGCTTGGGGTCCCTAAAGGGCTCCTCAGTTACATCCACATTGCATACATTTTCCGCTTTAGAAGCACTGTAACTACAGCACCTGTTTGTTTTTAGAGGTTGTGCTTTTTTTTTCTTCTTCTTTTCTTTTTTCGAAGGAAAATAGGCGAAAGGTAAAACACTTAAAAAGTTCAGAACAATATGGCGCCGCTCTACCGCCATGTGATCTATTTTTCGTTAAGAGAATTCAAACTTAAGAGTATTCAAACTCGACAACAACACGTCTGTAAAGTTTCGAGACTCCATCGTGCACGGTTCTACCATCTTCTCAATTCACTTTTTCGCAAAATATCACACTATTTCTTTCAATGAAATATGTTTATTTGAAGTACAAAAGGTTGCTCACTGTCTCAACTCCTCCAATCTGTAGCTCTGTGATGGCGGCGTACAGCTCCTTCTTGGAGAGAGAGCTCTGGTGTAAGATGTCACCGATTAAGTCGTCCGGATCTCTGACGTCGTTCTTCGTCAGCCTCTTGTCGATGTAGACTTTGGCTGAGGAAACGTGAAAGAGTAAATATGTAAATATGACTCATAGGGATTTGGTGCAATACAGTATCATGTTCCTTTTCTACATACAGGTTTCTGTGATACTATCAATAAATAATATCACATTTTTAACTGATGTGCCTACACTGAGAAAACTGATTGTTTGGCTTGTTTGGAGCTGAATAAGACCTCGTACTGAGACAATAAGTTTATATATTGATTGAGTAAAAATGCCAAATATTTGCAGATTCCAGCTTCTCCAGCATGAGGATTTGCTTCTTTTCTCTACTTTACATCGTTGTGAAAAATATATATCTTTCTTCTTCTTTTTGACAGTAGACCGGACAGAACGAGACATTTGAAGTCGTCATGTTGGGAAATGTTGGTGGTATTTTCTGACATGGTCGAATATTATGTGTCAATTGTTGTTTTGTAATTCTGATCAAGTTGGGGTTCTTTGAGTTTTCCTTTTCCCCCCCGTTGGACTCATGCATTGGATTGTGTGTTCGGGCATGTTTTTATCTATCATAGGGGCACACAAGAGGGCACTTTAGAGGCCCTTCAGCATCACAGTCTTCTTCCGCCTCTGTCCCCCCTCCCACCTATGGCTACTACAAATATTAGGCAGATATCTCCCTCTTAGGTCACACGGTTTACTATGACTCGGACTGCCGTTTACTCAGAGTGCCAAGTACACAAAAAACACTGAGCCCCCCCCCCCTCCCTCCTCCCTCCCTCCTGTTCATGTCCTCACTATCTCTCTCTCTCTCCTCTGCACAGCTCAAGCTGTGCTGCAACGTTGTGAAATGAGAGCGATCGGTTCTGTAATATTCGTTTGTGTGTGTTTGTACCTGTGCTGAAGATGCGGTCCCACGCCGCCGTGTGGTTCCGCCACATTTTGGTGTTGAGTTTCTTGTGGAGCTTCACCGGTGTGACCATCATAAAGCCAAACGTGCTCATGATCTACACAGACAAGACAAGGAGGATGCAGTGTTTAAACTATGATCGTTTCACTTTGATGCAGCTATGTTGTTAAGATCTTCTGTTGTTTCTTGCACTCTTTGCCCTGTGAGACCTTTTTTATGAGTCTTATCACCTATTGACTGTGGATGATACCGGTTTGATCCAGTATGTAAAATCCCAGTATAGTGACCAGCTGACCGCACCAGCTTACCTCTGCCTGAGAGGAGCCTGACAAACGACGATGTTTCTACCGGTTCATTGTATCACCGATTGTCTCAACGAGTGGAGCAAACAGCAAGCGTACTCACTGTTTTCACGGCAGTGATGAAGTTCATGGCTTCCTCGTTGACTTCCTCCTGCAGAAGACCAAACCTCTTGTCATAGAGAACGAGGCAGATGGCTGTATGACAAAGAAAAGCAAAGATTGAGACTCAGATACAGATCTGTCTTATCAGTAAGTCAAAAATAATTTGATTATTCGACTTTTAGATATTACACATTATCTACTGCTCTATATGCCATGTTATTTGACCTGTTTTTTGACCATGATATTTAACTTGTATTCGGATAAAGATCAAAAAGACATGTGTGTAAAACTGCTATTGTGAATAGAGCCAAATACAGTTGCATTGGGCAACATAATGTCTTATGAAAGCAAACAGTACGTTTCTGATTTGATGACAGTTTTACGCTTTTTTTTTCAGTTGATGGACAAAACATATCAAGATATCAATAATCAACAGTATTACTTGATAATAAAAATAATTCACGTGCGGCACACGTGATTAATTTATCTATAAAATAGTTGTACTTACTCTCAAAGGACCATTTGTTCAACTCGAAGTACAAGTCGTCAATCTTCCCACTGACGTTTATTTTTCCAATTCTGCCAACGAAGTCCAACAACACCTGCATTCACGGACAGCAGCTGTCAGGCATCGATCATAAATACGAGTATAAAGACCACGCCCGATATTTTCAGTGTCTTACCTCATTTATTTTGCCATCGAGCTTCACCACCTCTGTTGGTTTCATGAGCTTCTGCTGAAACGCGCTCCTCACTCTCTGCCAGTCTTTCCCCTCCCTGCAAATAAAGACACAACCGGCTTTTAAAACAACTGGGACTACAATTGGACGTGAAGCTGGGAGGGGGGGGCTTTATATGAATAAACACGTGTACTTACTGAATGAGGAGCCCGTACGCCTCGTCTCTCATGTCTCTGTATGCGGTCCAGGGTTTGATCTCCAGTCTCTGAGGGTAATTTCCCTCCTTCCGATAGAGCGCCTCCAGCAAGCAAGGTGCGCCGATGTGCACCGACTCAAAGGTGCCCAGCTTCATCCGGAAGATCTTGCCGAATTGTTTATGATAATCAACCTAGAATGAGTTTAAAGAGTCATTCATTTCAAATATTCAACGTCGTTTCTATTCGTAAAAAAAAAAGAAAAAAGCGGAAAAAAAGGCTGTTTATTAACAAAGTTATGAATGTTACTTTACCACCGCCTCGTGTTGTCTTGCCAGACCTCCTTTCCGGATGAGTTGTACCAGACTGCCGACGATTGGCCAGTTGGTGGGTCCGGGCATCGCATCCAGGCTGCGCGCTCTGGAGGCAGCGTGCGGGCAGCGCACAGCCTGCGCAGCATCCTTCTCCTCCAGGACGCACACCGACGATGTGGGCTTGAAGTGCTGCACCCCAACGGACTTCTTTTTCAGAAACTCGACAATCTGAGGAACTTTTTGGATTTGCGACCTCATCCTCAAACTTGTAGATTTAAAGAAAGAAAAGAAAAAAAATAGCGGAATAGTTTGATGTTCAATCGCAGCTCTTCCTCTGTTATTTATCTTTGGAGTTTCTCGTTTCTTAGAAGTGTCACACCTTACCACGATATATTTATACCCTGAGAGTGTTTATTCCTGCCGTGCACGGAACCAATCAGCGATCGGTCCTGCATGGTGTGGCCGTCGAGCCCACCATTCATTTATCCACGTTGGGAGGGTATGACCCCAGATAGACCGAGGAAGTCCCCCCCAGCCCCCCTCCCCTTTATAAATAAACACACGGGCCACATCGGAGGTGACGCAGTTCGCTTGAACCGCGTTTAAGAGCGACCCGCGATTGGAAGAAACGAAACTTTGGCAGAGCAAATACTACTGCCACACTTCTGCACCGTGGACAAATATTTGACAGATTGCAGCCACTCTGTGTGTGTGTGTGTGTGTGTGTGTGTGTGTGTGTGTGTGTGTGTGTGTGTGTGTTTGCTTTGTTTGTTCTTTGTGGAGGGGTAAAGTGGGTAACTGCATTGTAACTCGCTCACACGTTACTGCTTCATCTCAGCAGAAATATTGATGGTCTCAAATATCCTCAGGTGATCCTCAGAAACACGCACGTCATTCAGTAATTACAGGGTTTCCAGATATTTCCATGCGGCCTCTTAGAATAAAATCTAATTGCCAGATATCTTAAATATATGCAAAGCAAGCAGGAAGATAATCTAAAGAGACAATCCTAACTTGATGACTTTTGTAAATCAGTTTTTTGATACCAGCTCTGTGAGTTAATGGGTTTATCTGCAGAGAAAAACACCTGGTGATATTGGACCCGCTCGCCCACTCACTCACATACTAACTCTCCCGCTCACTCAGCCTCTCACTATACACTTGCGTGACTTGTATAACACGTGCAGGGGCCCTGCGTTGTAAACGTGCTCATTCACAGACTCTCAGGTGGCTTTTGAACAACCTTGAACCTTGACTGAAGGAGAGGCTCTCCAGGTGTGACACACACACACACACACACACACACACACACACACACACACACACACACACACACACACACACACACACAAACACACGTCAATCACCCCCATTTAGTTTGTTTCGTACAGTGACTTCCCTTGGTATTGATCAAAAACTAAACAACATATAATGTATTCCTTAATGAGCTTTCAAACTGCTGATAAACACATGTTGTTACTTTTAGGCAGGCCAGCTGTTTTCCCAATTGCAGTCTTTATGCTAAGCTCAGCTAATGGCGGCTGGCAGTTACGTTTCATTTAGCTGACGCTTTTATCCAAAGCGACTTCCAATAAGTACATTCAACTGTGAGCACAAACTCAGACTAACAAGAATCAGGAAAGTACAATTTCTTCAATAAAGTAAAACTACAAAGTCCTTTCAGTAAGTGCTATTTAAGTGCTACTACTGCGATACCTTCCCTATTCAAGGTATAGTAAAAAAAAAAAAGATGTGTTTTTGGTTTGCGACGGAAGATGTAGACATTTTCTGCTGTCCTGGGCAGCCACCGATAACCAGTGAAAGGCACGTAGTAGGGGAGTAGTGTGGCTGACTTTTAGGAGGTTAAAGACCAGTCGAGGTGCTGCATTCTGGATGAGCTAAAGAGGTTGAATGAAGTTGGCATGTAGACCTGCCAGGAGGGAGTTACAGTAGTCATGAGATGATCAGAGCCTCAATGAGAACCTGTGCCGACTTCTGAGTGAGAAAGGGACGTTTTCTCCTGATGTTATACAGCACGTACCTACAGGAACGTGTTGTTGCGGTAATGTTGGCATTCAGGGAGAGTTGACTGAGGAGAGTCACACCGAGGTTCCTAGCAGTTTAGCTCGGGGCCAACACCGAGTTGTTGAAGGTAATAGTGAGGTCATGGATGGGAGAGCTTTTTCCTGGAAGGAAAAGTAGTTCAGTTTTGTCAGAGTTAATTTTCAGGTGGTGTCCGGACATCCACTGAGCGATATCAGTCAGGCAGGCAGAGATTGGTGCTGCTACCTGCGTTTCTGATTGGAGAAACGAGAGGATCAATTGGGTGTCATCAGCATAGCTATGGTAGGAAAAGCCATGCGAGCGAATGACAGAGCCGAGAGAGTTTGTGTACAGAGAGAAAAGGAGAGGACCCAGGACGGAGCCTTGAGGGACCCCAGTAGTGAGAGGACAAGGTTCCGACACAGACCCTCTTCCTCATCGACACATGGAGTCTTTCTGTTATGGGCTCCATCATAACCCAGGACCTTGAACATCAGCTCCATCCTCAAGAAGGCTTAGCACAGGATGTTCTTCCTGAGTTAGATGAAGAAGTTCAACTTGCCAAAGACCATGATGGTGCACTTCTGCACCGCCATTATTGAGTCCATCCTCGGCTCCTCCACCAGCATCTGGTACGCTGCAGCCACTGCCAAGGACAAGGGCGGGCTGCAGCGTATTATTCGCTTTTATTATTCGCTATATCCTGCAATCTGGACACAAACTGTTCGAGTCCCTTCCTTCTGGCAGGAGGCTGCGGTCCATTAGCACCAAGACCTCATGCCACAACAAGAGTTTCTTCTCAGCTGCAGTCGGGTTCATCAACAAATCCCTTCTTGAGTCGTGTACGGACTAAAAGTCTGGATATTTCCTCCTCTGTCTGTCAATTTTTGTCAAACTTATATGAATGCCAACTTTATAGAGGTGCAACACTAACATAATGCTTTGTCCTGCTTTGTAAAGCATTATTTTAGTGTTGCAGCTTCAAGTTGTTCCGTCTGCACCAGGTCACCAGATGGTCAGTCTCCCACCTGTAGGCAGTATCATCCCTCATTATGGGACAGCTACGTCAAAACAACATCGACACACGTGTACTATTTTATAGATTGATAGATTATCTATTAATTCTGAAAATAGTTTTGAAAATAATGAAATTAATAGTTATAAAATATATGAAACAGAAGTGCATTAATCACAAAGCTGAAATATTAATGGACATATTTAATATTATACCAACGCAAGCATAAATTATGAGCCAACTGCAGAATTTAATAATACAATTTTAATTAGTGAACATTGGGTTTTGAGCCTATTATTGAGAGAAAATGTCAGTTCTCGTGGGTTTATTACTTTAACAGCAGCATGTTGTTAAGAAATACTTTATCTTCAACACAAAGTAACACAGTGTCACTGACAGCTGGCACCGCGAGTCAGAGAAAACATGTTTTCTCGGGATGTTCTCTTGTGGGCAAATAGTCCTACGCAATACCCTCTCTGACCTTGTGGAATAAGTGACTGAGGAGGTTTTTACTGTAATAAATGTGTAAATGGAAGATGTGTGTTTGTGCTACTGGTCCATCAATCATTATCTGTCATAATACTTTATTTGAAATGTTGTGTTCTATATCTTTAGCGAAAAAGTTGAAATATAAGGAGCATCTTTATTGTTTTCAATGTGTATGCAACTATGGTTTTTAAGGAAATTGATAACAAATGTTTTTTTGTGAAAGAATTACAGATACAGAAACATAACACACTAAAAGAGACATCAAAATATGAAATAACACGTAAAATGACCCATTGGCGTCACAAAAGAAAGTAAAACAAGATTGAAACAACTATCAAAATACTATTGTCTGCTTCAAACATGAAAAAGGAAATATTACGATTTTTTTACGCCGGATTTGTCTTTTTCCGATAAACATCTGTGTGTTAAACATATCGTTGTTTTTAGTGGTGACAGTGTGATTAGTTTGAAATGAAACCAAACCATCCTGATTTGACTGAACAACTGAGCCCCTCATGATCTCCTGAAACACTTTTATCATCTGCGTTTTTCAGATATCACCTTGATCACTGTTGTGTCTTAATTCTCTTACACTTAATCAGTGGGGGCATTTTAGTTGGGACATCAGCAGGCAGAGAGATAAGTCATGAACTGAGATATGGGACAGCTGACCTTCTCGGGCAAGTAGTGGAGTCATCAGCACACAGAGCAGGCAAACCTGATGACTCAAACTGTCCAAATTGACTGACAGGTCAGTGAGTTCGGCTATTGGGTTTGAAGTGGAGGCTGCCCCGTACTCGCATGCGACGGTGAAACACAGGCACACATGCACACAAAGATGCACATTCATATATGTGAAGACCACCATGCTGCAGAAAAAATAAATAATGCAGAGGCCGCATAGGAGATTAGTTGGGATCCATAGTAGAGATGGAATGGCTCCGTACAGTCCCAACATCTGACCTGGAATGTAAAGTGCCCCTTCCCCGAAGCCCACCCTTACACTAAGACTGAAAATATTTACAACAGAGCATGAGTGGAGTTATGCATGAGCACCCCACCACCATACCCTTCACCCGTGAGCCTCGTGTGCCCCCCCCCCCCCCTCACCCTCCTCCACCACATCTCACCCCACTGCACGTGCAGCCGCGAGGCTCTCACAGAGTTGACAGACGACAAATGCAGGCGACGATGCAGGCAAAAGACTTCCAGTCTCGCCGTTTAACAACTTTGAACTGTCATTTTTTCAATGCGTGCCGATCCGTTGCACATTCTGTGTGGCCTCGATTGAGCATTAACATTCTTGACATCGAGCCAATGCAAATGTCATGAAACGTAAAGATTTGTCACGCTGACAAACAAGGGTTTTACTTATTTGAATGGTCGCACAAAAGTATATAGATTATTGACTCCGGCCAGAAAATAGGTCATTCCTATTGATAGAGATGATGTGGAAGGGCCGGAGCTAGCAAGGAAGGAGATCTCCGTGAACTCGCTGAACTCCTCCTATGCACACTGAGGCTGCTGTTGCCTCAGAGTTCGGTGCAGGATTCCCTGGATGGGGAAGGGCCTCCCTTCCTTTTCTCTGACAGCAACAAGCTGAAGGAATGGAAAGTGTTTTAGTAGAAGTGAGGCCCTTCCTTGCAAAGGGGAAATATCAATAGGCAACAACAAAGTAATAAATCAGAGGGTCCAAATAATGTCACAGTAAAAAGGGTCCTCACAACCACCATCATTGTTGCTCCCCCAAAATGCACAATTTTAGCACTGTGTCGTTCCTTTTGAAGAGGTTAGTCAGTTGAGGCAGGGGTGACTGAGGTGAACTGCTGCTATAGTTCACGGAGAGAGTACAGTTAACAAAGGTCTTTGAACTAAGTGAACTGCGTGTCCTGGAAAACTCACGGTCGCACTCTATGGAAATTTACGACATCATCTTTGACTCTAATAATAAATAGAATGCATGTTGACTGTGAATTAGGATAATATCCATGAAATTACATCATTAAGGGGCCGATCACACCAGACGTGACTTTTGAAAGCGCAGCCGCTTCAAAAAAACGCCTTGACGAAAACGTGCAGGGCAAAACAGGAGTGGGGCTGCGCGCGCAAGCGGGCGATAAAACTTGATTTACAAAATGGTTTCACGCAGACGTCGCGCTAAAGCCTTTGCTGTGTTGTGGGATGAGGAGGAGGAGGAAAAAGTCCCCAAAAACTGAGTTTTTAGGTTTACAATATTTATAAAAAAGAAATTTAAAAAAGGAAAGAGTACGGCGAATACCACCATTTATTAGTCTCGATGAGAGCTGTACTTTTGGCTGAGCGGGAGTCAGTGTGAGCATCTTCTGAGCAGTACAGTCGTGTTTTTAGATCTACAATGGTAAAGCTCTTGGTAATTAAATACCGCTAATATTAGTGCCTCATCGGAGGTTGCCATTTTATTTTGAATTCTTTGTTGGTGAAATTCATCGAGCTGTGTGCGGCTACAGATGGTGTTATGAACTAAAACAGGCGGGTGTTTAATGATCTAGTGTTTTTGTGACTTCCACAATAAGTATAAAGCAGAACCAGTGGTTATTTCTTCCATGGTTAATAGCGGAAAAGATTGCTCTTTTCATTGAGAGAAGCGACAGCAATAAGCCACGCCTCCTTTATAATTGCACCGTGTTTGGTGTGAACACCCTTTTATTGTCAAGGTAGTAAACTAACATGGTAGACGCAACGCAGATGTTCGCGCCGCGTTTGTTGTGAACACAGCATAAGCGCGTAAGCACGCTGACGTTAGCATTTAGCTCAAAGCGCTGCTGCTGTGAGCCGACATGGCTGCAGACTTTTACTCTTGTTTGAAGATGACCGATGTCAGTCTCTTAGATATTGAGAGGTCAAAGAATATCTGACCCATGTTAGCAGGTAGTGTGATCTCATATGTCACTGATGTACTGTATATCCTGCCCTACTACCATGAAGCCAATAGGTTAACAGGTTCAATCCTCTGTAGCACATAAAGGCCGGTTAGTGAAGGAGTGCAACAAGTGCAGGAATATTTGACGAGGTCAGTGGTTACTATGAACTTACGCACTTTTGTGTGATGTTTATTATTGTCTCCACCAGAAGATAGTGCGATTGTGTGATTGTGTGTGTGTGTGTGTGTGTGTGTGTGTGTGTGTGTGTGTGTGTGTGTGTGTGTGTGTGTGTGTGTGTGCGTGTGTGTGCGTGTGTGTGTGTGTGTGTGCATTTCTGTGGCTGTCCACGGCTAATCTTGCATACTGCAGCACCAGTTGACATACTATTTTGGAAGCTCATTTATTGCTGCATGCTCAAGGGCCTCTTGTAGTTGCAGTGGCTCACACGTTCTCAAAATATGTTGTATTGTCTGTTTTATAGAAACATATATCTTAACTGGTCTACGGCCGGTAGAGGCCGCAGGTGAACACACGACTGCGTAGATACACTAGCTATTTTATGTCTTTTTTTATTGGGAATCACCCTCACGTTTACGGGTGCGTTGTCAAAACGACAGACTTGAAGCCTGAATGAAAGCTTCAAGTTGCGGTTAGGCCAGTGCAGACAAATAGATTACAGTGACAG
Organism: Clinocottus analis; assembly: GCF_023055335.1. Lineage (NCBI taxonomy): Eukaryota > Metazoa > Chordata > Actinopteri > Perciformes > Cottidae > Clinocottus > Clinocottus analis. Next base: position 19,640,881 of record NW_027176042.1, read on the forward strand.
CGTATCTGTTGTGCTCGACATGCAAGGGAAAAACACACTTGCAGTCTAGACAGGTGTTGGCCAATTGTGGACAGGTCCAAACTGCCCATCGGGAGCTCCTGGAACATTTCTGGTGGCTTAGGCCTGCTGATTGGCTTGGAGTGCCGGGCCAGTGTAAAAAAATATAATATGTAATGGAGGACTGAAAGTGACTATACGACACGAGAAACTACAGTCATTAAAAACTGTAGACCTCTTACTTTAACCTGATGGTATAATCTCTGCCTGTGGTCACTGATTGGTTGTACATGCATCTACAAAAGCAGAAAGAAAGTGAACAGAAACTTTTTTTTTTTTTTGGGGGGGTTAAATTCCCTTTCCGGAGTTATATTCCCAGTCCGCCCCTAATTGTGTGTTTTGTGTTTGTTCCATCAACAATGGTCGTTGCAAACACACCTGAGCGCTGAGTTCACATCTGTAGTTGAACATTTTTTTCTGTCGGTATTGTTAACAATACGACCACATCAGAAAAGTCCCATTTCTTTGAATCACTGCTCCATATGCAGGAATAACAACCATATATGTGATAAGAAACAGGTCCCACACTATGATTTCTCCGCTGTAATTATGTCACCACCGCTTCTATGGCCCCAAATCAACTTCGTTGATTACATCGTTGCCATATCTGGTACACTTTGGCCTCTTCACTGACCTGAGCCTCAGAGGTAAGTTTGTCAACGTTTTGACCCCCAGATACAGTGTTCCCCCATGGCCTCATCAACTCATCGCCCTGCCTCTGTTATCTTATCATTCTAAACAGGAGCTCTTTGGTGGATGTCATCATGCACTGATGTCCTGTCAGCCTGCCTGCTGGTTGGCATTCAAAGGTGCTGATAGAATTAAACAACAATAATGCAGCTCATATTTCCTCATTTGTGGTTCACGAGGGTTCGTGACCAAAGAAACCATCCTTCAGCAAAACAACACGCCTCTAAAAGTTCCTCAAACAACTGTTTTGTCCTCATCGAAGGCAAAATAAAGTTAATTTAACTGTATGTGATATAATCAAGGAGTGATACCAATGAGAAACAAACATATATATAGAGAGAGAGAGAGAAAGAGAGAGAGAGAGAGAGAGAGAGAGAGAGAGAGAGAGAGAGAGAGAGAGAGAGAGAGAGAGAGAGAGAGAGAGAGATGCAAAAGTGGCCTGACAACTTAGTTTACAGCCACATTCTCAAAGTGACTGTAGCTTTATTAACAGCAGGTCTTATATAACTTGGCAGAGTGGATATTAATATTAATGCGGGACCTTGATAAGTATTATACACTGCTTGAATCAGAGTCAACGTTCTCCTTCTTTTTTAGCTATTCAACAAAGCTTTTCTTTACTTTATCCTAATTATGTGGATTTGTTGCCTTAGTGTAAATTCCTGTGAGGACAGAGGTTCATTTTGAAAGGATACTATGCATGTACCGAGTGGAAACTGACAGCTTCTCTGCCACATCCCAAACTGACGCTAGAGGGGTACGAAGAGCATCAAAGTGTGTTGCCTAAACCCACCTTTGGACGTTTCACGGCAACATGGTTGCCTAAAATGGCACACGAAAAGCCTAAAATGCATTATTAAGACACAAGTACAGTATTTATACTTTGTTTGGGAATAGAGACTGCAGTTTTGGTCCTGCACGTAATGTTACAGAGCCCACATAATAACTAGTGCGAGGGCAGGATATTCTTTGGTTTTTTTTTTTCCAATTTCAGTGCAAATAAAACGTATAAAGTTATGATTTAGGTCAGAAAACATGTATGAATGACAACCAAGCAAAAAAACAGCCATGATACGTGGTCAAAAACACCATGTGCTAATTCTGTCAAATTCAGAGTCATCTTTTGACACATTGGCAGTTTGGCAGTTTTCAATACATGTAACTGATTATGATTGGTTTGTAATGGGTATTCATTTATATTCCAAAGCCTCAATGGCAAATAACCTTTCTGTACATATAGTGTACATACAAGTAAGCTGAACTGACGGTAACCCTTCAGATATATGATTCCCCTCCACGGTATTTGCACCAAAGGGAGCAGAGATGGAGTACCCACTTCATGGTTCTTTAGTTGGAGTGAGCGTGAACAGATGAAACCGTGTCAAGCATAAGAACATAACACCTCCTGGCTGGACAACAGCGTTGTTTACTACAGAGTGACGGACAGTTCTTCACATCTGTTACAACAGTACCCAGAGCTCTGGTTTGCAGAACAGAGCCCTTAACGGAAATGTTATGCGTTGATTCTTGAATGACATGTGGCATGTGTTACTTCTCATTCATAAAGAGAGAGTAAGCAAACAGGGGAGTCTCAAAGGAGGCTTTTCAGGAACGAGCAAAGCGATGTGAACACACCCTGCCACTCATCGGGTTGAAAACATTCCTCAGCGTACTGTAACAATATCAGGTTTCATTGGGAGCAGAACTACATTGCTCAATGACGTATTAAACACAAGAAGAGAAACTCGGAAATGGGGAAAATGTGGATGAAAATCATCAAAACAAGCATGTTGAGACACTGTTGCTCAAACTAAACACCCTCTTCGTGGCAAAGTGTGTGTGTGCGTGTGTGGGTGTGCGTGTGTGTGTGTGTGTGTGCTACCAGGGGTGATCACATGCGGGCGAAGAGGAACAAGTTATTGCAACTACTTTTTCCACTGAAGAAATTAGTTGCACAAGCCATGTTTTGATGACTCTCCACCCAGAAAGCAACAACATATCCATACTTGTTCATTGCGTCTGTAATAGATGATGTCAACATGCATTTCCATATGAGCAAACCACCCAGAACGGTGGCGAGCAATTTCAAGAGCTGAGGCAGACTGTTACGAAATCACCTGAGAAAGATTCTCCTTTGATTTGAGTTTGACAAACCTGTGACTGGTTCTTACCAATGATTTTAGTCACAACTGCTTGCATCTCAAGTGCTTTATCTGTTATCGGAAGCCATCAGCAGCAGGAATGTGTGTGTTGCATCTGCATTTCCAGATGTTGCTTGGGCGCCAACAAGGCGAGAGCCCGTACTGGTCGTAATAGCATACTTTGTTTAGTCATGCTAGTGCGTGGCTCGGTGGGTGGCATCGCCGGTCTGTTGATGGTAATATCTCAACAACTGCTGGATGGATTGCCATGAAATTTGGTGCAGACATTTATGATGTCCAGAAAATGTATGCGACTGAGTTCAGTGCCAGCAACATGTTTACGTTTGTGGTTTTGAGTGTGATATCTCGACTGTTGGATTGCTCGGCATGACATTTGGTTCAGACTTCTACGTTGATGTAGTGAATAATTTGATCATCCCTTGACTTTTTATCCAGCGCCATCATCAGGTTAAACTTATAAATCAATATTTTCTGACCAATTGAATCTGCAAAACTAAAAATGGACATTCCCATCAGCTGTTTGTCTGTCTTTAATCAACTAATTAGCAAATGTTAGGCTGTGAACACACTATTCGGAGATGGTGAACATGGTAAATGCTCAACGTTAGCGTGTTAGCATTGCCTTTGTTAGCTTGTTAGCATGGTGACGTGAGTGTTTATTTCCAGCCTGACAGAGCCACTAGCTGCCCACACTTAAGGGGTCGATCACACCAGACGTGACTCTGAAAAACGCGTCGCTAGCAAAACCATTGATTCCCGATGGTACGGCACGCCTTTCATGCGCGCTTTTTAAACGCTGCGCAGCGCGTTTTTCTTGCGTTTATCAGCGCATTTTATAGTTAAAATATTCTCAAATTTTAAGCGCGCTGCGCGGAGTCGCACAGCTCATTACTGTCGCGCTCGGCTTTTTAAAAGAAAAGCCAAGCAATTATTTAAGATTATAATTACAATTTCTGTATCAACAATAAGACTATGAAATCAAACTATTCTTTACTTTTCCCGGCGCTATCTAGCTTTCTCAATGGAAAAGTTGAATGTCTTATAAAATACCCTTGTTTGCTTTCTTACCGATTATGGGAAGATGGATACCGCTCCCGCGTCTGCACAGGGAGCTACAGCCAGCAGCCGGTTAGCTTAGCTTACCATGAGGATTGGGAACCGGTGGAAAACCAATAGCCTGGCTCTGTCCAAAGACAACAAAATCTGCTGTCCGGCACAGTTAAAGTTCACCAAATACCCGATTAAATATCATTTTAAAAAATGCTTTACCAAAACACGTGTAAAAGCAACAAGTGCTCGTTCAAACATGTGTGCAGTGGACTTCTACGTGACTGTCGTTTGTGATCGTTTCGATCCCTTCGACTCTTGTTGTTTTTTTTACCGTTCCCCTGCTTTTCCATTTTGTCGATCATCTTCAATTGTGTTTATAAAGTCTGATGCCGTTTTAACCGGCTCATCACTCACGCTGGCTGTTACAACATCTGTCTGGCTCTGCTGCCAGGCTGTGCCCACACTGTGTTTTGATGTTGTAGGGAAACGAAGCCCCCGAGGTCATCCAGACTGAGCAAAAGACGTTTTTTTTAAATGCTGTTCAGTACGCTTGCCCAGGGCTAACCCAGTTGTTTTGGAAAGTACGTCAGTGTATTAACCTGTTCTTTATGTGTGTGTGTGTGTGTGTGTGTGTGTGTGTGTGTGTGTGTGTGTGTGTATGTGTGTGTACAAGGCAAGGAGAGCACGGAGACTGTTATGAGCTGTGCAACTGAGGTGAGATATTTGTTGGAAAGGAGCCAACTTGTTGAGTTCAGAGGGGTCCTTGTGTACCCTGCTCTGAACTCTTACAACCTACGTGTGTGTGTCAGTGCGTGTGCGTGTGTGCGTGTGTGTGTGTGTGTGTGTGCCCCCCCTTCCACACACACACACACACAGGGGGTGAAAGGGGTGGTAAGTAAATGAGTGAATGAGCTAAAAAACATGCACCGATCGACCTCTCCTGTGCCAACAGGGAGGAAAGTGATGCCTCCCTCCCAGCACTTATTTGCGTTGATGTGACAGTGATAAGGTGCAGTACCTCCCACTTTGAAAGACTTCTTACCCTCAATAAACCCACCCGGAGGGAGCACATATGTACAAGTTATAATGCGTTCTGTAGATGTTCATGCAGGCGTGACGGCAGGGTGGGTGTGTGTGTGTGTGTTTGGGGAGGGGAGGGGGAGGGGTTAGGGGCTCTTTTGATCACAAGGTTGGCGGTTCGATAGCTCCTCCTCCCTGCATGTCAGAGGGTCCTTGAGCGAGACACTGAACCCCAAGTTGCCCCCTAATGTGCAAGATGGGTTAACAACCATTTTCCTAAACTAAAATTAAATCTAAAAATGCTACACAAACCTTGAGATTAATCTACAATCAGGACATTGTATATAAATATATGTCTCATGTTGTTGTTGTGCTATGCTTGTGTATGATGCAGTACTATAGTACTCTAAAATTGGTTCATTTACATGGGCATTACATACCATGGTACTTCTACTTGTATTATACTCAATTAATCAGAGTACGTCTTTATTCGCTGTCTAAAATGAGAAAACATATCCGATAAAGAACAATATCCGCAGTATTATTGTACAGTTGCTTGCGTGTGTGCAGGCTCGCCTTGGTCCACAGAGTGACTGACCTCTCCACAGAAGTTATTACACATTGATGAGGCCGCCCATCTGATCAATAACCCCGAACTGCGTAATCACGCCAACATATGTGTGCGTGCTTGCTGTCTCCCTCCATGTCTCTTTCCACACTCTGTTTATGCTACTGTATTTAATTTAACCGCATTGATTTCTCCCTGAACCACCTCCTCAAGGTCTCCTGCTGGAGGACTCTGATCTGTCGCTGGAAACCCGTTGCGCTCTTTTTTTTTTTTTCTTTCTTTTTTTTTTTTTTTTTACAGCGGAGGACAGAAAGTTGAAAAACAAGCTGGAGTTTCCCGTCTGTGTGTCCTGAACGTTTTGATAATCAGAAGAATATTTAGAGCCCTTTCTTGTAAATGTTGTGAGGCAGTTACTCTCAATAATGCATCAGTGACAGTTTATTGGGTGATAAATATTATTTCACCGTAGCGGAAGTCATTTTCTACGAAAGAGCACTATAAAACTTTAATTGCTTCTGTTCAGCATTAAGTTAAGCCTCTGTGGGATTTAACTACTTTTTGTGTGCAGTTGACAGTACAAGCAAAGTGTTTTTAAAGAGTTAAAACCTTTGGAGAGAGGGAAATGAAAACCAGGAGTTCAGGAATAAAGGAGACAAGTTTTCAGTGACAAAACAATCTCGACTCAAGGTCTTTTGACTGTATCACGTGGTCTTCATCAGCAGGTTGAGTTCACTCAGTTGACATGAAACTGTTGATGATTAAACTTCCAGCTCGTCTCATCCATGTTGGCCTAAAGGATGACGTGAAAATTGTTCAGAAAAACAACTCTTAAACACCGAAAGATCCACCACAAGTGAACAAACTGCAACTGCTGATGAAGACTGAAGCGGTCAAAAGCTCCAGAACGAGGCAAGACAAGTGTAATCGGGTATAGCACGTTTCAATAACAAGCCAGAGGGATGCACGTAAACAGATATAAACATATTAGGAAACACAAGACGTGGTAGAAAGAGACACATATATGAAAGTAAGTGGACCTTGAGTTGAATTGTTTTGCCCACTGTTGTTTCCAAGGTCACAAATTAACTGACAAGCTCAAAAGTTGTTGTTTTGTCAACGAGATATTCCTGAGAGCATGGAGTTACAAACCAAGACGTAGAGTTTCCCTTTAAGTATCTGATGAATCAGGATAGATTTCATATGGAAAGTCATTGCCTTGGTTTCCCTCTCTGGGAAATTGGGGTTAAACTATTTTTAATGAACGAAGAGTTTAGGAGGCGATCAAAACAACAGTTTTCACGCTTTATTGGTTCATTTATAATAAACCTTTTGGTCAATAAATAATACAGATAATCCCCATAAAGACAAATCAAAAAAACAGGTTTTGGAATTATTTCCAAATATATAAAGAAAATAATAGGTTTTAGCCTCATATGAACACGTTTAAAATAAAATACAAATGTTTTGGCAAATATGTTAAAACACTTGAGCTCAAGTACGTCCTGTTTATTTGATCATCCTTTATTATCTCTACAATTTATTTTGAATTACATCAGTAAAATGTGGTTTGACTTCATCATTATTGGTTATTACATGTAGAATACATTGGACCTGTGTTAAACACATTAATAACAAAACAGCGATTAGTATTGCCAAAGTCAATACTTCATGATCCCACTGTATCAAAGGATCAACAAATCAACGCAGTACATAATGTATACTGTTTTCTTCAAAACTTGTTTTGAACTGACTGATGCCTTATCAAGCGTTTGGCTCAGAGGGTCACAGGGTCAGAAAAACATTTTGTTCGTGCCTTCCATGTACGGTAAAAAACAAAAACACAAATGATAAACTCGGGGATGGGAGGTTTGTGTGCGTCGCCGGCGGCGTGTTTATTCCTTTGACCCGAGCTGTGTTCGCTATTAACGGCTTGCAGCGGAAGTCAGGGCCCTGCGGTCTACTGCCTCCTGCGGCGCTCAGCGGAGATGTCCGTCTGTTTATCATTAAAGGGTCAATCTGTCAACATGACCTGATCAAATAACTATTACACATTTTGGCAGCTGTGTGCGTGTGTGTGTGTGTGTACTTGGGGCAGTTTTCCTCCTGTGTTGTGCAATTGGAGGATTTATTTTGCCTGGGCAACAAGCAGCTTGTTGTGAACCCGCTGTTCCATTTGTTGGACACATGTGTGTGTGTGTTGTGTATGATTGTGTAAGAGCAACAGTTGCATTACGTTAATCAATCAAATAGCAGATTTACACCTTAGGGGCTCTTTTTTTATTACATTTTAGACCCTATCACTATTATTTTGAGACAGTGTAAACCAAGAGGGAGCTCTGGTTCTGAATAAATGTTTCTAAAAAAGTCAACAAGTAATATTTTCCATGCAAAACAAATGATGAACTTATAAGACACGTTTTGAATTATTAAACCCTCACAAAAAAAAGAAGCGTCTTGCTATGTTTCAGATATCAATGGCGCCTGAATATGGACAAATGCTCTACGACCGGGGGTGTGATCTAAATGAGTTACAAAGGCATTATTCATTTTTTCAATTCAGTATTTGTTTCTCATAATACTTCTGTACTTCTCGATGTGACATGCGGGACTCGTGTTTCTAGATTGTTGTATTGATGGATTGGACCTTCCACCACTGCAGGATACAAGAGAGGACGTCCCGTCTCATTGGATGTCAGGGTCATTTCAATGTCGACACATGAAAAGGTCTGGTGTGTGCGTCATGGTGACCCAGTGATTCAGATGCCATTCAACTAACTACAAGGTCACTGGTTCAAATCCAGCCAGCAACCTTCGATCGATGTCATGTCCCCGTCTCTCCTCTTTGTTGTTGTCTTGCCTGGGAAGTAGCTTTTCTTTCAGCGTCTTCATATTTCTCTTCTTTCTTTTTTTTTGATCTCTCGTCATCTTTTATTGGTCGTCTTGCTGAAATAACCATACATAGTAACTGTAATGTCGATAAAAAGGAGGAGCATTTCAAAGATTTTCAAAAGTTTTACACTTACATAACCCTTCACAATTATCTCCTATAGAGAGAGGAATGTTACAGCACTGCTTTACTTATTCGGCGAGGAATATTATTTCACCTTAGCTTAATCTATAATCAGGTTATATTTAATGTGTTGATCATATTTTGTATGAATAATCTGAAGCTGTAAAGTATCAACTAAATTCATAAAACTAACGTAGTGAAGTACAAAGTAGGATAAATGAGTATAAGTATAAAGTAGAGGAACATGGAAATACTTAAGTAAAGTATCTCAAAATTGTACTTATGTAATACAGTCCTTAAATAAATGTACTTTGTTAATAAACACCATGTTGCTTTTTTCATTTTTCAAACAGTGCTGCTTTGGTGACGACCACTGAGAAAGGCTTTGGATAAGTTCATTTCTTCATCGTCTCTGTACTCAAGATACATATTTAATTCTTCAACCATCCCAGCTTTGAATGTGGGTCGCTTGTAATACATCAGCTCTTATTCTTGGCATTTAAACATTAAATGCTTAAACTTCATACTTTAAGAATGAGGACAGCGAGGGGTCACCAGCAGGTGTCGGCATCATAGAGGCACTTTCCAATAAAGATGAGTAGCTTTGGAAAAAAAAAACTGTTTGACACAGTTTGTGTGACAAAGTTGAAGACATAATATTAATGGAGCTTTTTTTTAAAATTTGCATTAAATTTCAAATAGCATATTTGATATTTTCAACTTAATAGAAGTGTTTCTTCGTGCTTTAATGTATGGATGTATTTTGTGATTAGAAATATTCACCATGTGTGCATCCCCGTTCTAAAACCTTTGGAGGACCTCTATTGGTTTATTCAGTGTCTGAGAGAGAATTATTGTCATCGCTTCTCTTCAAAGCTCATAAGTCCTTTTAATACAGTTTGTCTGACTCTTGAGTCAAAGTTTACAACTATTCTAGAAAGATTTTTGTCTTATGATATCTCATTATTTGGGATGTTGCGTTGAAGACATTATCTTCCAAATTACTGGTTTCTTTTCTTTTTTGTGCGTGCAAATAAACAAAAATCAACAATATATATGTGTATTTTTTGTATTTACGTACAAGTTCTGTTTTTATTTGTCATATGAGTTTCCTTACAAGACAGAGCCTTATCTTTTTGTAATTTGGATTATTACATACTTTCCCATTTTACATATTTATGCTGCTCGCTACTGACATCATTGCTTCTATGATCCTTTTTTGTTTTCAATTTGATAAGCTTTTTTATCATTGTGTCCTCTTTATTAGGTATTTTGAATTTAACGTAACCTGTGTTCATTTTTTAAGACATAATTAGTTCATTATTAACAATAAAAGCTCAAACGTGATGTGTGTTGAATATCATACGAGGCTTTTAAATCCAAAACCTTCACATGTGTTTGTCCCCTCAGCCTCTCAACGACACAGATTAAATATTGCCATCTTGTTTAGTTTTTTCTATTAGTGTTGAACTCAAAGCCTTTGATGGGCAGAAAGAGCACACAAAAACACTGCCAAGTGTTATAACACAGGCAAGCGTGACTTTACCTCTTGTTTCTCAATCACACTCTTTGCTTTGGAGAGCTGCCAAGTGTCAGTCACCTAAAATGTGAGTAGAAGTGAACTCAAAACAAGTGTCATGAGTTTGTGGGTACACATGTGAAGAAGGCGGTTTTGGAAGTGATCAACACATTTTGGCTGCATTTGAAGGAACATTGTATAAAATACACTTTTGCTAAACGTACACATTTCAGACAATATGGACAGAAAATGACTTTATGCCTCCGCCATCTTGGTTTTTTGACCTCGCCATCTTGGTTTTTTTTTGCAACCAGTGTATGGGGGTGACCATATTCAACTTGCAGAGGTGTTATTGTCTATTTTACTCCAAATTATACTTTAATTAACTAAATAAATGTCATGATGTAATGAAGGAGACTTGAAACCTAGACATTGAGCGCATACAGAATGTGTCTTGAGGTAATCAATAAAGTGAGATCTCGGGTAATTTTTCGTGATTTCTACATAACATAGTTTTGTCGCCCCCTGATGGCCAGCAGAGAGAATGCAAGTTTAACTAACTTTCTCATTGGCTTTACTTTTCAATGCCGCCTGCGTCAAACATAAACTAAATGTTGCTAAATCCAGATTAGTCCAAAGAGTTTGCATGCACTGTACATTTCTCCAAACATTGCAGTTAAATTTATTCTCAGAGTTTATAAACCAAAAAGTACTTATATGAACATTTTCTAGGAATGTCAGTTTCTGATTCAAACCTGTGTTTCAAGGCAACTTTGCTGCATGTGTCTGTTAACAATATGAAGTGTTGCTGTGGGGCTTTGCCATTTTGAAACAACATTCTCAATTACATTTTTTTTCATGCGGGACACAAACAGCGGTCTGAACCTCCCTCCTATGATCACTTTGATTTATCCTTGTTGTGAAACATCCGAAACAAAAGTAATCTGGAAGAAAACACTTTTGTAGTTTTGTTGCAAAATGTGATTTCCCCCTTTTTCTAAATGAGCCACACTGAGCTTCAGAAAAATAAAGTGAAAAAAAATCGAGAAAACAGTGTATTCATGCACATTGAGAAAAAAAGTGAAAGTCTGACTGAATCATTACAAAAGATTAATAATAATAATACAAGTTATTACAACACATGTTATGTTGTTTAATGGAGCAGCTCTGAATGAGCAACTTGTTGACTGGTTTCAACCATCAGCCCAAAACACGTGGGATAGGCATGCGTGTGTGTGTGTGTGTGTGTGTGTGTGTGTGTGTGTGTGTGTGTGTGTGTGTGTGTGTGTGCGCGCGCGCGTGTGTGTGTGTGTGCGTGTGTGTTTCTCAGTTAAAACCAATGGGGTGCTTTTGATGGTAGGTCACTTGTTTTTGCCAGAAGGATCTCCTGTTCAGGAAGTGTTCTGTAGTCGTTACAAAACACAACGTCTTGGTGAGCAGGGACCAGATGTTTTACTGAAGTAAAAGTAGAAATACTACGGTAAAACATCCATTACGAGTAACGTTTACAGGTACTGCATTTCAAATATCACTGAAGTAAAAGTTGACCAGGTTGACCACCAGCTCTGACCAGGGCCGTCACTGGGCCTGGTCAGAGTTGTAGCATTACATTATTGACATGCTATAGGTGACTATGGGAAATATTTTAACTGCTTTTTTATTTATATATTCTAATTATTGATATCATTGTTTGTCTTTTATTGCGTGTCCTGTGTGTAGGATAAAACACATCTAGAGTTTCCAGTACATTATCAGCCTACACATCAGTGCCCTGATGCATTCATGTCATGTCTAGTCTAAGCCTTATAAAGTAGTAACAAGCAGCTAAAGCTGGATTTTAAATCTTTGGCGTCTTCTAGTGGTAGAATAAAAACTCACACACACAGTGGCAATAGTATTCTGTTATATAGTTATATAGTTGGTGTTTGTTTGTTCATATAACCAGAATGATTTAAATGATGCTATGAAATGCCTTTATATACAGACCCTACATTAAAAATGAGAAATCACCACATCAACCTAAAAAAAAAAATAACTGTGAACTTAAAAACAGTAAAAGTATTGCATTCAAATGTTTATATAAGTAGGAGTCCAAAGGTATTATCGACTGAATGCATCAAGTAAAAGTACTCATTTTATTACCGGATCCAGTGATTCAGTGTTGTTTAAGTAGTACACAACAGTGTAAGCTAAATTTGAGCTAATTCAAAATCTTAACCGATTTCAATTTATACTTAACTGTTTGGCAGTTACATCTGTAAAGTGCATCATATATTACAGCATGATGTGAATCTGTAAAGTAAATATAACTAAATTATAATCATGTGCAGTAAATTGTGCAAATACAAGGAAGCAGTGAGTTGCATCTCAGACGAGGCGCTCCAGTGTTGCTCAGATAAATGGCGCCCTCTACTGGTTAACATTCACGATCAACAACTGTCTTCCTGACTGATGTAGATATGTTTTTTCTTACTTGTGTGAGATTCCTGAAGAACACTGAACCATGCAAAGCTGTAGGAGAACAAACCCGGGCGTCTGTGGTCCTCTGTACGGGGCTCATTCAAATAAATTGGTGTCTATATATGGTGGAGCATATCATGTCCATTACCTCCATTATGATTGTGACACACAGCAATAACTACATTATTTTTTGTTTAAGAACTTTTATTTTGTGGATGTTTTTTTTTTTTTGTAAAAAACATATAATTGGTCATTTGTGGATTAAAATCACAGCAGTTGAAAAAAAAAAAGAATAAGACATCACCAGTTTTAGGAACAAATAAGAACAGCAGTGTTTAAAACATTCAGATAACTTGGTTTAACGTAGACTAAAATGAGAATGTGTGTTGTGAGTGTTTGTAGACCAAAACTACACTTACTGCACAAATCAACTTGTATAATATGTACACATTACCTCAATTAACCAACCAAGCTTTTCCGTCTATTTCATGAATGCTGACTGGACTTGTACGTGTATAGCACTTTAACACTACATGACCTTCACCCATTCACACACTGATGACAGGGGCTACAGCTGTTTTTCCATAACCAAAATCGACACCATGGACAGCTTCACTACCCAATTAGATGCATGTGTTTTGGTGTGAGAGACGACGTGGCTGAACCCCAGCTTCTTGTACAGGGACACAGCAGCGGTCTGAGTGGAGCTGGTCTCCAGCACCACCTTGGAGAAGCCTCGCTCCTTACAGAAGTCAACCACAGTCTGAGTCATCCGGAGGCCCAGGCCCATCCGACGGCACGACGATGAGATGATCATTCTGAACAGTTCTCCGTACCTCTCTTTCCCACTTTGTTTGGCCACCAAAGCCGCCGTACCCAAGATCTGGGTCGTCCCGTCAACCTCGGCCTCCGCCACCCAGAAACAGTCGTCCGGTTTGCTTAGATAGCTCCCGGGGATGTCCTGCATGTCCGTCTGGAGTTTCTCACTGACGTAGCTGGCGAATAGCTTGTGACAGCAGTAGTACACAAGGCCCACCCAGGCTGCTGGCAGCGCCACGGCCCCCAACACGGAGCCCAGCAGGTGGCCGGCGACACACAGAGCCAGGGTGATGGCGAGGTAGAGAGGGCTGGTCATGGCGTTGCGAAAACACGGGCGGATGTGCTCCCGGATGCCGGCGCTGAAGAGGGTGCACACTGGGTCCTTGTCTGAAGGACGGTACCGGCGGATTACCAGCTTCATGACCAGGTGGAACTCTGGAAAAAATAAAGTAAAATGTTTTATTTGAGTGTGTTCATTCATTTTGGGATGTTGCAGCACACATTTGCATCTGTTTCACCAAAGCTTGTGTTCATAGTTTTCATTTGTCCGTGGAAGACCATGGCCAATATTCCACACTCTGGTCTTGTATTTAATGTGAAGCATGTAAATAATATATTTCACTATTGAGAATAATACATTTTTTAAATTAGATGAGCTCATAGACAGAGAAAACTCAAATTTTATACTTTCACTTGTACAGTTTAATGTTCCTTGTTGTTGCTGCTGTTGTTGTTGTGTTTTATGATTCACCTTCCGATAGGACAAATTCCTCGTTTGTAATAACTTACGTGGCAATAAAACGTTTCTGATTCTGAAAAAAATATCGCGAGCAAAATTGGCATATGGAAACATGTTGAGCTGGATGCATTTATGTAGTATGCTTTAAAAATAATCCTCTTGAAATTGATGGATGTTTAAAGATATTGGCCAAGCATTTAAATTAAAATTAGTGTTCCAACGAATAGTACAATACAATTGTGTTAATGACAGACACTTTGTATAATGTATCAGGCCTACGATTTAAGCCATGTATCAAGTAAAAACACCAAACTTTACTAGTTTCATATTCTCAAATGAGATGATTTGCTTTTTTTCTCTTTTGTCATATATTCTAAATTTTAGTATTTTGGGGTTTTGGACAGAACTAACTTCATGAAGAATTCATCTTGGTCGTATTTTTAGACTAAATTAATAATGTATTTGGCATTAACAGATAAACAAAATAATAATTACAATGTAAATTTGTATCACAGATGTTGTGCTCCCAGACAATGTCTGCAAAAAGCCAAATCAGTCAGATACCACATTTTGTTTTTCATCATATGATCAATAGCCTAATGTGCTGTTATTACAGCCGAATAACGTGCAGTAGCAATGCAGTGTTGTTATTCAGAGAGTAAGTGTGCAGACAACCAAAGCTAAAAGTTTCTATGTATCGAGCTTCATCTAGTTATAAAAAAAAACCCTGCTAGCCCGAGCAGGTCACAGCTTTAAAGTCTACCACATGACCACCGGATAACGTTACCGGCGTCGGTCCTCACAGGGACTCGGACTGGATCAGAACACCCCGTAGAACCGTTCGTCGGAAACCCCGTAGAACCGTTAGTTTACGTTTTTTTTTTTACCGTCACAAGAAACTCAACGTCACGCTAACTTAACTAACGTACAGGCCCGACAGCGAGTGTGTGTAACGTTTTACTCATCAAATGGCCGCAAAACACGCTGAAATGTCACTTCGCGGTCCCACCTGTCCGCTAGTTCCGTTATAACGTCGCACTATAATGTAATAATGTAATAATGTATAATGCTTTCTTAACTTACGAAGCACAGCCAACTTGTGAAAGTGGTCCTGAGTCGAGGAGCACCGCAGTCCAACTAGCGGCTCAAATGAACGCTGCCCTCGCGGGGACACTGGTGGGCTTTGAAAGTTCACTCAACTGTGAGATATGTTCGTGTTTTATGTCAGATCAAAGTACAGCGAAAATGTTGTACAAGGTGGAAACTATGACACTCCCAGAGTCTCTGTATAATTCTATGGTAGATAATATGTTTTTCATTTATGACATTTGGACGTTTTTTAAGACTTCTTAGAAACTTTATGTGCACTCGGCCCGAGTTCGCCATAGGTGGAAGTCGTAGTTGCAACACCATAACGAGGGGAATTACTGCATTCAAAATCTTACTGAAGCAAAAATGCATAACTTTATTGGAAGAAACTTAAAGTATCAAAACTAGGCCTACTAATAAAGCAGAGACAGGAGCTCCTGTGAACAGTGGCGTAAGGAATTTACGATGTTCCCCAGTGAGTGCACACGTTGATGACGGGCCAGATCACGGATATAAAGCACACACACACACACACACACACACACACACACACACACACACACACACACACACACACACACACACAGAACATACATACAAAATAAACAAACAATAGACATACAAATTATGCAAGAAAATAAGATATTTTTCATGTAATTGTACAGATGTTATGTGTATTAGTTTCAATAGTTAATGTAGAATAAGCATATGATTATGTTATTGATATTTAACACCCTCAAATATGATATTTTTTGTTTTTGTGGCATATATCAAATGATACCATTGCATGTATACTAAGACATTTATATATAGAACATTTTAGGTTGTTAGAATATTTAAAATCTTAAAAATGGTAAAATGCATAACTTTATTGAGAAAAAAAAGGAACTTAAACTATCAAAACTAGACCTACTGTCATGATATAAGTTTCTGTTTCCTGTTTTATTGTGTAGTCTTGTGTCCTCTGTGTCTCTGCACTTCCTGCCCTTGTGATTGTGTTTGGGTCGTCCTTTAAATCACCACCTGACAGAACGATCCAACCTATGTCAGGTGGTGATTTAAAGGAGGACTTGTAAGGCAGAGACAATTGCCCCTGTAATCAGTGGCATAAGTTATTGTCGTGACCTTTGGTCAGGAATGCTACGAGACGTATTGCTTATTGTGTGGTTTACTTGGGGAACAATAAAAGGCTATATTGTGGGCCATAGCCTACGACCAACCAACAGTCAAAACCTCTTAACACCTTCACCTCTGTTCCCAGTCAGATAGACTCACACTCCACAGGACGTGGACATGGTGGAGGAGTACAGGTATCTGGGTGTCTGCATCGACAGCAAACTGAACTGGAAGGCCAACATCAACGCTGTGTCCAAGAAGGGGATGAGTTGACTATTTTTCCTGAGGAAGCTTAGATTCTTCAATGTGTGCAGCAAGAAGCTGGAGATGTTCTACCAGTCGATTGTGGCCTTGTACTTTGGCATTGTCTGCTGGGGGAGCAGCATTGGAGCCGGTGACACCAACAGACTTAACAAACTGGTTAAGAAGGCCGGCTTTATCTGGAACAGGTGGTGGAGAGGAAGGCGCTGAAGAAACTATTGTCCATATTGGACAACCCGGACCACCCTCTTCCCCACCTACTGCAGGGTCAGCAGAGCACTTTCTCCAAAAGATTCAATACGCTCCGCTGTCACAAGGACAGATACGGGAAAACATTCCTGCCCACAGCAATACGACTTTACAATAAGTTACCTCTTGCCAGATACTGTTTAGACTAATTATTCACTGTACATGTTTATGTCTATCTACACTTCACACACTACACAAACACACATGCATACATACTTTGCATTTTTGCATTATCTATCATTTAAGTTCAATGTAATTTATGTCCTAAATTAAGCTGTACATATCTTTCATCCCTGTTTCTATATGATGGTTGTATATTTTATTTTGTGTCTAAGGTGCTACTCTGACAATCGGGCGGTGAAAAGAGCACTTTGAGGAACTCCAATATGTACCTTGGAGAGGGGGCAGAGGCTGAAGACTTTAGGGTGGGTGCACCCATATCCCTGGCAGAGGTCACTAAGGTAGTTAAAGAGCTCCTTGGTGGCAAGGCGCCGGGGGTGGATGAGATCCGCCCTGAGATGCTGAAAGCGCTGGACATTGTTGGGCTGTCTTGGTTGACACACATTTTTAGTGTCAGAAACGTCTACCTAAAATATTATGATGATATGTCATAGTATTCAAATAGGTCAAGTTCAAAACTCGCAGGAATTGTTGACTGGTTTCTCCTCTTGGCCTAGGGGCCAATTTAATTACTATGCCAAGGTAAACATAAGATGTGTATCTTTAACTAACAGAGCGGTTAGAACGGGTAGAAATGATCAAATATTTGTTTCTGTTTCACAATTTTAAGACACAGATAGTTTCACTAAATGTAACCTCCTCGACATTTCTTGTTTAACCACCTGTGTGCAAAGTAAATAAAGTGCAATGATTAGAAATTATTCTTGTTTATTCTTTTGCTTTGGCCGTCCAAGAAATTAACTATTGAGTGTCCATTTTATCGGGAGTAGTGAATAATTAAACAAGGTACAAGTGATGAGAGTGAAAGACTGTTTGACTCGCTGTGACCCTCCTGCTAGTTTTGTTGCACCTGTTTGTGTGGGAGAAGTGATATCTTTATCATTCCTGTTAGATTGTTGTTGGTGATGTAATACCAGCAGAGATCCAGACAATGTTTGAACCCGAGCTATAACATGTTGCAGTCAATGCATGCAGGTGTTGAGAGGAGGATGATGATGAGTGAAAGCAAAAACCAACAGCGGTGTAAAACCAATTGAGGTGCTTTTATTTTGTTCAATTTTTTTTCTGTAAAAAACATGCAACTTGTGGATTAAAATCACAGCAGTTGAAAGAAAAGAAGGCATAATCAACAGTTGGAAAATCTGTAAGACAGCAGTGTTATGTTTAAAACATTCACATGAGTTGGTCGAGACTAACCTGAGAATGTGTGTTGTGAGTGTCTGTCGACATTTACAGAATATTTTGTCCATCAAGTATTATTTATGCATAAGCTTAAACCACGGATAAAGAGGAGTATAACAGGAGCATCACAGTAGCTTTTCCGTCTATTTCATGAATGGTGACCGGACTTGTACGTGTATAGCACTTTAACACTACATGTCCTTCACCCATTCACACACTAATCACAGGGGCTACAGCTGTTTTTCCATAATCACAATCGACACCATGGACAGCTTTAATATCCAATCATGTGTTTTGGTGTGAGAGACGACGTGGCTGAACCCCAGCTTCTTGTACAGGGACACAGCAGCGGTCTGAGTGGAGCTGGTCTCCAGCACCACCTTGGAGAAGCCTCGCTCCTTACAGAAGTCAACCACAGTCTGAGTCATCCGGAGGCCCAGGCCCATCCGACGGCACGACGATGAGATGATCATTCTGAACAGTTCTCCGTACCTCTCTTTCCCACTTTGTTTGGCCACCAAAGCCACCGTACCCAAGATCTGGGTCGTCCCGTCAACCTCGGCCTCCGCCACCCAGAAACAGTTGTCCGGTTTGCTTAGATAGTTCCCGGGGATGTCCTGCATGTCCGTCTGGAGTTTCTCACTGACGTAGCCGGCGAATAGCTTGTGACAGCAGTAGTACACAAGGCCCACCCAGGCTGCTGGCAGCGCCACGGCCCCCAACACGGAGCCCAGCAGGTGGCCGGCGACACACAGAGCCAGGGTGATGGCGAGGTAGAGAGGGCTGGTCATGGCGTTGCGAAAACACGGGCGGATGTGCTCCCGGATGCCGGCGCTGAAGAGGGTGCACACTGGGTCCTTGTCTGAAGGACGGTACCGGCGGATTACCAGCTTCATGACCAAGTGGAACTCTGGAAAAAATAAAGTGTTTTATTTAAGTGTGTTTGTTCATTTTGAAATGTTGCAGCACAAATTTGCATCTGTGTCACCAAAGCTTGTGTTCATAGTTTTCATTTGTCTAAAGAAGACTGGTCACACTATGCCACACTCTAGTCTTGTATTCAATGTGAAATATCTAAATAATATATTTATTAAAATATTGAAAATAATATATTTTTTAGATTAAATGAGCTCACAGACTCAAAAAAAAACTCACAAGAATTGTCACGAGCAAGATCTGCATATGGAAACATGTTGAGCCGGATGCATCTAATGCTTTTAAAATAATACTGTTAAAATTGCTGGATGTTCAAAGATATTGGCCAAGTATTTAAATTAAAATTAGTGTTCCAACGAATAGTGCAATACAATTATTTGAATGACAGACACTTTGCATAATATATCAGGCCTACATATTTAAGCCATGTATCAAGTAAAAACACCAAACTTGACTAGTTTCATATTCTCAAATGATATGATTTTTTTTCTTCTTTTTTTGTCATATCATAAGAAATATAGTATTTTGGGGTTTTGGACAGAACTAACTTTATGAAGATCTTATCTTGGTAACAGAGAAAATGGAGTGGGTATTTATTTCCAGTATATTTAGACACAATTAATAATTTATTTGGCATTAAAAGATAAACAAAATAATAATTACAATCTAAATATGTATTATATATGTTGTGCTTCCTGACAATGTCTGCAAAAAGCCGAATCAGTCAGCAACCACTGTTTTTTTTTCTTCCTTCTATCATATGAGCAATACTGTGCTGTATTACTACAGCGGAACAAGTAGCCCCGGTGCAGTAGCCCCGCTGTCGGTGTCGTTATTCAGAAAGTAAGTGTGAAGACAACCAGCGCTACACTGTTTCTATGTATCCAGCGTTATCTAGTTATAATTTTTAAAAAAACTGCTAGCCCGAGCTGTTAACACGGGCACAGCTTTAAAGTCTACCACATGACCACCGGATAACGTTACCTGCGTCGGTCCTCACAGGGACTCGGACTGGATCGGAACACCCCGTAGAACCGTTTGCGGAAACCCCGTAGAACTGTTTGCGGAAACCCCGTAGAACCGTTCGTCGGAAACCCCGTAGAACCGTCAGTTTACATTTTCTACCGTCACAAGAAACTCAACGTCACGCTAACTTAACTAATGTACTGGCCCGACAGCCTGTGAGTGTAACGTTTTACTCATTAAATGGCCACAAAATACGCTAAAATGTCACTTCGCGGTCCCACCTGTCCGTTAGTTCCGTTATAACGACGCACTTTAATGAAAAACTTACTACGCCCAGCTAACTTGTGAAAGTGATCCTTTGTCAGGAGCAGTCCAACTACAGCGGCTCAAATGGCTTTGAACGTTTAACTGTGAGGTATGTTCATGTTTTATATCGGATCAAAGTACAAAGTAAAAGTTGTACAAGGTGGAAACAAAGACAATGCCACTCCCAGATTCTCTGGGAGTGGCATTTTATTATTATTTTATTATTATTATTATTTTTTACATGTTTTTTTTTTTTTTTTTTTTACATATATTTACTTGTTTGACTTTATGTGCACTCTGCCTGAGTTGAAAGTCTTAGTTGCAACACCATAACAAAGGAAATTACTGCATTTAAAATCTTACTTAAGCAAAAATGCCTAACTTTATTGAAAAAAATGAAGTTATAAAGCACACACACACACACACACACACACACACACACACACAAACACACACACACACACACGCACCGTGTATACAAAATAAACAGAAAATATGCAAGAAAATAAAATATTTTTCATATAATTGTATCGATCTTATATGTATTAGTTTCGATAGTTAATGCAGAATAAGCATATAATTATGTTATTGATAATGACCATACTCAAACATGATAGATTTTTGGCGGCATATATCAAATGACACCATTGCTTGTATACTAAGACATTTCTAGATACATATTAGAACATTTTAGGTTGCTAGAATATGTGTAATATTGTTATCTGTAATACAGAATTGAGATACTTTGGAGTTTTACTTTAAACAAACTATCAAAACACGTACCAGAGATCGGTGAATGACTGAAAGAGAAAGGATGACTGAAACATTCGATATGATCTAAAAGCTGTAAATAATCCCTCCTGACAGAATTCACTTTGCACGTTGGTCTCCGTACACCAGTAGCCCGATGAGAGTCACAGGGAGAAATTATTTCACTGATCTCACACCCTCATTTTACATGTTGATGATAGTCTTTTTCGATACAAACCTAGACTAAATTTATGTATCACTACCATCCATTTCAACTATTTCAAATAAGTGTGCCTATTTTTTTCTGCTGCAAAGTCACGGCTCAGGGCTCACTTACCTCGTTCTAGCCATTCAGATAGTTTTGGTTGGTAGTTTCCCCGAGTAATCCATCTTTGCGATTCCCACTGTCATCCAAATGCATGGAAGAAAATTGGTTTATAAATTACATTTTAATTATTCACAAGCAATTTATATTTCCAGGAAATGATGTTCCTGTGAGCACGGACTCTGTTTATGGTAATAGACACAAAAATGAATGATGTTCCGGGTGAGACGCTATAATCACATGAATATTACATACAGTGACAAAGTAGATTATTTTACTCATTTAGTGAACAACATGTGTAAATAGATCTTTGTGCCACGTTTAGGCTAGTTGCAAGCTGTGTGAAGATTGTCTTGAAAGTGAGCCAGTGTAGTAAATGAAAGAAATATTCTTATTAAAAGAAGTTCTTACTAAAATACATTTTGTCATCATATCGTATAAAGTAGTATGTGATTAATGGCCAGCAACAAAGTCTAATGAAGCAGCTGTTCAAGCTGCAAAGTATTTTTGTCCATCAGATAAATGTTACAGATGATACTTAGTTCCTGTTAGGCTTGAAACTATGTGTGTGTGAAACTATGTTATGTGTTCTTAATCAAACACATAACAGGAAGTACACTTGTTTGAGGTTTTTCTTTAATATTGATGATCGAGTGAGGACAGTATGAGGAGAGTTCTTAGCCCAGAGCGGCTTAAAGACTGACAGCAGTGGAAACTGGACGACTTATTTGTTCATAGCAGACAAAAAGTAAAGACTCCCAAAATATATGTAGAGAACAAAATGCAAAACTAAATATCACTAAAGATCTTAAAAGTAAAAAATAAACGTTAACAAAACTGATGCTGTGAATTAAACATTTCTAAAATAAAAACATGAATCAGCTAAATTATATATGTTACATTTTTGCATTCATCAATACCGCCTGTATAATCATTCAATCATTGAGAACAACAATGGAAATTAGTCTCTACTAATTTTTGGCCACGCTGTTAATGTTACTGTTGCTGAGATTGTTGTCTGTCGTCTGGCTGCTCTGAGGTCCTTGCTTTTCTTCTCCACATACAACATACTGTCTCCAGAGCTTCAGGTACGCCATCTTGATCTTTTGTATCTTGAACGCGTACACGACAGGGTTCACAGCCGAGTTCGCGTGAGAAAGCAGGATGCCGACGTAGATCGCCGTTGTGGGCACGTCATTCAGCTTAAAGTAAACAATGCAGTTCATAATGTGGAGAGGGAGCCAGGACAGAGCAAACAGAACCAAGACCAGAGACAGAGACCCTGCCAGCTGCTTCTCTTTCTGCAGGTAGTTCTGAGACTGTTTCTGTGGACCGTTGCCTGGTTTCTCTCGAAGGTTTCCTCGGATGATGCAGAAGATGTATCCGTACAACACAGTCATCACCAACAGAGGTGTGAGGGTGCAGAGAAAGAAGTTAAAGTAAACCAGGTAGGACATGGGGATCACGGTAATAAACCGGCAGACAATAGTAGAGTTGACTGACTCAGACAAGGTTTTGTGGTTGGGCCATCCAAGCATTGGAGCAAAACTCAGTGGTGTTGCAACAAGCCAACATGCTGCAACCACAAGCCGAGAATGTCTCTGTGTTACTGTCCTTTTGTACCTAAAAACAGAAAAGTAACAGTTGGTGTATCCTCAACACATATTTATGTATTTGAGTGTTTTGACCAAAAGGAAAATTTCAAAAAATGTTTAAAAAATATAAATTTTGTTATGAAAACGTAAAGCCTTTTTCAAGATATAAACCACCTTACAGTTCAATGACTGCATGTACTTTTACTAAAAGATATTACTGAATCCCGGATGGTGACATTTTTGTTCTGCATTCAGGAAGTATTAGTACGTCTGAAATAATCTGACCTGAGAGGGATGTTCACCCGGAGGAAGCGGTCCACTGCAATAGCCGTGAGACACAAAATTGAGACGAGGGTCAACAGGACGACCACACAGCTGATGAAGAGACAGCCGTGGAACGAAGTCTTCACTCGTCCGTCCATCACCACGGCCAACGGGATGGCCACACAGCCAACCATGAAGTCGGCCACAGCCAGACAGACAATAAGGCTGAAGGTGGGCTGTTGAATGCTTTTACTGGTCCACAGCGCCAAAACAACCAGAGCATTACCAAGACAGCAGCTGACGGCGATGAGCACCTCCAACAACGTGTAGATCACTTCACGCACATCCATTGTGAATCCTTTTATCTTTTATGGTCTATGGTGTAGCGAATCTGATTATGAGTCTGAGCATGAATGTTCTCTTGTGAAAAATGTAAGGAAATCCCCCGCCTTTTAGATTTTTAAAAAAAAAAATTTAAAAGTAGAATATGTATACGATATTTTCACGGGTCCCACAATAGATCTAACCGCAGTTGCAGTCGTATATGAGTCACTAAAAAACAAGCTATCTGGCCAAGTAAGCCACAAAGCCACATCCTTGCACCAAAGATGTGGTCCTATGTTGTGTTTATGCAGACTGTGTGGCGCGTTGCACATTTTGGTACATGTTTTGGTATTCAATAATTTCCACTTACATCTTATTTGCAATGCAAGCGCTGTTAATGGCAGTAAACGCACACACACAAACACACAGACCTCTCCACAATAACAAGACCATTTAAGCATGTTGTGTAGATATGGGAAAATATAGTATTGCAATGTTAAACTGATTTAAATGTTTCTCTGTGATGTTGGAAGCAGACGGTGTGAGGGGAAGTGAATCAAAGGACTGTTTCCTATGTATGCATATGAGGGGGGGCCGTAAACAATTCGTGAACTGATGGGTGTTGAATTCCTAGGGCAAAGGAGATTGTGACTTCTTTGAAATCAAGGACCAAGAGACGAAAGGTCTCGGATGGGCGGGTACCCACTGTTCCCTTTGTTCCACGTGGTTTGAAGGTGTGAACCTCATCGTGTATAAAAGAGAGCTGTGACTGTTGTTTCATTGAATTGTGTGTCGCAGACTGCTTTGGGTGGCTGTGGCAGACCGTTTCTTCTTGCAAGAATAAACAGACTAAAGACAATTTTTGATCCAGAGATTCCATTACTCCTTAGCAGATCAACTGAGAAAATCTTCCATTACAATACTCTCTAATAAGTCACCCAATTTTTAAATGCCTTATAATAGTTCAGATATTAAAACTATTGAAATGAGTTGAAAGTCATGTTATTAGAAAAACATGTTATTCCCCAAGTCTCTCTGGTTGGTGTTAATCCTCCTCCAGAATGACACTTTCTTCGTCTTCTCAGATTGAAATTAACAAGAAGACAATACAAATGTTAACCTTTTGAGCCCAATGCACCCCAAGACCTGCTGCGCCCATTATCAGACAAGGATCATAATCCAATTTTAAAAGACTTAATGTTTAACACTGGTAACTTCATACATATTTTAGTCCTGATATGGCACCAAGATAGAATGGGGTTTTAGCCTTCTGTGCTTTTCTCCAGTCAATTTTCTGCATTCACAAAAGATTATGAGTCAAAATCTGCAATATATTTATATATATATATTCCTTGGAATATATCAACCTGAGTTTTACCAAGTGCAGTGGCTCAGAGAATACAGTAATAATAATAATAATAATAATATTGTTAGATTGATTGCGAAGAAACGTGGTCCATGTCCTCTTAAATGGGCATCAATCAAAAAGTTTGATAAAGCCCATTAAAAAAAAAACATCCTTGTTGACCAAAGTGATTTACAGACCAGAGCAGGAAGCTAAAAATCACACAAAAGAAACACCTTCTCCATTTTTAATGAAGCCAGGATTTATATTGTTTACTGCTGCAGAGCGCTGTGCAGCAACTCAGTGTGCTCACAGACCTGAAACACATTTATAGACTTCCCAGTTGTAATGAAAAGACTAAATGTTTCTGTGATTCACATCAAATGACATGAGTGTGTCTACAAATGAACCTGACGGAGGTGAGTTTTTTTTTTTACAGAAGAGTTTACCCTTTTATCCATTGCATTCAATTTGTTTTGAGTGATTGGATTGCAAACAAAAACTTTTTCTTCTCGCCCCAACTTTAAATTGGTTTATCAAAGGCGGCCCCATTTGGGGTGAATGTGCTACTATTCACTATATTCTATAGTTCTTGACAACATGAAAGTACAGGTATAATATTGGCTCCAAGCGTGGCACAGCGGTTCATGTAATTTCTGAAAAGTTAGACCCCTTCACAACACACATATGAAACACTTCTGTTACTAATTATATTCATCGTGTCTGCATACTATTGCAGTTTAAGTGTAATGCTACTGTGAAAATTGGCTAACTAACACAATGTATTGACACATTTAAGGCTAATAGCAAAGAGACAGCCCTGTTAATAATGTTACACTTGCTTTATATCAAGCGGACATGACATGTACACACTGCAGTTAATGTGAATCTGTTAATCCCCATGTGTAGGATCACTGACATACATTCAGTCAAAAATAATGGAAACACTGTTCAATATATTGATATACAGTTAGAAATCACAAACACAGCATCCATGACACCCTAGAATTGCCTTCCCGTCACTATGACACAGCAAAATATATGATTCTGAAAAGCTTTGTGAAAGAGTTATAGCATATCCGTCAAATTGGATTGCATTAGGTTTAGCTGAATATACCATTTATTTAAATCAGGGTATGCTCTTCCCCACGGTCTTATATTTGATGTTCATCCAAAAAAACTTAATCTGGCTAAATGATAATAATTAAAAAACTATTATGTGTGATAATATACTTGATTGTGACGGTTTGATTCTGGACCGAACAAATTAGGCTTTACTTTCAAGAGGACATTTTTACATATTAAGAAAAATAAATAATGAATGACTAACTCATGGTTTTTGGGAACAGCTATTGGGGACGCTGCCGGCTCACTGTCGTGATTTATGGGACTGTTAATGAACCTTTTCAATTATGACAAGTCAAAGTGTGTGTTTGTGAGAGCCTTATTTGGCTGGAGAATGTGAAAGAGCAACACTTACCCTGACATAACCACCGCTGAGGCGCCCTTGAGACTGCAGCTTGCCAGTAGATCAGACTGGTCGTACTGGGCAGCAGTCCATCACTATAACCCTGTTTTACACTTCTACAGTAAATCACCCCACAGCTCATATTTGTCCAGCAATTGAAATAGAATAAATCATAGTGAAATTAAATTAAATCAAGTTGAATTGCTTCTTTTCAGTGGCCGGTCGCTGCTGTTTTGCAAAGAACAAAGGTACTGTCATATATTAGTTTAGCGTTAACTAGCATAAGTATAAAGTATGCAGCCTAATTTCATTAATATTGATTGATTCATACTGGATTATTATTACTATTATTGCATTGTGCACATTTCTTAAACTTTGCTGGTAAAGATGGAGCTTTATTTTGATTTTAATTACTAGATATGCTACAATGCAGCTTAACCCATAACAAAATATTATGATATATTCGTTGATTTATATTTCATAATATAAAAAGTAACTAAATCTGTCAGTTGAATGTGGAAAACACATGCTTCCAAAAAGAAGTAGGATGGAAGTAGTGCCATTTGTAATCCAGTTTCTTTTTTTTCTTTTTTTTCTCTGAATGCATTATTTACACATCAAACTATTTGTCAACAAAAACACACTTCCACTCAGCAGCGCTTCTTTTACTAACATATCTTCATCGTATATTCTCTGGTTGCCTAGCAACGCCAATTCGGAAACGGGGATTGGCTGCTTCGCTTTGAATGGCCACCATTAACAATAAATTATAATACGAGATTAAATAGTTTGCACGATACGGCTTTAAATGTAAAGTAGAACAAAAGTGTTTGTGTTGGGTTTTTTTTTGCGTGTGTTTTACATTTTTCCTTGAAACGGCTCCACAAACACGGTACTCTTCAGCTTTAGGACCCAGGGGCGCGCGGCGGCACCAGACACCGGTTGATGAGACGGTCCAGTCGGCATCATACGTCCAATTACCCGACAAAGAGCGGCTGCTCGCCCCGGTCAGCGTAGTCTCAGGTCAACTCGTCAGACGGGTAGAAGGTGGACTACAATAACCCAGAGAAGCAAGAGCAATTTCCTACCGCCTTTCTTTGTCCGTCAACCCACCCCCCCTCCCACCAGCCACCGTGGCAAGAAGACCCCTTCGCTGGTCTCACCGGCGACAACCATGAGCCAGAGATTCACCGTCTGCAAGAGCGACGGCGACCGGCGCCCCTCGGACATCCAGGGGGAGGTGAACCAGCTGTTTGAGGGGGACGAGCCCCCGAGCAGCAGCAGCGGCGGCGGCGGCGCGGAGGGGGAGGATGCTGCCGGTGCCGAGGCGGTGGTGGTGGTGCTGAAAGGTAGGGGGAGACTCCTCAGCCGGCTTCACTCAACCTCACGCTGATTGTTAGCTATGGCTTGTATGCTAGCAGTCTTGACGCCCGCCTCCTGCTCGGTGACAGGACATCGTCTGTGGACAGATGTGTGTGACTGGAATGTGTGATGTTCACAAAGGGCACTGTCTGGCCAATAAGTCATTTTGCTCATATTTGCAATGTTTCTGTTTGCATCAGGATGTCTATGTTGACAAACCAAAGCAGGGTATGTTTTTTTAAAATTAGTTTTTCAAGAGTTCTGTTAATTGTGTGTGCTTGCTCCCACTGTTGTCAATATTTACATAATGTGTTTATTCTTTTACTCCACAAATCATTAGTAGTCACTTTGAAGGGCATCAGTTAATTTGCTTAGTGACTCCATGGTCAGACAGCAGCTGATGCTCTTCATCTCTCCATCTGATTTATAGATTTATACTGTCTTATATATATAAATATATAAAAGCGGTAATGAATTCCCATGCTCGCAATTCTACTGCGTGTGAGCAGGGAAACTTCTTTATTCCCTTGAGGATGAAAAGGAAATACATCAAGTGTGTTTCAACTTTGTGGCTTGGCTTGGATATACTGTTTGAGCAAAATACTTTTATTAGGTAGTAGCTTGCAGAGTGTGTTATCTGTCTGCCACTCATGAGAATTAATTTGATTCGAAGGGCGAAAAATAGCTGGTCAAACCTTTATCTCTCCAGTTAAATTAGTGCCCCTCTGAGTCGTCCCAGTCCCGTCTACTGGGAACCAGGGCCATTGTTGTCACTCACTTGACTGAAATAATCAATGTCCTGTCAGTCATTTTCTGAATTGAATGCAGCAGTGCAGAACAAATGGTGGCAGATATTCCCATCATGCCAAAAAAAATGGAAGCCATTGCCATTGCCAATGATTAGCAGTAGAAAAGGTGCAATCATTCAGGCCCATTCAAGTGCAAATGCAGATTTAGCTGAAACTAAATCAATATATTAATACTGTTTTAACTTATGAAGACTGACATATTAATGGCAGGTCAGATTTATCAGCCAGGCTCCCTAGATTCCCATAAATACATATATATTGCAGCTCTCGATTGTCTGCGCCATTTCGTTTCTGTGCTTTTCTCTCAAGTCTACGACAGTAACAGTAGGCAAACCGTTACATATTTGGTCAGAAGCGGTCTTTTCTGGATTTATATGACTACCATTACACCTTTCACTTCATGATATATATTTGCCCCTCTCACTGGATATATGAGATGTCATCGCCTTGTCATGTCCTTCCTGCTGCGCCAAGGTTTAGCAGCGCTGACAGATTTCCGCTATTAAACCAGCCGGCCACTGAAATGAGGAATGAAAGCTTTTAATTACCAGAGCAGCACTCCCCTTCATTGCTACAGAAAGCCTTGCAGGTTCAAAACATGCCGTTTCAGTTGAATTAACATAAGCCTCCTCAGCATTTCTCTACTTGAATGCCCCAGCGTGCACCAATCATTCCTCTGGACATAAAAGATGGCTGCGTGGGTCACACACCTCACCGTCTCCTTATGTTTCCCTTAAGAGATGGAGAGCATCTTATTGAAGGACCTCCTCTCATGTACGCTATATGTTCTTGCTGAACTGCAGCCTTGTGGAGACTGAAGTCTCTGCATCCACTTTGCTGGTTGCCATAGTGACACAGTACATTTTTCATCAGCGTTGTCTCACAATAGGGGGAAAACACTCCAGATGAAGCAAGTACCTTTATGAAATCATCTCTTGCTGCGTGGTGTGGCATTTTCTCTCATGATGTTCGTTCCGTGTGGCATGGAATAGAACAAAAAGGTGAACTATATATAGACTCACCATCAGTGTTAGGATAATGATGTAGTTATAGACACTATCTATGCAAAATATTACTGGTATTAGATGTGATGAATCTGTTGGTATTTATTTACGAATTGATTTGTTTGTAAAATATTGAAGACCATTGTGAAAATTGTCCATCACAATTTCCCTAAACTAAATGCGACATTATAACATAACTACTTTTATGTGACCAAGAATCCAAAGAAATGCGTACATATTCAGTCATACGAGACAAAGAGCACAACAATCTTGACATTTGAGAAACTAAAACCAGATAATATTTGGCATTTTATCTTTATCAAATGATCCTTCTAGCAAAATAGTATTTTTTTGTTGACTGACTAATGATTAATTGACTGATCTTTGCAGTTCTAGTGCACAATGATGGATATAGCAGTAAATGTAAATCTTTCTTCCAGGGGTGCGTGGAATAAGACCTTGAACCTGTTCATGTCTGAATATATCTATGCACTTGCCGATGTAATTATGCCATTGTTAACTGTCTACCCAAGCGCCCATTCAGTCTTGTTCTTATTTTAACTGGTGGGACCCGACCAGAACAATCTCTAAATTCTCCCCCCCCCTCTGCCCTGGACCCGTGATCCGGTTTCTATTGATTCAGAGGGAGGTGTGAGCTCAGTCGGCTCGTTCAGCCAATGTAGTTGAAGATGACTGGCTGCAGCAGGGAGGAAGATCCTCGTCTGGCGGCCAAGTGCCCCCCCTGCCCTTGACCTTGCAGTGGTGTAAAGGGATATATCTTCGTTAGATCAGTCGGGCTCAGAGGATTGGGTTTCATATGGGTTCAGAATGGGCTGGGCGTTGCAGTTGGCAAAATAGTGAGGCGTTGCAAAATTCCATGTCATTCAGAAATCTTATATTCCCAACATATTTATCATTTAAGCCTGCAGTCATTGTTTTTTTTTTGACACTTGGATTGAGCACAGCTAGCTGTAAACCCAACCTAGTCATATTTTTCGCTTGACAGAGACGGCGTGCATTGATTGACATATCGCATATTATCACGTTTCTAAGGTCGGCGTAGTCTGGTGAGCATAAGCAAACATTCATTATGAGTTGTGTGTCCACCTGATGAATGCAAATAGATTATTCGCTTTCCCTCGATCTCCGTTCGGTCTCCATCGACTATGTTCACCAGCTAGTTGCTAACCTTTTTCTGTGAAACAAAGCTGATGAGAGCGACGAGTGCAAAACAGTACAGCTGTGAGCCGCAACACCCAAAGAATTAGCTGAAAGATGGTAAAAGGCCCTGTAGAGGAGAGTCACTTGATAATAATAAGTGGGTTACACATTAAATACAGTGTTTTCATCCATTTTTAATGCAATATTGATTAGAGCAGCTGTGAAATGAGAGCGTATGCTGCTCAAATAGGTTGGACTCTGACTATAACTACCTGAATGAAATATCGTTTTTACACGAGTGAGCAGACCTCCATATGTCTGAACTATTTTGGGTGATTTTGGCTGGTCTCTCTTTAACAACCCCATCTATTACTGATGCAGTCCTCCCATGCCTCGGCTCCTGCGGTTTTTAGTCAAGCTGTGATTGCTCCGACAGTCTCTAAATTTCTGTATGTGTGTACTTGCGCCGTATAGTTTTATTCATGTATCAACAGTAACTAGCGGGAGGCTCTCAAAATGAACATGTTTGACGTTCTCCAAATCTGTCCCCGGAGGATTTTGGTTCATGAGCAGAGCAGCCGACTTGGCTGAGGTTTAATCCGTGTCAGGATGTTCTGTTTCCTTGTAAGCGAATACAGTCCGGAAGACAATGACACAGCATGGGAGCCCAGCGACAACAACACCCACAACCGGATAACCTCATGAACGCAGCAACTGTTCCTTTGTCAACAAAAGCAAACATTGGGGGTTGTCAATCGCTGTCAAATCTCTCATCTTTCTTGTAAAAGATGTACTCGTCTCAATATTACTTTTGAATTAAAGTAAGCCTGCTGGTTCCGACTAAAGATGCAGATCTTAAAAAAAAACGGCCACGAATACATACTTCCATTTCATTTTTTTTTTAATTAAATCAGCATCAAATGTGGTATTTGTTGGGGGACTATTCTCCACATACTACTGTTATTAGTAAGTCAGCTGAAATCCGTATCCAGCAGTGGCTGCCAGCGATTGTGCTCCCATGATAATGGGCTGTTGGCCGACCAGACGGAGGATTGTTTGTGTGTTTATTCAGGCATTTCTGCCCCTGTGCTGTAATGAATGCCATGTAAATAATAGAGAACCTCTTTGATCTAGAGGTGCAGTCGGATGGTGAACACAGATATTGAGTCACAAAGGGCCATTGTGGATGACTCCCATTGAAGGATTAATATAGTGGGATGGCTGTTTATAGTCACGACTGGGAAGAGTGTGGACACCTGATTAGGATTTTTATGGATTATTTATCAACACCCGGAAAGCCTCGTGTAATCGCAGCTTTTCCTGTCACGACGGGAGAAATGTGATACTGAACATTGCATTTTGTTGTCGTTCACACAAAAAGAGATTAGGTTGGAGACGTGAGGTTTTGTTTGGATAAAAGCTACATTCTTTTCGTCTTTGAAATGCATGAGGGCCTCAAAGATATTTCCAAACATCGGAAGTGCAAACCCGGCTACGACATCCTTGTTTATTAGTGTTAATTCAAGACCAATTTACCAGTTTGTTTAGCATGCGTTTCATGGTTATCCAGACTTGCCCCCCTCCCGGGTCCAGGTTGTTTGGACTGTTGTTAGCTGTATTGTGTTGCTTTGAAAATACACATATCAAAGAATTTCTCTTTTCCAGCTGCCAAATAATGCTAATCGGTTTGACATTCAGTCTAATACGAGCGCCCTTTGTAGCGGTGTCTGCAGTGATTGTTATTGCAAAGGCCCTTTTACTATGAAGTGTTATGATATTTAGTCTGCCTCCTGTTGTTTTGTGCACATTGAGAAACAAACATACTTCTTGTCTGCAAAACAGGAGGCCTAATGGTTTCTATAATCAGATGCTGCTGCTAGAAACAAAAAAGGCAATCAGTCAAAACCTTGGGGTTCATAGCAGTTTAATGGGATTTAAATGATAGAGATTGCTTAGCTGAGGTCATCTCGGAGACTTTAAGGTGCTCCTTGTGCTCGGCATTGCCCTGCTTGAGATTCATAGTGCCACACTCTTGTCTTGAAGCCTTCCCAACCACATTATCAAAGCTAGGCTGGGAATTTAAACACGGGAAAGCCTTTAATGCTCGACTGGCTGTACCATCTCTGCACATTTTCTTTAACTGATGCACGTGTGTGTCTGTGTGTGTGTGCTGTAGTGGTGGTGGGAGAGGAGGATTTGGAGGCAATTGGTTGGTTTCCAAAGCACCTGGTTCCTCATTTTATCTAGTACCCTTGTTTCAATACTGTTGTTGACTGACATCTGTCTCAATGCAACACAATGAACGTGTCTAGGTTTGTGTCCATGTCATGTGCTCGGATTGGAAAATATACTGCACTTTGTGACACTACAATGCACAAGGGCAGAACATAATATACATTGTTGTTGATAGTGAGTGAGGCAATTCCAAGAACGTTCTTTTAACGGTTACATTTTCTTTTTGTATAACATCCGTCAGTGGAAAATAGAGATGCATCGATGCCGATATCGGTCCGATTCTGACTGACAATGAGCCGATCTGGTATGGGGTAACATTATTCTAATAAATAGCAAGTCAGTACATTTATATCTATGTATTTATTTGTTATATTTTGTTTCATAAAGTAATGTTTAAGTGGAGCCGGATGTTGTCTTACACATACAATAATGATCCCAGTCACTTCTACTCCAGTGAGTTATTCATTAATGGCTGGAATTGGATTACTCGCTACCGGCTGATACCCAAAGACCAAATATTATTATTGTGACTGGAAAATGTGGGATTAGTGCATTCCTGGTGGAAAACTATCATTTCCGTTTGGTGCAAACAGTGAAGTACCTCTCGTTTCTTTTGCATTACCTGCCACAAAAATGAGCTGTGAAGATAAATCGAAATTGTTTAAATGAAATACTTTTCTCTGCACCCAGTAAACCTCGTTAACCTTCCACTTAGCTTTCGTTGTCTTCCCGTCCATCTGTCCTCCTCCTGCTGTAATGGCATTTAATGGTTTGAATCCCCCCCCCCTTCACCCCTCCACCCCAGAAGAGCCATTGATTTGTCATCTAAGCGAGCCATTAAATGCCATGGCTCCACCGCCATCATTCACTCTGTTCTTCTGCCACACATGGGACCAGCAATAACGTGCGGATCGATACAGCTCATACACCATTACCTATGTATGTCCAGCCGCTGTCTAATTATCCGTTCAAATTGAATCAAGTGATTAGAGGCTTCTTCGGGGGGATGGGGAGTGAGACGTACGGTTTACCAGAGAGGTGTGGTGACATTCAGCAGACAGCAGAGGGCAGCCAGTTTAATGTTTTAAAGTTGGAGACACATGAGGCTAGATGTGCAGCTTCTGCAGAGCGCTCGAGAAATCCTTCATCCTTTTGGTTTCGACATTTTATGTCAACATTCAACAGACATCTGTAGTTCAAACAGCTGCTTCTTGCATGTGCAGAATGTGTTAAAGTCCATCGGAATTGAATCGAAAAAGGCTGAACGTGACAAATGAATTGCTCTGCAGCGACCCAGACAAGTGTGTTTCTCCGCTGAGGCAACAGGGGGCAGTCATGTCCTAATCAAGACGGCCAACATCTCCTATATTCCCTTCAGTCTGAAATCATGTGGTCGAAAAAAACTGATCCAAGAGAGAAGATCAGGAAGCCAGCGAATTACACAACAGTCTGTGTTGTGTGTGTGTGTGTGTGTGTGTGTGTGTGTGTGTGTACGAAGGTGCGCGTTAGGCATACGGCAAGTGAACAGAGCGAGCGTGTGCGCGTGTGTGTATTCTTGTACGTGTCTCTGTGCGCTCGTGTGAGGATAGAAGGATGAAGTAGTAAGAGAGAGAAAAAGGTAACAGCTCAAGAGGGGGAGTAAACCTCCCTTAGCCCAGAAATCCTCGTGCCATTATGTAACTGTGTCTGCAAATGGGGGGAGGTGTGCACGTGTGTGCGTCTGTGTCTGTGTGTGTGTGTGTGTGTGTGTGTGTGTGTGTGTGCACGCACGGTGGGGGATTGGGACCAATTGATAGAAAGTGACAAAATCCTCCTCACATGCAGGCAGGCTGCAGGGCAGACCTCAGTGATACTAACATGGGATGAAGGAGGGGAGAGAGGAGGAGGAGGAGGGGAAACCTCAGCGGGGGGGAGAGGTAGAGCGTTCCTCCTCGACCACGCAACTCGGACGATGACACATCCGCCACAGGTCCACAGATCCAGCGACTTGGACAACCGCAGCTCGTTCCGCGGCACACGGCCTGATCTGCAACCTTTACGCTGGAGATTTCTAGCGTGTCTGTGTTCTCACGTAGTCACGAGCATTAACATCCCACATCCAGAGCAGCCTGTCGGGCTGGTTTCACGGCGTCCTGTGAGAAACGGCCACGAATGTCTTCAGAAAGGTCTTTTTCCAGAAATGTTCTCACGCTGCATTTCGTGTGTATTCTCTATTTTATTCTCGCGGACCAGAAATAGGGCGCGGATGTTTCCTGGCATTGTTTCCTGCATATTGCATATTTAGCATTGTATTCACTGAAACAATTTGTCGCTTTAATTGATTAGTCAGTCGACAGAATATGGCAAAGACTTCACTGGTTTCAGCCACTAAAATGTGAATATTTGTTGTGTGTGTAGTCTTAGTCTAAACAAACATGGGTTCTCATGATAGGTCTTTGACTTATTTATAATTCAAATAATTGTTACAACAATATGATGCTACCATTAAAGCCTAGAAGGAAGAATATTCTTCTGTGAGGTTGTTTGGGGATCAAATTCAAACTTGAACGGGATGAAATAATGTGGATTTTACCTGCGATGACGGTCGATCTTCACCCCCGTCTCCTGTTCCATCGCATATCAGTGACATAGCTGTAATTTAGGTTTGGTTTTTGCGTTGCATGTGTCACAGCCGGCATATCATGGCATTGCAGTTAGTTTCATCACTCTGAATGTATTCATTAGTCCCGTGGGATCCAACTTTACTCGGCTCAACGCCGTCAGGATCTGTGGGCAGTGAAGTCTCCAAGGACTCTTCTGCTCACATTTATCAGCTGAACCCAGGGGGGGAGATTCACTAAACACTTTTGTGTAGCAAAGTTTGTTGTAATATTTCCCACCAAAACAAAAATCAGCTCTATTTCAACTATATTTTAGAAGCTACTAAATGAGACAATGACTGGGCATAAGCTACCTTTTTTAATTTCAGTATGTTCATTTGTTAGACACAGGATGCCACCTGAATGTAAGAGATGTGTGTGTGTGTGTGTTTATGTTTATTACGGTCTGATTTTGGAAGCAGAGCACGCTCCATCTACTGAGGCGATGGAGGCAAAGAGCAGCGGTCCAAAGATGCAGGTCATGGATCCCCACGGGCCTGGGCTGGTATTCAGGAATTATACCAGGCCTTCCTGTCCCCCGGGACCTCCGCTCTGTGTTCTCTCTCTCCCTTTCTTTCTCTCTCTCCGGCCGGGAAACAATTTGGGGCGATGGTGGGAGCATCATTTTGGTCCTGAAAAGGTGAACTGTAAAGGAAAAGTTATATGACGTAAGAGCTGTGCCACCAGCTAAATTCGTTTTAATTATGTGCCCTCGAATTAGAGTTTTGCTTTGGGAATTTTAGTAATGTTTTTGGCTGGCTGGCTGGCTGGCAGGCAGGCACGATGCCATAGTGCTGCAGCAGGCGAGAGGGAGAAGGATGGGCCTTGGCCCCATGTGTGTGCCTCACCGGAGTCGTTCCACTGCCCAGGTCTCTCTACAGTCCACAGGTTCTGTCAGCTCGTCACGCTCAGATGGGGTTACACTCTCCATCACCATTACCATGCATGCCACTGCTGTGGCGCAATGTCAAGAGGGTGACTGCAGAGCCGGCCTGGCTGAACAAGATTTCCAATAACTTCTAATTGTCTTAGACTACATACATCGATTTTGCTCAGAAAAAGGAGATCGTGGCAATTAATATCTTTTAAAAATCCGTTGTTTGCCTTTATGACAGTTCACCACACACCATTACGTTGGCTGGTGCTCTAAATAGGTTAAATAGTCACAGGTTGTCACGTCGGATTCAGACCCTGCAGTTCTGCTCATGTCAACAAGCGCCACCTACAGGCAAGGAAAGTAGTTCCAGCAGCAAAACTAGACAGGAGGTGGAAGGTCGTCACAGAAGTCATTTGTTTTAACGATGATATCGAAACCAACGCTTCATTAAAATGCTCATAGTGTTATATAATAGTCCACTGCAGAACATAGAATATGTTTTTTATTTGCAGTACATCGATGCAAACAAATTTGACTCCACTCAACATCAGAATCTGACGGTTGCTGGCGGGTACGACTTCTGTTCGGTTGTAATTTAAAATGTCCTCATAGTTTCACAGTACATTCTTTCATAATCACTGAACATTTTCATATTAGAGAAGTTGAAGTAGGTGTATTGCGCACTATGTATATGCAGACACTAATGAGCTTCATACTACTTCTGCTACATCTCCAATTACTTGTAATCACTTTTAGTACTTAGTTTGATCTTAGTAATACACTTAAGCAAGACATTATTATATAGTGTTTGTTATAGTGGGCTATTATTTATTCATGTGTTCATTTTATTCAAATTAGGCTTCACAGAATGGCAACTTGCATTGCATGCATGTTGCCACAGATACAAGCATATATACCTACATGCCCTAATAAAGGTTAAACAATGTATAATTGGACAGATAGAAAATATTTTTTGACTTTAAGTCCTGTAGAATACGCTTATATAGATGGATGAACACAGTTGTTGGACGTTATTCTGAGCTTTCTTCTGCCAGTAGACTGTGTTCAATGGAGCTGTGCTCACGTTTTGAGCATTTAGCCATCTCAACATATACTCTGAACAGTGATTCTATGATTTACAATGCTTTTAAGTTACAAGACTCCATCCCTAACATGTTTTCCTTCTTTTAAAACATCCAATTAAAATGAATAGACAGACACATGGCACTTCAACTTCAACTTTGGGAAGTTGTTGGAGGTTTCATGGTGTGAATCAACTACTGTGAGCCTTTGAAAACTTTTGTATATATTATATATCTTTTTTTAAGGAACATCAGTTGCTTGTAAGACATTACAGCATCACTGATATCTTGCAAGCTTTTACTTTTGTTTTCACATGAAGCACTTTGGTTCCATTACTTGGCCCACGATGTCAGCTGACTTCAAATGCGCTGTACACTTCAACATCTGAGTTAAAAAGATGCTAATGTGACTTGACATGCCTCCGCCTTTTGGGTGAAAATAATGCTTTTCTGTTAGATTCCAGCCGCACCAAGCCTCTTGATTTCATTTCACCATATTAAAGTAGACGGAGTATAACATCTTGTGCTCTCATGGCTGTTTTAAATAGCATACCACAGCATTCATATGCATCAGCTCGTGGCAAAATAAACGCATAACATCAAACTGTGTAGGATGCCACG
Organism: Clinocottus analis; assembly: GCF_023055335.1. NCBI lineage: Eukaryota > Metazoa > Chordata > Actinopteri > Perciformes > Cottidae > Clinocottus > Clinocottus analis. Next base: position 19,679,121 of record NW_027176042.1, read on the forward strand.
CAATAAAAAGACACATGAATGGTAAATATGGTGATGATAATATTTGATCACATATTCCATAAATTGTTAATATGTCTTCCGGCCTCTACACTCCATAAATGTCAAATCTCAGCAACTAAGAAGCTTTGACTTCCCTCATGTATTTACCACATTGGTGGGTTGTTCATGTGTGCACAGCTTGTACTGTAATTATGATATTTCCAAGAGCATTTGAACACAGCCCCGGTTATCCTCAATGATGCATTCATGCAAGATGGTGAAATGTGTAATTTCAAGCTTCAAGGTGAGCAGAGTTACAGTACAATGTGACATGGTGGATTAAAGCTGTGAATGTAAACGTGTTGAGAAGCTGACAATAGATATTGAAAAGAAAAAAAAAATAATAATAGATGCAGCACACGTAATGAATGTTTCCACAATGATGGCCGACAGAAAGAGGCACACGGCAAATCATTGGACAACAAACAGGCAGACCAGGTGTGGTGCTTCTGTGACGGCTGAAAACATCAATTGATTATTCAGTCAGCATCAGCAACAATTTATAACATCCAGTTTTGATCATCAGTTTTTTATTGCAAAAATCTGGCAAAACATAACTGGTGACCACCTCTTGAATGTGAATATCTTCTTGTTTCCTTGTTTGACAATTGACTGTACCAATTGAGTGGATACCTTCTGGGTTTTGACTTTTGGTTAAAAAAAAAAAGATGTATTGACCAACTGATCAGAAAGTAGAGGAAAAACGGCGTTTGCAACTTCTCAGATGCCGAGATGACTCATTGAGATTCTTTGTTGGGCCCGATCAACTATGCGTGGGAGTCATCAGAGGTCCCACGTTTCGCTTTCCGATTCAATACTATCACGATACTACAATATATAGAGTATTGGGATATATTGAGTATTGCGATATATTACCTCTTTTCCACCACAAATTGTCCCCAAAGGAAAACTTTGTCAGCTATTGTATCTTAGAAGATAACGTTTTCAGTCAGTCAAAAAGTTTATAATTGATATCATAAAAGATCGATACTAGGCTTCCGTGTATCGATAAAATATCGCCACGCAAAATATCGCGATATGTTTTTTTATGCTGTATCGATTTTTCGATACCACCACCCCTACGATCAACCGTACATAACACGAACATAATACATTCACAGGGATATATATATATATATATATATATATATATATATATATATATATATATATATATATATATATATATATATATATCCCCTAACCTTCACTCCTCCATCCGCGGCCTCCACAGACCCCAGAGGTAAACATTTGTCGTATCTCACAGGCTTTTCATTTTTCACGACGAGTCTATTATTTAGTTCCTGATTAGTTCCATATTATTGTTTTCCGTTTCAATTAGTGCTTTTTAAAAGTGCAATCTTCATTCTACCCCGCCTTCCACTCATCTGTTCATCTTCCTCTGCGAGTGCACTGATGTTTATTTAGACACACGGCCACGATAGCCACTCTGGGAATCAGCCCTACAGTTGCTCTTAGAGTGGATTGAATCATGCCAACCCGCTAATCCTTTCCCTTTTCTTTCCCTCTGTGTCGTTTGCTCTCTTTTCTCACCTTCCCTTTTCATGTCACGTGACCTTCCCTTTATCTGCCTGCCAAAAGCTGAGTGCCTCTGGAGTTGTTTCACCGTTGAGTATTTGAAGAATGCACATCATGAGCCTCTGTCTCCGCAGTCATTTGTTTCTGCACCCTGCGCTTGTTGCCGGCCAGGTAAACTGCAGACCGCTCTGCCGCGTGCATGCATGATCCATCTTCATCATTTGTCCACTTGATGTGTGTTCAACGGCCCACTCTCAATCACCTCTTTGCTCAGAATTTCACACACAGCACCTTTTATTTCACCTGCATCCAAATACTCTGTCTTTTCTAGCCCCCACCTCCCCCCCACCCTCTTTTCCTCTTTCTCCTCGTGGTATGTTCATTCAGCTCGGGGCCACTTCGCCTGTCTGGCTCGCTGAATGGATGGCAAAAATCACCTGTGTGTGAATGGGTGTTTGGTTGGCTTGCTTTGTTAATGGTGTGTGCAGAGGATGATAGGTAGGACTGCTCTGCCTGCATTTTGTGAGTGCAGTCAAAGAAGCGTGCAGATGTGTGTGTCTTCGTAGCGGCAGGGATCAGGATTGTCCCTGTGAATGAAGACTAAAAAAGAAAAGGGGAAAAAGAAAGTGGAAAAACAGTGTGAGCAAAAGCTGGATGGATGTCAAATAGGTTTAGTTGTACCTCTCTCTCTTTCTCTTTCTTGCTCTCTCTCTCTCTCTCTCACACACACACACACACACACACACACACACACACACACACACACACACACACACACACACACACACACCTCTCCACTCTCTCCATCCGCCTAGCTGCGATCTTTCTTGTTCTCTTTCTCCCTCTTGATAAAGTCTCCTTTTTGCCTTTTGCTGTTACCCCCCTCTCTCTGTATTTTTTGACTCCCTCTCTTTCCTCTCCTCTCTATCTTTCTTTCTCTCTCTGTCTCTACCCACCCCCTCACTCTTACACCCTCTCTCCCCTTGGTTTTGGTGCATTGCAGTGGCTCCACCACCACATTGGAGACACAACAGCCTTGGCAAACGAGGTCTCTCTCTCTCTCTCTCTCTCTCTCTCTCTCTCTCTCTCTCTCTCTCTCTCTCTCTCTCTCTGTCTCTCTCTCTCTCTCTCTCTCACACTCACACTCACACTCGCACACACACTTTCTACTTTCTATTCTCTTGTTTTAGCCCCAATTTCCCATCTCTTTCACTTTCGTATACTCTCTCAAGGCTTATCGAGAGCGAGAGACAAAGCCTGGAGAATGAGCGGAACAGTAACCTCAACCATTTCCATATCAAAAAGCTGCACAAGATTTGAAATAAAAGCCACAAACCCAATCCTTTGCCCTCATTCTTGCGAGGGAAAGACTTGCAGATTTCTATATGCACACACGCCACAGCCTTCAGAAGCCCCGTGCTTCTCAAACAGTTGCAAGGCAACCACCTCTTCAGTTTTCACATAATGGATTGCTCTGTTCTGGGGAATAAAGACACTTCTTAGATCTTGAGCGGACAAAGACTTTGTAAAATTCTCTGTTTGTGTCATCTATCACACCTGAATAGACTACCAGACGAGGGGCACCGCACTGTAGGAGGTGACTGTCAAAGCATCAATCCTGCTCCACTCTTCGCCGTTCCCGATCCACCAGCACTGATTAAACATACATTTGATGAGGGATTCTTCTCCAGTATCATGTATCCTCTGCTGGATATACCAACAAACTCACAAAAGGATTCCAGTATCACACTCGCAGTATAATGATCTCACATCTTTCAACGCCTCTGTGTTATTTCATATGTTTCTACTAAGGCGTCAGTGACTTTGGGTGTTAAAAAAAAGATCAGTTAAACACCTTCAGACGACGCTGCAACAGGTCTTCATGTTTCTTTTTCTTTACCAGCCGTGACAGCAACTCTGGTATTGTTTTCACCTCGGGAGTCCGCGTGAGTGTCGTCATGCCAAGATGTGGTTCTGGAGACACCTACTGTTGCGGGAGCCGCCACAGAGGAGCTACCACAGAGGCGGTTTTGAGTATTTTGCCAGGTGTTTAGGTTTCTGTCTGTGGCCGCGATAGTGTTGCAACCGTTGTAAGATAAGATACAGCAATGGAACTTTCCAGATGTGCAGTCCGAAAATTGAAATGAAGATTGAGTTTAAAGATGGCCATTGTGTGAAAACCAAATGTGTGCAAATATGTGTTATTTATTTGTAAGTCACTTCTGTTGTTAAAATAATTTGAGTGAATTATCTGCTTCCCAATTAACACGGAGAGTTATTTTGTATTTTTCCTGTTATGTGGAATGTCAAAACAGAGAAAAATAGTTTTTCCTTGCACATCATTGTGGTAGGTTTCATGATGGGAGGTTTCCAAAATAACCGAGTAGTAAAATAGGAGTAAATGTGTATTTGTCTTGTTTGGTGTTTATGTATTATATGTGTGTTATATATCCATCTTGACTTAGTTTTGTGAATTTGTTTTGTGTTTCTTTTTTATATGTATTTTCAGGCCGCCATAAAAAAAAAACTGGCCTCTCCGGCTAACTGGCCCCTTACAGTGTACTGGTGATCAGTGTGCATTGACCCTGTAAAATAAACAAATAAATGAAATAAATAGTTTACTAGTAGTTACTATAATCTACTGATTTCTTTAACGTATTGTAGTTTATGATTGTTGAGTTCAAATTACATTACCTTGTCAAAAGGGAAAAAAAGAGAAAAGAAAGAAAAGACTGCAATTCCCATGAAGCACCGCCAGAAGGCCAGTGCATGCTGCTGATTGTTTTAAGTTGCAGCACCTGTGAAAGGAAGGTCACAGCGAAACATTTCAGCAGAGTCAACTTGTGGTACAACCAAAGAAGCCACTGGTAATGAAGCTATTTATTTTGTTTTGTTGGCTGGAAATTGTTCAAAGTGTATTTCCACGTTCGTATAACTTTTTTGCTTTTTTTGTGTTCAAAGGTATTCAACCTAAATGGACTACCAGTAATTGCAAATAATAAGAGGAAGAATAAAGTTCAAGCTGTGTTGGAAAGAGTTGTCCTTTGGACCAAGTGTACCAGCCATTCAAGTTGGGCAAGAGTTGGCGAAAATTGCGTAGAACTTGACAATGATATAAAAAAATTAGGGGTCAATAAATAATAATATTGAACCGTTTCATCAAGTTTATGTCACTAAAGCACTTGAATAAATACTGCCTTCCTACTGGATGCCCCCGCCCCCTTTCTATTAACACATCTTATTCAGTCCTAGCTATTTGATGGCTTTCAGATCACTTTAACTTCATATTTTTATCTTATTTTTATAACAAAATATACTTACAACCAAGACTTTAACGTGGGGCGTGCAAATCTACTGATCAAGACAGACACATGATGCTGTATAGTACACTACTGTGTCGTTGGGTGCACTGGATTTCAGTGTAAGCATTTCCTGTATTGGTTATACTTTTAAAGTCTCTACAAACCACACAGGGAGAAATGTAAATTCAGGAAACTGTCAAAGTGAATCGTGTTTTTTTGTCGAGGATTATTTTCAGCTGCGGATTAATACACATTTGGTGCTCTGGTGATTATTTACAGCAGCAGGACGGTGTATTTGGGATCATCTGAGAATAAACTACAGTGGTTGTGTTCATCCATCACAATGAACGGACACGCCAGACGGCCGTGTAGCTCACTGATATAATGGAGGTCTATTACACGGAGGCATAAGTTATATTGGGCCCTGGCTTCGCAAGCACTCTATTTTGGCAGGATCAAGCCATTGTTGGTTTTGATCTATATATAAATATAACATATTGCCAGCCCTACCCTATAAAGCTGCAGTGTGTACAATTTGGCGACATCCAGTGGCGAGGATGCACATTGTAACCAACTTAAACTTTTTTTAGAGTGCCATACATGTGAACGTGAAAATGCGAAGAGTCCAATCCGGAGCCAGTGTTTGGGTTTGTCTCTTCTGGGCTACTGTAGAAAATGGCAGCTGGCTCCCTGAAGACAATCCGCCTAATTTCAGGTTATTTTACCCTCAAGAAAATCTACCTATTAATGTTATATTCCATTTCTGCCACTGGATCTCCTATGAACGCGACACACCGTACCTTTAAGAACAGACGAGAACCAGGCTCATAATGTTTATTCTGATCTGGAATCAGTTCATTCGTCACGTTCTGAGGGCAGTTAGCGGCACGTTTGCCCATCTCTGCCACACAGGACTGGATGGGGCAAACCCTGTGAAGCATCCCTCGTTATAATCCCAGCTATTTAAGGATAACACTCCCACTTGTGAAAACCCAAAGCCGAGCCTGTGATTTCGAATTCCATGCATGCGTTATGTAATGCTTTTGTCTTTCATGCTTGAACTCCTCTCCAGGCACAGCCATAGTTTATTAATGAAAGGGATTGCATGATTGGGGGGTTGGTTGTCTGTGTGTTCGTGTATTTGCATCAGCGAACAATAGTTTGTCGTATCTGTGTGTGCATGCCTGTGTGGGCAGCGAGTGTACTGTATGCGTGTCTCTATGTACTCACGTGTGTGTGTGTGTGTGTGTGAGTGGGAGGAGATTGTGGGGATTCCTGTGCACTTGACATGAGAAGCATGACAACATGGCCACCCACGACCATGATAGGTCAGGGTTTGTCTCCCCCCAAAGACCGTATAATGGCCTGTCACAGTTTGCACGGATTACCCACTTATGCCAGTTGACATATGTGACATGGTATGTGCGCGGACTGAAAAGCTCACAAACCAAGTAGAGACGAATAACAAAGAGTCGTTGCTCACTGTTGTAGATGACAAAGTAGAACTGTGCTGCTGTACACTAAGTGTTGTTGTCCTGTTTCTTCTCGTGAATTATTCACACATCCTGTCTTGTTGAAGCCGTCATCTGGGTTACACTTGGTAGCTTTGCAGCCAGTCGCCGAGCAGGATACATTAAAGAGGCTCACATATATAGTTTTTCCCTCACACTGACGAATTTGAGGCCAAGTTGAGAAGCGGCGATACTCAAGTTTTTGAATCGTACGACAAATGTTAATGTTGATCCTAAGTTTCTGTGTTAATATATTTGTTTATATGTATCTTGTTTATTTGTATGTAATAATGTGCATGTTTTACGAGAGCAATGTGTAATCTGAGTCAAAGAAACACGGCATTCGCTTGTCTTTTGTCGGAAAGAGGCGAAACTGTTCCTTCCCCCGGTGATCACGTGTCTTTTTAAACATCTCATCAAGCCCTCTTGCTCGTCGTGTTGCCTCTATGTACTGCGTGTGCATTTACTGACTTGGTCGAAAACGCTGAAAAATTACGTAATTAAAAAAAAAAAAAAAAGAGAAGAAGACAGACCTCAAAAGGGCAGCCATGAGGAAATGGATTATGTAAGCTTTGATCAATGGCTCGTCGAAGCTTTTACGCCGTGGAGCGGCTCCAAGTGCTCATCACGCTTCCAACTTCTCGGTCAAATTAAAACATGCCCCTCGTGCTCGTCAGCGGCTCATGTTGGAAGCTGTCATTCGCCATCTCCGTCCGTCTCTGGGCCCAGAAGTGGGGGCCTGTCTTGGCAGGGGTTGGCTTTTAATTGAAATTGATTTTGTCTCCAGCGAAGGAAGCTGATGTAATAGATAGGCAATGTCTCGTAGCTGCCTGAACATCTCCCATTGGGCCCTAATGGGTTTTGAAGGCTCATAAGTCTAGAATTGTACAAAACAAAAGCCTCTTTTCTTCACCTGCTCTTATGACAGAAGCATCGGCAGAAAAATACACACAGATGCATGTCAGAGTGCCAAATACATCCTTCCAGGAAGCGACGACTGTTGCATTTTATGTTCATTGCCACTCATTTATGGCAATTTGTCTGCCTCACTTGCTGTGTAAACATCTAATGAAGCCATTATTTCAGCTTTAGCTGTTCCCTTCACCGCTCTCGTTTTATTACCTCTCTCGCCTGTCTCTCCATATCCCTCACTTTCTCTTTTATCGTGTGACTATTCACCGTCTGTGTAGGTGTGTATCAGTGGAAAATTGCTTCTTCTTTTTGCTCTCTCTTCAAGTGGGAAAGTAGTGACGAGGCGTTGAAGTGCGTGGAGGCTTGTCCTTCGGCATTAGGCTCAGATTGGCCGAGTGCAATTGTCCGGGCTCTTTGTGTACGCCTCTAATTGAATTGAATCAGACCAATTGAACCTCCCAAACTGCTTCCTATTGAGTCAGATGCCGAGGTGAGTGTATTCATCACTTTTCCCCGCCGCGCTGAAAGGAAAGCCACTTGCTCTTTCTCATACCAGGTGTTTCGGCAGGTCAAAGCAGAACCGGTGCCACGGGTTCTGCTGCTCGAGCTTTGTCGCGATTGATGGCTTCACGCCCCGACACCTCAGCGAGCTCAACACAAAACCTCTCTTTCTACACGGCTAAAGGTCTTTGTCCGTCATAATCTCCTACACAGCCCTGTGTTATGGATCGGACAGTCGAATCCCAATAGTGGTCAAACATTTTGTTTCCTCGTTCCTGTGAGAGACTTTGGCAGAGGAAAAAGAAGACACAAAGAATTCCCTGTAACGAGATGTTCACACATTTTCTGCCTCTCTGCTTTTCTCACCCATTATTCAGAGAAGGAAACCAGCAGCAACGTCACAGTGTGCTATAAATGGATGTGCCTAGGATGCCGTGTAGTCAAGGAAACCATTTAAAATAGATGTTTATTTCTTTTTCTTTTGACAGAGGAGCGCTCCCGTGTGCTCCAAGCGGGGCTGAGCTGAGTGATGCATGTAAAAGATGAATCGAATAAACGTTGTTCTCTTGATATTTAAAAACAGTCGTAGAAACAAAAATGACTTCACGAGGTCTCCCGAAGATTTCATTAGTGCCCGATTCAGTGGAGTTCCTCCTGCCTCTGACTTTTGCCGCTCTGATTTGGCTTCTCCTTGGCAACGAACGCGATGTGGGTGATTTACAGAGTGATTCATCTCACTACTGTGGTATTTGGCTCAGTCATCGAGCAGCAGCACACAAACTAGCCTACTCTCATCCTGTGTGTAGGATCCCGGCTCCAACGTCACTCTGAGAGCTGCACCTTCAGAATTAATCACAGATATTTAGTGGGTCTGTGTGTAAAGCTGGAGGAGTCATATTAAGCGTTTTGCAGTGGAACATTGAAAAGGGGCACATTTAAGACAATGCATTTGGAGGTTGCAACTTTATATCAGCTCATGCTTTTTCTATTTTTTTTTATTGGCATTAAAGATGCTGTTTATCCACCAGAAAAAAAAAGTGTTTTTGCCCGTCCTTAGGTTCATTATCTTTTCCCTGCCGCCTACTAATTCTGTGCCCTCAGCTGCAGCTCGAGATTATTGCATGTTGCAATTAGTACTCGCATCATTTTTTCGGTGCCACTCTGTACACAGTACAGTAGATTTCATGCCTCAGACCTTCCACCAGCCCCCTTCTTTAGGCTGTGTTTATCCCCCCCATCCCCATCCCCATCCGAACAAACGCACGTTAATTAATGAAAGGATAATTAGCCGTGCTAATTAGCGAGCTGTTAAAATCTCTGAAAGTGCATTCGTCTGACTCGGACACCAGTCCTCACACCTTCAAAATAATTTGGTTTGTGCTTCCCCCTTGTGAATGTATAAGCGGCTTATGCATTTGCCAAACATTGATTTGATCTTCTCCGCTGACACGTGCACACTGTGATGGTCATGCTTGTAATCCTGTTGGCTAAATATGCTTAGCTGTGAAAGCAGATTAAGACATGGCTCTGTTTTCTTGGCCAGATATTCCCAGTGGCCCGGGTGATCTAAGCAGGAGCTTTGAAACATCTGTCCAGTGTTGTTGTGTCTAAGGATGACCGAAGGCTGATGTACGATCAAGTGAAGTATAAAACACAATAAGCATTGCTCATGTTACTCTTATTATTCATTTCAGGGGAAAAGGCATTCCTTGTAACTCTAGATATTGCCTCCTAATCATCAGATGTTTTCTTCGGTATCAAAGTAAACTGATATTGTCTGGACATGGTTACAGTGCAAAGGAAGTGCTACCCCCCCCCCCCCCGTGCAAGTGATTGACATGTGCGTAGGAAAGAGGGCATTACAAGCAGATGACGTGTATAACTATACCTTTTTAGAAATCAAAGAGTGCACCTATCTTAAATCTGCTTACTTTCCCAGCTAAACTTTTCCTTCGGTTTACAAGTCTTCTCATTAATTCTTTTGTGCCGTCAATAGATGTTGTTGTAAAGAACAGCTATGACTCAGATTTAAGCATGAAAAGGAACACCGCGTGCTGTGCTAGAAGTCTTTCACCCTCGAGTCCAAGACGTTACTCTGCAAAGGTAAATCAACCCGTCTCGGGTTACTGCGTTTCTGTAAACATGAAGTGCTCCGCACCTAATTACAAATCTTTTGCAGTCGTGCTGTAGTCGGGGGAAGATTGCAAAAAGGCCTGCACATAAATCAGCTGAAAGTTAACCAACAACATGAAGAAGTTGTAGACTAGGATGAGGCATCTGCAGCAGACTGATAGGCATACGACTGTTAAAACAAACTAGTGGTGCGCCGTACAGACCGAAACTAGTGAGGTATTGCAGTGCCCTGCTGGGGTTTCATCAGCTGTTTTACCAAAAGTTAAACATCAAGGAACTCACATAAACTCACTTAAAGGGACATTGGATTACGGCATAACGTGCATTTTATTAATTCATTAATTTATCATTATTAGAAGTTTCATGAGGTTTTAGAATATTGCCATGGTATCATTTCAGTTTCTGTAACGAACTATTCATTGTACCAAAGTCACATGTTTTTTGCTAGTCTTGACAGCCAGCACAGACCAACAGGTTTCTCTCTCATTTACCATTCGGCTAAATCCGACCTTTTCCTGCGAGCAGCTTTCTCATAGAGCAGACTGCCAGAGGCCTGACTGACTGTCAGTCGAGCAAGGTGAGAGCGGCGTGCCTGGTGAAGGCCGCATGCGGCCGAGGAGGGGCAGCGGACTGGAAGAGGGCATAGCGCTGGCAGTGGGCACCAAAGCCTGGCACATGAGCAGCCGAGTGGAAAAGGGCAGTCTGGTGAATCGGATGCTGGGCAGTGACGGATGGAGGATGGATACGAGAAGGTACCGACACAAATGGTGAATATAATGTGAAAAAAAAGGAGGATTTCCGGATTCTGAGGAGAAACGTCTCCTTTCCTTCTGTGTGTTAACACATAATGCAGTTGGATCGTATTTGGTCAATGATCCGTAAACATTGTATAGAATCGACTATTTTATACCAAAAAAAGTGTACGCGAAGCTGAAACCCGCGTTGCTCCCCAGAATAAAAGCGGATTACACTTTGGTGTAAAGGACTGTGAATAGATATCCGACTACTCACAAATCTAGTCTTGCAAATTAGGATTGGACGACAAATGCGAACGTTTCATCTTGTCGGATCACATCAAACATGATCAGAGCCAGCAGGACTCGCGAGTGTCTGAAAAGAAAAATCCCTCACCCCCTACTTAAAGACACGGTCCATAAATAAAGGCTATCCGCATGAGGCCAATCGTACAACACACACACACCCAAACACACACACACACACACACACACACACACACACACAAAGCAAACACATTGCAGCAAATCCATGCTGTGGTGTTTACACGAAGATAAAACGGCGAGGAAGATGAGACGGTGAGAGGAAGGAAAAAGAGAAGGAAGGAGCGATACACAGAGAGAGAGACAGAGAGAGAGAGAGAGAGAGAGAGAGAGAGAGAGAGTGAGAGAGAGAATGGCAGACCCACTGCTTGCTATATTGGACAGGAGTGCCGTTGCCATGGCAACCGGCAGCCCTGGATTGGTATTTGGAGCAGCGAGGGGAATTACTGCAGAGGATTTGATGTTCAGTACACATCTGGGGTCAGCTAATATGGCGCTACAATCGGCTCCTTTGCTCCCCCCCCCCCCCCCACCTCCCCCTCCGCGCCGTGCTCGCAATCCCTCGTTTGGGACCCGGCGGCTGGCACCCGGAGCCACCGGCGTCCAAAAATCTCTCACCGAGTGCCAGATTAACCGACGGTCCTCTTCATCCTGACAGATGTTCGCGCTGCCAAGTACAATGTCGGATTGGCAGATGTAAACAGAGCGCGCGTTAGTTTCAGGGTCGCTCTCATTATTGGCTGTGTGAAAATGGACGTCCGGTCTTTTCTTTTTTCTTCTTTTTTAAAGCTGCGCTGCAGAGTTCAAGGTCAGACTGTATATGAATGATCAGAAACGGCAGAAATGCAGTCGGATGTTACATAATTATCGATGTGCTGTTTTCACTGTCACGAGACCTTGGGGTTGTGCAGTTTTATCGTCAGCTTTCAGAGACGGCGTTGCCTCTTGTTTAGTGTTTAAGTGATAAAAGATGCCACACAGGGGCATTCTGAGACAAGATGAGGTGCAGGGAAGCGTGCCCATCAGTTCTACAGCAGCAAAACAAAGAGCAACTTATGTGTAGATGTTGCAGCGTTGAATAGAACAAGAAGAAGAATAGTTATTTTTATCACAATGCTTTTCATCATTAATTTAAGAGCAAAACAACAAAAATGAGTTTGTGTCTTTCTGGTTAAAAGCAGTGTGAAGTGTTTTTGGATGTGTGTGTGTGTGTGTGTGTGTGTGTACCTGGTTTGCAGTGGGAGTGAAAGAAGAGATGTTTACTTCGACAATGAACAGATGGAGGAGAGACGCCATGGCTACATGTTGTGATTGGATGTATTCACCAGAGTGATTCCAGATGCAGAAGCCCAAACCCTCCGAGCTGCAGAAGCTCTGTTTCTGAAGCTTCTCTGGCCGCTCGAGTTGGGGAGTCTTCACCTGAAAGTTCACTCCAAACACAATGCTCTCAAATCACTTAAATGTAGGTACGCTGATGCTAATTACTTAAATGTCATTAGAATGGGCTCGTCCACTATTGATCACAGATTGACTTCTGCGCTTTCACATTATCCATCCATTATCAGTTGTCCTCAGAGGGTCGCGCCGTGGCTGGAGGCGATCCCAGATGACATTCTGCGAGAGACGGCGGGAAAGGAGGCGGGGGGGGAGTGGGAACTCCGGTCGCCAGTTAATCACAGGGCTGACACTTTGATGCTCACATTTACGCTTACGGGCAATTTAGAGTCGCCAATTAACCAAACACGCGTGCTTCTTTGGACCGTGGGAGGAAGACGGAGAAAGCCCAAGCAGACAAGGGGGACAACGTGCAAACACATGCTACTTGCATGGTATGGCACAGTACAGCCTGCAGAACCTCTGCTATATGTGAATGTGTGATGTTAAAGGGCTGTACTGGGCAACCCAGCACAGCAAAGTAAAGGATGAGGCTGGTGATAGTTCATGTGTCTCTTTTTTTAAATGAATAAACCACTGAATAAACCACAGTGCCCATGAATATGGGCACTGTGGTTTATTCAGTGTGACTTGAACATACACAGATACTCCGTTTTAATCGGAATAGTCCACATTTGAGTTTAGTTCCCAGCAAAGACACCAGTTACTCCTGTGTGGTGACGTCGTGGAAACTTCACGGTGCCCAGCTGTTGTAGGAAATGACGTTGTGTAAATGTCAGTAGATTGACTCGAATTGCGCATACAGGACAGGGTATCAAAGCGTTGACGGACGAATTTATTGTTGTTTTTAGTCTCTCTTTTTCAATGAGAAATATATGACAGCACCACCAACCTTATGCTTTACAATACTGGAAGATATTGACAATATGTTTTTTATTTTGCTTCACCCAACTGAATGGGAGGCCTTCTGCCATCTGTTCTCCCTTCCCTACGCACCTCTCTAAGTGATCACAAAGCAGACAGAAAGATCAGATTGAAAACAGATATTTCACGGTTAGGGTACGTCACGTAGGTTTTTCGTTAAGTCACAAATAAACCCAAACACCCATTTAGAAAAGAAAGAAAAACGTATTTTGAAACCACTTCCCGCTGTGCCCACAAAAGCAACCGCAGAGCTGTACGGCATCGTCTTGTCGCCTTTGCGATTTGATAAACAAGCTTCATATATTTGTGTAATGATGTTTTTCTGTGCAGGGCATGCTCCACTAAACAGAACTTCAAATAAATAGCTTTTTAAATTTCAAAGCAAACACTCTTCTATCTCTCTCTCTCTCTATTCCCCCCCCCCGCCCCCCCCCCATCCGACCCCCCCACACTTTATTCATGGGTTTCAACTTTTCACTTCGGATCCTGTCATTTTTTTTCTACTTGAGTTGATAAATCTGCTAAAAGGGTTCAATGTCACACCAGCATTGTCATTTAAATATTTGAATGTCGGTTTTACTTGCAGCAGGAAAAGAGGATGGCAAGCACTTTGAGTCCATTTTTAGCCTCTGGTTGTAGACCCGCACCACTTTCACATCCTTCGCCCCACACTTTCATGTCCCCCTTACTCACGTGTGTATACTGTACACTAGGACGCACACACACACATACCCAGACACACACACGTGTATACTATAGACCTGCAGAAAATATTTGATCAAAGTCTTTCAAGTCTATAAGCCACAAAATGTTCCCGCACATAATTAGGAATAAGGAAGAAGAAGAATATGATGATTTAGCAACAACCCGGTGAGGATTAAAGCAGCCAAAGTAACCATAAATAGATTATTTGAATCTTTAAGTGCTTCGTAGTCTCAGTCAAGACGCTGTCTTCAAAGACCCAATCGCTCAAAAGGACCACAAGAGAGCCACATACAAAGACAATAGTTTTTATTAAAAACATTACGATTACCGCGTGCCATTTCCATAGATTTGTACCGATGCATTGTGATCGTAAAAGCTATATTGACAATTAGCGAGGCATTATGGTCAATTTGTGAGATTGTCAAACAGCGGGCTGCATGATTTCTCTACCTTTTTTCGCTGAGGCAAACCCATCATTGTTTTGTTGTCTTATTAAGAGACAGGGTGATTCGTTTAGAACTGAGTGGCTGCAACATCTCCCCCGTCATTTTTTGTAAACTGAGCAGGGTAAACAAACTCATTCAGCAACATAATGCTCGTGGCAATCAATTTTCCACAAGTAAAACTCAAACAATGCGCCGCGGCGGCTGCTAGCATTCAATAAGGAACTCTGGCTGAAACACACTGTCATTGTTGAAATTGACATGGATTAGGTTTCTTTTTAAAAAAAAAAATTTCACGGAGGGATATTTTCTGCTGTGCGGTGAAGGGAGCGGGGTGTGACAAGACACATTCATTCGCTGAGCAAAGGTTGTTGAGTTTTATGGAGGAAGTGATTGAAACGAAAGGGGCTTCTACATCAAACACAAGTGCAGAAAAATAGTTCGGCCCAGTGGCGAGTATCCGTTGTTAGAGGCCCAGCGGCAGACTGACGGCAGCATTAAGGGAGGGCCCCGCAGTTCCTGTGATAGCAGAAGCTTGGACAGAAATGTGAAATTGACACTTTGCTGAGCCCCGCCCCCCCCACTGGTACTCTGTCAAGCTGTCAGAGCTATAATGGAAAGAGATTAATGAGATTAATAACACTGTTCCTATAACGCCGGGTCTTTATTCACTCTTGCAATCATTCATAAGCAGAAGAAGCATGTGTACACGTTTAGTATTCAGTACCTCGTGTAGCATAGAAGTGCAAACGGTAGTTAATAATGTACTCTGGTAATGTTGGCTACACTGGTTATTACATAGAAACAAAATGTTTTAGAAACGTATACCTCCTTTTAATCTCTTAGTATCACTATTATGTGTTTACCCCAAGAACAATATTTAACCATCACCAGTTGAAAATCCACAAAAAAATAGCCTGGACATTTGGAAAATATGAAACAATTGAATGCAATGGAGGATGGAGAGTGGGGCGTGAATAAAGGGCCAATCCAGACTTTAAAGAAGCTATAAACCATTTCATAGTTAACACAAAACATTCCAAATGTGTACCAGTTTATTCCCTGTTGCAGTGTAATTGAATGACATGAGCTGACAGGAAGTACACAAGGACTCAAGCTGTTGAAATGATAACACTACAACACAAATTCCATAAGTTGTGTCAGAGACTGTCAGTTTGGTTCGCTCTCTCGGGTTGTTAGCGTCGGGCTAAAAACATTGATTTGTAGATTGTATATAAAAAGATCATCATCATGCCAGCTCCCCAGAAGTGAAGCCTCTTTCCTGATGGCCCCCTGGTGGCTGGCTGTAGTATTGTACCCTAAAGCCCGCCCTCAATAGCGGAAGCGACAAAAAAAAAAACCCATGTCAAATACATGTTTGAAATTTAAATAAGTTCCTGTCATTTTAAGTAATTCTCAGCACGCTGTGATGTGTGTTCAACTGCTGATTTTTCGGATCAGCTGGGTTTCGAAAAAACATTCACTTATAAATAATAATTCATGCGATTCACTCTCTCCGATACTTTGACCCTGCGGGCGGTCAGCTGGGGCCCCCGACGGGCCGCCGGGCGTCCAATACTCTGGCGGAAACCCCGCAGTGTTATACTTGTTCATCTAACTCCGGACCGGGATATAGTGTTTTGTTCATGGCTGTGTAGCTAACAGACTGACACTTCCTTTGTTGATATTGTCTTGTCTGGAGCATCCTTGACTGTATTGTGACCCGCTTGGTAATGTTGGGCGACGCACACGGAGCCACTGAAAGCTTTTCCATTGACGAAAAGCTAAATTAATGCGGTTGCCCCCTGTTGAACTTATAGAACCAAATGTACCTGTATTGATGCACGGCACAAAGTGTCTCAGACGGATCTGTGGGGATCTGTGTTATACAATGCATTTCTCCCCTGTGTAAATATTTGATAGAGAGAAAGAGCTTACTGCAAACCCTGTGTCTCTGTGGATATAGTGGGGATAAAAGCCCCACGTTTCTCCTCTCGCTCCTCTTAAGACCCAAATGGTTTTGTAACGCTCTCTGTTCTCCGGTCTCAAAAGAGTTACGGCATGTTTTTTTTTACTTATCCACAACCTTCAAATATTGAAATATAAGAAGAAAAAAATACAAACTTGTGTTGATAACCAAAAAAAAAGAAGGCTGCAGTTGTCACTGTCATTTTGGAGACTAGATCGGTAATGAGAAGGCAGAATTCCTGTAATTAATTCAATTATTATCTAAGTGGACCACCACCCCTTCTCCTCCACACCCCACTCCTCCTCTGTGTATTATTCATCATAGAGGACTCCTGCCCTGCTTCCCCGGGCTATTTTTACCCAGCATGTCCGTCATATTAACTGAGAGCCCCAATCCCCTGCTGCTCCCAGCAGCAAGCCTCCCTCCATCTGGATCATGGATTACATCCCTCATTTTCTACCCTTTCTCCTATGCTCTTGGTACCTCTGAGTCGCGCCCCCCCCCCCCCCCACCCCTCCTCCCCACCTCCCTTCTGTCTCTTAACATCCCTCCATCTCTCGTTTTATCCCCACTCTTGTTTCCTCACCACTCCACGAACCCTCCCGCTCTGCTCTCCTCTTACTTATGTCTTTCAATCATTCATATTAGTGTTCCCAGCCCCCTGGGAACACTCACTACACATCTCTTCAGAGCGCAGTCATCGCCTGATGAGCTACTGTAACGACGTGGCCGACAGACCCGGCCACGAGACGCACATCAGTCACGCGGCTTCATTGTGTACAGTGACATCAGGTTCAAAATGACCTCCAGCCATTGACTTGATTGCAAAAAAAAAATATGAAAATAGGACTTTGGAAACTTATGTTATTGTTGTAGTTGTGAGCTCAGTTTGTAGATAACCAACAAAAAGCTCAAACGTGTTTGTCTGAAGTCATGGTAGGTTGTTCCTCCCCCATCAAAGAGGAGAGTGAATGCATGGGTGGGAAAGTGCTTTAGCTGCATTTAGTCTGCACTATAATAAACCAACACATTGACACATGAATGACAATATACGAAATAAAAAGGTGGAAATGCCTCTCTTAATAAAGGTGTTTTTTCTCTCTCTGAAACATGCTTCGCCCCCAAGCAGGACTTGAAGTCGCACTTTTGGCTTCAATGACTGCTCTTTTTTTTCTCTCTCTCTCTCTCTTTCATTTTAAAAGAACAATAACCAGGTTTCCAGCAGGGAATTGCATGGGCACAAACTGTCAAAAACAAATGGTCCTGGTTTGGCTCTCTCCTTGTGAATCGTGCACAGGCTACAAAGCCAAAGTCGGAGACCTCCGCCAGTTTGTGAAATATGTGTATTTGCTGTATTCACAGTCCGATAAGAACATCAATATCACTTTCATTGGTCCGGGATGTGTTTGGACTCGCTTGGCTTTAGAGGCTTGCTGCTCGGGGAAACAAAACGAGGCGTCAAAATAATGATAATATATGATAATATTTTCATTTTTTTGAAGGTGGCTCCTTCAAAGGAGGGCATGCATGTCCTCACGCGTCCTCCTCTGCCTCCTCCTGTTTACCCGGTGACTAATGAACACACTTCATTTGTTTACAATTAAAGTCCAGAGAGTCACTTGTTTTTGTGCAGGATGCTGCATGTCGGCATACAGGCTACTGAACATCACACACACCACACGGATTGTCCAAGTTCACTGTGGTTGGATTGAATGAAAGTTATTTGGCATGTGCAAATGTGCACACTAGTACAGCAAAATACACATTTCATTTTGTAATATTTATTTAGAATTACAAATATTTAGTTCAAACCATCTGAGGGAACAGAGGGACATTCCTGAAATACAGTTATGCAGCCTGAGTAATAGTGCTTCGGGACATTTTTACACAAAAGCAATCCTAGGGCACGATGTCATTTAATTTCCAATGCTATCCCGACCGCTCATCAAATAAACAGAGCCGGGGCCTGCTCATTACTGATGGTTATGCTTCAGTCTCCGAAAACACTTTCCCTCTGCAGAGTTCCAGGCTATTGTAACACTTTTCTTTATTTCCCATTTAAGCCCATTTCCTCCCTCAAGGTAGCGACGTTAATATTTTATGAGACCCACGAGCTGGCATCATCTAGAGGTTGTGCACGTCCGTAAGAGCCCGAAACAATCTCTGCTATTTCTGAGCCTCTGCAGAACATAACCTGTTGTCATCTTGTTTTTCTCGACTTTTTGAATGCAGCACTAAAGACTCACGGAGGTGTATGACGTCGTGCTGATTAGAAGCTGTTTTACGAAACGGAGAAAATTTGTTTTTGCTTTTTCACCAGAAATTTAAGACTAGGACTGACAGACCACGCAGAATTATCATCGCAGTCTTTGTCGGTGTCTTGAATTCGAACATATATTCTCGAGATTGTACAGAATTTATGTTGAATATATGTCTCTAGAGGACCGCCCTAAAAACGGACCCGTAATCCATTGTGCTTCCAGCCAAATAACATTGATTGACAAAAACATCCGCCCAACTCCCAACCTGCATACTAATTTGTCCCATTTTCTCTTTTGTATAGTTCCTCACACTTAGTGATGGGACTAAACACATCCATACCATATTATCATATTTTCAGAAAAAGTAATTGCTTTGGGGAGAAAAGTGAGAACGTGTGAACCCATCAGAAACTCTCAGGACAAATATCTGCTCCGCAAACCACGAGTCCTTTCTAAGCCTCTGACAAAACATGGGACAACAACAACAACAAAAAATACAAATTTTGTGTTTAATATTTTTTTTTATTTTGATGCCACTTAAATTTGTAACATCACCGCCTCGCAGCTCTGCCAGATCGTCCCTCCAGGATCCATCCGTCCATCCTATGGTTGCACGGCGTACATATTTAATCCATGTTAAATAATCTGGTGGGCATCCAGAATTCATAGAACTGCAGTTGTTTCGTCATTCTTGTTTGAACGTCTTCTCGGCGCACATAATGGACTGCATTTCATTTGCATGACCTGCGGCGTCTCCCCGAGCGGCAGCGTCTCAGCCTTCAGGGATGGCTGAGCTCGGCGGTTCATAACCAGACTGGTTGGAACGTCTATCCAGGGAGGCAGCTCCAGCCGAGGCAACGGAGAGCAAATAATACGGCGTAAAATTAGTCTCAAATAGCTCACAAATGTGTGTTACATGTTCTGCAAACTAAAAAGCACCATGTGTGCCTAACTGGGTACTCACTTATGTGTGTTACAAACTACAAACTACACACAAATACCAAGCAATTGAGTGTAAAACTGTTTCACAAATGCACACGTCAAAATCCTATTAACAATTCATATTTTACGTACATTTTCTAACTATAGCTTCACATGTACATTTTTGTATCTGTGTATAAATGTCTGAACGTATTTGTGGCATTATTTTGTACTGAGTGACTGATTGTTAAATGTGTGCGCTTGGATTGGTAACATTTTGAGACTATTTCAATGTCTCCAGCTCACACGGATCCTCACGCTTCGTTTAAGTGCTTCTTAATTGAATACAATATTTCCTGAAAGCGCAGCTGTCCCAGTTTTCAAAGTGCGAAATACTTTTATTTCTAAACAGACTCGTCACCCCTCGATTCAAACACTTAACGCTCCCAGAAATATAGAGATGGGAATGTGTCCCGTACCCTGCTGAGTATATATGCTCACTACAGTTTAATACTGTAAACAACTGCTGCATTTCCACTGCATGGAACAGCTTGACTCGCTCGGAAGCGTTCTCTTTTGGTTTTTCCATTTGCAAAAGTTGAGAATAGTAGCTGGCAGCCCCGACAACACTTCATATATTTATTTATTTTTAAATGGCAGCCAGCAAAATGAACGTGGTGGTCAGTCATCGTACCACACAGTGGTCCGTATGATAGCCTACTTTTCTTCCAACAGGTGTCATTTTGCACTCATTTAATGCATACTGTCTTTTCAAAATAAACTTCCGTCCTTACAGGAATCTCGGTTGTCATTTGGGTTAAAGTAACCACGGAAAAATACCATTACGAAAGTACACAAGTTACGTGACAGAAACAATGAACGCTGTCGAGACTGTGACCAGAATTCAAAGTGGTTGTACTTTAGCAATATGGTACGAGAGGCAGTACTGTATCGTTCAATAATGTACTGTTCAAGGGTGTTGTTGCAGCAGAGGGCCGGCGACCCTTGATAAACTACACCCCGTGACTCACCCTCAACCAATCAGAATGCTTGATTTAATCTAACCGTATTATACATGTATGTATGTATTGTTTTATACTACATTAAAAAAATGGAGATTCACTGTAAAGGGTAGGAGTGAGGCAGAAGCTTAGGATTCCGGTCTGCAAAGGAGGCAGGATCAGTGCTCAGAGAAGGAGGTCTGCCCAGGAGGCTCAACTCTCCGACAAAGATACCCCAGCGGTTAATTTGGGCTTACATTTTTAATTACATCACACCTTTGCATGGTTCTCAGTACCAACACCCTCCTTTATGTGACAGACGCTAACACTACAAGGTATCCTCTCTCGGGGCTCATGTGGTTTACTTGATTACGTCATCTTCTTTTCCTCGATGCTCTTATCTGTGTTCTTCCCCTGCGCTCTCTCGGCCTGTGTTACCCTGTCCGCTTGACATTAACGTCTCTGGCAACACTTTATTTGGAGCGGAGTGCATAGGACTGACATGGCACCTGTCATGAACATGAAGGAGTCTTTATGAATGTTCATGACTGCTGCGCTGCACGCCAAAACAGCGAGACAGCCCTTCAAACAAAGTGTTACCTCTTCTCTTTAGCATCCGTCATTGAGCTGCTCGATCCACTCCACTGGCGGCCCCCCTCTCTCTCCTCCTTCCTCCCTCCCCAGTGCCCTTTCTACCAAACACACTTCACATTAACTTACCTTCTCTTCGTTTGGCTCAGTCACTCGTGCTGTCACCTCGTCGGGGGGAAAAAAAGAAGAAAAAACACCTCCCCCTCGCTGCTGAGTCAGCAGCTGGTTTCTGAGGTTGTACCAGTTTGTGTGTGTCAGGTGGGAACAGGTGACGCCGCAGGGTGCAGGCTGACCTCACTGTGTCGCTTTCACTCCAACTCACTTCAAGTTTGGTTGAGACGCCGCCCCCTGTCCTTGAGGCTTCCTCAAGCTCGTGCGAGCTGCAACGGGGCTGAGGGGAAAAGCTGGCTCGAGGCAGGAAATGCTGGCAGTCACTGTAAGACTTCCTGGATATCAGTTTCCTCCAATTCATGTGGAATCCTTAGATAGCATAATCCTCAGACTATACTGGCCGCTTTTGTTGCAAAATGTTTAGTATCTCAAGAACATATTGTCTTATTACAAGTGAGACTACAAATGTGTCCTCCCGTGCTGCAGCGGCGAGCACTGTCACCCCACAGCAAGAGGGGGGCCGGGTTTGATCTCCACTCCTGGGCGGTCCTTCTGTGCGGAGTTTGCACGTTACCCGCCCCCCCCGTGGCTTCCCTCCGGGTTCTCCGGCATCCTCCCACAAACCAAGGACGAGCAGCTTAGGTTAATTGGAGGCCCTGAAATTGCCCTTAGGTGTGAATGTGAGCATGAATGGTTTCCTGTCTCTATGTATGTGCCCTGCGATAAACGGGCTACATGTCCAGGGTGAACTCTGCCTTCACCCAATGTCAGCTGGGATTGGCTCCAGCGCCCCCTCTTCCTTCCCCCCCCGTGACCCTGAATAGGATAAGCGGTTTGGATAATGGAGTGGAGTGGGAATTCCTGTTGCACACTCTTGTTTTCAAAAGCAGAAGCGATTTAAACCAGAACGGTCCAGTGGCGTTATATTAACATCTCGAAATCAGATGAATTGCAATTTAAAAAAAGCTGGAGGAATGTATTTTTGCTCTTTCTGTCTGTCTTGTCTTGACCTTTCCCTTTTACCTGCTGAACCATTTGAAATGTAGCAGCTATTCACAGTACTATTGGGACAAATAGCAAGAACACACGCACATGCACACGCACACGCGTAGATAATGCAGTGTGACAGAGTAAGTGCTAACAAGCAAAGTGAGGCAGAGAGTGTTCAATCCTTCCCCTGAGTATCAAGAGTCAAATGTAAAACAGGTTGCCATAACATTCACATTAGCATTACATTATATTCACCTCCTCTCATGAAAGTTTCAGCATCTTTAAATATTGCATATGTTGTGAGATTTTGTTGATACATCAACCTCCTAGGATCACTGAGCAGGGATCAATTATTCATGTTATCAGACAGCAGCCAAGAAAGCCAAAAGCTGTGTTTATAATTAAACATTGTGAAAAAGTTTTAATCTGTATCTGACCCTAATACGCACAGTGATGAACAATACTGAGAGTTTTTTTTTTCTTTAATCTATTATTTAAGTAATTGCAGTAGAAAATGGCAACAAAAAAAAAAAGATGTAGTGGAAAATGTAAATGTCTCGTAATTTTAAGAAAATAAATCCTAAATCTGCACCTTGGTTACTGTTTTTCAAAGAAAAATAATGTGGTTTTTTTTTCGTGGCACATGGCCGAACTTTACACACAATGTCACTGAAATGTATAATGTTTTAATGTGTAGCTATAGAGGGACAAACTGGTCGCTAAACTGAGGAGAGTTCCCTTTTAAAAAATCCTGAAATGTACCCAGTTGACGCTGTACTTTCACTACGTACCTCATGTCACGGCTCCACAAACATCGATGGCACGATGACAGCCACTTCCACTGGTTTTGACAATGTAAAGCTTTGTAGTTTGCCGACAGTCATTCAGAATAACGTGTGCTTTCTATTCTGTGTCCGCGGCTTCAGTTTCCTGAAAACAGTGACATTGAAACCAGGAACTAAATAAGTTTACAGTGCGCGATATTGTTTGACTCTTATTCTTGACAAGCTGTGGCCAAGGATGAAGACAAGTTCTACAAATTAAAAGACAAAATACATCATTAATTTGTATTTGCCATCCAGAAAAACGTTTTCTGATCTGATCAGCGGCAGAACGTCTTCTTTTGTTACAAACCACTTTCACACTAGGTTTGGTTATCTGTCCGATGCCGCAGAACCAAAGATATTAGTCTTTTTGTGTTCGATGCGTTCTCATTTGGAGTCTAAACTACAGCTACTACTGCCGATGGTTCACTTGGAGTTTCAGTTTTTCCATTTCGACTTTTCAGCCCCAACCAACGCTGACTCAAGTGACATCACTTGAGTACATCTTGCAGATGTCACAGATGCCTGTTGTGCCAGAAAAGGCTGTATACATCTTTATCACATTCACAGTAGAGGTCCCAATGACCTATAAAGAGACTTTCCTGTGTAAAATGAATACTGATCTTACCTTTTGGGCATTGAAACAGATCAAGATCAAACTTGTGTTTATACTGTCTGTGGAGATACAACAATGACATGCAGGAGAAGAGACTAACTTCCCTACATATTTTAATTCTTAGCTGTTCTTGTGATGTCAGCTGGTGTAAATTAAAAAGTGAAGACACAATCCAAGTACATTTCGATAAGTGCCAGCTTTGAACACGGCCAGTTAAGTTGGCAAGCCATCCAGCTAAAACAACCTTTCCAAGCAGATGATAGCTTCCCAAGATACAGCAGTGTCTTTCTTTCTTTTTTTTTTTTTAATCTTGTAATCTTCACTCTAAATTACAAAATCAGAGGAGTAGAACCAGAGAAACTCCTTAGTTCTGGATGTCCAATACGTGTGTGTGTGTGTGTGTGTGTGTATGTGTAGGTGTGTGTGTGTGTGTGTGTGTGTGTGTGTGTGTGCGCGCCAGTGAGGCTCTTCCAAAGATGCCAGAGCCAATCAGCACAAGGGAATTTAGTGCCTCTCTGCTTCCCGCACCAGTGGGCAGATAAGATTATAGCATTTAGATTCAGAAGACATTCTATCACTTCAAGCTGACTAGATCCTCACTGCACCCGTTAAAACCTGAGCAGCACTATATCAACAACGTGCTGCTGGCTTTTTTTTTTTCTTCTTTTATTTTGTGGATGCAATAAAGGCGTGCTGTGATTGCTTCATTGTCTGTGTGTGTGTGTGTCACTATAGTCACTGCTTACGAAGCAAATGTATTGACTGAGTTTCTTAGGCTACAGAACATTTAACAAAATTGTACATGTTCAGCCCAAGGGGCAAATTCTGGTGCTAAGTTAACAGAGAAGTGCCAAACACTGCAGTACCTCAAATGGCCACTTGAGGCCGGCTTCAAAAGGAAGTCAATCCCCATCGACCGCCATGTTAAAATACCCAACTTTACAGCTGGAATGAACATGTGTACAGGCACACCCTGTGAGGAAAGGCCAGGGCGAAGGGGGAGTTAACGTTCTTTTTTAATCATTACGTAAATGTGTCTAAAACTGGGACTCTATCTTAAAACGTAAGATTTGAGCTGTTTTAAAACAGTAAATGGGGTTTTGAGCCATGTTTTTCTAAATTTGGTAAGAAATCTCAATTTCAACATCAGTATTCATGTGTTTTCATCCCAGTAGACCTACAACGCGTTTAAGTGTGCAGTTACTCTTTGATGAAAACCGTTGAATGCTATTAACACAATATCACGATTCAGGATGCACGTCCGTTACTGACGAGCTCAGGCGACACACTGTCAATGCGTGTCTCGAGCTCGAAATGATCTACCTCCCTGATATAGTCTTAATTCTATCAGCCACGAGCCGGGCCGTAATCTTATTATCTGTTGTTAACAGAGTTGGGGTTGGGTGGGGGCTCGGCAGCGATGGAGATCTCCACAGGGCAGATTACCTCTGCATTATCCACTCAGAATAGGACATTATCACCTATCACAAGCCAGAGGTGTCAATTGATCCAATCAGATTGTCCCTCCAGTGATGCGGGCCACTCCCATCGCCAGTTAATTATAGAGACGATGAGGCAATTTACCTCCTTGGGACGAGCTAGTGCCGCCTGCTGGTCTGTGGCCGTACTGCATGTTGATCCACGGCTCAACAACATGCTTCATGTCTGACCCCTCTGAAGGTTGAGTCATTTTACTTTGTGCCCGGTGACTTTCAGATGTAGACAGCAGCTGCTACTCACATACTGCAACTAGCAGGGAATCCACCAGTGTATTTATTAATAGATTATAAAGCTCAGCCTTGTTCCCGAAGTCTTTCAGTGTTTTACTTGAACAGATAAAAAGGAAATGGCTTCTCTTCATTTCAAATATTGGACTGGGCCACAAGATACTGAACCTCTGTGATCTTATATAATATGTTCCTTTTGCAAAAAGCCTTAAAAAGCCATTTCAGTATTTTTCAACCTGGGTCTTGTTTTTTTAAATTTTTTTTTATCATGGCCCTTCTGACTAATAGATTATGCACTAACTATATCCCTGTACATTTAACAACAATTGCAAATCCAGGAGATTCATTTCTGTGTTTAATTTGGACCGGCATTTGAATGGAATAATCTAAAATAATGTTTTTTTTGGGAGGCAAACGTTGGCTTCCAGGATATTTGTTGTTTTGTCAAAGTCACATTTTCCAAATGGTCACAGCACAGGTGGCCAGTCACATGACCCAACATCAGAATGGCCACAATTATGTGAATTGCTCATTGCCGAAAGGTCGTGATGATGCATAAAGGTCCAACATTCACTTTTTTACTTCTGTTCTCAAGTCTTAAGGCTAATGTGTGGCTTAAGCAGCTAAATGCTCTAATACTAGCTCGCTGTTGACTATGAATCTGTCTGCTGTTGCTGGTATTGTACAGTCGGGTTTTCTATTGAAAGAGCTTCCTGCTGCAGCAGTGAAAGTGACCCAGAAGAGTTAAGTTGCTCCTGAACATCTAATCAATAAGCTGGAACTATATGAAGTTTAGTAAAGCTGAGGAAGAACGTCAGATTCAAGTGACCCCCTTTTATATTGACAAATTGTTTTCACAATGTCATTTGATACATTGTAATTAAATATTGAGCCACTTGAGCCATATTGAGCCAAGGGTTGGGTGTGATAGAAGGATAAATGATATAGGAATCCCCAAAGATATTGTGGTGAGCTTCAAATAGAGTGCATTATCCTTTCCTTATTGATCAGCCACCTCTTGCCAATTGGCTTTGTTTGGTTTTGACACAACAAATCACTATTGACGCTCGTTCTGCCAACAAAAAGAATAAATGACAAAATATCCATGTGCAAAAAAAAAGAGCATTTGCTCTCCTGGATACTGAGATATTGTCCGAGTGGAAGACAAAGAACCCACAAACAAAACGTGCAGACCAACTCTTTGTTTCGGCAACTGTTGCTCAGTAGTTTCAATGCTTTGGCTGCGTTTCTTTTGCAGGAGCCGACACATCCACAAACAATCCAGCCGTGAGCCGACACTCCCCTTATCTCAGAGGGGATCTTTTCATTATGTAACCATTTTCCCTTCCATCATGGTGTAAAAATAAGAAATGCATTAAGTAAAGTAGCCCAAAATAATAGAAAAAGGGGATATAAATGTGATATGAAAGGGCAGCAAGCTTATTGAATGTCACCTGCTCTGACTGGCTATCTTTAATAATACTTGTCAACTTGCTCCGTACTTGAAGCCACACCGAGAAAGATATGAATGCTGGAAGAAAGTAACACAATTCAAAGGGGATATTTCAGTCTCACATTGATGTGTATATTTTGGGACAATGTTGCACTAACACAGCGCAAAACAGTGTTGGCCTTACTCGTGTCGATACACTATTTCTTTGTCGGCCTCACCTTATAGCATGAGTAAGGGTCGTTGGGTGAGGGGGATGGGTGGCGGTGGGTCGGGGGGGTAAGTATTTGGTATCCGTCAATGTTCCAGCTGGTGTTGAGCCATTCAGCAGCCATTCAGCCGCAGATGATTTAATGGAAGCGGCCTGAATAGTTGCCGATTTTCAGTCGAGCAATCAGCATCATGTGGGGACGTGCTCACATCGGTCGTAAAGGTCCGGTGGGAAAAGAAAAAGAAGGCTTGTGTAAACGTAACGGGCGGAAATGCATAACATGGTGTACTCCACTAACTACCCCGTCAATGCCCGAGTGCCCCTCGCCTCCTCTCCCGAGTGCAGTGCGTAGTATTTTTGGTGGAAATGTCAGCTTAGTGAGGGCTCGCCTATAGGTACACTGTTGCAGAACGGACAGAAATAGAAACAAAGGTCAATGTGGCATAAAATTAAATCGGATCGCTTAATGCGAGAGCAGTAATGAGGTGACCTTTCACGAGAATCACATACTTTGTGATCTTATCGAACAAAAACACACATGTATGTGTCTCGGATACGTACAATACTGTAGGTAAGACCCCTTTAACACACGAGTAAGGCATTCATTCATCTATTAAGTATTTTTAAGAATCATTACATGTTTCAGTTTTGCTCACCGTAAAAGAGGTTGAATAGTATTTTGATCTGCAGTGTGTCGCTTCTGCTACTTTCCAGCAGTTCTGGTCTCATCATCACGGACCTGTCCATGCATCATATGTTTGTACAGCTGCACAGGAGCAGAGCAGATAAACGATTGCCTTTTCTATTTCTTTTTTTTTTTTTAAAGCACACCAGGTCTGGACCTCATATCCTGTGGCCCTTTTATGAGAAATGGTGTGTTACAAAGCAGGCAGAGAGCACACTTGGCTGCTAAATATGTACGGTTGGATTCCCTCGCACGTCTATATTCCGTATGTGGCACTTTTTGAGGTTGTATTCGCCAACATATAAATGCTGCGATACAAAAACAACTCCCATGAAGAAAATATGCCTTTTATTCATGGCGGACTCACCCATCATTGACTTTCAGATTATTATTACCACATAAAAACTAAAACAACCTGGGCAACCTTTGAATCAGATGGGAACATTTCCTCCAATATGACTCTCATATGTTACATTATAATAAATGTGTGTGCGTGTGTGTGTGTGTGCGTGCGTGCGTGCGTGCATGTCATTATTTTATTCCGTCTTGCGTGCCCAAAGAACAAAACTTTTGGTCTTTCGTCCTGTTTTACTTGTAGCTGAAGTTATCTATCCCAGTGAATGTGCACATTTTGAAGAACTATGTCATTTGTTGTCAGCATCTGCCAGGAGGCATAAATAATATGTTAATTCCACCACAGGAGAGACTTGATGTTCTCTGCATTTAAGTGGAAAAAAGATATTTGTGAGTGTATCGGCATCGACAATCGGCCAACATTTGTTGGAAAACTATCAGCAAGAATCCAATATTGTGCTTTCCTAGTAAACCCATTTTTAGAGCCTCATTGCTGGAAAGGCTGACTGCAGGATTCATGAGAGCGGCTCAGACTGAAGACTCACACAACTCAGAGAAGAAAAAAGCAATGTTCACAATAATCTTTGTAGAATTAGTAGCTTCATATGACAGTAGTTTTTAATAAATTGAATTTCAGGCTGGTCTTCATATAAACTTTAATTGTTCCTCATTTAATTATGACTATGTATTGACTATTAATACCGAGACATCATCTTCTTCCTTGTCAAAACCCGGCGCCTCCCTTACCCACAATGCAGCTGTACTAACGATAGTTGGGTCGCCAGTCTTACCACAGAAAAATTAAGCTGTTCTTTAGAAACTCTCCTAAATTGACCATTTTCATCGCAGATATTTGACTTGTTTAAGATGGAAAAAGCGGTGTAGCCCAACATTGAGGCTGTTGGCTTCATTCCATTTAGCTGTGCCAGTAAGCCAGCGTGCACTCCAGCAGGGCCCTGGCTCATCTAAATGGAACCCAGGTATTATTAAGTTACACTTGTTTGACTATCTTTGCCAAAGTACATTGGAAGTAATTCATCTTGTATGAATGGACATTTAACATTGTTGTCAATGCTTATTAAATGACGACAGACCACTTAAAAAAAAACACATGGGGACTACTTATAAGCGTTAAAGAGATTAAGGAGTACATTTTTTCAATAACTTGGAATAACTGGACTCTCCCTGTTTTGTTTAGACTATGGCATGCCTGTCCTGTCTCAGTCTGGACATTTCAAAATATGAAGCATCAGGACCATAAAATTAGAACATTAAAGCAGCGCTAATCGCAAACACAGCCCAAAAAAAAAAAGGCCTTCTGCTCAGCAGAGGTTTCGTGTTTGTAGGTGTGGGTACAAAATTAGCGTCAGCAACAGCAGAAAGTCTATAAAAATCTTCCAGCCCACACATTTTACAATAACCCCGTACAACCTTCTTGCTTTAGTACTGCAGGCGGAATATTGTTAAATGTTATACAACAGAACCAAATTCAAACAAACAGAAGAAAAAAAACTTTGTTATTTTTTTTTGAAACACACTATCCACAGCATTTCATTTCAACAAAATTTACCAAATATGGCTGCCAGCTTCTTCCTAAGATAATCCCTCTGATCATGTTTCTGTGAAGCCTGAACCAAACATTGATTTGTGTTACACTGGATAAATCGCCCCCTTTCCATCTCAGTCAAGTGTCTCCTTTCTGACGTAAACAGATGTTCTGTGCTCTAAAGCAGCTTACATGAGCAGCCTACAAAAACCTCCAGTATGTTGCTCCAAGGAAGGAACTGCCTACAGTACTTTGGTGTTCTTCACATCATGTACCAGCTCATTGATGCACTGTTGTGGCGTGATGTCGGAGTGCTTCTTATTATAAAACCACCACGAGGCCATTTCATTAGGCTTCTGTATACATGTGTACTCTTGTAATATTAGGTCTACTGCTGTAGACCGACAAAAAGGGCTCCAGGTGCACTCAAGAAATGGATATTTAAGCAAATGAAGGAGATCTCATCAGTTCAGAAGTGGGATTTCTTTGAAATCCCTGCGCTCCACGGGAAAAAAAAGAGAACAAAATCTCCACAATGGCCAACAACAGAAGAGAACAACTTCTACGGATACTCGTGAATCATACTACGTGCCATTTTGAATGTATGAGGAGGCAGTGAAAACGTTCACGGTACACACAAAAAGGAGATGTATGAAGTATAAAAATTGCACATAAATACACACAAGGAAAGAGATAGAGAGGTTTTGTTGCAGTCTGTAGTGATTTTACATTATTGATGATCACAAACCTCAACATTCTTTTACTATTTGTTTGTGTTTTCAGACATTTGGTTCAATAATAAGAATTATTAACACTTTGTGTTTTTCGGACGGCGTGCTCTGAGCAAAGAGCCTCACATCTCCATAGAAAACTAGGCGTAAAGGCCTCAGTAAATCTTGCCCTATGAGTCTTGTGTGCAGACAGTTTTCGGAGGAGATTGCCTTGATATTGTTCTGTTTGACCAAAGTGGGGTGGTGATCATTGCGAGTGAGCCAAAAGATGTAGGTCCGTGTATGGAAATGAGCCCTCATTACTTTCTGTTCTCATTCAGGGCGATGCTCCCCGCTCCTCTTCTTCTCTCACTTCATTTTATCTCTCTCTGTTGCTCCGTCTGTTTTCTTTGGAGGAAATAAAACTGGGTCATATCTTCCCTCCTTTCTCCTCTCAGTGGCTTAAATGAAAAAAAAAAAACAGAAAAAAAGGGAGAATTAATGCAGTGCTGGGGGATGGAGATGTATGGATGGAAAGTAGTATAGGAATGGCCATACACACACAGACTCACACATTGCAACACTCCATCCAAAAGCACTTGAAACATATCTCTCCCCTCTGACTGCATCTTATCCACCAGTGTGAGTCTTCTTCCTCATACGAGGCGCATCACACTGGTGCTTTTCTCCCCGCTACGTCTTTATCTAACATTTCAGGGGTTTGAGCGTGGACTGCCTGCCGCCACAGCTCAATAGTTCTGTCAGGTTCACCTTTTTAATGTGGGAAGATGTCAGATTCTCCCTCCCCTCACACACACACACACACACACACACACACACACGCTCTGATAAGCTGCACACATATGCTACTACAGGATCAAGGAAGATAACCAACAATACAATGCTGCACATGATGACAATGACGGTACAATACATTGTAGTCCGACCAATCCTGGATTTGTGAGGCGGATACTGATATTCATGTATCATCACCAGACTTTATAAACTCTTAAATACCATAAAGTAACCATAACATATAGCACAGGCATTTTAGATGATGAATTCCTTGCTTCTTTTTTGAATTGTGACTAAAATACTGACCTGAAAAATCAAAGCTTTCTAGTGAATAAACAATATAATGGTGACACTGTTTCTAAATTACAAGCGGTCATGTACTGCACTTTGGCCTTTCGGTAGCACAACGTGTTGTTGCTCGTGGCCCAACATTTTCAGCATATGTATTTTAAAAAATCAGCGCTGTTGATTTGTCTTCAGCTACACAACAGTCCACCAATACATGCAGTTTTGTGAAATGCATCATATTTCAAATACAGCCTCCGTGACACTCTTTTACTAATTTAAGTGTTTTAAAAGAATCTGCATAACAAATTGCTATCGAGTATTGAAAGCAAAAACAAATATAAGTAGAGCTTAACTTGCTCAATCATGTTTAATTTTTAAAGGGAAACTGTCATTTTTCAATCTAATGTTTGATTTTTTTTTTAAAGATTGTTTCAGTATTGAGCGCTGCAAAGTCGTACCTCACACTAAGTAAGTATGTAAGTGCTTATTTTGGCCTCTGACCCGTTCCAGTTTTTATTTTAAGTGTCTAACAACATTATGCAAATGACCTAACAGAGAGATTGAATATTTTTCTTACCTTTTACTTGATCCGTCTGTTTTTGAGTCTCACTCAAGTAGAATTCTCGTCCTGAAGATTTCTACAAGAGGTGATTTGTTGCTGGAAAACAACGGTGAAAACGTGATAGTTAGAGAGTTAGGAGTGCCAGAAAGAGTTTGTTGTGTTAGAGTACAGAAAACGTAATGTTGTCCAAAAGATGCTCAGTGTTTGACAATGTCGATTGTCCCCTTTAGTGTCCCTTTAATGTTTAATTATAACATATAATGAATTTCGCCAAACGTAATGATTTCACATTTGTAATTAAAGTCTATTATGCATACGGATAGAGTGATTGAATGATCCACTTTGGAAATGAAGAAACCCTCTGAACGAGCCAAAATTGAAGTTAAAGGAGAGCCGCGAACATTTCTTCCCTCTCTGCGCTTCAGGTTGATTGATTTGTCTGCGGCTGCAAAATTTTATGTCTCTATGATCATAATATTGACTTTGATTTAGAAGGTCATTTCACCGAATTATCGTAAGGAATGCATAGTGGGACATTCAAATGATCGGACAAGGATACACATGATGTGGAAATACTGTAGTAACTCAGCAGTGTTTTCTCTGATTTATACATCAGATGATTGATTAAACACAAATACTATAAAGTAGCAATAACTAAAACAATCCATCACTAGCAGCACTGTACCCTGTCCCTTGAATAGCAAGTTTAGCTTTGTGCTTATACTTCTTTGGGATTAAATGCAACTGCCCTCAACATACACATACACACATCTGTCTGTGCCCACAGTCTACAGATACAGTACACTACTTTTTACACACTCAGCATGTAGTGAGAGTAGATGACCTCAGTATTCGTAAGGGTTTTTTTTTTAAAACATTTTTCCTGAGAGGCAGCGGCTGCTGTGGAAAGATTAGGCGATTAGGAGGACAACACTGTGAGATTGGCCAGCAGGCCTCATCAGATAAAACATGTTTAGAGCAAACAAAAGCCCGGCTCTGCTGTGTCGGAACAGGGCCAGACCACTTTGAAGATGTGAGGCAGATTCTTGAAGCCTCTGCAGCAAGGCGCGAGGAGATCAGATGCCTGTCTCACAATCAAAGCCCCGTCAGTCGAAGGCGGAGGGAGAGGTGGGTGGGTGAGGGGGGGGCTGCCCCGGCTATTTTCAGATTAATTACTCAACAACCCCTCTGAGGGCCACGAGGTTCTGCCAGCCGTGCAGGTTTTTAACACTTAGCAAATCTCTGACAGCACACACGTGTAGCAGACTCTCTGCTCTGATGAACAACATATGATGTGGTTGTAACGCTGCCCCGTCAGCGCCGGCTAACTGGGTCTGAGGACAGATTTGGAGCTTTTCAAGAAGTAAGTGGTAAATGGACCTGTGCTTGTATGGCGCTTTTCTAGTTTTTCCGACCCCTCAAAGCGCTTTAACACTACATGACATCATTCACCCATTCGCACCCTGATGGGAGGAGCCACCATGCAAGGTGCCACATCAGTATCATCAACCATTCATACTCCGTAGGCGCAGCTACAGGAGCAATTTTAGGGTTAAGTGTCTTGCTCAAGGACACATCGACAGGGGATCGAACCACCGATCCACCGATCCTCCGTTCCTCCGATCAGTCGTGTCTAACAGGATTGAGCTGCACTGATTCCTATTCGTCTCTTTCCCTTCATCCCTCCGCCACGTTTCCCCCTCTCATGTTTGTTAATAATGTACAGATAACATTCTTTCATATTGCGAAATCAGCCTCTCCCGACGGACAAAAGCTGCGTGATTAGATTTGTTTTCTGAAGGATACATTTTGAGAAAGAAAAAAAAAACGGGTCGATTCAATAAAGAGAATTTACACACTGGGTGTAAACTTGTTATTTATTTAGCAGCGTCGGGCTCACTGATGGACAGCGGTAGATGGAATCCACTCGGCCTCTCCTGCATAACATCCATTATCGTCCACAGCATACTGTAAATTACCCCTCAGGAGACCAGGACTACATTCATGCAGTTGCCATGTCATTTTCTTGAGCCCGGCACGACACAATTTCAAACAAATAAACGGATAACTGTGTCCTTTAGCATTTTCTGCATGCGTGCGTGCGTGTGTTGGTCCTCAGACTTGCCGTAGGAGGATATTAGGCAGTTCTTTGGGCCGAGTCGGATCAGATTTACAGTTGAGTGGACGAGAATAAGACACATGGGAAATACAATCGCGCTGGACCGCTCCGGTATCGCGCTAACACACTGCATTCTCAAATTGTTTCGCTATGGCTCTGTAATAACACTCCCATCAGCCTCGCTTTATTTTTATGGAAGTCATTTTCATGTTTGCATATTTCATTCCCGAAATGGCTGAGACAGGAAACCAAAATGCATTATTTATCACAATGCAGCTTCAATTAGATGCATCGCAGCCGAATAAAGATTTGACTCACGAGGGATATTTGGAGCAGATTAAACTGTAAAAATCTTCACGTGTAGCATGATTGTTTGAACGTCGACGTCAACCCGCTGCGATGTTTGTGTGCAGCGAACACAAACCTGCTGTGAACGCCGTCGTTTTTGGGATCAAATTTGCCGCTTAGATGTGTTTAATGCTGACTGAGGCGTTTTCAGGCTGCGATTCTTTTTCTTCTTTTTTGTGACGGATCAAGAAAGCCGGCGTGTTGCATTATTTAAGTGTAAGTGCCGCCCCTCAGTCAAAAATATGTTTTTGATTTCAAACGCTGAGGGATTTCAGAGAGGACATTACAGATGCCGTTTCATTCACAAAAACTTTTTTGACGCCCCTTTCGCCCGATGAGTCGCAAATAACCACCTTTTTTTAAACTTCCTGTGGTGTTTGGCTCCTGTTTGGTCTCGTCTTTGTGTCGTTTGTGCGACTGCTGGATGCTGTAAAATGCTGCGTGCCCTTGTCACGGTTTGGAGGTGCTCAGACAGACCATAATGATCTGGCGGCAGTCCAAGACACCACAACACATGAGGAATACTGTAGGTTGGAAGGGGTTGTCCTCTTCCTCTATCTCCTCCTATAACAGCCCACGTTTAGCCACTCGCTGTTGCGCAGTGAGAAAATGTGTATCAATATCACCTCTATGTGTCCTACAGTCTCCTGGACCGGGTCCAAAATTGATAAGATCTGGGGATTTATTAAGAGACAGTTTTTTAATAACCGTGAAGCCAAGTTTGGACCTACGCGTTTCCACTTACATCCTGTCAGCATAGATAACTTACAGTTTTCCGCTGAAAATCCTACGTGACTTCTGTCATCTTCTCTTTTTCTTCTATGACTGAGCTCACATTCAATTGAATTTATTTCATATATTTCCACAATCACAAATCACAAATTTGCCTCAGAGGGCTTTACAATGTCGACACACACACGACATCCTGTGTCGCGGGACCCTCGCATGGGTTTAAGGGAACACTCCCGCCAAAGAAAACCACTTTAACGGAGGAGAAAAACGGGGAGAAAGCTCAGGCGGAGCACCAGAGGAGGATCCCTCCATCAGGATGGACAGAAGATCCATTTCTCTTGAAGGTCAGCACCCTTCTGTCATCTCTCTCCCACCCTGTGCTCCTTTAGATGACGCGAGGTCACAACGGGTCAGCAAGCCCTGCTCGGGCCCATAATGAAATATTTTTTTTAACCACGGCCTGTCATCATTAAAAGTATTCGTGGCGCGCGAGTTTCCCTCCCTCATTAGTAGTCTCTTGAGGAGAGCGGACCAGGTCAGTATGACCTTAGCATGCGTGCATTTAGTAAAACACAGTTCATGACATTTTAAATGAGCCCGCAATCGAAACCCCTTGAAAATGTAAATGTAGCCTTTCTCTTTCGGGGGGGGGGAAAAAAAAAAAAAAACCTTTTGAAAATTGTTCTCTCAAAGGTGATTAATTGGTAGCAGAGGTACTCCTCTGAGGAAAACACGGCACGCAGATGAAATTGCACACAAGCATGTTCACGCATGAATGCCGGCTCACACGCGTGCAATTATGCACAGATGTACAACTTCAGATAACGTGTGACTCATACGTCTGCATTTAGTCATAATATTCTCTTATTTGTAAATACCCACCTCCACTTCTGTCTCTCTGAAAGGCTCTCGTTCTGTCTGTGTCTCCTTATCTTATCGCGCACACACTGCCAAACCCACAACCTTGTAGCATTTTTTTTTGTCTTTTCCTCTCTGGCTTTTGACAACGCCCCTAGGCTCAAGTGCATGTATTTTCAAGACTTTCTCTCAAACGCACAGGCAGTTCAGAATTTTAGTCTCATTGTGAAATGACATGCATCGACTACGGTTGTAGTTTTCACTGCCTCAACCTCGCATCCTGTGGAAGAGTTGCTTTTGGCAGCGTCTCGAGTGTTGTAAGGGTTTGTGCTAATCCAATAACGGGGCCCTGTTTGGAGACAAGACACTGTTAAGTTGTCAGCGAGCCGCGCTGCTTCGGCAATGAGAAAGCCTTCAGATGCCTGAGTGAGTCAGAAGTACATGCGCAGAATAGTGCACACAGAAACATTTGAATGGCATTCATTAGACTCTCTGATGCCTTGAACTGAACCACATGAGAAAAAATAAATAAATAAAAGGAACATTAGTATTTTAATTTGTCTTTGTATATGACTTGTGACTGAAACAGACTCTCACAGGCCCACACAGCACAACCTCTGACCAATGCATTTTCTTCTTTGGATAATAAAGTTAAATGCGACTTTATTTGAAGCACTCTATAAGCTAGCCACCTCACGGCTACATTTAAATTCACATTGTGCAAACAAAGTTTTAACTACTGTAACTTTTTTGCTAACTTTCTCTAACATCATATCTTAAGAAATGCATTCGAACATCGACTTGTAGAAGTCTTCTCTGTCACAACCGCCCGTCCAGTCTGATCAATGCATCTCCGTTGTTGTGTTTCCTTCTGTTTGTTCTGACTCTCTGATGGGAAACAGCTGCCGTGCCAACAGGTCCCTCCGCTCCAGTGCACTCGATGCTCGTGCGTTCCTCCTCGTCACCCACCTCCTTGAAGCGCGCCATATTCTCGTTACCCAACATACGAGGACGCGAATGGC
The DNA here is from genome assembly GCF_023055335.1 of Clinocottus analis. NCBI lineage: Eukaryota > Metazoa > Chordata > Actinopteri > Perciformes > Cottidae > Clinocottus > Clinocottus analis. The sequence continues at coordinate 19,716,274 of NW_027176042.1, forward strand.
GCAAAAGACAAAGCTATTTCGATGTCGAATCATCTTATTATGGGTCCACGCCGCTGCTCCGTTTCATTTAGCGTGCAGATGCCATTATGTATTCCGGAGCCGTTTTTGTTTTGGGTGTTTCTGAAAATCCAGCGAACCGGTGTAAAGGCTGGCAGATGAACGCAATACACCATTTTCTCGAAATGGTTAGCAGACATTGTGTGAATTGAATGCGTGTTGTTGCCACCATCTGCCTGATAGGTACATGTTCTCACCTGTCCCTTGTTCTATTTAGGTGATACATCGACCACCTTGTTCCTGTCCTTTCTTTCTCCTCCTCCATAAAGCTCAGCGCAGGGGCCATTTCAACAACTGATCGCACGAAAAATAGTTTTGTAAGTGAATCAGCAGAGCAGGTATTTAGTAACACGGGGGTACCGCATCAGCCTTTCGAGTATTATTGATGTAGAAAGTCATAATTCACGCACTGCGTTATAAAGGGAGACCTATTTCAAGGTCAGTGTTGTCAAACAAAACATTACATTGCTCAACAAATGTAAAACAAGAATTACTCAAATTTGCTGTCGGCTCTTTTTCCGGCCCCATTAATCAAAAATATCGCAGCGATCTGGCAGTGCGTTGGCTAATGTCGGCTGGTTTTGGATTTGTGAAGGAAAAATATGTTTTCATTTCATTCAGCCATATCGACATGTGAGTTCACAGACTGCACACACAGTTGATGTTTGGTGTCCGGGCTGTGACATTTCAGCTAAACCCGCTCAGAGAGGGTGAGATTGGTAGTGATGCTAACCTCCATCACTCACTGGGGGGGACATTGCAGTCTGAGGCGGACCTGTGGAGTGACCTGTGCATCGAAAGCTTGAATTGATCACTTGCTTTTAAAAAAAGTGTGTGTTGGATATGTGTTGCACACGAGTGTATCGTCAGGACTTGAGTGGGGTTTTTTTTTGCTCAGTTGTTGTCAGATTAAATTGCCTTTTCATCGTTTGTTCATCGAGTTTAACACAGACGATGAGTTGCGCTGGGAAATGTACAGATACCTGGAACATGGAGGATGTGAACTGGGCTGCCTAAGAAGCACAGGACCACACATTTAATGAAAGAAATATACAATAATTCATTCATTCCTTTCAAGAGGCAAAATGTCAGTAAACTTCTTGGGCATAAACCTGTTTCCAGACCTAAATGTTGTCCCTGACAACATTAGCCAACCATGTTGCCAATGTGACATTATGGAAACATGAAAATCTATTTTGCCCAAACCTATTTTACGTTTATTATTTATCCAGCATTGACCAACATACCGCAACATTCATCCCCAACGCTAGTTTGCAGCGCTCATTACCTGGATGGTGGGCCCATTACCATGAGAGCTCAGCGTGTGAGGCACATTCACATCCATGTAGAACACCCACATCAGCAAAGTACACATTATTACAGCAAATAATGCACTTGTGTTGCTGTTTATGATACACATTTTAAACCAGGAGACTTTTTTTTATTTACCAACAGGATGTTGGTATTGCTCATGCACAGTTAACGAATCAGATTGCTGGCTTGAAACTATCCTTCGTATAATGCACATGGAGCAGCGTTAAGCAGGCGATGCAGGACACCAACTGAATGTAAAGGCTCGCCCCTCGTGGATGATTTAATTTGTGCTTGTCTGTTGTTGTTACAAACCAACTGCGGGCTCTGATGTGAGTACTAATGAAGAACGAGAGAGAAAATGCATCTGTACACCCAGCGCAGTGGAGAAATCTATTGGCATGCTTCAGGGTATTGGTTCTTCTCTGTGGAGGTAATTGTACCTTGACAAAAACTGTTTTGTTTGAGACATCGGGAATACATTTATTCACTGGAGCCGAGCGTGAACTTATATTTTTCCTCCTTCTCTTTTGGTTGAAATCTATTCTGTGCATCAGCGCTACCATGACTAAAAAAACCAGGATTAATTGCTTTCATATCTCTGGTGTGGGATCACAACCGCCGGGACGCACATAGAAACGCACGCAGGCGGAGCGTCTTCACCCGAAACACGTTTCTTTGCACACGGCGCGCAGGGTACCCGATCAAAATGAATCGGCGTGCATCAAAATGAGAGCGGCCTAATTGACAGCGAGGCTTCGGCGCCGCGCCGACGCCGCGCGGCATCTCGGTTGAAGCCGACCACCTCGACACTCGATAGGGCTGGATTCAAAGGAGAACCTAAGAAGAAAAAAAGATGCAGAACCACCGCTCTCGCTTTGCATTTGTGCGTATACAAAACCCAACCTGATGCCTGCATTGCTGATACAGTGTGTCTTTTATAAGTGTGTCTTGAGTACATGGCTCTCCGTGTTTAATATAACTGCATACAGATGATGTCGATAGTGCTTGTTCACCCCTTGAAGGGAACAGAGGCTCGATTTGCATCTGACATTAAAGTGGGGAGCGAGCGCGGCGGCTTATTACAAAGCTGACAGGAGAAAAAAGCCGGTGCATAATGCACCTGTGTGGACAGAAAGCATCAGAGCGGCGAGGCTAACGCCTGCTCTCTCATTTAACAGCATCAATTCCACTTCCCCAATCACCTCTGTGTCTGACAGCCGCGATGAAGAGAGGGAGGGAGGCAGGGAGCGGAGGGCAGAAATAGATAGAGAAGTAATCACACTACTGCTTGAATGTGCAATCACTTTGGCAACTACAGTGACTGAGCAACATTATCTGACCAGGGGAGAGTGAGTGGTTTTTTTTTTGTGGAATTTTTTTTATCTGTGAGTGGGAGAGATCGAGATCAGGAGTGAAAAAGAAAAAGAAAAAAAATGAGACGTAGAGAAGGAAAAGAGGGAAGGAGGGAGAGAGCAAGTGTGCAGCTTTGAGGCGTTCCATCATCACCAAACTCCTGCAGCTTCCCTCTTCCCTCCTCCTCCTCCTCCTCCTCCTCCTCCTCCTCCTCATGTAGAGAGAGAGCAACAGAAAAAGAGAGAGGGGGGGCAGCAACAGAGAGAGAAAAAAGAGAGAGAGAGTCACGCTTACAAGCCAGCGGAGAAGAGACGTCAAGAGGAGGATCTACAGAGGGAGGGAAAAAAAAAAATCCTTCTCTCTCTTCTGCTGCCTCTCTTCGTGCATCCTACGGGCAGCGCGGAGCGAGGAGGATCCGGCTGGCATATTTTCTACGCTGCTTCCCCGCGATTTCTGCGGCTCTATCACAGTGGGTGGAGCGCAGGGAGAGCCGCCGAGAGCTCGATCGGTGACACCGCTCCGCAGCCGAAGAAGAGTACCGGAGAGGAGCCGGGATGCTTAACAACCTGACCGACACAGAGGAGGGAGATGGGGGAGCGCAAAGCCAGGGTGAGTGATGGGATGTGTCCCGCAGTCACCAGCACGCAAAGAGCAGAGCTGCAGAAACGAGGGTGGGGGGGAAGGAGGAGGGGGGGGGGGCATTCGTACGGCAACGCAAGACACGTCGATGCTGTACATCTTCCCACGCAGACGCATAGAGGGAGAATGAAGAAATGTAGCACATGAAATGCCTCGTAAAGCACACAACATGCACAATTTCGGTTTACACTGATGAGAGTGAGCAGTCATTGGAGGAGGAAGTGTGTGTGTGTGTGTGTGTGTGCGTGTGCGTGCGAGTGTTACAGCACTGTACAGTGGTCCGCCTGCTTGCTTCCTCTGCTGCTGCTCTTACTGCAAGGCTGTTGTGACAGGAATAGTAATGGGCTCACTCTATACGGTGGATGGTTCGTGTAAAGGCATTACAGCTTTGCCCAGCACACACTAATACACACACACACACTAATACATGCACACTAATACATGCACACACGTACAGAGACAATCAAACATGCATACGTGCATGCAGAACACGGAAGGGTTTTTTTTCGCCGCAGCCGTCCGATGGTTCATTCCTCCTTCATGGCAAAATGTAAATGCTCCCACCACATATGGCACTCGGTGGGCAGGCGGTATGGGCATGTGCACGCTCTCTCACACACACACACACACACACACACGCACACGCACACACAGAGCCACTCAGAATTACTGATACCGAACCACCATTGCTGCTAATCCCATCGCCCCCAGCTGTCAAAATCAGCCCTCTGTCCAATCCCCATCGCTCAACCCAGTCCTCAGTCTCTGCAGGCTTTCTGGGGAAAAACCTGTGGGTTGCAGGTTTGTGCAGAGCTGTGTTGGGAGGGATCTTTCAGTATGTCGGCTGTTCACCAGAGAGCGCATACCTTGTTGGGCCCAGACGGAAATTGAACCTATTCTTTTCAGTGCAAGCAATATATATATATATATATATATATATATATATATATATATATATATATATATATATATATATATATATATATATATATGTACAGACACTGCATATTTTGGAACAGAAATAAGTCCATGAATGCTGTTAAAGTCCCGGTTAAGTTTGGTTTGGCAACCTTTCTATAAAAACCCGTCCGCTCCTTTGAACCGAGGGTAATTCTTCAGGAGCTGCACACCAGCAGTATTTAGTTTTTCTCTCTGCGATATGTTGAGCATTGTTGTTTCTCTTCACACTTCTCTCTCTCTCTCTCTCTCTCTCTTAAGGCCCAGCTCTCGCCTTCACTGCCCTCATTTTCTTCCTTTTTGCTCTTTACATTCATCTCAGCTTTTCTCTCACTCTTTCATGTCTCCCATTCTGCGCCATGCTACAAATCTCCCCGCTGTTGTCAGGACTCTCAGAGATGCACTGGAGAGACAGGTTGCGGATGAGAGAACAGTCACTATGCTGCTTCTCCTACCTGTGAGGGCTTAATGATAAAAATAGACTAGCGCTGGGAACATGAATATTTAACTTAATGCGGGCATCTCTTTTTTTTGTGTGCGTGTGTGTGACTGTCTGTATGTGTGTGTGTGTGGGGGGGGATTACAATGGTGCGCTAGCAGCACGGGCAGCGGTTGTAAGAGGTCGCCGACATGGTTGAAGCATGACCCCGTTTATAGGTGCGACGAATTGAAACCATCAAGGGCAGAGTCCCGAGCACGACATAAAGCCACACAACGGAGCATTAAGCCTCACGCTAACCAGATTACTTGAGCTTGAGCGTTCTCTCTGTACGTGCTTCTGTCGAAATGTACTTTTTCATTTCGCATACACATGAACCCGCGTGTGCCTTAGGATGGAGTTTCAAAGTCAGCACACATGCACACAGGCAGACACAGTCGCTATCAGGTGTGAGAAGTGTCCCTTCTGATCTTTTCCAAGGTAACGCATGGATGTAACCTTTGCGTGTGGCGTGCAACGAGACATGTTGGGACCCTTAGAGGGACGCATAAGTGCACACCACCACCACCTCCTCCCACTTCCAACACGTCTCTCTGTTCCTGTTGTCACTCTCTTCCTATCTCTCGTTTTTTGTCACTCTCTCCCTGCCTCTCTCTCTCTCTCTCTTTTTGTCACTCTGCGGTAGCAGCATCTCTCAGGATAGGACCTCATTCTCTCTCTCTCACACACACACACACACACACACACACACACACACACACACACACACACACACACACACACACACACACACACACACACACACACACATATCCACCCCCCTCATCCCTTTCATCTGAATCACCGGCCTGCTAAGCTAGCTGTGCAACAACCTGAATAACTCTGTTTAGTCATCAGTACTATGCAGGGCAGCTGCAGATAGGCAGGGCTTTTCGTCTCTTTACAGTTGGAATGTCAGAGGCTGTCGCTGTCCGCTCTCCCCTGGTGCTGAAAGCGCCCCCTTCCCTCCCCTCGCCTGACTCCTGTAGTATGTACATTCAGGAGCTCAGGGCTGCCTGGCGCTGTCCGAGGTGCTGATTTATAGCCTTCATTACACGGCTGGGTCACAGCCCGGGAGAGAGAAAAGCAGAGAGTTACACACAGCATCAAGGTGGAGATGTTTGTGCGTTTGTGGTGGTGTGTCTTCCTAATGCGCATATTTAAAAAAAAAAATATATATAAAAAGTTTTGAGTGTGCGACGATAAACGGTATATTGTCAGATATATAATTAGAAGGGAAGGGAAGAAATGGATGCATGTTGAGTCAAGGCCAGATTGGCAAATCACGTCGCTTTCCCCACTATATTGTTAATTATCTGCAGCTTTGTCAGCGGTGCAAGGAGGTGGGTTGCAATCACGAGTTGAAGGGACAGACGGGGTTTGAAGCCAGAGCATGTCTCGCTTTTTTTTTTATTTCAAGCACAAGCCGGGAAGCTGTTACTGTCTGAAAGGTGTTGTGATGCAGCATGATTGACACCTAAAGTGAAGAGTTGTTTTCCTTGACAGGTGTAGAATGATGGATGGTGTGGTTCTTTTTTTATTTAGGTCACATTGAGATGAGAGAGTCCACATTTCTCTCTATTTTTTGGTGTTTAAATGTAGCGAGTGCCAGTTGACATGTTTCCATATTGGACCAAACTTCTTCTGATTCATGTAAAGTTCTGACCCTGTCATCGTCACTGATAAGCGACAGTGTGAACAATGTTTGCTCGGACAGTCGCAGCACTCATTGTTTACGGTGCAGCATTAAGAAGAGCCGTTCCGGGTTCTTGTTAGCAAGCTGAAGTGATTTCATGCTACTTCTCCAAACGTTCGTGACTGTCCGCAGTTTTTCATTTATGTATTCAGTTGCTCGATAACGTGTCAGTTCAGTTTACTCGCTCCAGTTTAATGAGTGAGTAGTTTTCGTAACGTGTGCATAATTGAATATTGCTCACAAGTTTAGCCTTTAGCTCGGCAGGTCAGCCGACTGCTGATATAGCCGCTCACTCCACATAGATCACAGTCTGGAGTCGTACTTAGAAAACATTTCAGAGGTTATTGCCTCTGTTCGACTAGGGAGACGTGGTATTGATCGCATCAAGAGAAAGGGAAGTGTCACAGTAGTATAAGTACAAGAAGAAATGTATAGTCAAAAATATCACTAAAATGCTTTAGTAAAGTTTATAGTTCATTATTATGTTAACTATCACTCATTATTAAAACACTGTGTGTATATATATATATATAAACTACCTGTACATACACGTAGTTTATACTACATATATAAAGAGTAGTTGGAGTAAAATACTAAAAATAAACTACAACAAAGCGGACTAAAATTCAATGCAACTTTAATGGTTGGCGACATGGAATGTTACTGTGGTATAATAGCGAGTGCTAGTTATCAGCACAGCGAGCACACCTTGAGCAGCTAAGACGTGTCAAAGATACGATAGATAAACAACTGCAGTGCGGCCAAACAAATTTACGTGGTTGAGATGAATCAGTCGGTCGATAAGGAGCGCAGCCGCAATTTCATTCCGTGCTGCACCTGGAACGAGTAGTTTTCTAACAGAGGACGAGCTGCAGGTGGACAGTGCGCTCTGCTAACAGCTCACTGTGGCTGCTGGCCAGAATGTTACAAACTGAGAAAAAATAAACCCAAAACCCCTCGTTTTATGAACAGTATTAACACATTCATTGTCGGTCAAAGAATACTTTGCGTTTCCGATGACTGCTTCATAATAAAAACATCTGTTTTGCCAGTTGAGCACGTTTAATGTGAAGCAGCAAAATGTCTGCCTCGCATTAGCGGTTACTTTACACAGCTCTGATCCCGCGTTAGAAGAGTAAACAGTAAACACTGAGGACGATATCACTGAGATGAAATTACAAGCGGTAAATCTGGATTACATACACGCCTAATTTCCTGTGAATCCCCTGTGTGTTTGAAAGCAATTTGAATACGGCCCGGGGATGGCAGACTCAGACACTAACAAGGTTAATACATGGAATGGCGACTGACAAGATGCCAACCATAAATGATAATATCACCATTTTTTCTTCTTTTTTTATGAGATTATTACCATAAATACAAAAGACTTGACTGGTTGTGATTTCATTTGTTTCCTGTGCTCCTGTTTTGTGTCATTCACTTGTCAGGTTTGTGTTTATTCAGTATCTACCCATTGGGAGATTTACGTGCATGTCTTTATGACGACATCTCGTACCGGAGAAACCGGCGGTAATTTTTCATTTCAGACATTTCATGTTTAAATTGAGAAAATAGCCAGCAGATGATTTGATAATGAAAATATTCATTAGTCACAGCTCTCTATCCATCAATTCATTCATCCATCCATCCGCTTACTCATCCATCCATTGGCTCATCCATTCCTCCATCCACTCATCTCTCCATCCATCCATCCACTTCTACATCCAGTCATCCATCCAGCCATCCATTCACTCTTCCATCCAGCCGTCCGTCTATCTACCTGTCTGTCCATCCATCCATTCACTCCTCCATCCTCTATCTGTCTCCATCCACCCCTCATCCATCTATCCATTCACTCATCCATCTGTCTCCATCCATTCACTAATCCATCTATCCATCCATCTACTCATCCAACCATCCAGTCATCCATCCATCCATCCATCCATCCATCCATCCATCCATCCATCCATCCATCCATCCGCTCTCTCCAGCCAGTGTGTGCTCTTGGTCAAGGCTGTGTATAGGGTTGTAATGATGTTTTAGTTAGAGCTGACTGCATAATACTGCAAAATGCTCCCCGGGGCCCTCTCCTAGGGAGGCAGTTGTTGTGCGTGCTCAACGTCATTATTCTCTGTCTGCCCGCTCTGCGACTTATCCACTGTGAATGGGGGGAGAGAGAGCAGAAATGCACTGTAAGTGAGAGAGATTGCTGGCTAATACAGAACCACAGGCACTTGTTACTTGGGAAGGTAGCTCTCTGGCTGCACACAAAATGCATTTTCAGTAGCTTAGCGCTAAAGTGTATCATCCCCACATGAGTAGCCAGACACACAGGCCTGTCGTAGCCTGCAGTACAGCACCGTGCCGGTCAAGTTCAATAAATGTATTGCCGTGCCAACCGAGTTCATTTACTCAACCATAGTGTGTTAGTAATAATGTGTACATGTGAATATAAATATAAATATATATATATATAGTTCATCCTGAGCAAGACAATGCTGTCCACTGCTTTTCTCATTAGACACACCACCAGTGTCTTTGAAGAGGAGAAACACTTGTACATACGACAAGAGACAGGTTTTTTCCTTTATTAGATATTCTAGCTATTTTATTTGCTCTTTTTCCAGCCCACAACTATCCCCACCAAAATCTCCAGCTTGTGAGTCAGAGCTATTTTTCATTCGTGTAACAACCATCAGCGTACAAATGACAAATGTAGATTCTAATTACGTATACTTAATTGAATTTAATAAAGGCAGGTATAAATGAAACATGGGTACAATGGTTTACGTAAGGATGGGGCAGATTAATTGGTTTTCTTGCTAATTAGAGTACGGTTACCATCAGAAGTGGGTGTCCATATATAATGGACGGGTATTCATTCATTGATTTTGTCAATTAAAAAGCAAGAGAGTGTATAATCAGCAGTGAAGAGTTCTGCTTCCCCAAAGCTTGACTCATAATGTTCCAACGAAAAGCTCACGCAGAAGCATTTGTCAACAGGGGGACTCATGCAAGCACAAACACACATGTTTAAGAGATGCTTTCTGCGTTAATTAATGTTTTAATTTTCAATTTTTGAAATATTTTACGCTCAATGTCATGGATAAAAAATGTAGTTTAATGGCTTTCGGTCGGATTTTAGACTCCGAGACAAAAGCAGAATAATTGAATTTAAACACGTAAGCACATTGATTACAGCTGGAAAAGCCAGTGGTGGGAGCATATGGGCGCCAAAGGGTTTCTGAGGTAAAAGATTTTAAATGGATGAGCGATCTCAGGGAGAAATAGATGGCTGGTTTTATGGAGGGGAAGAGGAGGTCAGTGGAAGTGAAGGAAAGAGATGAATCATGCCAGAAGAAGCTCGACCGAGCTGAACGCAGGAAGGAACCTAGGTCATCTCTCTCACAACTCCCGTGACAATGTACTGTAACTTCTCTGTGGTTGTTTCTGCCTTAGTATCACTGTATGAGACAACTACACAGGTCCAAATATGTTAACAATTGAAATGCATCAGAATCGAGTGAGACTATATTTTTATTTCGGAAAAGTAATGGATAAAAGGCATTTATATGGTATATACGGTATACAAGATGAAAATATTGATAAAGAATATATTAATTAATAATAGACAACACATGTATGTAATATCCTATCACAGTGAGAAATTAAAAACCAAAAAGACAACAACATAAGATGTCGAAATGGTGGCATATCATCATTATCATCATTTAACGGCATGCAGGCCAGTTTACTACCAAACCAGTTGTCCTAGTGTTCTGGTCCAGTAAGTTTATAACCCTTTATACTTGTAAAGTAAAATACTTATTTCATCTTGAAAGACAATAGCAGAAAGACAAATAGCTCTTAAATTATCTTGTATCATCAACACATTTAAAACTTGAATAAATAAAGAACAATTTATATTCCAGTTGTTCATTGTAGTCCATCTTCATCCTTTTGCAGCTGACACCATCAATATATTAGTATCAGGCAATGTAGTTTTTGAACCATTTTGTTTGTTGATGATGTGTTTCAGCCTTCTAGTGGAGGAAGTGGGTCACAATAATGTCAGCGTTAAGTCAAAGTCAGCCTGAAAGTCAATTCTATCACATGTGCAAATATACAGAATATTTGAAAATATGTTTCTCTCTCGTCTAACATGAAGTGAATACAGAAATATTTTTAGAAAATGTCCTTTTTAGTCCTTTTTTCAGGTGCACAAACTTCAGCTGTACTACTCAGATTAAAACATCACAACACAACTCTTTGGAAAGCATTACATACATTATAGAGCTTTACAAACTGACAATTTAACCCGGAGAACTTTTCCTTTAATTGGTCTCAAAGATGTGACTTTTCCCCGAATGTTTGCAGTTTCTTATCAGGAGGAATCCATTCGGTTCAGGTGCGGCTCCGTGCGTGAATCTGTACACGGCAGATAAAGCAAATCTAAACCAGTCCGGTGGAGCCGCTCCCACACCGGTGACACATCCTTGCTTTCCTGTACGGCTCGTTATTGAAGAGACCGACGTCCTTGATGAGTCTTCCAATTTCCCCGTATCTGACATTACTGTGAACCCACCTGGGTTCACAGTACCCGGAGATGGAACCATAATGAAAAGCCATGTATTGATTCGCTCTCACTCATACACCTATTTGCTGTGATTCAGCTGTTGTGTAGTTGAGACCGGCCTCGGCACCATGATACCCGCTTGGCCCTGTAACGCAACAATCAGTCGCACGGACTCCGTACAAAGACTTCCTGGTCTGTCACTTGAGTGCAAAAACAAGCCAAAGAACCTCTGATTATATGTGTATATACGTGTGTGTGAATGTGTGTCAGAGCCTGGTTACATCCCATTATATCAAGCGGTTTTCTATTGGCTCAGGAGAAGAAAAAAATAGCCACGTCGTTAATGTGGATTACCATGGTTACAGGCTGGTCTGTTGGAAGTGTTCCATATATTTGCTAAATATGAACCCTTTCTACTGAGGTTAAACATGACAAACCATCGACAGCAGTGCCGCGTCTCTTTGGCCATCCATTTGTTTCTGCAGGTCATTTAGGAGCCCCGATTGAAGTTGGAGGCTTTCCTTGGTGGATAAATCTCTCGCATTTCACAAAGCGGAAAGAAAAGTCCCGTTGCTTTGTTTCCACCTCGGCGCTCTCTCCGTCTCCGTCGAAGGCGAAGCAGTCCTCTCAGCTCCATCGTTAATTGCCTAGGTAACCACTAGCCAACTGAAATGATCATTTTTGCTTTCATCTTAATGGTGGTTGTTATGCAGTGTGCGCTTTGCCGTCACGTGTGTACTTGGTCCTGAGCATGTGTGCTATGCGTGCGCTATGACTCTCGTGCGTATACGCGTGCGATCTCCTTTCATGTGTGTGCATGCTAATGTTGGCACACCAAATAAAAGCAGCTGGACTTGCAGAAGAAAACTGCTGGTGTTCAAGTCAGCCAGCAGCAGTGGAGGAACTCGTTATTTAGGGGTGTGTGTGTGTGTGTGTGTGTGGGGTGGGGCAATGTGGATTTTTACAGCTTCAGCCGTGGAAACCCCAGTGCGCGTGTGTGTGTGTGTGTGTGTGTGTGTGTGTGTGTGTGTGTGTGTGTGTGGGAGGATCCTCTGTTGTACAGCATTGTACGATTTCTGTGTCTTTAGACTAGAAAGCGGCTTAATTGGAGGGCATGAGTGGGCAGAGGGACTGCAAGGCGACTGTGAGGCCAGCGGTGGAGGTTTGTGTAGAACCGAGAAACGGCGCCTGGCCGCCTTGGACAAAAATCAAACACACATTCTTGTAATTGGGCAGAGGAGGGAGGGGCACAGAGGGGGATCAATCCCTCACAGCATCGTCATCACACTAATTCGGGCCAGCAGTGGAATTCTATATCTATATATACACACACACACACACACACACACACACACACACACACACACACAATGTTTGGAATGGACCGGCATTGCTAATGAGGCAGATGGGCACGGTACCAACATCATGCTTCTGCATAAGAACTTCAGTGCACAGATTGAAGTTCAGATCATGCAAAGGGTGCAGCTTCGACGATAAGAACGTTCCCCCTGATAAATTACTGACGCAGTGTCGTGAACAAGGAAAAGTAATGAGGCGTCTCTTAAAAGCAGCGGGAACGCAGGGACACATTGGAGGAGGAAGAAATAACAGCAAATTCAAATGATTCTCTCCTTCCTGCGTCTTAGATTCAGAAAGTCGATTTTCTTCATCAGTGAAGAAAGTATCTGCTGTTGGTCACGTTCAGATTGAAATATTATTTTTAGGTGGACAGAGTTTACGGACTTTTAATGCTAACACGCTAAGCTAGGGGTGGGAGATTCCACGTATGGGCTGCAACATACAAAATATGAGCGGTTCATCGATTAAGAATATGCCATACAAACATTTCTCTTTGTAAATGCCCGCCACAGTGTCTGAAAGTCCCACAACATCTTATAATATTTTATTTTGGCCGACCATCAGTACAAAACTCAATATAATAAAGATTATACCGATTTTTTTTAAAAAGCAGTCTATCGCTAAATTCAACAATAAACTGATAATTTACATTATTGCAACTGTATTTTCTGTGAACAAAAGACAAATTCTTAATTTGTTCCAAAAAATGTATTGTATGATCAATATCGTGATTGGGATATTAAATTACAAATATGGTGAGAGTTAGCTGTACCTGTTACTGTGAAACAGGGACAGGAACTTTGTGTTGGAGCAAAATCAATATAGATTAGATAAAAAGATTTTAAAAAATTCAGTATATTGACAAAATTGAGTTGGTCCTGAAGTAAAGATTCCTTTATAGACTATGATTTATTGTTTTTTGCACTGAACACAGAGCCGCTCTTTGGTTCATTGTCACAACCTGCTGCCCAGATGCCAGCGTCCTATAATGGCCGACCCTGAGTATAAACCTCCTCATTTGCATGATTGACTCTATTAAAAGTCAATGGTCCGTTTGAAATTTTGTCTTTAAAGATGAAATGGCCGGAGCTGGTGATGAAGTTTTCGCTTCTCCTGTCTTTCCAGTTTTCCTGTTAGTTCCTGGCCATTAGGATACTCAGAGCGTCATTAGAGGATATTAAGGTTGTTTTTTTTAGTGGAAATGGTTTTGCCATAATGAAATGCCGCTTCCCAAGGCTTATAATGGGGAGCCTCGGTTTGTTTGTAACTTAATTTTAAACATCCACGGGGTGATTTCAGGCCTGCTTTTTCAAGAGGAACCAATTATAATGGCAAAATAATGAAATTACGGATGATTCATAAATATAATAAAACAGGTGAATCCCTCGGTTCATACATATATATATATATATATATATATATATATATATATATATATATATATATATAGTATTTTACTACATATATATATATATATATATATATGTAGTAAAATACTATTGCATTAGTAGGGATCATACCCCTTTGTCCTGCCTCCTCTTCATACATTGCGTGTAGTGGCGGATGCATGTACGAGGACGTTACTGGATTAGGGCCATTATGACAAGAACAAAAAGAGCAACACTATAATTGAACACTTTCAATGATGGGGCTATTAGTTGAGTTGTTTGGGGAAATAGTCACTCATTGTAGGAAGGGGACACTTTAGTCCCTCGTTTGCCAAAAGAAACAGCTAAGATAAAGCATGGGATCTCTTTTTGTTTGTGCGTGTATCTATCTATATATATATATATATATATATATATATATTATATATATATATATATATATATATATATATATATATATATATATGGGTATATCCTTTGCTTATCTCAAAAAATCGTTCATCTGAACTATGTCACACTCGAAAGGTAGCTGGGGACCCAAGGGAGTGTCATGTTCATGTGTCGCAATTTGGACACACGACACAATATTAATAGACTTTGAATAAACAAGCACACGGTGCACCTGATGGAGGGGGAACCGGCGTCGGAGCAGGAGACGGAGAGCGAAATTGCAAATGAAGATATGAAGGAATTGAAAGTAAATGACTCTCGCTACTCAATTTGAAGAGAGGGTACGTTGTGTCGGGATGAGAGCGCTTGACGATAACAAGAGCCACACGAGGTTTGACATTTTCTATTTTAGGGAAAACTTGGACCTGTCCGTTCAGTCAGATTACAAGAAGTGAGATTTGAGATGGATGTTCCAGAGAGACGGAGCAGTTTGACTGCTTCCCTCTCAGATCAGGTAAGGAAGAAGGGAGTGGTCGGCTAAGTGGCGTGCCGCTGTCAGTAAAAGACGAGTAATTTTGTGATATTGCAGGTGTTCGTAGGGCACGGACACCGACAGGATTTCGAGAAGGGGAGAAGGAGGACAGTAATTTGGTGTGTTTGACTTTTGAAGAGGAAATTGCCCGAAAGAGTGGACCATGAGTCTGTGTGTTGCAGGGCGAGGTCATAAGAGAGGGCTCCTCTCCAATGCTTCCGCTGTCAGGAATATTGACATGCCGCTCCAGGATGTAGAGTCAGAAGATGTGGGAGACAAGGGAAGGTCAATTGCTGTGTGGAGGAGCGCAAAGAAGAATAGCAATTGGGTCTGGGTCGTGCAATGGACAAGTTGGATGGACACTGTAAGTACAACTTTACAAAGGAAGGCGAACTTCCGAGTTCTAAGCCATCTGAAAGTATAATTCAACCAGTTATGTTCTGCTTTAAAACAGTGGACGTTTTGTCAAAACAAGCGACTAATCGGCCTATTTGGAATTGACCTAACACTACAGTATACATATTTCAATTATCTCTCTTACTGCAAGTAACATGTCTTTTTTTTCACGGGCAGATTTAGAAATTTCTTGCTTTACTTCTCACCCTCCCACTAAATGGGAATGTTTGTATTGACATTGGTCAATACAAAACTATTAGCCTAAAAGTACAACTATTAATCCTCTATTGTGAACTGCATTCAAATGTCTGCTTTAAGAAAAGAAAGGCATCATTAGCACAATGTACTGACATGTACTCTGTTCAAGTTATATAGCTTTTTAACTCTCATTAAATGGAATATCTGGATAGTTTAATGAATAACAATGCATATGCTTTTGTTATTATCTGTTGTGAGTGAAATCTAGCAGCAAAACCAGTAAGATGTCTCTGCCGAGGAAATTTACAAGTACACAGTAAGTAGTATACACTTTAGTCACATCCTCTTGGTTTTGGGGTACAAATAGTTGGAATAGTCACACAATTCATGACTTTTTTCACATCTAAACATCAACAAATACATGGATCGCTGTTTTAGGCCCTTAACGTTAAGGCAGGTTGACCAGCCTTTCCAAATGGGAAAGTCTGTGGTTCCTGTCCCGTAAACCACAGAGCATTTCATATTGTTTCTGACCGTGAGTGTCCACGTGTATTGCTCAGGTCCTGAGGAAGCGCAGCATTGAGAGCATCCAGCCGTCGCATCACCGGCGAAGCAGTCAGCCCGTTCTGAACAGGCGCGACACTTCTCTACTCAATGGTCCGGTTTGCTTTACAGTCTATGGTTTCCATAGAGCTGTTTGATGTCTTTGCAGCTGTGGTCTTTTTTATGTCATCGTGCCATTTGATGACAATGTCTTTTGTTCGGGATCAAACAGACGTGACAGAGAAGATAGAAGAGACGCGCGGAGGTAGACAGGCTGTGATTGATACTGCTTTTATCGGCTAATAGCCTGTGATTATTGCCGGAATTTAAACACACACACACACAGACACACACACTCACGTTGTCATAGGAGCAGTAGCCCATATGCACCAACACAAATATTTCAGTGTGATACGTGTGATTCCAGCTCATTTAATAATTTACAATACGTATAACCACTTACATTCATATTTTAGGCGCATCTCTAAACATTTCATATAATTCATCTCTCTCGCAGGAAGCAATCAAATGCCACTCGCACACCCCACGGCGGCGCCTCTTTATCTGATTGAATCATTGCCTCTCAGCCCGCCACTTAAACACAGTCCAGCTAAGTGGACATATGGATGTGAAGTATAATCTCACAATCAAATATTTATGTCTCTAGGTATGAATTTCATGCACTGTTCCCCTGAGTATCGTGTGGTCTTTGGCTCACCGTCTCTCTCTCCCTCTCCCTGTCTATCTGTCGCTCTTTCTCTCTGACGACAGCTCAGTTGACATGTCTGCATTACTCAGTCAGCCAAGTGTCTGGGGCTGATATGCCTGTATGAATAGTATTTCCCATTTCACCGCGGCCCAGAGAGCCTATCAGCATCCTCAGCAAATGGAAATAAACCATCTGTCAGCCGGGCCGCTCCACAGGCGGCGGAGAGCCGTGCCACTTGCCCCGTGTCCCATCTCGGCCCTCAATAGGAACCCATTTAGCTATTGTCACACAGAAAATGGAGCAACTTAACTGGAGAGCCCCGGGATTGGTGTCGTGTGTGCCGCGGCGTAAATACAGAAGATTCCTCAGGGCTCTCTTAGCGTTTTATGTTTTATGCTCAGCAAGCAGGATTAGAGGATATTCTGTCTCTATTGATTCCCTATTCTCAGAAATTGCATTCCATTTTAGGTGCTTGAGGAGACAAAATTTGAATATTGACACATTTATATTGATAGTTATTGAGATTGGTGACATTTGTGCCCCTGGTTTTGTTTCACAATTTACATTTCAGGCTTTTTTTATGGAGGTAATATTTTTGCTGAAGTAGTAGCCTTATCAATGTGTTGTATTAAACCAACAGCGTGTAGCATTCAGGGGGATCTATTGGCAGATATGGAATATATCATACTAATAATTGTGTTTTCATAGCTTGGAATGAGCCATTGATGTCTACACATACACAGCATGGACACACCAAACACTGGCTCTGTTCAGCGCCATTCACATCACTACACAACCCGAAGGCCGTCGTAGTTCTCCAGCACACTTCTGAAAACTGCGCTAACGTGAACCGCAGCGCGCCAAACCCACTGCGGACAGACGCGATCCACCCGTTTCTCTTAAAGCAGAGTAAACGGTTATTATGGTGTTTATGTAGGGGTGGCCTCTGAGCCGGGCACGCGGCGTTACCATGGTTTTTCACTCGCTGGCTCCCGTTACCGCGGTCTCGGAAAGGGAGGAGTGAGCGGAGGGGTATTGGGTTTGGTTCCATCTGTAACTCCGCTGCTCGATGCCACCAAATCCTAAGGATGGGTCAAATGACTGTGTATGCGTAATGTAGAGGGGCTTACTCATACTGTGGCGGTGAGCCTCGAGAGATTCGTCACCTGACTCTGTCGTGTCCCTCAGCTCCACTTAACATTTTTATCATCTTTCAGCTCATTGTTCTGGCTTAACAGCCCACTACCGTACTGTTCTGGGTCCCTCTCACGGCTCTCATCAACCCGGTTTTCAGCTGCTAAAAGCTCTTAAAGCTTTCTCGAGACCACCTGCCCAGCATCAAAACAGCAGTCAGACAAAGTTGGCAACTCACTGGTGAACACAGTGGAGCTTTTGGCAGCTGGAGAGCAAAATGTTTACCTCGGTGGACATAAAAAAAATACTCAAAAACAAGACAATATTATTTTTTATCTTAAGCCAGGTGGACGTCTCAAAATGAACGTGTAAATTGGCAGCTATTTGCTGCTAACACGTTTGTCATAACAACTTTACAGGATGATGATAAAATGCCAATGTTGTGTTTTGCGGCGTGTTTTCCTGCCCCCGAGCCTCCCGAAGAAAATCCATTATGGTTCTTTTAATAGAATGTTTTCTGACAATCTGTCACGTGACCCCAAAAAGCCCTGAGAACGTATTGTACTGGAGCTGAAATGTTGATGAACATCCATGTAGAAACGTGTTTCATCCAAACAAACTTCACTCAGCAGTGCATTAGTTTTATTTTGATGGCCATTGGCGATGTCACACGCAGGCTGAATCAGGGACACCATCAGTGCTAAAATCTGAAGATGGTTATCAAATCTTTCTTCTGACTTGACTTTGAGTTTCAGCCATATTCTCATCTTTTCCCCGAGACTGATTTGAACAGATGCTGTCTTTTCTCATACATGTTCATTCTGCTCCCATTCAAATGATGGCAGTGACACTTTCCACCTCTGTGACTCCCCTAATGAATGCATTTATTCTGGTCTTATGGTCTTTATGATTCAATAATGCATCTTTAGACTGCTTCTAAGGGACATAAAAGCCCTCAGCGTCTTAAAATAGAAGCCCTTATGTTCTCTTATTTTGCCTTATAATTCATGATCTTTCAAGCCTCATATATTCTATGAATGCTTAAAACAGAAATCCATCACCACTGGTGCCTCACGTTTTATAATATTTTCATTTTTCAAAGGGCTGTCAAGTGAAGTCTTTGCCCTCAGATCTCGGTCCATTTGTTCCGTGTCCGTCTCTTAGAGAGCGATTTCTACATGTATGCGCCCGTCTGTGAGAGCGAGAGCTTTCCGTGACCTCCATCCAGTAATCCTTGGACCTCTACTTACACTCTGCTCATCCCTCCTCAGTTGCTATCTATCGTCTTCTTCCGTTCCCACCCTGTCATCTTCGTCCAGGATGTCTAGATTATTAAACCCAACACGTCCTAATCCTCTCATCCTCCTACTACGCAGCTGCCTTCCCAGATTGGTCATCAGACCGCTACTTTTTTTTTTTTTTTTTTTTTTTTTAGCTTAGCACAGCCCAGGACCTCGGCTCAGCAGCTCTTTATCACAGCTGGGCCTTGCCTCAAGATCCCTCCGCTGCCCAGTCAACTAACAGTCATGCTAGTTTTAAATCTTTCGAGTTGCTAATGATTGTGCTGAGTTAACAAAACCAAAAGTCTTCATCCTCGTGAGATTGGTGTGTGCTCATCTCACTGAATAAACTCAACGAACAAACTATTCCTCTTCTTCCTTTTTTTCCCCACTCCTTGGTGCCGTCTCCCCTCACCCTCTCACCTTCTCGTCCCGAGCATTGTTCGGACTCCTCTAGGGTGCGACTGCTCGTCGCACATTCAGTTAACGTCATTAGCGTTGATGGTGCGGCGGGAGGGAGAGCGAAGGAGCCTTTGATATTTGGGAGGCACAATGTGCAGGAAGAAAGAAACAGCGGGGCTCGTGGGACGGGGGGGCTGCCATCACTGCTCGGGCACATCAAAGGATTCCTCAGCAGATGTCTCTAAACAAGATGGCTGCCAGGTCAGCTTAGTCCATTACCTCAGTAATAAGAACAGGTTGGTGTTAACCGGCCACGCTCTGGTCCGTGGACAGATTTATTTTTACACAGCAGGCAGCTGTTTTTTCCCGATCTTTGAACTTGCTCTGAGCTTTTTTTTTAAATTCGAGCGATTTTCCTAAAATCGATTGAAGTGTCTTTTGATCACACGGAGAGAAGTGAAGGGTATTTGTTCTGAGGGGGCAATGAGTTAGTGACGTTCCGCTGCATTCGCTCCCCAGACAGAGAACAAGAAAAAGAGTGAAAGAAAACCACATGCCTGTGGCTTTTTTTTTTTTTGGCCTCTTTGGCAGCTGTCATCCTCAGTTTCTGAGGAGGAAGCAACAGGGAATAATCATCTGTGCTTGCTATGGTTTGGGTCTAAATGCCTGACAGGCCTAATGCTACATGGGTGGCCAAACCATGTCTGACTGAATGAGGTCATTATATTCATATTAGGGGTTTTGGGTGCAGGAGGCTATAGATTAACACGTTCATGCTGAGGTGACAGTCAGCTAAGTGTCGAGTCCGTGAACATATACTTGTTCATTAAGAGGCCCCTCAGCCTCGGTCATTACTGCGGCCTCACTGCTTTTTGCGGCTGCTCCTCTTTCAACTCATGAATATGGACACAGATGGCATCAAACAAAATGTTACGCAAACATTTCTGCGGCCTCCAGGGTTACTAAATCTAAATGTTTGACTTGTGGAAGGCCCCAAAATATCTCAAGGCTCAAATCAAAGAGCTCTCTTCCCTGTTTTATCCGAAGAACAAAGGATTATTATTAGAATCAGCGTCCGTATCAACCGGGGCTACATATGACATAGTCCATATTGACGCAGTGAAAATATTTTTGGGGAGCTCCGCTGCTGCTGTAGCAACCAGCGGTCTTCCTGGCTCCATTATTCAACAACGCAGGCACTCGCCTCTAGAAATGACATAGGCTGCAACACTGTCTCATGCATACAAATGGGAAGGTTAGCATGTGATCCATCCTGGATTGGATTGCACTCTCTGGCTTTGGCAACAGGAGGACAAAAAATAAAAAAAAAATTGTGGCGAGATTAAAGTGCCCCCCTCCCTCGCCCCGCCCCCTCCCCCGCCCCTCAGGAGTAAATGTGAAATGACAGTCAGATGGACAGTATACTTGACGTGTTATCTGTTTAGCGGGAGCATACGGAAGCTGCTCAGATGGTCAAGCCGAGAGAGCGAGAAAGAGAGAGAGCGAGACAGAGAGAGAGAGAGAGAGAGAGAGAGAATGCATCTCCAGCCTTTATCCTCGGCTGAATGGCTAGTTGCTATAGCAACATGACTTCGCATTCCTCTTCACCTGCCGTTTTTGATCAATTCTCACTCTTGCCGCTCCCTCGCCAACCTTCCTTTGTCCTGAAATGCCTCGCCACTGCGACTGACTCGCCGCCACCGTTTTAATGGAGGACCCCTGCCGACTGCTCCCATACTCGTAATATCAGCTTCCCGTAGCCGCATCCTCATCCCCATACATACCAGTGCCCGCTAAGAAGCAGCCGCATTTAGTGCGTCCCAACTCTGAGACCCTTGACGGTGAATATGAAGCCACATCAGACGTCACCATCAATACAGCCCCACTCACGCTGACTAGAATGTGTGTGTGTGTGTTTGTGTGTGGTGTGGCAACACCACTCCTACAGAGCCAATCACGCCCCCAAGCTAATGATTCATCAGGACGCAGGAGTCCATCACGGCCTTATAGACAAATTACAGAGGTGTTTGATAGAACCCGACCAGACCTCCATTAGAGTCAAAAGGGCTTCTTTTCCTCTCTCTGGAGTCAATGAGTAAGGATAAGAAAACTGTGTCGCCAGAGGTTAGATGCGACCAATTATATGCCACATACACCCTTTCATTATGTATTTGAACTATCGTATGTGTCACTGCTTCCATCATTTGAACCCTGTTTCTGCGAGAGAGGTATTGTGCTAATTAGCTTGTTTTTTTAATCAGGCAAGTGAAAACAAGAGCGCTGCGCAGGGTCCTACGTAATGGGTGTATAGATGCATAGTGACAGTCAGTCCTGCAGGAGGAAACCATGCATGTCGGGAGTAAAGCCGGAGCTGCAGGCACTGAGGCGTGACTACTTGGCTCTCACGTAAAAGTGCATTTCTACTCAGCGAGATCTGCTTACAGCTCTGTTCATATACAGTAAATAGCTGCAATGCATGTTTTCGTAAATCCACAGGCACCTATAGCGCGAGCGAACAGTAGCGAATCCATATTGATTTGTGTGATAAAATACATGCACAAGAACATATCAATTCTCATCGTTCTCGCATGCACTTGCACAGAAACACTCAATGCAGATTTGTGAAATGAAATGCACTCATTCCCATCCTCCTCCACCACCCTGCGCAGTGCAATCATGCAAGTGCCTTCTACTTATCTAATGCACATGTGTCCGCAGAGCGGAAGATTATTAAAGCGCAGCATGATGGGGGAACGATCTGCGCCTTGTCTTCCTGCAACGTCTCTGATGACTTGTCCACGCAAAAGCGGATCGTCTTACATAATGTTCCCTCTGACGAAATTGCACACTCCGCGTGCGTAGAGGTGAGTATTTGCAGAGGGAAGGAATGCGGGAACCAAAACAATTATGTAATATGATTTTCAAAAAGGAAGAAACTGGCGAGACAGATGAGCTACAGTTTGGTTACAGGGAGGAAAAAAAGAACAAATAAAAAAAAGAAATGTTTGTTCCTTGAATTAATGTACATAATATGACGAGGTGGCACTAATCCCCCGGCTCATTAGCACAACATCTGGCGCAGGTCACACAATCCTGCCACAAAGCAAACAGAGGAAACTGTCGTAAGATGCACCCTCGCGAGCACACGGGAGCTGCATTTGTCGCCACATACACAAGCAGTCTTACGCAATCTCTCTGCAGTTTGCTCTGGCTCTCCATTGAAACAGATGGAATAATGCCTCGATTGTTGATACCTGTTCAACTGTGAACTGTGACTGACAAGTGTACAGTGCAGGCCTGAGGAAACACCGCTTAGCATATCTCCTGTGTCATTCATATGCAGCACCTGGGTTCCCCCGGAACGACTTACATTCTGCTGTGTGTTTATGCTGGAGCATTATTCATTCATCCCCCTGTGGGTTCAACAGGTGTTTTTTTTCTAAAGGCAGAATGCATATGCTAATATATCGGGAGAGATAAAGGAGATTCTTTTCTGGGGAGAAAAGTTGAATAGTCTTTTTTTTTTATTCCACTTCCTGGTGCGGTCGCGCTGTGGCTTGTGCGAACCGAGAGAAACAAACAGGCAAGAGTCCAAAAATTGGCCAGATAGTTTTTGCTTTTAGTGCAATAGTGATGCGCATGGACGAGATATTTTCAGAGCGGTAGAAGTTGATTCAGTACGTACTCTTTTTACATTTTTTAAGATCCAAGCACCCAGTTTCAAATAGACCTGACAGTTTGTCAGCAACAAGGCTTAGTTTGGGATAAATAAAGGACATATGCAGTTAGCATTAGCAGTGATAGCCAGTCTGATTGAACAGACAATGACAATTGCTGCTTACAGATGGACGTACAAATGTGCCTAGCAGATTGCCATTTTCAGTCCAAAGAATCTAACAATATGTGAAGCTAAATGAATCGATTTAATTTCAGTGAACGACTCACCTTATTAGGAAACCGGGGGAAACTATACAAGTCTTGAATTACGGAGGGACACAGCTCCAAAATCGACACGAATGAAGAGTCAAATTCATCTGCAATGAAGTGTCATGGGCATTTCAGACTATTATGCAATAGTTTCTCTGATATTAACATAACACAGATGATATGCAATTCCCTAACCAGAGCCAGGTCAGGAGACAGACAGATGCAGGGTGAGCGCTTGGACGACTATTTATTTTTCTGTGTCTCTCGGTGCTTGGAGAGTTTCTGCTGGCAGTGCCCATCACGGCAGCCTCTCTGGTACCTACATCACTACGCAAACTCTCAACCATGCCAGTCAGCAGCAGCAGCAGCAGCAGCAGCAGCGGCAGCAGCAGCGGCACAGCTAAGTAGGTCACACTGCAGTCACACTGGCTCCCCAGCTAGTGAAGGAGGAGAAAGAAAGACAGGGAGAGGGAGAGAGAAGACAGATACAAAAAAAAAAGATGGAGAGGGAGGCAAAAAGAGAAGGAGAAAGGAGGATACAGAGGATAAAGGAATGAGGAAGAGGAAGGAGGAGCTAGAAGATCAGGAGAGGGAACCGACAGGAGAGACTGAGGAGGGAAGGCAGCAAAGCGGAAGCGAGGCAGAGGAGTCATGAAAAGGAGAGGAGCTGATTTCTAGATGTGGATCCTTTTTTTTTTTTTCTCTTTCTCAAAGCAACGATGATTCAGTATTGCAGCACGGAGGGAACGAAGGTTGAGAGTTGACGAGGCGCACAGTGAACATAGGAGAAGGTGACGGTCAGGCGGATGAAAGGAAATCTTTTGCGTGCGTACACCCGAACCGCACCAACGCCACAGTCGCGCAGAGGCTCTCGTCCCCAAAAAAAAAAAGGCGATCTTAGAGAGTTCCTTTTTGTGCAAGCGAGCACGCTGACGGAGAGACACGGTGCTGCAGCCATTTCTGCAACCTTTCCAAAACATTCCCCTCAGTGTTAAAAACCATGGGATGGAAAATAAACATTATTTGCAAGAGTTCATATTAATCTGTGAGAGTAACATTGTTATTCACAAACTAAAGTGTTTATATTTTTAGTACATCACTTCAAGTTACAGGGCTTTATTTTTGTGACAATGTATAGTGCATTAATTTCTACTGAGCGCTCTGAGGTTGTTTGTTTCAGGCTGCATGCAATTTTGTAGAAACAGATTACCGTGATTTCCCTTGCCAGCTCAGACTGTGTCTAAAGCACACAGCAATAACTCTAAACTCTGCCAAGCAATGCACACATAAAATAGATCCACAATCTGTCCCGAAAACCTGCGCACAAGTCGAACCTTTAAACTATTTAACCTTAATAAAGTGAAGTCGTGGCAGAGCCATAATCCCTGCATTTCAGCTTGTTTCATTGTGTCTAGGGCTGAGACTCGCAGTTTCTTTTCATTATGGATTCATCTTCTTATTTTCTGAATCATTTTTTTCTTGTTTGGTCTTTGACACCATCGTTTTGGTTCATGAAAATAAACTATAATGTCAGTGATCTTCAGTTAATACATTTAGCCAGCAAATAGAAACATTTGAGAGGGCAGAAAAATAATCTTTTTCACAATTTTCCTGAAAAGTGGAACATGATTAACCTTACCAAGCACCCGTTTTATCACAAAGTATCACTGAAACAAACCATATTCAGCCTGCTGCTTGTTAATTGATCATTAAAGTTATTGCAGACTGATTTTCAGATGATCGACTCGTCGTTTTTGCTGTAACAAAATGCAGATAACCAACAAATGTGACCGTATCATCCAGTCAAATGTCCCGATTCTGCAAAAAGAATCTCCACATCGGTGGTATATTAAAAAAATCAGTCATAGATTTCAACTTTTAAACTAATATTAACATTTATTCATATGTAAAGATTTGTGATGGTGATACTCCCGGCTCTCGGACACTGTGACAGTGATCGTGCTGCAGCTCGGCCAACAAGCTGTGAGCTCTGATAAGAAGAGAGACATGTTTCTTTCCGGGTCAACACCCTCTCCCTCTGATCTACTGACACTGAACGACATCAGTTCTCTCCTTTACTTCTGTATTTCTTGCACCGTATCTGTTCGGGGCATCTTCACCGAGTCTTGCACAGGACAGAGCTTTTGTGAGCGGGCAGCACACACACACACACACACACACACACACACACACACACACACACACACACACACACCTCGTGTTAACCAAGCTCACTGTGACAGTCTAACACTCTCATTATGTTATTAATACCTGTGGCCGTGTCAATAGCCTCTAATGCCAGTGTCAACGCCCTTTAATAGAATCACTCGCATCAGTGCTGCGTCTCACCGCCTCCCTCTCCTTCAACCGCTCCGCTGACGGCGGCAGGAGGATGAGGAGAGAACGAAGAGGGCGGGAAGAGCGGCGCAGACCAAGAGAAAAAGAGCTCTGACACATTCTGCAGACGTAGTAGGGATTGGGAAAGGTTACCCCGCAGTGGTGACTAAGGTTTGGTCATGACAGGTGCACGGCCTTCATTTATTACCACCCTTTGAAATATCTCTCATCGCGCATCCTGTCTTCTTCATGTCGTCTGCAAGTACTCCCGCATCAGAATTAAAAAAAAAAAAGTAACACAGCGCTGTATGACAAAACCTGAATTAGTGATCTCTATATCAATGGATTGAAAATGTCATGGCAACAGCTGCTCCGTCCTCCTCCACTTCCCTTTTCATCTGTCTTTAGTTCATCTGATTAATCTCTGGCCTTGAGCCTGTTGAATCTCTGCCAACGACGGCGACGAGTGAAGCAGCGTTTTGTTTTGTTTTTTTTGCCGCCGTACCGCAGCCGTGGAACACCTTTTCTCTCTCCGCGATGCTTATTACCACAGTTCAAGGGGAAGAAGGCTGACAACAACGCCCATAAAGAGACCACGAACAGCCTCTCATGAGTCACCCGTAGCTCAGGATTCTGTCATGGCTCTAACCATCTGGATTGACAGCCGCCCGAGCGCTCATTAATAAGAGAAAGGGGCCGAACTGTCCCCAAAGTACACACCTTCATGTCTCACGTACTGTAACTTCAGCATCTTGGCTACACTTTGCGATGCTTTTGCTTTACTCTGTTCCTTTTTTAAGTGGCTGTCCAAGACGATCCGAGCCTTTCACGGCCGTCCACCTGCAGCCCTCCATTCTGATTCAGCCCACCAGTTCCTTGTTCAGGCTGACACTTCTGATTCAGGGGAAACAGCAGCTGTCTTGTCTCAAAGCTCGGCCCAGGAACTGAACAATCTCCGGAGGCTAGATGGGAGGCTGCGCAGCCATTTTTTGGGCTGTAGACCGACCATAAGAATCTGGAATATTTAATCATGCGGTCATCCAGTAGACCAAGTTCTTCAGCCGAGTTCTCTCAACAAAAGTTGTGGACAGGTCCCTCGCTGCTGGTCTTTCCACCGCCCAGAGTTCAACCTTTCAACCATGATGGCGTCCATAAGGAGGATGGCAGTTTCCCGTCCGTGCGGGCCTTCGTCCAGTGATGCAGAGGCAGATAAAGATGCAGATGAAGGCGCTTGCCAATCTCCTTTGTAATTGGATCCCTCTAGCTTACACATGCTGTATCCTTCATTCTCTTTAATCCTTTTCAATAGCCACTGTGGTCTCACCACATCAACTTGGATATAGTTTTGTGGTGATCTGTTGCATGTTTCCTCCTCTGGCAGCTTAGCTGACTAATGGGAGTAATTTGCCTCGTCTTGGTCATGTGCAGCAGACTGTAAATGGGCTCGTAGTGAAATATAAATAAAATACTCAGACGTCCTTAATATGGCAGGCCTCCTGTATGTGCCGAGCTCCTGCAGTTACACCAGCAAAAAAGTTTGGAGCGTTCACGATGTACCTTCCCTGTTTGAAAAGTAGAGATGACGTGTTGATTCATTTCTTTTGAATTAGAGAGTGGTCGTTTGACACAGGTATCTAAAAAATGTACGATGATGAAATATTCATTCGGACCTCCGTTGAGGACAGAGCCCGTCTGCTGGCTGGGACGACGCTCGCAGGATGAAACGAGAAATGCTGTCTCGTTCGCTTATTGCTTCAGTCACAGGCTCCAAACCGGGACAGCTAAAAATAGCGCAGTCACGTCTTTTCTACCACACTTACAAGTTGAACTTGTGTGTCTTTCTTTTTGTGTCACGCCGTATCCTCTCTGCAAACATGCGCGTGTGTGTGTGTGTGTGTGTGTGTGTGTGTGTGTGTGTGTGTGTGTGTGTGTGTTTGTGTGTGTGTGTGTGTGTCTGCCTTTGTGAATTTCCTAAATGGTTACAGACAGTAAACTGTCAGTCGGAGCAAACTGGTGCAATTATTCTCCGGCACTGATTGATGACACGGCGAGCTGCATCTAATGATGAGTCCCCTACTACACGCCCCTTATGCTGTGTAGTCACACACACACACACACACACACGCAACACACATGCACATTTTGTCAAGAGGAGTGTAAATGCGTCCAGCAGTAACTTGTTGGAACTGAGCATCCAAGGGTGATACATCAAAATCCCCCTCAAATGCAAACACTTGCAAATTTGACATGTTTCATAAATCACCTGAGGAGGCAGGGTGTGTACGTGTGTGTGTGTGTGTGTGTGAGTGTGTGTGTGTCTGTGTGTCGCTTGTGTTGTCCTCCTCCTCTGTTATCCTTCTTCAGCAAGTGACCTCTATTTACCTGTCATACACCGTTACCTCCAACAGACACACACACACACACCCCCACACACACACACACACACAGAGACAGACAGACAGTCACTGCAGTGCAATGCAGCATCAATTCATTGCTATTTATTCCAGTTGTACACACGTCGCCAGCTCCAAACCAGAGGGAGTTTTACGAAACAACAACTAGTACGACACTCTAGGACGAGATCGGGGTCGGAAAAGAAGAAGAAAAAACTTTCACAATCAAAATCTTCACTTTCCAAATTTCCTGCTGCAGGTTTGCTTATAGATTTGTGAAGAGATACTGCTTTGAAAAAGGGACACCATGTACAGACAGCGATGAGAGAGTTGAGCTTTTTGAATCTGCAGCATCCTGGAGACAAGAGTGTCTTCCAATACACAACCGCTGAGGACAAGAGCGCCTCATTTTACTACGACTGCATATGCATACACACACACACACACACACACACATACCCACGCACACACTCTGGAGGCGGTGGGTTGTGCAACACATGCGGTGAAAAGAGTAGAAAGGGTGTCTCCGCCGAGGCATCGGCCTTCGGTAGTCGAAGAGCTTCGGAGCGGAACAGATTCAACCCGGCGCTTTGAGGTTCGACTGCACCCAGCCCAGCCTTTGAACTGAGCACGCGTCCGTCCTCGCGGCCCGGGGTAATTAGTATTTCACCGGCATCCATCTTCAAAGCAAGCGGGAGAAAGCAAGGAGCATCGCACACACATGTTCGTATCAAAAGAGGACTCCTGTCCTCGGCGGAGAGGTCTAATGTCACAGTTTAAAAAGCTGCTGCGGTTAAATGTTCAGAGCGCCCGGGTCACCCAACAAAAGAGATTCTGCACTATAATACGATATGCACGTGTACCAGTGTAATTTATTGAGAGCTGAAGCAATTCATAGATAAGTCATCAATGGAAACGTTGGCACCTATTATGAATATGTATTATTAGCCTTTTTTTTTATTTTTATTTTTTAAATAAAAATGTTCTGCAATGAAGGGGAAGTTGGAAAGTATTAAGAGATGCAGAAAAACAGTGAGACAGATTGGTCAAGTACCAGGTTTATCCTTAAAGGGTTCTTAAATCAAGGTCAAATGAAATAGTATGATAATACACAAACTAAAGTATCTCCCATCCTCAACAATGTGAGATCAAATTATTTCATGTTAAGCTTTCGATTCAAGCTTGACAGCTTGGTCAATGCATGCAATGTATTGTTTTATTGAGGATCCAGTCTGATCTGGTGTTAGCGCCCTGACAGTAATCGCTTGGCCCGGTCAACCTGCACTTTCAAGGCTTCAGATGTCAGACGTGTACTTAAGTGAAGCTGGAGTGTACTTACGAGGAGTGTACTTAACACCAGCAGCACATCTGCCAAGGCTCAGGGAGAAACCAGTGGCTCATCAGTGGGAATCCACCGACAGAGAGGCCAACAGCTGTTTTTTTTGAGAACCAGAAAGTTGGACAGGGTCATGATGGGACTGACATGAGGAACGTGAGATGGGAAAATAGGCTCGGGGGGCGTGAGTACTCAGGGAGGCGGGAGGAGGATTCAAGAAGAGGACCATGTCAGAGCGAACAGAGGAGATTAGACTCAGAAACATATTGGAGAGATGAAGCTGTCTCATGGATGTGACAAGGTTAAGCCGAGCGAGGATGAGAGACGGAACATTGCGTTCCACACGTTAGTCATAAATTACTCAGCTTCGCGTGATGCTTACCTCCGACGGACACGATCGTCTATGTGTAATAAAGGGTTTACATATTTGTTTGTTTGACCGCGTATGCATTTTCCTTCCCTGAGGCGATGTGGTTGCGAAAAAGAATTTAATTAAATGAGCCTCGATGTGCATAAACTTATGTACACTTCTTTTCGCAGTCTGCCTTATTAGATGCACAAACTCATAATTAGTTTCACTTTGACTTTATCCTGGTATTTATAGTCAGAGTATTGTTAGATAAAGGAAACTAAGCAAATTGTCGCGTTAAAAGCTGAGTTGTCACTTTTTTCTTCTTTCCCGTTGAGCACAAACTCATAAATGATAAATACGTCAATGTAAACGTATGAAGGCGCTGTTCTTGTCTCACGCGCATGCACAACTGTCTCATCATCCGGCGGAGGCTCGTGTCTGCTGACAGCGTGTCGGAATTCATGTTTTATTCAGCCGGAGTGTGTCGCCCCTCCCGTCACTCAGACAGGCTAAGAAGATGTGCCGTGGATAGCCAAGCATGGACGTTTCATCAGTCACCACCTAACTTAATCCACGCGCAAGCGCTCGCCTGCACGCAGAATCCAACTCAAGGACACACACAGAGGCAGAAGCTCTGCTCTCAACACACACACACACGCATTTTAAAATAGTTTGTGAAACACTCAGTATTTAAAATACAACCCCAGACGCGTGTATGTAGACACACACACACACAGTTAGATGCTCGGTATTCATAAGGCACGCAGCAGAGGGATGCGAAAGGACTCCGCAGTTACGACAAATCACCGACGAGCCAAATTCATCACACGACCTCGCCGTCCTCTCAGATGGGAGGGAATGTGGCAAAACGGAGACATGACTGACGACCACGACACGATAATCGCAGCCAAGGTTACCTCATTAAGCGGTACGATCGTTAGGAGCAGAACCGACTGGGTTTACAGCTCACTCACAGGCTATTCTGTGTTTTTAGGGCGTTTACTGAGCATCCTCAACGACAGTCCCAGCGAAATACTAAGGAACTGGATGATCAACCGACTTATTCCAGTCATGAGCGTTCATCTGTACCGGGAACCCCCCCCCACCACCACAAATTTAGTTACAAAAAGCTGCGTTGATAGCATCTTGAAAGCTTCCTTTTCCCGTCTGGTATCAGCTGCAGTCAAGCTGTGTCATAATTGGCCGTATACAAACCTTGATTGCCGGTAGAGTAACTGACCTGTAAGCGATTCCCAGACACGGCAAAGACTATCCAAAATGGCGGCCGGGTTATTTGATGCCTCTGGGTTGGAATCCATTCAGTCTCCCCGAGGAAGAAGCTCGCATGCTACTTTGCCAGTCCTGAGGACGGAGGCTCGAAGGCTGGCAGAGCTGGCATGTCAAACCACAGACAATACACACATCCAGGGAGGACAGGGAGAGATTAGCAGCCCGCTGGCTGGTTCGTGTTGAACGCTGCTGCTGCAGCCGGGGGAACATCAGTCACACTGGCAGCCGAGAAGAAACGACTTTGAGCGGGATTGTTTGTCTTTTTCTCGTTTGGGCCCTTTTTGTTATCTTTACAATTCAATCTCATATCAACAGCAATGCCACCTGAAGATCAAACTGTACAGGAGGACATTGTTCCGTCTTTTTGTTGCCTGCAATTAGCGGTATGAAGATCCTTAGGTGCTTTGATGTACAGTGACGTTCTGCTCTGTTCAGTTTGAACTGGTTGTGTGTGTGAAGGATGTGGGGCAGAACAAAGCGCCCTTTGGTATTTTAAGTTCAAACATGGGCTTTAACTAGTGCAGTGAAAAGGTTTTTGCATTTAACTGGAAGTAGTCTACTGTGTTGTTTTGACATGTTGGGACACACAGTTGGGAAATTAAAACCTGCAATAATTGATTTCTTGGCCACCGACATATCAAGTTGATATAATTTACTTTGTATTATTTACACACAGAGCAGTTGTGGGACCACATTATTATTCATTTGGAGTCAAGTTTCTGGCCACCTGATGATTGCAGTAAATCCAATATTCACTCTCTTTTCGCTGTACCAACTCCTGAGAGATGAAAATCTGGCCCTTCAGCCGGTAAATGTTCCACTGTGTTCACCCGCGAGTGGCTCATTGTGTCTCTCTTTTCCTTGTTGGTGCTTTTAAGAAATTTTCTCTGGAAACGATGCTTTGAGAGCAGTTAGAGGGAACCGAAACCAGGCGACATCCTCCAGTTCGGAGAATTGAAGGCAATGCGGAAGTACTTTAAACTAGCATTCTTTCTAGTGGCCACCAGGGGGCGACTCCTCTGGCTGTCCCATTGTATGAAAGTCTATAATTGACAGGTCGCCATTAGAGCTGTATACGGCATCTCTACCACAATGTTACTCCTTCAGAGTCCAAATAAGGTTCATATGGTTGCAAAAATCAAAGATGGCGGTGGCCGTAATGCCGACCTCAAGGCTTCAAAACTGCAGACAACAAACCAATGCAATTGGTGACATTACAATCAATACATCCATGTGCAATGTTTAACTTTTAAGATAAAAGACGATGTAACTATAATGAAACGAAACCTTCTGTTTTTGTAATATTGTGAGTGCGAAACTAGCAGAGACCAAATACTGTAGATACAGATGGTCTGTTGCTGCATGCTTGAAAGGCTCAAATACATCAAAAATAGAGTTTTTAAGTTATGTAACATTTAACCCTCACAGGATTCAACTTTTCTTGTTGTCGCTGTTCTCGCCAAATGGTTTCTGTCACCGCGCAGAGCAGCATTTTTTATGGGAAAATCAGCAGGAAAGTTGTGTTCACCGAGCTCAATGAATCGCTTCTGCCTCAGTGCTCATGGCCACCACATATGTGGCCCTGCTTGCGCTTCATTTAATTCAGCCTGTGTGTTTGTAAATACTCGGGAATTGTGTATTCCATAGGTTTTTGTGTGTGCATTGTTACTTGTTTATTTTGCCGAAATTGTACCGAAAAAAAA